>NW_026693143.1:1252002-1878004 GCF_021218885.2 Marmota monax
ACAAAATAAGTATTCAAGTATAAATGCTCAAACATCATTAATAATTAGGGAAACAGGGGAAGGCAAATTGAAACCATAATAATGTATCATTTCATACCAAATATTGGTGAGTCTGGAACATCCAGAAATTTCACACAGAACTAATGGGAATATAAAATGGTTTTATCAATATGGAATACCGCTTGGCCAATGTCTTAGGAAGTTGACTTTATCATTGAGGCAACTTTATCATTCAGCCCTTCTACTTGTAGGTACTTACCCAAAGGATCTGAAAACGTGTCACAAAATGAGTGAGAGTTTTGATAGAAGTTAGAATTTACTGGAAGAGGATATAAAGAATATTTCAAAGGTGATAGAAATATTCCCTATTATGCTTACAAAAATTCCTTGCATATTGTTGTACACTTAAGATTCATGACCTTCACTGTATATTAATTTTAACCTCCTTCCCCAAGGCCAAGAAACAAACGAATCTCCTGAATGTCTCCCCCCTCAGAAAAAGCAAGAATTTCACAAAGAATGGATAGAAGGAAATGGAAGTAGAAAGTATCTTTTAAGTGAAAATCCTAAAGCATTTGTTATTTCTGTACCTGTTTTGTGGAAATAATAATGGTTCCTAATTCGTGCAAAGAGTTAAAAAAAAAAGGTTAAATTAATGTCTGGCAGAAGTGTAAACTTCCTAGAGACTTTTAGAAGGACAATTTGGCAGTGCCTATCAAAGCTCTTGTTGCTCTTACCTTTTACCCAGCAATCTGCCTTGTTGAAGCCTGTCCTACGGAAACGTTCACGTTAAATGCTTAAAGATATATGGACAAAGATTTCCCTTTGTGCAGTGGCAAAGTGAATCTTGGACAAAAGGAACAAACCAGAGACAGTTTCAATATCTATTGATGGGGGAAGGGTTAACAAACTGTGGATCTATGTTAACAAAGACTGCACAGCTTTTGAAAGAAGACACCAGCATTAGACATCTAGGAGATAGTTCTGAGTGAAAGAAGAGAAGAATGTGCCATACTGCTCCAGTTTTAAAGAAGTAGCTTCCTCCTTCTCTCTCCTTTCTGCTCCTCCGCTTTCATTTTCTTTGTGAATGCATAGAATTGCCCTGAAGGATACACATTAAACTATTTTGGGTGGTTACCACCTGGAGAGAGGGTGTGGAAGGGTAGCAAGTGAGAACTTCAATCCCTTTTACTTTCTATATGCCTGTACTGTTTGATTTTTCATCTCAACGGAGGAATGTGTGGTTCTTTTGTAATTTAAAAATGAAGAGGAAAAAGAAAAGACTAAAGACCAAAGAGGAGGAAGGAAAGAAGATGGCAGGCAGGGGACAGAGGAAGGCAAGGGAACAGCGTTCATGATCCGTCAGGATTTGGCAGAATGATCTCCTCTAGCCTGTGCCCTCCCTGACTTCAGCCCCCAGCTCCCAAGATGGTTGTGAATATTTCTTATTTTTAAAGACAGAGTAATAGACTTCTGAACTTCCTTTGGTAACCGTTTTGATGTACGTGGATCTTTACTGGCAGGTCAACTTCCTAGTGTCTGAGTGCCACTGTCCCCAGGGTAGAAACAGAACAGCTGATCCTTATTTATGAACACGTACAATGTTAACTTTCAGTTAATCTTGATAACATTAAAGGAAGTGCTGTGACTTGGAGGACCCCACCCCCCACCCCCACACACACCCCTGCTTTCTTGTTTCCTTCTTTAAGAGCCCATCTCCTGAAGCTGGAAGAACTTGTAGAACAGTGGGGCACTATAGTGGCACAGCCTTGCATTCAGCCGGGACGGAAAGCTGGTTCTACCAAATAGTATCATAATAGTAATGATGATGGTAGTAAGTCTGTTTCTACCTTGAAGGCCTGTTGCATAGATTATCAAGGATTAATTAAAGAGCCTTGCTCATATTTAGGTATTCAATCATGGTTACATTTAATAGAACCCCCCAAGGTAACCCAGACTACCAATGGAATAGAATGAAGATAAGAAGTCTGATCTCTTTACTTTAGGTTCATCTTTTTTTTTTTTTTTTAAGTATTTTTATTAGTTGTTGATGGACCTTTATTTTATTTATTTTTATGTGGCACTGAGTGCCTCACACATGCCAGGCAAGTGCTCCACCACTGAGCCACAACTGCAGCCCTCAAGTTCATCTTTTTGAATGTCAAAGTTGGGCCTCTTTTGTTAGAGGGTTTCTTTTAATGACAACCTCAGGGCTAATATTAATTTACTCCACAGTTGCTCCTAGGTACATCTGGTTGAGGTCCATTTTGTAGTTGACAAGAGCCTTGTATGCACTTATTCCAGGGCGTGAAGGGTTATTCTCCACATCTGCAGATGTCCTTCATCCTCAATGGAAAGGCTCACACTAAAGGAAATGGGATTAAACTTCATCAGGAGGGATTTAGATTAGAAGGGAAGAAGAACTTCCTGACTGATGGTTTCCTTCCCTAGAGTCTTTAAAAATAGAACCATTTCCCAATTGTCAGTTTTTAAGATGAAAGCAGTTAGAATAGATGGTTTCTCAAGATCCCTTTTGATTCTGTGATATTACTTACATCGCTGGCTGTATTTCTAAGAGGAACACAGTTTATTGCATGTGCAAATTGGAGACAACTTGGAGAGTTTTTATTTTTTTTTTCCCCAAAGCCACAGGGAATGTTTTCTCTCCTGTCTCTATATCTTAAATGGTCTATAGAATCATTCAGAAATGCCTTAGCAAGATTAAAAAAAAAATAATGGAAACTATGCAGAGATTTAGAAAACAAATATGTGATAAAAAATTATATTTGTGTTGCATATTTAAATTGTTTGCTTCAAATATTTATTATAATTTTCTCATTATTAAATTTTCAAGTCAGTTCCTTAAACTTAACACCACTTTGCTGGCAAATGAGAATAAATATGAAGTAACATTGACATCTAGTGGATCTTATGGGTTACTACTAGTGTTTGCTGTGGAGCTATATTTTACAAATTGGAGCTGGATTGAGCAGGGCCTGCGGGTAAATTCATTCTTATTTAAGAGTGCTTAACATTTTTTTTTTTTCCAAAACTTGTTAGTGCTGATAAAGTTGTCTTAGCATGTTAGTGCTATTGTTGTCTTCCAATATAATTGCCTTATGGTAACAGAATGTGATCTATGTGATAACTGATGATTTAGAATTTGTTGAGACTGCTTTTTAAAGTTAACCTGTGCTGGATTTCTGTCATTATTCTATGTGCAGCTAAAAGAACATACAGTCTCTTTGTATTTTTAAATTATTTTATATATATATATATATATATATATATATATATATATATATATGTTTAAGTATTAATTTGGTCATCCAAATTTTCTGCAAACTAAGGATTTGGGGTGCAGAAATTACTGGACTAACCATATTTGGATACAGATGATATAAAACCTTTTCCTAAGATTTTGATTTATCAGCCTCTTACATTTTGTCAGTTTTTTAAAAATTAAACCCATACACATTAATAGTTGTATCTTTTTGATGAAATACTCCTAATTTGTAATTATGTGCTTTCTCTCCTAATCGCCAGGAGAGCTGTTTCCTTCTAATTCTTTTTTATCTGATGTTAATATTGCTAGCATACCTTTCCTTAGGAAAGCATTCACTGGGCATTTCTTCAATCCCGTTGTCTTTACCTTTTCTGTGTTATTTTATTAGGTGTGTTTCTGGTAAGCCATACAAGGCTGCTTTTGGAAAAAAAATTGAGGCTATCTTTTAATTGGTGAGTTTAATCCCTTTATATATTGTGATTACTGACATATTTAATAACCTACCACTGCTCTTTGTGTTTTTAATTCAACATTTTTCTTTGCATGTTATTTTTCTTTTTTCCTATAATCTATTGGAATTTTTATTTAATTTTAGGATACATTGTAACATTGTTTTTTTTTTGATGGTGTTTTTTCTTTTGTTTTGCTTTTTTACATTTTGCATTTTACTTTTATTTATTTTTTTGAACACAGGGCCTCATGCTTGCTGAGTACCTGCTCTTCCACAGCTTTTAGCCATTTTTTATTATGAGATCATTCAAATATATAGATAAGAATATGACAACATATGTGCCCACCTCCCAGCTTGTGATTTTTTAAATAAATCTATTATTCTGTTTTTTTTTAAAGAAGTGAGAGAGAGAGAGAGAGAGAGAGAGAGAGAGAGAGAGAGAGAGAGAGAGAGTTTTTTTAATATTTATTTTTTAGTTCTCGGGGGACACAACATCTTTGTATGTGGTGCTGAGGATCAAACCCGGGCCGCACGCATGCCAGGCGAGCGCGCTACCACTTGAGCCACATCCCCAGCCCCTATTATTCTGTTTTAATTGCTTCAAATATTTTAAATTAAAAATTTTGAGATTCAAATTTGAATCCCGTTATTCTCCTCTACAACCCCATTTTCCATTTTCTCCTTCTCCAGACCTAGTCTTTAAAAAAAATTTTTTTAGATGTAGATGGACACAATACCTTTGTTTTATTTACTTATTTTTATGTGGAGCTCAGGATTGAGCCCAGTATGTGCTACGCAAGCACTCTACCACTGAACAACAACCCCAGCCCTCTCCAGAGTTAGTCTTCTTTTTTTTTTAAAGAGAGAGAGAGAGAGAGAGAGAGAGAGAGAGAGAGAGAGAGAGAGAGAATTTTTTAATATTTATTTTTCAGTTTTCAGCGGACACAACATCCTTGTTTGTACGTGGAGCTGAGGATCGAACCTGGGCCGCACGCATGCCAGGGAAGCGCGCTACCGCATGAGCCACATCCCCAGCCCTAGTCTTCTTTTTAATTAATTAATTAGTTCTAATTAGGTATATATGCTTTTTGATTCATTGTACACAAATGGAGCACAACTTTTCACTTCCCTGGTTGTACTTCAGAGTTAGTCTTGATCATAAATGTAATGATTAATTCCATGCATGTTTAAAAATGTATTCTGTAGTTTCCTATTAAACAATATATTTTGATAGTCTTAAATGTTATTTCAATGGCTAAAATGTTTATGCAAATAAAATATTTCTTGTATTAACAATCCGTTTTTAACGTTCATTCACCTTGGTTCATGGACCTCTGGTTAATCATTTTAATTTTTGTATAATAGTGTTCCTTTTATATATCTGTAATATATATATATATTATATATATATATATTACATATATATAATATATATATAATATATTATATATATAATATATATAATATATTATATATATATAGTATTCCTTTTATATATCTGTAATATTTCTATGTATGTGAGATTTCCTACTCATTCTCCTGTTGATGGATATTTAGTCCCGCCCAAGTTTTCCTTATTTCAAGTGTGAGAATATATTCTTTTACATTTATTCACTTGCACATGTGTGAGAACTCCTTTAAAGCAACTTTTTTTGTTTATATATCCCTAAAATAATTTTGAAAAAAATGCAAATTCTTTGAACATTTTTAAGATAACAACTAAAATTTTCATTAAAATTTGAATAGTGGCAAATCGTGATTTTTGGTTTGCTATAAATATTAAAATTTAAAAATACAGCTGTTCAAATGTCAAAGTAGGATGATAGGCACCATCATAAATGTAAAGAAAAATGAAACAGCTCTAATGTAGGAGCCTGAAATTTTACATTGTTCACTTTTTCCTTTGTATTCATAGTTCTATTCCAGAACTTTGGAGTTTTTCTGAATAGATTCTTTAAAAATGTTTTTTAGATGTTGATTCATTTATTTTATTTTATTTTATTCATTTATTTATATGTGGTGCTGAGGATCTAATCCAGTGCCTCACACATGCTAGGCAAGTACTTTACCACTGAGCCACATTCCCAGCCAATGCATTTTTTAACATTTGAAAACATTATCTCAATCATTGTATCATATTTCTCTATAACAAAACATATATTTAAAAAACTATTGCTTAAAGGACTCTGTATGTTAAACATCTTATTCAGAATTGAAGAACGATGTAAATTGCTTTCACATTTTTTCAGCAGAAATTTTTATTTTAAATTTGAATAGTGGCAAATTGTGTGATTTGGGGCTTATTGTACTATTAGCACAAATTATAATTATTACAATTTGCTTATACTTAATTGTAACTAATTATTAGCCTTAACTCCTATTGTGTTTAGCACTAATATCAGCAGTACAAAGTTGGTCAAAGCAATGTAATTATTGTGGTGAACAATTATTAAGAATATGTTAAAATCTTTTGTTTGTTTGTTTGTTTCAGGCATTAAACCCTGGGGTGCTTAACCATGGAGCCACATCCCCAGCCAATTTTATTTACTTTTTAAATTTTGATACAAATTCTCCATAATTTGCATAGGGCCTTGCAAAGTTGCTGCATCTGGCCACAAAATTGCAATCCTCTTGCCTCAGCCTCCTGAATCACAGGGATTATAGGTTTGCTCCACCACACCAAGAATAAATGTTAAAATCTTATTTGGGGGCTGGGGATATAGCTCAGTTGGTAGAGTGCTTGCCTCACATGCACACAGCCCTGGGTTCAATCCCCAGCACCACAAAAAAAATCTTATTAGGAAGGTATTTTGATGAGATATATTTGAGTTGTTTTCTCAATTAGCCATAGAAAAGATATTTCTATTGGTGGAAAGATGTGCATTCATCATCAATTCTGTTCCTGCTTTTTAATGGTATAATTGAAGCAGCTAGAAATCTTTCACATAAGTAAGTGGATGGGAATGGAAGTATTTTGCTAAGCGTTGTCAATTATTTGAGCTCATGATGAGTTATGTTGGCAAAAATTAATGTAATTTTAGAAGTTATGTTAATGATAAAACTGACCCAAATTTTATTGTAAGGAAAAACTTGGAAGTAAATGGAATTGCAAAATATTTTGTCAATGTAGTCATTTATTCTTGTAGTTTCCAGGAGATAAACAAAATGGCCTTAGTAGTCCAATGGAAAAACTAGTAATTATACTTTTTGCTCTTTTCCTTATTTAACCCAATATACCAGAAAGTTTGTAATTTCATGCTTTAAGGCTTTTTTCACCAAAATCTTTTACTTATAGATTTATCTAGATCAATGCACTGGAAATGGTAACCTGAAATTAATCAACAAATCAATTTCTCATTGTTCCCACTATCAAACCTACCAACCAAATAAGAATTTTTTTTTGAAAAAACTCCTTTTTTTAAAATTTCAAATAAATGTGTCAGTACCTATTTCAAGGTATAGTATAAGCACTAATGAAAAGTAAAATGCATTTTATAAAATAGACTAATAAAAAAGTTAAGATAAGTTTAATTAATATAGATCTAATATATATTATTCATTTTATAAAGCTATAAAGTAAAATATCTACAATAATTTTTATTATTTAATTAAAATTAACCCAATGTAATATGTACCCTGGATTTCATGCATAATGTGAAAAAACAGATGAAACAAGGACATGAATTTCTTTTTAAAAACATATGTGTGTGTATTAGAGAAAGGGGAGACAGAGAGAGAGAGAGAGAGAGAGAGAGAGAGAGAGAGAGAGAGAGAGAAAGAGAAAGAGAGAATTGACCTCTGTGTTACTTGGGGACCAATTAAGAGTCATGTAAAAATTAGAGGTAACTTCAGTAAGTTTTAAGAGACATCATAATCAAATCTTTTGTAATATAAAAATAAGGGTGTATTTGCTATAAATACATGAGACCATAACCTAATGGGAAACAGACACAGATGATATTTTATGAGGTGATAATATGAATGTCTCACATAATTTATATTATATAAAATTATTGAAATTGGTATAAATAACTAATAATTTGATAAATATGCTTTAAGTATCTCATTGAATATATTTTTATTTCTTAGTTTATTGCTTCATTAAAAAAGCAATCTTTCTGTTCTAAGCATTTTGCACATGTTAATGTATCTATTTCTAATAATTCAATGAGGTAGTTACTGTAATTATCCTCATTTTATAGTTGAGAAAACTAAGGCACAGAGAAGTACCCTAAACACATACACAGATAGTGAGTGGCACAGTAAATTTATATCAAACAACATATATAGAATCTGAAAGATTGTCATAAAGTTCTATCCAGTATATTTTAAGATATTAGATAGTTCTAGTTTTTTTTATAAGTTTCTATAAATGACTAAGCATCATTGACTTGTCCTGCTTCAGTTGTAGAAAAACTTGGTTTTTGATAGAAAAGGCACTTTCTAGGATTTTGAGACTAGCAGGTGAGAATTGATTACATTTCAATGTGTGGAAAATGCCCCTTTTCAGTCACTATTTCTTAAGAAGCCTCTCCTTGCTCATATCCTATGGGATTATTTCTCAAAAGGAATTTTCTGATAATAAGAAGGAGACTGAAGCAATGAGGTCACCAAATGAGCCTTAGCTCTCTTATCTTCCCACATTTCAACATATTTATATTCACAGCATCCCAATGTGGGCATGAATGTCCTGTTTTTGACTATCTTAAAAGGAGTATGCACAAGACATAAAAATATCTTTAATTTACAGAGGTCAGTTTTAAAGGAGGGACCAATATTTCAAATTGCCTCTTTGGTGACCCTGAGTTTTTTATATGTGGGGAAAGACACCATAATGAAGTTTAGAATGGACAGAGGCCTGACTTTGTATCAGTCAGGAAAGTTCATTTGAGTGGTAATAACACCCCCAAATTTCAGTGTCTTGAAAGAGGAAAGTCAAATTATTCTTGTCCTGTGGACTGTCTTACTTTTGTTGTTGTTAGGGTTTCTATGTGAGGTGTCTCCCAAAAGCTCAAGTGTGAGAACCTGCAAGAAGGTTTAGGGGTGAAATGATTGGGTTGTGAGAGCCTTAGCCCCATCAGTAAATTAATCCCCTGAGGGGGGTTAACTGAGTGGTAACAGTAGGCAGCTAAGGTGTGCCTGGAGGAGGTGGGTCCCTGGGGGTGTGCCTGTGGAGTATGTATTTGGTGAGCTGAACTGAATCTCTCTCTCTCTCTCTGCTTCCTGGTGTGATACCCTAAGCTGCTTTTCTCTGGCACACTCTTCTGCCATGATGTCCTGTCTTACCTTGGGCCCTGAATGAAACCTCTGAAACTATGATCCCCAAATAAAATTTTCCTCCTTAAATTTGTTCGTCTCTGATCTTTTGGTCACAGCAGTGAAAAAGCTGACTAAAACATTTTTGTTGTTTGTTTGTCTGTTTTGGTACTGGGGAATCAAACCCAGAGCTTCAAGGTAAATGCTCCCCCATTGAGCTTTGTCTCCAGTCCTTCTCATTTTTTATTTTTTGAGAGGCCTGCCTCAGCCTCCTGAGGAGTTGAGAAAATAGACGTGGGTCACTGTGCCCTGCTTGCATGCCATCTTGGATTATCCCAAGGCTCTATTTTGTCCCCACTCTGGTCCCCATCTCTGGTGATAAAGCTGCTTCTATCTGGGGAGCTGCCAGTTACTGTGGTGAACAGAGAAGAGATCTGGAGTGGTTTGCTCTGGTGCTCAATGCTCTGAGCGTTGTAGAGTGGGGAGGAGGGGAAGGACAAACTGAAGGGGCCTTTCACTGAATGGATTGGCCACTTTTCCAGGCAGATGACATTCAGGAATGAGTAGATATGAAAGTTGAAAGTTCAAAACTGAATTTTTTTCTCCATACCTTACAAGGCTTTCACATATCCTTAATGACTACAAGTACTCCAGTGTGAAGATCTATAGTTCAAAGGGTTGTAGATGGAAGAGTAATCGCTGGGTTAAAAAGTGCACATTATTAACATTTGAGATCATTGCTAAGTGGTTGCATGAGGACTGATTCCAATTTTCATTCCCACTGGAAGTGAGTAAGTGTCCCCTTGGTCCTACATCCTTGCCAGCACTTAATTTTGAGAGTCGTTAAAATATTTTGCCAATCTCATGCCAATGACTTGCTCTTTCTCTGTTACATTCAAATTCACCTTTTCTTCTTTGCTACTGAGTCTGAGCAGCTCTTCACATGGTTATTGGTCATCAGGACTTCCTCTTCTGCTTGCTATTTCTTTTGTCCTTTTCTACTGTTTTTTTTTTTTTGTCTTTTTCTTCTTGTAATTATGTTAAGATATTCCAGTATAGTACACAATAAATCTTGGTGCTACCTCTTTTACAATTTTTTTCTTCTCTTATTTTTTTCTTCTTTTTAGGATCATTACTGTACACAATAGCTCCTGAGCTTAATCCTCTAGTCTAGAAATCGCCCCTAATCCCAGAACCCCATATCTTCCTGCACTCATCATCTACTTGGATGTTTAATATGCATGATTACTGACCCCTTATGACCCCAACTGGAATCCCTAATTTCCCTCCCTGCTGCCTCCATCTAGAGTCTTCCTCTCTTACTGACAGTCCCAGTGGTCAATGCTCTTGGAGCACATGAGCTAGTGTAGTGGGAGGAGAGCTAAAGTCTTGGGCTCCAGACCCCACAGTGCCTGGAATGTCACTGCAAGGACTTTGGATTTATTCTGAGTTGCGTAGGCAGTGGGGATTTTGATCAGAAGAGTGGTAGGATCTGGCCTAGTTTTTATAGAAACCCTCTGGAATATAGTGAGACTAGACAAAAGAGAAGTAAGAATGGAAGCCAGGAAGCAGCAATGGAGGTGAGAAGTAATGGAGTCTTGCACCATGCTGGTAGCAATGGAGGTGGTTAGAAGGGGTCGGATTCAGGGTACGAAACCGCAGGCAAAGCAGTTTGCTGCTGGATGAGATGTAGGGTGTAGGAAGATGAGGAGACTTAGAGATGACAATGGCTTGACAGTCTGGAAGAGGGGAATTGTCAAGAACTATCTGGAGAGAACTGTGTGAGGAGCAAGTTTGGGAAGCTGTAAGACCCCAATTTGGATGTGTTTTGGATCTGTGATGCCTACTAAGTGCCTAGGTGGAAATGCTAAGAAAGAAATAGAGAAGAAAGCTCCAGGATGGAGCTGTGAATGTGGAAGTCATAAGCACATAGGTAGCTTTTAAAGTCAGGGGCCAGGATGTCATCACTGAGTCAGAGCAGAGAGAAAACAAAACAGAGATCTCAAGACTGAGGTTTTGGGACTTCTAAAGATCTGGGACTCAGGTCTTGGGCTGTTGAAAGTGTTTATCTTGACTGCAAATATGGGGTGTATGTCTGTTTACATTTCTCATCATGTTGCACATGTGACTATATATCAATCTATTGAAAAACCAAAACAAACTAACAAAAACTTTCCAAGGTAAAGAAGAACCAAGGAAATAAGCCACGAGTCTTCCTGATGCTCTGTATCTGTACAACACTAAGAGTTATCAGGTTCCACATTTTTGTCAATCTAACTAATTGCATTTCAGTGGGATTTTAATTATCATTTCCTAATGAACTAATGAGGTTGATCACCTCTTCAAGTCTTAGCCAAACAGGTTCAAGATTTTGCCCTTTTTTTTTGTTCTCATGTCTTCCTCATATTCATATACTTGTAGATTTACAAAAATGGGCTGGTGTTCTGGCTCAGCAGTAGAGCGCTTGCCTAGCACATGCAAGGCACTGATGTCGATTTTCAGCACCACCTAAAAATAAATAAAATAAAAGTATTAAAAAATTATCTTGTTTCTAGGCCAGTGCTGGCTACATGTTGCTAATATCTTGTCTGTGGCTTGTCTTTGTATTCTTATATGATATTTTTTAATATGCAGAATTTCCTAAAAAAACCAATATTTTTTGTTCAGTTAGTGCATTTTCTGAGGTGCTTAAGAAATCCTTATTTACTTCAGAATCATGATGATTCTTCTAAATCTTTTATCATTTTACTTTTTTCCATTTAGGTCTTCAAGTCACCTGGAAGTGACTTTCGTGTGAAGTGTGTAAAGTTGGGCTCCATTTTACTTTGTCCATGTGGTTCATGAATTATTGGAGAGTGTGTTCTGCTCTGCCATCTTTGTCAGGAAACAGAAATCCATGTGTGGGTTTGAATTGTGCTGTTAAAACTGTCCCATTGGTCTGGTTGTCAGGTGGGGCCCCTCATGAAGCAGTCTGAAGCTCTGAAAGAGGGGAGTGAATTAGTGACAGTGGTTGGGATCAACACCTGTGGAAGCGAGAAAGAGAAAGCACTGGGCAGAGGGAGAAGCTGGACTGCAATTCAGTCTCACAAAACGCCAGCTGATTATGTGAGAAGCTCTGAAGCCAAGATGTTGCTTTGAGTGGGGGTGAGTGGGCCATGCCTTTGCACTGCCTCTCAATGTTTGGATGCAGGCTCTGGTTGAAAGGCCAAGGCTCGTCGTCGGAGATCAAAACTCACACACAGATAGCAGTGACAAAGATGAAACACTTTACTGCAAGCTGGTTCTAGCTTATATAGAAAGTGAGAGTCAGTTATCTTAAACCAGGAAGCTCCTGGGGCCAATCATAGTAAAGGTCAGGTCATCACCTACGGTGCACGCACGTCTGCCCTGCATAAGATTCATGGAGATCACGCACTGTTCACGAGGGCGGAAGACGGGAGGACCAATTAATGAATTTTCAAAACAACTTGTTATCTGCCCACTGGCAATCTGCCCGTCGCCATGTTGCATAGGTGCTCCTTATCTGAAAGGCCCGGGGAGTTCTAGCTGCCCAATGGCAATTTGCCCACCGCCATGTTTGAAAGGCCTGGGGAGTTCTCAGGGAGACTCCTAACATTCCCCCTTTTTTGTTATTATATGGAAAGGGATGTCGATTCATTCTGGCTACTTCCTGCTGAGTGGGGGTGTCGCCAGGGAAGGGGTCTGAAGGAGGGAAGTTAGGAGTTCCCACAAGAGAGCTGCAAAGATTGGTATAAGGTCAGATGTGGCATTACAAAATGTTCCCTGTAGCCAAAGGTCCATTATCACTTCAGTCCAGTCGGTATAAGTCTCTATGGTGGGTACAAGCCAAGCATCATCAGATATCGCTCTCAAGAAGGTATCCCAGGAATCTTTGATGGGTTTTTCAGCATTGAGAGGGATGTTCTCTGGAGAAGGCAGTTGATTCTCTGTGGCCAGAAGCTGATAATTTCTTAGTAGAAGCTGGTTAAAAGTTTGGTTAGAGATTTTACCTACTTGAGTTTGAATAAACTTTATAATACATGGTAAAAATAGACACATTAAAAAGATTACACATAGTGGTCCAAGGATAGGCCATACCCATGCCAGAAGGGGAGTGGACATTAAGGAAGAGAAACGGTTTTGACTTGTTGGGGTCCTTAAGGTGGCTGCCAGGTCAGTGAGCTTAACAACATTGTCTTCTACAAGACCCGATTCATTGATATAATAACAGCATTGTTCCCTAAGGAAAAGACAGGTTCCACCCCTTTTGGCTATGAGTAAATCTAGGGCCCTGCAATTCTGAAGGGTGACTTCTGCCAATGAAGTAACCTGTTTTTGTAAGGATGTTAGAGATTCTGCTGTGGAAGAAAGTGCTCCTTTAAGTTTTGAATTAATGTTCTTGACAGCCATAGGGAATGACCTAAGGCTCTTCCGGATATCCCTGTACTTGCCGCTGAGGCCGTTAATGAAATGCCTATCATTAATGGAAGGAATGCAGCCCGTTTTCCACATTTTAGAGGGTTAAGGATGCATTTTACTTTAGAGTTGTTATAGAGAGTGAGCTATGGAACTATGGTGACTAATAAACATGGGCTAGACATGTTGGAGAGTATAATGGCGGTGAGAGTGCCATTGCACCAGAAGAAGAGACCTGGTGGGGAATAAGTGGTGTGGTTGATGGTTAGGTTACGGTGGCAAAAACCTGCCAGAAGGGAGTTGGGAGTTGCAGATCCCAGAAGGCAAACCCGAGGAATTATGGTGTGGTTATTTTCCTCGGGTTCCCATAAAGGAACATTCTGCAGGGGTTTAATAGGATCCTTTTTGTAGGATGAGTTGGGCAAGCTGGAAACATCCGCACTGGAAACTTTTATTGGAACTGCGGCAAGTAAGAGCCGTGCTAGGGAAGTGCACAGAAAGCAATTTGCTGGACTTGCAGCAGGGAAAGTTTGGTTTAGGTAGGACAATGTGTCAATGATGATCTGTAACCAGGTATAGATCAGTGAAGCCTGAGAGTCAGAAGTGTGTTGGCATTCTAGGGATGCGAGCAGCCGTTGTTCTGAGTGTTTTGTGTTGGTTGAGACAAGAGAGACTGGGGACTCTATGGAAACATATTCCAGGTAACGGATAAGAAACCACAGGGAGTGGAGGCATACCCACCTCAATAAAAGGAAGCTTTTACTCCTGCTGCCCAGTGTGGGTTCCCAGGGTCTGGGACGATCAGCTTGTATTGGTGGGAGACAGACTCAAGTTTAAATCTTCCTATATTTAATTGCCCTGAATATGCATCATTAATTCTGCATGACCAATAGGGGCAGCCCCCGTAGGTTTCCGGCCACTGTTTGCAGTAATCCTTATTTTGGTCATATAAAAAACATAAGTAAGGGCGGCTGGCTTGCTTAATGAGTTCAGAGGAAGAGGAAGAGAGTACAATATAGATGGCTGAGGAGCACCCTGGTAGGGGACAGTCAGAAGTGGTAGCCAACCAGGTGGTCCAGGTGTTTTTTGTGTGTATGTTTCTCTCACCTTGAATCTCCAGACATACGATGGTGAAGGCATTACCTTTGGGGTGAGGATGAGGATGAGGATCAGAAAGTTAAGGTACATTTTCGGATATGTTCTCAGCTATGGGTGTAAGGGCAGAAACAAGAGAGAGAGATGAATTTTTAAAGGGTCAGTAGGGTGGGGAGAGCAAGAGTATGTAGGTGTGGATTCTTGGCAGTCCTCTGGTCCGATGTTGCCAGAATCAGTTTCCCAGATGCATGGTTTGAGCCTGTAAATGTGAATCCATGGGGTTAATTGATTATTTGTGAGTCTGAGTTTTGCTGCCGAGGGAGTGCACATGATAATGGAGGTAGGGCCCTCCTATTTGGGGCGTAGTTGGGGTCTTTCACCTGGGGGGCAGTAATATACCTGTTGGCCGGGTGTTAGGGTGAGGGGGTTTTGAGTAATGGTTGGGTCAGGTAAAAGCCAGTCCTGGTATTTCCAAAGTTCAGAGCGTAGATGGAAAAGGAGAGGTAGAGCGTAGGAATCAGGTATAGGTAATTGTTCAGTCTGTATTCCAGGGGAGTAAGAATGAACAGCCATACATAACCTCAAATGGGGAAAGGTTGGATGGTTTCTTTGGTAAAGCCCTGAGATGCAACAGGGCCAAGGGGAGGACCTTAGTCCAGTCTAAGCTTAATTCCATGGTGAACTTGGTGAGGGTTTCTTTGAGAGACCGATTAGTTCTTTCAACTTTCCCGGAAGCTTGGGGACGGTAAGGGCAATGGAAATACCAAGGGAGTGATAGTGCGCTAGCTAGCCCCTGAGTTATCTGCGAGGTAATTTCTGGGCCATTTTCTGATTGGATGGAAGCGGGCATCCCGAAACGAGGGATTATGTCAGACATCAACCGATCCACAACCGTGGATGCCCGCTTATTGGATGTGGGAAATGCCTCTATCCACCCTGAGAATGTGACCACCAGTACTAAGAGATATTTGATGTTTTTTACCCTGGGCATGTTTGTGAAATCAATTTGCCAATCAGCTCCTGGGGTGTGACCACAGGCTTGATGAGAAGGATAGGGTCTGGATTTTAAGGGGGTGTTGGTATTGTTTCTCTGGCAGATCTGGCATGTGGATGTAACCTGTTGCAGAAAGGTCTGATCGTCGGAAGAAAGAGGGAAAAAAGATTGAAGGAAAGTTGATAAGCTCTGGGGGATAGAATGGAACAGTGAATGGAGAAATCTAATGAGCTGGTGAGAGTCAGGAGGTCGCTCCTCAGAGGAAAGATGGAGTAATGAGGAAGAGGATGGGGCCTGTAGGGCAGCCGACCTGGTCAGCTTTAGAGTTGCCCACTGTGGCAGGAGAAGAGTCGGTCTTATGGGCTTTACAGTGGACTATTCCCAGCTGTAAAGGCAGCGTGGAAGCTCATAGCAGATTAGAAATAAGGCTGGCACTTATAATAACAGTTCCTTTAGTAGTTAGGAGTTCCCTCTCCTTCCACATAGCCGCATGAAAAACCAGTATATGAAAGACATATTTGGAATCAGTGTATAGAGAAAGCTTTTTCCCTCTTGCTAGTTCACATGCTCTTGAGGCAGCTATAAGTTCTGCTTGTTGGTTGGTTGTGTTGGGATTGAGGCAATGAATGGCACAGGAAGGCACTGGTCTGCATGTTCCCTTAGGAGTTTGTGTGGAAGTATGAGATAGGGAAGGTAGGACACAGGGGGAGGAGGAGTGATTGAAAAGCTTTGGGTGGTTAAGAAAGGGCACCCATAGAGTTGCTCAAAAGGGGCTAAGGCCTGAGGGGGCCCTTGGGGCTGCCTGAATTCAGGTGAGGGCCAACGGCAGGAGATTGGGCCAGAAGAGCCTAAGTTCAATAGCAAGTTTAGTGAGATGATCATTGAGAATGCCATTAGGCCTTTCAACTTTACCCAAGGATTGGGGTTGGTAGGAGATGTGGAGCCTCCAAGTGATGTTGAGGCCTTTGGAGACTAGTTGAACAACCTGAGAAGTAAAGGCTGGACTGTTGTCTGACTGGATGGAGGCGGGAAGTTCGAACCTGGGAATGATCTGCTCAATGAGGATGGAGGCAACAGTGTCAGCAGTTTCCCTGGATGTAGGGAAGGCTTCTATCCAACCTGAAAAAGTATCAACCAAAGTAAGTAGGTAGCGAAGCTTTTTGTGCCTAGGCACAAGAGTGAAGTTGATCTACCAGTCTTCGCCTGGCTGGTGGCTCCTCATCTGAGGTGTGGGGAGTTTAGGTTTGATGCTTCCTTGTGGGGATGCTGTAGAGCAGACAGAATAAGCAGGTGGACCTGCTGGAGAGTAGTTCTCATTTCTGTGAAGTAAAAGAGGGGTTGTGAAAACTGGAAAAAGGGGTTAGAGAGGGTTTTAGATGGGCACAGAGTCTCTGGAGCCAGAGGAGTTGGTCATGATTCATAGGTCTCCGTCTTGGGCACCAGGGCTGGTAGTCTTAAAGAAGTAGTTGATTGACTGACTGGTTGGTGAATGCATATATCTGATCTTGCAGGAACTTCTGTAGGCAGTTTAACAGATGTGGTCCTATTAGGAGAAACCTAAAGAGGACTAATAGGGGTCCTGCAAAGGGGAGGAGCCAAGGCCATACTTGACTGAACATTCCCCATGGAGACTGTTGGCTAGTTGCTGTCTCCTCTTTTCTAGCTCTTCTTGTCTTTTATTACTCCTAGGAATGACTTTTTGGTGTAACTGTTTTTGGTAGGTGTTTAAGATCAAGCTGGTGAAAATTGACTTTGTTTTTATCTATTGTTAAGAGTCAGCTGAGTTCCCATAGGGGTCACTCGTGGGGGAACTTGAGAGCAGCTTCTTAGTTCTGTTAGTGCCATTTGTGCTACGATGGGTCCAGATCTTGCTTGACCATGTGGCTTCCCTTGAAAGCATCAGGGATGCCTCCCTTCTCTGGTGACCCTCCTATTCACAGCAAATGCACGGATTGGCTTTTCATTCTCCAGTGGTCTCAATAATCTCCCTGATCAGGAGGTTATGTGGCCCAGAGTTGCAAAGCTCTTTAGAGAAGTTCCCTGTTCCCTGGATTCAGACTGACTCAGAGGGCAAGAGCCAAATATCGGTTTTCTTGGCCCTTTTAATTTAACTTTAAATTTTGATCATAAACATCCAGCAAAGTCAATTTCACTTTAAAATAAGAGTACTGGGCTTTACCTGAAGTCTGGCCTACTTTGGAATCATTCTTACATGTAGTAAGATGAGAGGCACAGATTTATCTCAGGTAAGGTGGGGCCCTTCATAAATCTTAAGTGCTGTAGTTCTGAAGCTGATCTTTGCTTTTTAAATATCATTTTATAAAGTTTACATAAACTGTTGTTCAAGTTCACATGAATATTACCTAACACAATATAATATCACATCTAAAACATGAATTAAAGAAAGGCTGAAAGCTTTTAACCTTTTGTAGAAAAGTAGCAAAGTACTTTTGTGTTTTGCAGTATACAATTAATCACATCTGTTGACCATTTCATGAAAACGTAAACAATGTTTAAGTATATGGAATTATACTGTTGTAGGGACAGACAAAGCAAGGCACCTAAGATAGCACCGAAGATAGGGAAACAGTCCTATTTGGTTGCAACCGGATTCAGAGGGCACTGCTTCTGTTGTAATCAATAAATCCCCTGAACCCCAAGTTTAGGTAGTTTCAGAATTTTGCATCCAGCATGTAAGGGAAGGGGCTCAGAAGTTCAGAGTCTGCAGAAGTTCACAAAAAGCAGTTTTTGTTTCTGTTTTTTCCTCTGTTCTGGGCAAGTTAAATTTTCAAGGACACTTGGAGGGGGAGAGCTTGTTCTTTTCTTTTTTTCCTCCCTCTGCCAGCTGTTACCATGGAGCCCAGTTGGTAACTTCCTTATCTTAGAAATGTAGCCATCTCTGTGAAGCCCCAGCTCAAGGCTAGAGGCCTTGTTCACATATTTTGTGAAAAACTAGTAAAGGGGTGTCTAGCTTTTGGAATGCTGATTTTTCCAGCCAGTGGCCAAGTAGAACAGGGCAACATGAAAAGAGGAAGTTTATCTACACTGAATTCTTTTATAGGGATTTTTGCTGAAAGTCCTAAAATCAGCCATGGTGAAGACTTTGGGAGAAGGTCAGTTAAGACTTTTCTGTGGGCCTGGTAGGGACGGGGAAGACAGGAAGGTGGGGCTGAGAGCAGCTCTGGTGGATCTGAGAGTGAGGAAGGAGATGTAAAAGAATAATGGGAAAGGGGTTTGGGATTTTCCTAGCAACGAAAACTTGAGCAGTAGAACAGGTAGAGCAGAGGGGAAGATGGGAGTGAGTATCCCAAAAAGCCTGTGAGGGACATTAAATTCTTAGTAACCTGTTTTCAGTGATGACAAAGCAACTTTAAAGGCCATTTTCACCAGATCTTGAATAGGGGTCTGAGGGTTCTCCTCAGCTGGTTTGAGCTTTAGGTTAGCTGGTAAGAGGACCTGGTGAGACCCAGTGTGGGCACTGATAGGAGAAGAGAGGAGTGAGGGGGTGGAGGGGTACCTCAGTACCTGCTACCTCAGCAAGGGGGCAATGGTCTGAGAACTGGTGGAAGTTTGGGTTTTTGATCTAGTAATTGGAGGGGAGAAATCAGGTTGCTGAGGTGAGGGTGACAGCAGAGAGTCTGGGGCAGAAGGCTGAGGGTGAGGATCTATTGGAGAAGCATAGTTCAGAGTAGGAACAAAGGAGGGAAAAGGCCTCCACAGAGGGGGAACTCCTTCCACCCTTTTGAGCATTCGCAGAAGTTAAAAAGGTCACACAGAATTTGAGGATCTAGAGACCCCTCTGGGGGCCATCAGTTTTGGTTGTCTAATTGGTAATATGGCCAATTCTGTGTACTGAATTTGATGAGGAGTTTGGATTTGATGTCAGGAGTGAGGGACAACCGGTTAAGATTAGCCAGGAGGCATTTGAGAGGGGAATCAGTGGGGAGGGAAGAAGAGGCTCCCATAATGACTCTTGATAGAAAGAAAAGAGGTGAATGGCCTGGACTGGAACGGATTTTGGTTGAGTATCCTGCAGGCGTCCCTGACAGGAGAAGTCAACCAAAGAGACTCCAGAGAGCTGGGGCCGAGAGGGCAAATGAGTCGTCACCCAAGAGCCCAACCAGCAAGACCTTCTGAAGACCGGGAGTCACAGGCCACCTGACATCAGGGCTTTTCCCAGGAGAAGAGAGGAAAATTTAGAGAGAGTCAGAAAGTGCCTATTCTTCTGTCCCTTATAGCTCATCAACCATGAAATGGGCATCCAGAGAGTCCACCGTAACTGTGAAAGTTGTGGTGGGGTGCGATCTCTCCTCCAAACTAGGTGTCAAGAGCCTTGCTGGACTTTCACAGTCAAGGCCTTTTGCATATAGCCATTTGGAGATGGATTACCAAAGAGGGGGGAGGGGGACTCACTGGTTGTTGATCAGAAGGAGTCACCTATTGGAGAGCTGGCGTTGGGTGGAATGTAGCAGCGCTCAAAAAGGTGAACGAGGACGGCGAACCTTGAGAGAGGGGGTCCTCAGAATGAGGAATTTTCCCTCCCGGGTTTCGGCACCAATGAAAGGCCAAGGCTCGTCATCAGAGATCAAAACGCACACACAGATAGCAGTGACAAAGATGAAGCACTTTACTGCAAGCTGGTTCTAGCTTATATAGAAAGTGAGAGTCAGTTATCTTAAACCAGGAAGCTCCTGGGGCCAATCATAGTAAAGGTCAGGTCATCACCTATGGTGCACGCACGTCTGCCCTGCATAAGATTCATGGAGATCACGCACTGTTCACGAGGGCGGAAGACGGGAGGACCAATTAATGAATTTTCAAAACAACTTGTTACCCGCCCACTGGCAATCTGCCCGTTGCATTAGGTGCTCCTTATCTGAAAGGCCCGGGGAGTTCTAGCTGCCCAATGGCAATTTGCCCACCACCATGTTTGAAAGGCCCGGGGAGTTCTCAGGGAGACTCCTAACACTGGTGAGCTGAGGAAATGGAGAAGAGGGCTCAAAACTGAGGATTGTCTTCTGAAAGCACTCCCAGCTTTCAGAAGAATATGTACTTTTATCTCAAAGAGGATCCGAGTAGTACTCACGGCATTCACTGTAGCCTGTGTCTGGAGATGCCTGGATCTATTTCTGTTGAGGGCCACAACCAAGTCAAGATGGCGCCTGGCAGTTTGCCAGGAGGAGTGGTTTGCGAAGTAACGCCAGCGAGCCATTAAGATGATGAGGATTCCTTAATGACTGACTGCTGTATCTAGATGATGTTAATTAAGTTAAGCTGTGTGTAATTAGTTGCGTACATATACCCCTGCTGTCCTGTAATAAAGCGGCTCCCGCTGTTTCAACCTTCATAAGTTGCTTGTCACCCCCTGGTTATTTTGCCCAGCCAGACTGTGGCATATTTCTTTGTGTAAAACCTTAGAATGGGAGGAGACAAGGTGGCGGATGAGGGGAAGTGGCTTTTCTCACAGCTCTGTGACTTGGGACTCAAACTGCAAGAAAACCACTTCTCTGTGAGGTGAGTGAAAAAAGCACTGCACTGTTACTCACTACTGGACAGAGAGCCTTGAAGACTAGGACATTTGGTGTGTGTCAGACAGACAATGCTAAGGAACAGAATTGTATCTGAGCTCCTGGCAGAAGCGGGAAAAATGAATGCAGGGTCAGAAACTCTGAAAAGAGCTGGGAAAGCCTTGGTGTGGGCAATCCCAGGATTGGAGGGGCAGCCTACCCTGGGCCACACTAGAGGCTATTTGGCTTATTAAAGTGGTGCACAAAACTCCCCAGGTCTGCCTGCTGTGCATGAGGAACTCCAGCTGGAGACCTGTTAGTACCTCCTAGACAGTGGCACAAACTCAGACTGGGAACTTAGGTCCCTGAATTCTGGGTGAGTCCAATACATGGATCCAGCAGACACCAACTGCAGGATCTAAAGTGAGCCTAGGGCTGGGGATGTGGCTCAAGTGGTAACACGCTCACCTGGCATGTGAGGGGTGCTGGGCTCAATCCTCTGAACCACATAAAATAAAATAAAGATGTTGTGTCCACCTAAAACTGAAAAATAAATATTAAAAAATTCTCTCTCTAAAATCAATCAATCAATCAATCAATCAATAAAGTGAGCATAGCAAATCAGGAGAATCCCTGACCTGGAGAATATCTGGCATGGAAGCCACTTTGCCTGGGGGGTAATACACATCAGAGAGGCCAGAGAAAGCCTGCTCTACCTGTCTCCCTTGAACCCAGCAGCTAGCAGGATCAGCAGCAGGAAGAATCTGAAAAGGTGGAGTGACTGAGCTCCATGCTCACTAACAGTCCTGGAGAGGCCCACAAGGACAGTAGCCCCACACACCAGAACTAGAGCAGGACCAACTCCCCCTTCCAATGAGTGGTGCCCTGGGCAGAGTAGTGGGGTACAGTCCTAGCAGTGTTTACATTCATTAGTGTCCCCAAACTCCCCATGCAATAAAACACCTGGGGCAGTACCAGACCACAGCGCCACCCTGGGAGCTTCACTTGCAGTAACTCATCTCATAGAACCCAGCCACCACTACACTCTGGAAGTGAAGCTGAAAGTATCTTCCACAGCTCCTCACGCCACCCTGCTGAGAAGGGAAGCTGAGGAACAGACAGTTTGGAGCAGACCGCGCACATATACTCTCATTGACTGTTCAGTGATTTTGTTTTCGTTTTTCCTCCGTTCTCTTGTGTTTTTGCATATGTACTGATTGATACATGATGGACATTTATAACATTTGTACTCATACATGTTTATTTCTGCTTTTTCACCATTAGCATTTCTTGAAGGTGGTTATTTTTCTGTGCTCTGTTTGATTAGGATATTTGGATTGATTTTCTACTGTTTCAGAACCCAGTTTCTCTATCATTCTATTTCTCTCTTATTTACTTGCTAACAGCCAAACTCTATTATTGTCTCTTTTACTCCTTCTTTAATTTTTTACTTCTATTTTTTCTTCTCCCCCCTCATAAACATTTCTATATCACCTTTGCATTTGTCCTATTCACCTCTAGAACCTACAAACTCTTTTCTACCCTCCCCATCTCTTCTTCGTTCCTCTTTATGAACTCTGTGTTTAACTGGATACTTTTTTATATCTGTTTATCTTTCTTATTTATAGCATTTTTTGAATCTAGTTATTTTTCATCATTATTTTGATGACTAAGATGTTTGATTCATATATGTCAATTTTGTTCTTGCACTTTTTAAGTCCTTTTCTTTTTAAATTTCGTTTTATGCATTTTTTCTCAATTATCTGTTTCCTTCATGCTTTCTCTTTTCCTCTGCTAACAACCACTGTCTATTGATCTCTATTTCCCTCTCCCCTTAACGTGTTGCTTCTGTCTTCTCTCCTGTCTTATAATCATCAGATCCTTCATCACTTCTGTTCTATCCCTGTTCACCACTTGAAATTATAAGCCCATTTGCAAATTTACTGTTTTTACTCTAGGCAAACACATCATAGAGTTCATACCAAGAACTATTTGGTTTCATGCTGTAAATTGTTAACATTGCTTATTGCTATCATCTGTCTCTCTCTTAACTGTAAGGTACTGGAAATCCTATGGGACCCTATAAGTCCACTGTAGAAACTCTACCGCTTCAAAACCAACTGTTAGTGGATAGACAAATAAAAAATATGAAAAAGCAAAGGAAAAAATCACCACAAACAAGGCAAAATACTTCAATAACAGAATCCATTGACACCACAGTAGAAAAAATATTAGAGGAGGCATTTATTTATTTATTTATTTAATTTATTTATTTTAATTTGTTTTTATTAGCTACACATGATATTACATTGATCTTGGCAATTCATACATTTAATCATTGGGGTATAATTTCTCATTTTTCTAATTGTACAGATTGCAGAATCACCCTGGTCATAGAGTCACCTATATACATACAGCAATCATAATGTCTATTTTATTCTGCTGCCCTTCCTATCCCCCCTACTCCTCTCCTCTCCTCCCATCATTTCTCTCTATCCAATCTAATGTGACACACTTTTTTTTTTCTTTTTCTCATTACAACATCATACATGTATTCTGTATAACGATGAGGGTCTCCTTCCATCTTCCGTGCAACTCTCCTTCTCCCTCTTTTTCCCTCCCACCTCTCTTCCCTATTTAGTGGTAATCTTCTTTTCATGCTCTTCCTCCCTATCCCATTTTGAGTCACCCCCTTATATCAGAGAAGACATTCGGCATTTGTTTTTTAGAGGCGGCATTTAGAATGTTAAAATGATTCCTAAAAAAAAAGGATGATGTTAGGGAGAAAATACAGGAAGGAAAAGATAACATCAAGGAAGAGATAGAGATTCTGAAAAAAAAGAAAAAAAAAACACAAGCAGAAATTCTTAACAAAAAAAAATTAAGAAACCAAATTAAAAATGCATTGGAAAGCATCTTCAGGAGACTAGGCCACTGGGAAGGCAGAATTTCAGGCAATAAAGAAAAAATATATAAACTTGAAAATAAATTGGACCATGGTGAAAAGATGGCAATAGATCATCAGCAGAACTTTCAAGAAATATGGGTAGGGGCTGGGGTTGTGGCTCAGTAGTAGCACGCTTGCCTAGCATGTGCGAGGCACTGGGTTTGATTCTCAGCACCACATATAAACAAATAAATGAATAAACGTCCATCAATAACTAGTAAAAAAATTTAAAAAAAGAAATATGGGATAACATTAAAAGACCAAACATAAGATTTATCAGGATAGATGAAGGCTCAGGGATACAAATCAAAGGAATGCACAAATTTTTCAATTAAATAATATATGAAAATTTCCCAAACAATGAAATGGAAAATCAAACATAGGGGGCATACAAGACTCCAAATATACAAAATCACAACAGATCCAAACCAAGGCACCTTGTTGGGAGGGGCATGGAGTTACAAATGATAGTGGAATGTGATGGACATTATTATCCAAAGTACATATATGAAGACATGAATTGGTGTGAATATACTTTGTATACAACCAGAGACTTGAAAAAATGTGCTCTATATGTGTAATATGAATTGTAATACGTTCTGCTGTCATATATAAATAAAAAAATTAATTAAAAAAAGAAAATGCCTAGCATACAGAATAAGGATAGAATTTTAAAGGCAGCCTGAGAAAAACAAGAAGTCAGAAAGCAATAGGGAAACCAATCATGAATTCAGCTGATTTGTAACCCATACCCTTAAAGCTAGGAGGATTAAGCTCTGAAAGAAAATGGATGGCAGACAAGAATACACAGCAAAATTAAGCTTTCAAATTGATGATGAAATAAAAATTAATATTTTAAACAAAAATTAAAAAATTCACAACTAGAAAGCCTGCAGTACAAAACATACTCAATAAAATATTTCATGAAGAACAAAGGAAAAATAAAAGTGAAAACCAGCAAAGGGAGGAACTAACTAGAAGAATAGTGGATCAAAGGAGAAACTACTTCAAATTAAAAACCAGAAATAAATAAAAAAGACAGGAATAAAAATCACTTCTCAATAATAATATTGAATGTAAATGGCCCAGTCTAATCAATCAAAAGGCCTAGAATGAGATGCTGGCTTACAAAACAAGACCCAATAATACACTCTCTCCAAGAGACTCACCTCATAGACAAAGACATCCATGGACTGAAGGTAAAATAATGGCAAAATGATATCATTCACATGGACCTCATAAACAAACAGGGTTTCTATCCTCATATCAGATAAAGTGGACCTCAAGCCAAAGTTATTCATAAGGGACAAAGAAGGCCATTTCATACTGCTTAAGGGAATTATACATCAACAAGACACAACAATTGTAAATATTTATGTCTCAAACAATGGAGCATCTACATACATCAAACAAACCCTTCAAATTTCAAGAATCAAATAGATCACAACATAATAACACTGGGATATTTTAACATGCCTCTTCCATTACTCAATAGACCTTCCAAATAAAAATCAAATGAAGGGACTCCAAGATGGCCACGAATAGAGTGCATCACACCCCATGTACTGAGCCACTGCGCAGGTGAATAATGAGTTAGAACGACAAAAAACTATCTTGTTAGGAACTTACAGCAAAATGGGGGTGTACCGAAACCTAGAGGAAGGATTTTCAGCACTGAGGTCCGGTAATTGAGTCTCAAACATGAGCCAACTGTGCGACCGGAGATCCGGGCTGACTGATCCGCGCAGCCCGTCCCATGGCTACAGACGGCGGGGCACCGCCGAGAAGCCACCAGCAAGCAGGGAGAAACGTTGCTGCGGATTTTGTGGAATCCTGCCGGCTGAGCCCCCACTGAGCCCCGGGCTGAGTTTGGGATTTCAGACGGGGAAGGAAGCGGTACAGTTCTATCCCCCACAACGGAAACTCCACCAAGGAAACCAGCGGCCACCATCTTGGAGAGCTGAAGTAACCACCGCCACTCTCCAACAGATTGCAACAATAAAACAGGTGTGTGTTACTCAGCTCATCTCCCATACATCGGGGAATTCGCATAAAATCTCTCCTAGGCTTTCTGGGGGAGGGATTATCAGAGCGAGCCTGCATAAAGACGCGGGGAAAACTAGAGACACCTGACCTTCAACTCCCCTCCCATCAGTGGCGAAAATGAAAAATGTCTTTCCAGAGCTGGGGGAGGGGCAAGAGGAAAAAATCAAAACAATAGAGTGCCGGGGTTCCCAATAGCCACCCTCCACACCCAACAAACGGCAGGCCCAGAGTACAGTTTGAACTGCCGAGAGGCATCACTCAGGGGAAATCTGGTCTAGCAGGAGAAACCAGGACTAGCAGGAGAAACCAGGGGACTAGAGGCCAGGCCTTCGCGACTGGGCGGCTGGAGACCGCACGCCCGCCGGCGACAGTCCACCCGCTGCCCGCGTGACTGGGTGGCTGGAGACCGCCCGCCCGCCGGCGACCAGGAGCTGAAACCAACCAGAGACAGTCCAGTCCCACCCCCCCATTCGGACACCCCGGCAAGGAGCCTGGTGCCCGCCATAGCAGAGAGGTGACATCACTGGAGCTCGGCCGTCGGAATTCCTTCCCAGCGGAATCTGCTTTAGCAGGCATAGTCTACCAACACAAAGGAGATACAACAGAGATATACAAAACCCAAACAAATCTATAGAAGAGAGCAGAAACACAGCAATCAAATAGAGCTGGAACATCATGAAAAAACAAGGGAAAAAAGGAGTACAAACAATGCAGGACAACTTAAATCTACAGGAGGACCTAGAATCATCAGAAACATGGATAGGGAAAGAACTGAAGGCATACCTAACTCAGATGGAATGGAATATTAGAGAAGACATGAGACAGCAAGTCCAAGCAATAAAAGTATATTTTGAAAATGAATTAAACAAACAAATTCAAATGGCAAAGAACGAGCTTTACCAGGAGATAGAGAACTTAAAAAAAAATCAAACAGTAATTCTAGAAATGCAGGAAACTATAAACCAAATTAAAAACTCAAACGAGAATATTACAAATAGACTAGATCAAGTAGAAGTCAGATCATCAGATAATGAAGACAAAGTTTATCAACTTGAAAAGAATATAGTCAACACAGAAAAGATGCTTAAATCCCATGAGCAATCTATTCAAGAGATATGGGATGTCATAAAAAAACCAAATTTGAGCGTCATCGGGATAGAAGAAGGCATAGAGATTCAAACCAAAGGAATGGACAACATATTAAATGAAATAAGTCTAGAAAACTTCCCAGAGAGGAAAGATGGAATGGATTGCCAAATCCTGGAAGCCTACAGGACCCCAAACATTCAAAACCATAATAGACCAACTCCAAGACATATAATTATGAAGATAGCCAACATACAGAACAAGGAGAGAATATTAAAAGCTATGAGAGAAAGGAGGCAGATTACATTCAGGGGTAAACCAATTAGGTTAACGACTGATTTTTCATCACAGACTTTGAAAGCAAGAAGATCCTGGAACAACGTATTTCAAACGCTGAAAAATAATGGATTCCAACCAAGAATACTGTATCCAGCAAAATTAAGCTTCAGATTTGACAATGAAATTAAAATCTTTCACGATAAACAAAAGCTAAAAGAATTCGCATCCAGAAAACCAGCACTGCAAAGCATTTTGAGCAAAATACTACAAGAGGAGGAATTGAAAACTAGTGCCCAAAACTAACAGCAGGAGGTATCTCAGTAGAGGGGGAGGAAAATAACCAAAAAGTAAAAACTAGCCAAACTAAAATAAATAAATAAATAAACATGACTGGAATTACAAATCATATTTCAACTGTAACCTTAAATGTTAATGGCCTAAACTCACCAATCAAGAGACATAGGCTAGTAACCGGGATCAAAAAAACAAATCCAACAATATGCTGCCTTCAGGAGACTCATATGATAAGAAAAGACATACACAGGCTGAAGGTAAAAGGTTGGGAAAAATCATACCACTCACATGGCCCTCGGAAGCAAGCAGGAGTGGCCATACTCATATCGAATAAAATCAACTTCAAACCTAAGTTAATCAAAAGGGATAAAGAAGGACACTATATACTGTTAAAAGGAACCATCCACCAACAAGACATAACAATTATCAATTTGTATGCACCAAACAATGGAGCTGCAACGTTCATAAAACAAACTCTCCTCAAGTTCAAGAGTCAAATAGACTACAACACAATAATTATGGGTGACTTCAACACACCGCTCTTGCCATTAGACAGATCCTCTAGACAAAAGCTGAATAAAGAACCTATAGAACTCAACAGCACAATCAATAACCTAGACTTAACCGACATATATAGAATATATCAACCATCATCAAGTGGATACACATTCTTCTCAGCAGCACATGGATCCTACTCAAAGATAGACCATATATTATGCCATAGGGCAACTCTTAGTAAATATAAAGGCGTGGAGATAATACCATGCACCATATCTGATCATAATGGAATGAAACTGGAAATCAATGATAAAAGAAGGAAGGAAAAATCCTACATCACATGGAAAATGAACAATATGTTACTGAATGATCAATGGGTTACAGAAGACATAAAGGAGGAGATAAAAAAATTCTTAGAGACAAATGACAATACAGACACAACATACCGGAATATATGGGACACAATGAAAGCAGTTTTAAGAGGGAAATTCATTTCTTGGAGTTCTTTCCTCAAAAAAAGAAAAAACAAAAAATAAATGAACTCACACTACACCTCAAAAACCTAGAAAAGGAAGAGCAAAACAACAGCAAATGTAGTAGGAGACAAGAAATAATTAAAATTAGAGCAGAAATCAATAAAATTGAAACAAAAAAAAACATTGAAAAAATTGATAAAACTAAAAGTTGGTTCTTTGAAAAAATAAATAAGATCGACAGGCCCTTAGCCATGCTAACGAAGAGAAGAAGAGAGAGAACTCAAATTACTAACATATGGGATGAAAAAGGCAATATCACAACAGACACTACAGAAATATAGAAGATAATTAGAAATTATTTTGAAACCCTATATTCCAATAAAATAGAAGATAGTGAAGATATCGATAAATTTCTTAAGTCATACGATCTGCCCAGATTGAGTCAGGAAGACACACAATTTAAACAGACCAATAACAAAGGAAGAAATAGAAAAAGCCATCAAAAGACTACCAACCAAAAAAAGCCCTGGACTGGATGGGTATACAGCAGAGTTTTACAAAACCTTCAAAGAAGAATTAATACCAATACTTTTCAAGCTATTTCAAGAAATAGAAAAAGAAGGAGCTCTTCCAAATTCATTCTATGAGGCCAACATCACCCTGATCCTGAAACCAGACAAAGACACTTCAAAGAAAGAAAACTACAGACCAATATCTCTAATGAACTTGGATGCAAAAATTCTCAATAAAATCCTGGCGAATCGAATACAAAAGCATATCAAAAAAAATTGTGCACCATGATCAAGTAGGATTCATCCCTGGGATGCAAGGCTGGTTCAATATATGGAAATAAATAAATGCTATTCACCACATCAATAGACTTAAAGACAAGAACCATATGACCATCTCGATAGATGCAGAAAAAGCATTCGACAAAATACAGCATCCCTTTATGTTCAAAACACTAGAAAAACTAGGGATAACAGGAACTTACCTCAACATTGTAAAAGCTATATATGCTAAACCTCAGGCTAGCATCATCCTAAATGGAGAAAAACTGAAGGCATTCCCTCTAAAATCTGGAACAAGACAGGGATGCCCTCTCTCACCACTTCTGTTCAACATAGTTCTCGAAACACTGGCCAGAGCAATTAGACAGATGAAAGAAATTAAAGGCATAAAAATAGGAAAAGAAGAACTTAAATTATCACTATTTGTAGGTGACATGATTCTATACCTAGCAGACCCAAAAGGCTCTACAAAGAAACTATTAGAGCTAATAAATGAATTCAGCAAAGTGGCAGGATATAAAATCAACACACATAAATCAAAGGCATTCCTGTATATCAGCAACAAAACTTCTGAAATGGAAATGAGGAAAACCACTCCATCCACAATATCCTCAAAGAAAATAAGATACTTGGGAATCAACCTAACAAAAGAGGTGAAAGATTTATACAATGAAAACTACAGAACCCTATAGAGAGAGATAGAAGATCTTAGAAGATGGAAAAATGTACCCTGTTCATGGAGAGGCAGAACTAACATCATCAAAATGGCGATATTACCAAAAGTTCTCTACAGGTTTAATGAGATGCCAATCAAAATCCCAAAAGCATTTCTTGTAGAAATAGATAAAGCAATCATGAAATTCATATGGAAAAACAAAAGACCCAGAATAGCAAAAGCAATTCTAAGCAGGAAGTGTGAATCTGGAGGTATAGCGATACCAGAGTTCAAACTGTACTACAGAGCAATAGTAACAAAAACAGCATGGTACTGGTACCAAAACAGGCAGGTGGACCAATGGTACAGAATAGAGGACACAGAAACCAATCCACAAAAGTACAACTTTCTTATATTTGATAAAGGGGCTAAAAGCATGCAATGGAGGAAGGATAGCATCTTCAACAAATGGTGCTGGGAAAACTGGAAATCCATATGCAACAAAATGAAACTGAATCCCTTTTTCTCGCCATGCACAAAAGTTAACTCAAAATGGATCAAGGAGCTTGATATCAAATCAGAGACACTGCGTCTGATAGAAGAAAAAGTTGGCTACGATGATCTACATACTGTGGGGTCGGGCTCCAAATTCCTTAATAGGACGCCCATAGACCAAGAGTTAATAACAAGAATAAACAAATGGGACTTACTTAAATTAAAAAGTTTTTTCTCAGCAAGAGAAACAATAAGAGAGGTAAATACAGAGCCTACATCCTGGGAACAAATTTTTACCCCTCACACTTCAGATAGAGCCCTAATATCCAGAATATACAAAGAACTCAAAAAATTAAACAATAAGATAACAAATAACCCAATCAACAAATGGGCCAAGGAACTGAACAGACACTTCTCAGAGGAGGACATACAATCAATCAACAAGTACATGAAAAAATGCTCACCATCTCTAGCAGTCAGAGAAATGCAAATCAAAACCACCCTAAGATACCATCTCACTCCAGTAAGATTGGCAGCCATTATGAAGTCAAACAACAAGTGTTGGCGAGGATGTGGGGAAAAGGGTACACTTGTACACTGCTGGTGGGACTGCAAATTGGTGAGGACAATTTGGAAAGCAGTATGGAGATTCCTGGGAAAGCTGGGAATGGATCCACCATTTGACCCAGCTATCGCCCTTCTCGGACTATTCCCTGAGGATCTTAAAAGAGCGTACTATAGGGATACTGCCACATCAATGATCATAGCAGCACAATTCACAATAGCTAGGCTGTGGAACCAACCTAGATGCCCTTCAATAGATGAATGGATAAAAAAAATGTGGCATCTATAAACAATGGAGTATTACGCAGCACTAAAAAATGACAAAATCATAGAATTTGCAGGGATATGGATGGCATTAGAGCAGATTATGCTAAGCGAAGCTAGCCAATCCTTAAAAAACAAATGCCAAATGTCTTCTTTGATATAAAGAGAGCAACTAAGAACAGAACAGGGAGGAAGAGCATGAGGAAAAGATTAACACTAAACAGAGATGAGTGGGGGGAGATAAAGGGAGAGATAAGGGAAAGCATATGGAAATGATAGGAGACCCTCAATGTTACACAAAATTACATATAAGAGGTTGTGAGGGGAAAGGGGGGGGGAGGGAGAGAATTGAACAACAGCAGATGAGATAGAGAGGGAAGATGGGAGGGGAGGGGAGGGCGGATAGTAGGGGATAGGAAAGGTAGCAGAATACAACTGTCACTAATATGCCATTATGTAAAAATGTGAGTGTGTAACCGATGTGATTCTGCAATTTGTATTTGGGGTAAAAATGGGAGTTCATAACCCAATTGAGTCAAATGTACGAAAGATATATCATGAGCTTTGTAATGTTTTGAACAACCAATAAAAAAAAATCAAATGAAGAGGCTATAAAACTAAGAAATACAATTAATGAGTTAGACTTATCAGACATATAGAATATTTTATCCCTCAATACTGGAATATATTTTTTCTCAGCAGCACATGGAACATTTTCTAAAATAGACCATATTTTAGTCACAAAGCAAATCCTAGCAAATAAAAAAATACAGATAATGCCTTGGATATTATCAGATCATAATAATATGAAATGAGGAATTAATGATAAACTACAAATAGAATCTATTCTAACACCTGGAGAATAAATCACATGCTATAGAATAATCAATGGAGAGCAGAAGAAATCAGGGATGAAATAAAAACTTTCTTAGAGGTAAGTGAGAATAGTGACACAACATATCAAAATCTCTGGGACACTATGAAGGAGGTTCTAAGAGGAATGTTCATTACATTGAACTCATTCTTTTAAAGAATAGACAGTCACCAAATAAATAAAATAGCTTTATATCGCACACCCTGAAAAAAAAGAACAAATCAACACCAAAAGCAATAGACAACAGGAAATGATTAAAATCAGAGCCAAAACTAATGAAATTGAAACAAAAGGAGGAGAGAGAGGAAGATGGCGGCGAGGGGAGTGCATTGCCCCTGTGTGCCGCGTCACTGTATGGCAGTATGACGAGTCAGGACGGCTAAAGGCTATCTTGTTAGGAATTTCCAGCAATAGTGGGGTGCTTCGGAACCTGGAGGAAGGATTTCCATCGCACAAGGATCAGCTACGGGGACTCAAATGCGAGAGATTTGTCGCACGGAGGGTAACACTGCTTATTCAGCAAATCGCCCCGTGGCTAGAGTCTGCAGCGCGCGCTGGGAAACGAGGAGATAGCGGCGCAGGGATACAGTGCTGCAGTTTCTGCCAGCCATGCAAGCACCATACTCAGTGCTGAATTCTGGGTTTGAGAAGGGGGAAGGAAGGGTCCATTACAGTTCTCCACACCGGTCAGACCACAGAGGAGGCCAGCGGCCACCATCGTGGAGAGCTGACGTCACCATCCCTGTTTTCGACTGACCGCAGCTCATTCAGCCATAGAACAGGTAATTTCAGGCTGCCATTCGCCTGCGGCTTGCAGACAGATTACTCAGGCTCAGTGTTAAATAACCCACGGAAACTGCTTCTTGGAGCCTGCTCTTATCAGAGCATACACCGAGCACGGAGCGACTGAGTTCCGGCTCCCGGAACTGCTCTGGCCCAGGGCTAAGGAGCCCGCGGAAACTGCTTCTCAGTCCGGGTCCTGCTGAGGGCCGGTCAGGACTCACCCGTTGCTTTGGTTACCCAGCAAAGGGAACGAAATGCTGCCATTCGCATAGGATACCAACATGGCAGAGATCTGATGTCATCAGAAAGCGGCGGAGGAGAGAACTTCATCAATACCAGCGGCGACAGAAACAGTTGGTCTCCTGGTAGGGAGGGTGTGTCACAGACACCCGAGTCTCTCTCGGTTTGTCGTCGAGCCAGAGGGGAGGAGCCGGGCCGCCGTCCGTGCCTGGAGCAGGCCCAGTGGCTCGCCGGTGTGGTGGTCGCGTGACCCCAATTGGAGAGGGGGCGGAGCGGAGCCGCCACCCGCGCCCACAAGGTGGGCAGACCTGTGACCCAGTGGTACACGGGCGTGGTAGGAGGGGCAGGGCAGTGCCGCCGCCCGCGCCTGCAAGTAAGCATACCTGCGAAAGACTGGCGGGTCAGGCCCAGCGGCCTGCCAGCGTGGTACACATGTCACCCCAACTGGAGGAGGGGCAGAGCAGAGCCTTCGCCTGCGCCCGGATCAGGCCCCGCCGGTGTGGTGGTCACGTGACCCCAATTGGAGTGGGGGCGGAGCGGAACCGCCACCCGTGCCCGCAGGGTGAGCAGACCTGCGACCAACCTGCAGATCAGGCCCAGCGGTCCGCGGGCATGGTAGGAGGGGCAGGGCAGAGCTGCCGTCCGCGCCTGCAAGGTAGGCAGACCTGCGACAGACCGGTGGATCAGGCCCAGCAGCCTGCTGGCATGGTACACACGTCACCCCAATTGGAGTAGGGGAAGAGCAGAGTCGCCGCCTGAGCCAGGAACAGGCCCAGCGACCTGCCGGCCTGGTAGTCACGACACCCCAATTGGAGTAGGGGCAGAGCAGAGCCGCCACCCGTGCCCGAAAGGTGGGCAGACCTGCGACCGACCTGCGGGACAGGCCCAGTGGCCTGCCGGTCTGACAGACACGTCACCCCATTTGGAGTAGGGGCAGAGCAGAGCCGCCGCCCGTGCCCGCAAGGTAGGCAGACCTGTGACCGAGCGGTGGAACAGGCCCAGCGGCCGGCCGGGGTGGTAGGCACGTCACCCCAATTGGAGTAGGAACAGAACAGAGCCTTCGCCCGCACCCGGAACAGGCCCAGCAGTCCGCAGGTGTGGTAGACAAGTCACCCCAATTGGAGGAGGGGCAGAGTAGAGCTGCCGCCCGCGCCCGGAACAGGCCCAGTGACCTGCCGGCGTGGTAGACACGTCATCCCAATTGGAGTAAGGGCAGAGCAGAACCGCCACCCATGCCTGCAAGGTAGGCAGACCGCCGCCCAACCCTGCAAGGGAGACTTTTCAACTATACAAGAGCAATATAAATAAATAGGGGAAAAAACATTTCAAAAACACAACAGTTTCACCAAGCAAAAAGAAACGCAAGCAGTATGAAAAGACAAGGAAAGAAAGGACCACAAGCAATGCAGGTCAACTCAACTTAGAAGAGGTAACAGCTGCAGAAGATGGAATGTCAGATAAAGAATTCAGGATATACATGCTTCAGATGATCTGGAGTATCAAGGAAGACATTAGACAGCAAAATCAGACAATGAAAGATCACTTCGACAATGAATTACACAAACAAATCCAGGAAGCAAAGGATCAACTATACAGGGAGATAGAGGTTATAAAAAACAAACAAACCGAAATCCTAGAAATGCAGGAAGCAATAAACCAACTTAAAAACTCAATGGAGAATACTACCAGCAGAGTAGAACACTTAGAAGATAGAACATCAGACAATGAAGACAAAGTATTTCAACTTGAAAAGAACATAGACAGCTCAGCAAGACTGTTAAGAAACCATGAGCAGAACATCCAAGAAATATGGGATAACATTAAGAGACCAAACTTAAGAGTCATTGGGATACAGGAAGGTACAGAACTCCAAACCAAAGGAATGAGCAATCTATTCAATGAAATAATACGAGAAAACTTCCCAGACTTGAAGAATGAGACAGAATCCCAAATCCTAGAAGCCTACAGGACGCCGAATGTGCAAAATCATAAGAGATCCACACCTAGACACATTATAATGAAGATGCCCAACATACAGAATAAGGAGAGAATTTTAAAAGCTACAAGAGAAAGGAAGCAGATTACATTTAGGGGTAAGCCAATCAGGATAACAGCTGATCTTTCAACACAGACTCTGAAAGCTAGAAGATCCTGGAATAACATATTACAAACACTGAAAGAAAATGGGTTCCAACCAAGAATTGTGTTTCCAGCGAAATTAAGCTTCAGGATGGAAGACGAAATTAAAACCTTCCACGATAAACAAAAGTTTAAAGAATTTGTAGCTAGAAAACCATCTCTTCAAAACATCCTTGGCAAAACATTACAGGAAGAGGAAATGGAAAATAAGAATGAAAACCAACAGTGGGAGGTAGGACAGTAAAGGGGGGGGGGAATAATCAAAGAGGAAAACAAACCATGTTTAGTAACAGAAATAAACAAATATGGCTGGAAGAACAACCCATATCTCAATAATAACCCTAAATGTTAATGGCTTAAACTCACCAATTAAGAGACACAGGCTAGTAGAATGGATCACAAAACAAGACCCAACAATATGCTGCCTACAGGAGACGCATTTGATAGGAAAAGACATACATAGGCTGAAGGTGAAAGGTTGGGAAAAATCATATCACTCATATGGACTTCGGAAACAAGCAGGAGTGTCCATACTCATATCAAATAAAATAGATTTCAAGCCAAAGTTAATCAAAAGGGATAAAGAGGGACACTACATACTACTTAAGGGAACCATACACCAACAAGACATAACAATCATAAATATTTATGCCCCAAACAATGGTGCAGCTATGTTCATCAAACAAACTCTTCTCAAGTTCAAGAGTCTAATAGGCCACCATACAATAATCATGGGAGACTTCAACACACCTCTCTCGCCACTGGACAGATATTCCAAACAAAAGTTGAATAAGGAAACTATAGAACTCAATAACACAATTAATAACCTAGACTTAATTGACATATATAGAATATACCACCCAACATCAAGCAGTTACACTTTTTTCTCAGCAGCACATGGATCCTTCTCAAAAATAGATCATATATTATGTCACAGGGCAACTCTTAGACAATATAAAGGAGTAGAGATAATACCATGCATCTTATCTGATCATAATGGAATGAAACTGAAAATCAACGATAAAAGAAGGAAGGAAAAAGCATACATCACTTGGAGAATGAACAATAGGTTACTGAATGATCAATGGGTTATAGAAGACATCAAGGAGGAAATTAAAAAATTCTTAGAGATAAATGAAAACACAGACACAACATATCGGAATCTATGGGACACATTGAAAGCAGTTCTAAGAGGAAAATTCATTGCTTGGAGTTCATTCCTTAAAAAAAGAAAAAACCAACAAATAAATGATCTCATACTTCATCTCAAAATCCTTGAAAAAAAGAGCAAAACAACAGCAAAAGAAGTAGAAGGCAAGAAATAATTAAAATCAGAGCTGAAATTAATGAAATCGAAACAAAAGAAAGAATTGAAAAAATTGACAAAACTAAAAGTTGGTTCTTTGAAAAAATAAACAAAATCGACAGACCCTTAGCCATGCTAGCGAAGAGAAGAAGAGAGAGAACTCAAATTACTAGCATACGGGATGAAAAAGGCAATATCACAACAGACACTTCAGAAATACAGAAGATAATCAAAAACTATTTTGAATCCTTATACTCCAATAAAATAGAAGATAGTGAAGGCATAGATAAATTTCTTAAGTCATATGATCTGCCCAGATTGAGTCAGGAGGATATAGACAACCTAAACAGACCAATATCAATTGAGGAAATAGAAGAAACCATCAAAAGACTACCAACTAAGAAAAGCCCAGGACCAGATGGGTATACAGCAGAGTTTTACAAAACCTTTAAAGAGGAACTATTACCAATACTTTTCAAGCTACTTCAGGAAATAGAAAAAGAGGGAGAACTTCCAAATTCATTCTATGAGGCCAACATCACCCTGATACCTAAACCAGACAAAGACACTTCAAAGAAAGAAAACTACAGACCAATATCTCTAATGAACCTAGATGCAAAAATCCTCAATAAAATTCTGGCGAATCGGATACAAAAACATATCAAAAAAATTGTGCACCATGATCAAGTAGGATTCATCCCTGGGATGCAAGGATGGTTCAATATACGGAAATCAATAAATGTTATTCACCACATCAATAGACTTAAAAACACGAACCATATGATCATCTCGATAGATGCGGAAAAAGCATTCGATAAAGTACAGCATCCCTTTATGTTCAAAACTCTAGAAAAACTAGGGATAACAGGAACATACCTCAATATTGTAAAAGCAATGTATGCTAAGCCTCAGGCTAGCATCATTGTGAATGGAGAAAAATTGAAGGCATTCCCTCTAAAATCTGGAACAAGACAGGGATGCCCTCTCTCACCACTTCTGTTCAACATAGTTCTTGAAACACTGTCCAGAGCAATTAGATAGACGAAAGAAATTAAAGGCATAAAAATAGGAAGAGAAGAAGAACTTAAATTATCACGATTTGCAGGTGACATGATTCTATACCTAGCAGACCCAAAAGGCTCTACAAAGAAACTATTAGAGCTAATAAATGAATTCAGCAAAGTGGCAGGATATAAAATCAACACGCATAAATCAAAGGCATTCCTGTATATCAGCGACAAATCCTCTGAAATGGAAATGAGGACAACCACTCCATTCACAATATCTTCAAAAAAAAAATACTTGGGAATCAACCTAACAAAAGAGGTGAAAGAGTTATACAATGAAAACTACAGAACCCTAAAGAGAGAAATAGAAGAAGATCTTAGAAGATGGAAAAATATACCCTGTTCATGGATAGGCAGAACTAACATCATCAAAATGGCGATATTACCAAAAGTTCTCTATAGGTTTAATGCAATGCCAATCAATATCCCAACGGCATTTCTTGTAGAAATAGAGAAAGCAATCATGAAATTCATATGGAAAAATAAAAGACCCAGAATAGCAAAAACAATGCTAAGCAGGAAGTGTGAATCAGGCGGTATAGCGATACCAGACTTCAAAGTATACTACAGAGCAATAGTAACAAAAACAGCATGGTACTGGTACCAAAACAGGCGGGTGGACCAATGGTACAGAATAGAGGACACAGAAACCAATCCACAAAACTACAACTATCTTATATTTGATAAAGGGGCTAAAAGCATGCAATGGAGGAAGGATAGCATCTTCAACAAATGGTGCTGGGAAAACTGGAAATCCACATGCAACAAAATGAAACTGAATCCCTTTCTCTCTCCATGCACAAAAGTTAATTCAAAATGGATCAAGGAGCTCGATATCAAATCAGAGACACGCCATCTGATAAAAGAAAAAGTTGGCTACGATCTACATATTGTGGGGTCGGGCTCCAAATTCCTCAATAGGACACCCATAGCACAAAAGTTAATAACTAGAATCAACAAATGGGACTTACTCAAACTAAAAAGTTTTTCCTCAGCAAAAGAAACAATAAGAGAGGTAAATAGGGAGCCTACACCCTGGGAACAAATCTTTACTCCTCACACTTCAGATAGAGCCCTAATATCCAGAGTATACAAAGAACTCAAAAAATTAGACAATAAGAGAACAAACAACCCAATCAACAAATGGGCCAAGGACCTGAACAGACACTTCTCAGAGGAGGACATACAGTCAATCAACAAGTACATGAAAAAATGCTCAACATCTCTAGCTGTCAGAGAAATGCAAATCAAAACCACCCTAAGATACCATCTCACTCCAGTAAGATTGGCAGCCATTATGAAGTCAAACAACAACAAGTGCTGGCGAGGATGTGGGGAAAAGGGTACACTTGTACATTGCTGGTTGGACTGCAAATTGGTGCAGCCAATTTGGAAAGCAGTATGGAGATTTCTTGGAAAGCTGGGAATGGAGCCACCATTTGACCCAGCTATTCCCCTTCTCGGTCTATTCCCTAAAGACCTTAAAAGAGCATGCTACAGGGACACCGCTACATGGATGTTCATAGCAGCACAATTCACAATAGCAAGACTGTGGAACCAACCTAGATGCCCTTCAATAGACGAATGGATAAAAAAAATGTGGCATTTATACACAATGGAGTATTACTCTGCATTAAAAAATGACAAAATCATAGAATTTGCAGGGAAATGGATGGCATTAGAGCAGATTATGCTAAGTGAAGCTAGCCAATCCCTAAAAAACAAATGCCAAATGTCTTCTTTGATATAAGGAGAGTAACTAAGAACAGAGTAGGGACGAAGAGCATGAGAAGAAGATTAACATTAAACAGGGATGAGAGGTGGGAGGGAAAGGGAGAGAGAAGGGAAATTGCATGGAAATGGAAGGAGACCCTCAGAGTTATACAAAAGAACATACAAGAGGAAGTGAGGGGAAAGGGAAAAATAATACAAGGGGGACAAATGAATGTCAGTAGAGGGGGCAGAGAGAGAAGAGTGGAGGGGAGGGGAGGGGAGGGGGGATAGTAGAGGATAGGAAAGGCAGCAGAACACAACAGACACTAGTATGGCAATATGTAAATCAACGGATGTGTAACTGATGTGATTCTGCAATCTGTATATGGGGTAAAAATGGGAGTTCATAACCCACTTGAACCAAAGTGTGAAATATGATATATCAAGAAATTTATAATGTTTTGAACAACCAACAATAAAAAATTAAAAAGAAGAAACAAAAGGAAATTAAAAAAATTAAAACAAAAGTTGGTTCCTTGAAAAAATAAATAAAATGATAAACTCTTACCCATGCTAACAAAGAAACAGAGAGAGAAAACACAAATTGCTAAAATTCATGCTGACAAAGTAAATATTATAATGGACACTACTGAAATTCAGACAATAATCAGAAACTAATTTGAAAATCTATACTCCAATAAAATATGATGAAGACATTAAAAAATTTCTAAAGATATATGACGTACCCAAATGGAATCAGGAGGAATTGGGAAAACTATTTCTGTTTAAATAGAAACTTTAAACAGATCAGTTTCAAGCAATAACATTAAAGACACCATCAAAAGCCTACCACCAAGGTAAAGCCCAGGACCAGATGGATTCTCAGCCGAGTTCTACTAGACCTTCAAGAAGAACTTACACCAATACTCCTCAGGTTATTCCATGAAACAGAAAAGGAGGAAACCCTTCCAACTCATTCTATGAAGGTATATCACCCTGATTCCAAAACCAAACAAAGACCCTTCAAGGAAAGAAAACTTCAGACCAATATCCCTGATGAGCATAGATGCAAAAATTATTAATAAAATACTTTCACATTGCATATACAAACATATTAAAAGATAGTGCACCATGACCAAGTTGGGTTCATTCCAGAGAAGCAAGATTTGTTGAATGTATGGAAGTTAATAAACATAAATCATCTCATTAATAGACATAAAGACAAGGAAAAAAATCACATGATTATCTCAATAGATGCAGAAAAATCATTTGACAGTATTCAGCATTGATTCATGCTTAAAACACTAGAAAAACTAGGGATAGTAGGAACACACCTCAACATTGTAAAAGGTATAAGCTAAACCCAAGGCCAACATTATTCTAAATGAGAAAATTTGAAAGCATTCCCTGTAAAAACTGGAATAATACAGGGATGCCCTCTTTTACCACTGCTGTTCAAAATAGTCCCCGAAACCCTATCCAGAGCAAGTGGACAGACAAAAGAAAGAAATTAAAGGGATATGAATAGGAAAAGAAGAGCTCAAACTATGTCTATTTGCTGATGACATGATTCTATGTTTAGATGATCCCCCCCAAAAGGCTTCTAGAACTCATTAAAAATTTCAGCAAAGTAGCAGAATATAAAATTAACACCCATGAATCAGTTGCATTCCTATATACCAATGATGAATCAGCTAAAAGAGAAATTGGGAAAACTATTTTGTTTACAATAGCCTCACAAAGAAATGAAAACTTGGGAAACAATCTAACGAAAGAGGTGAAAGACCTCTAGAGTGAATAATACAGAACCCTAAAGAAAAAAATTGAAGAAGATCTTGGAAGATGGAAAGATCTTCCATGTTCTTGGATAGATAGAATTAATGTCAAAATGGCCATATTACCAAAGCACTATACAGATTTAATGCAATTATATGAAAATTTCATTGTTTTCATAGTCCTCATGAAATTCATTTGGAAAAATAAGACCCAGAATAGCCAAAGCAGTCCTTAGTGAGAAAAGTGATGCAGGAAGTATCACAACACCAGACATGACATTGAATTATAGAGCTATAGTAACAAAAATGGCATGATATTGGCAAAAAGCAAAACAAAAACAAAACAACAACAACAAGAAAATAGACAGGAAAACCAATGGAACAGAATGGAAAACACAGAGACATACCCCTATAAATACAGTTATCTCATACTAGACTATTGGAGAAAAGATAGCCTCTTCAGCAAATGGTGATGTGGAACCTGGAAATCCATATGTAGTGGAATGAAATTTAACTCCTGTCTCTCTGCCTGCACAGCATTCAACTCAATGTAGATCAAGAACCTAGGCCTTAGACCAGACACCCTCTGCCTAACAGAAGAAAAAGTAGCCCAACTATCCATCATGTCAGCTAAGGAACCAACTTGCTCAACAGGATTCCTAAAGCACAAGAAGTAAAATCAAGAATCAATAAGTGGGATGGAGTCAAACTAAACATCTTTTTCACAGCAAAGGAAACCATCAAGAATATGAAGAGACAGCCTACAGAATGGAGAGAATCTTTGCCACCTACACCTCAGTTAGAGCAATAACTCCAAGATATACAAAGAACTCAACAAACTTAACACCAAATAAACAAATAACCCAATTAATAAGTGGGTAAAGGAACTGAACAGACACTTAACAGAAGAAATATGAATGGCCAATAGTGTATGAAGAAAATGTTCAACATCTCTAGCAATTAAAGAAATGCAAATTAAAACTACCCTGAGATTTCATCTCACTCCATAATCCAGGGAATTATCACTGTCCTTTCAATCCTTTCACCATCTTAGAACACAGCACAGGGCCATTACCAGAACCCAAGCAGATGCTAGTGCCTTGCTCTTGGACTTCCCAATCTTCAGAACTATGAGCCAAAATTAACCTCTATTCTTTGTAAATTACAGTCTCTGGTATTCTGTTACAGCAACAGAAAACATACTCAGGTCCTTAAAAGGTCTACATTTCAAGGGTGGTAGCTTATACTACTTACCTTTCTCATCAGTTTCTTAAAGAGGTCTTATAGAGGAACACTTTTACACCGTTGGTGGGAATGTAAATTGTACAACCACTACGGATATCAGAGATTTCCTCAAAGACTAGGAATGAAGCCCCCATATGACCCATCTATACCACATCTTGATATTTATCATAAAGGTCAAGTGAAGCTGATGTTACACATAATAGCAGAGAGGAATATGCTTTGTATGTGATTCATTTGGGTGCATGATTATATCACACAATAGCAATACATGCATACTTGTGTTTATAGCAGCACAATTCCCAATAGCTGAACAATGGAACCAGGCTAGGTGTCTATCAGTGGATGATTGAACAAAGTTAACATGGTATGCTGGGCATGGTGGTGCACTCCTGTAATCCCAGAGGCATGGGAGGCTGAGGCAGGAGGATCTTGAGTTTGAAGCCAGCCTCAGCAAAAGAGAGGTGCTAAGCAACTCAGTGAGACCCTTTTTCTAAATTAAATAATAATAATTAAAAAAAGATGTGAAGATGTCGTCAGTGGTCGGGTGCCCCTGAGTTTAATGCCTGGTATCCCTCCTCCCCCGCAAAAGCTAACATGGTATATATTCACAACAATGTTTGATTCATCTATAAGGAATTAAATGATGATATTTTCAGGACAATGTATGAAACTTGAGAACATTAGGTTAAGTGAAATAAGACAAACTCAGAAAGTTAAGTGGTGTATGTTCTCTCTCATCTGGGGCAGGTAAAGAGCACAAAGGGAAAGAAAGGTAGTGAGGGAAGGATCTCATGAAAATCCAAGGGAGACCAGTAAAGGAAAGGGACCAGGAAGAGATAAGAGGGGAGCATTTTTTGTTATGCTACAAATTGGTGCAACCACTCTGGAAAGCTGTATGGAGATTCCTTAGAACACTTGAAAAGGGTCCAGCATTTGACATAATTATACTGCTCTTTGATTTATATCCAAAGGACTTAAAATCAGCATATTATAGAGACGCAGCCACATCAATTTTTATAGCACATCAATTTACAATAGCTAAGCTATGGAACCAACCTTGGTGCCCTTCAACAGATGAATAGATAAAGAAAATGTGGTACATACACACAGTGAAATATTCATTCTCTTTAACCTGTAAAACTCACTTAGTGCTTGTTGTACTCTTGGATCTAAAGGCTATGGTTATTTTAGCATTTGTTAGTTGTAAATTCATCTTTTTAATTTTTTGAGGAATATTATATGTATTTTACTGGATATAGAATTCAAGATCTTTTTCATCATTGTAAATATTGTTTCATCATTTTCTGGCCGCTGTTGTTTCTGATGAGAAGTCTTCTGTAATTCTTGTATTTCCCCTGAATGTAAAGTATCTTTCTTCCTCTGATGGTATTCAAAAGTTTTGATTTACCTTTCATTTTCAAAATTTTTACTATGATGTGTTTTATCTGGATTGATGTCTATTGGCTTTCTGGTTCTGTGAATTTATGGTTTTGATAAAATTTTGGAATTTTTGACTGTATTTTTTCTGTTTCCTATGTCTCCTTTCCTTCTGGAACTCTACACAAAAGTTAGATTATTTGATGTTGTCTCAAATTCCTGGCTGCTCTGCTCAGAATTTTTTTTTTTTTAAAGATGGGATCTTACTATGTTGGTTAGCCTGGCCTTGAACTTGCCTCAGCCTCCCAAGTAGGGGGATTACTTAGTGCCTCCCACCATGTCTGACTTTTGGTCTGGTCAGCTTTCAAATATACTCTGTGTACTTTAGTTGGATAGTTTTTTTAAATTATTGTTTATCTTTAAAATTACCTATTACTTCTACTGTAAGGAAGAACTTCTCTTATTCCTCAACTTTTTAGAAATTATCTTTCAGTACTGTTTAGAGTTTTGTTTAACCCCACAAGATTATCTATCCATGATGATACTATTTTACTAATTTTTTATTATTAATATTTAGTGCTGAGAATTGAATCCAGGGCCTCATATATAATAGGCAAGTGCTTTACTACTATTCCAGTCTCCCTTCCTAAATTTAAAAAAGTATTTATAATTATTATCTTACAGTCTTTCTTTATGCCAATATGTGGGTCATATTTGAATTTGACTCTATTTATAGTTGTTTATCTTGGTTATGGGTCACACTGCTATTTTCTTCATATCATATTTTTTGACTATATGCCAGACCAGTATTGAATGGGTATTGAGCCAGCCTTACAACCAGGGTATAGACCTCAGTTGTTGTGGTATATTATTCTTTTATAGATTTCTAAACTAAATGCTGTTTTGTTTTTTTTGTTAAAGAAGCTTGTGGTTATATTCATGAGGTATACTGATCTCTACTTTGCGAGCAACTGCTCATGTTTTTGGCATCAGGGTAAATCTAGGTTTATGAAATTAATGGGAAGTGTTTCCTCCTCTTCTGTTTTCTGGAAGAGATTACATAGAATTGGTGTTAATTTTTCCTTGTTTGTTCTGGTATAATTCTCCAGTGAAACCACTTGGCCTGGAGACATCTTAGGAGTTGAAAAGCTATTGAAATGACCTATTTCATATTGGGCAAGACATAGTAGTTTGTGTTTTTCTTAGAATTGATCACCTTCACCTTTGTTGTTGAATTTATGTGTGTAGAGTGGTTAAAATATTCTTTATTACCTTTTTGATATCTTCTGAGTCTCCAGTGACATCCCCCTTTCATTCTTGATAATTGTAATAGGTTTATGTTCTCTCCTTTTTTTGTCATTCTCTCTAGATGTTGATCAATTTTATTAATCTTTTCAACACAATTTTTTTAAAAATTCAATTTCTCTGTTGTTTTTCTGAATTCAATTTTAATGATTTGTGCTCTAATCATTGAATGTGGTATGTCTCAGTATGGTTCTCTTTGAAATTTTCTGCTCTTCGTTTTTGAATCTAAACCTTTATGCCCCTTTCTAAATTTGGGGTGTTTTTAGCCATTATTTTTTCTGGACTTTTTCAGTTTTCACAAACTGTTGAAATTACAAATCCCTGCCTCAGATAGCAGGGTATACTTCTGTATGAAGCTAAATATAAGATTGTTGTAAATAGCTCTTATCTGTGAATGGTTCATTTTTCTTATTTTAACTGATCCTTATCTCCCTGCTTTTAGTCATTAGCATGGGGGATCAAAAATATCAGGCCTGGCCACTCACCTCCCCTATCTGCAAACAAAAGGAAAATGCAATGGTGAAAACACAAAAGGAACTTTAATCAATATAGCCATATTGGGAAGACAGTGAGATTAAGCATCTCAGCCCTATCCTCAGGGAGACTGACAAGAACTTTAGGTTTAAATAGAGAGTAAGTTGGGGCAGGAGTGAGAGGTGAGCAGTGTTGATCAAACCTGTCTGGTTGATCATTATCTCAGTCCTGGTGGCAGAGTCTTACTGGTTCCAAGGAAATTGCTGCTGTTGATCTCTGCTTCCCAGGCCAGGATGTTTACCTATCAGAAGTGTGGTCCTGGAGAGGGTTGGTTCAGTTCTCATGAGATGGTCATGCCTAGCTGAAACGGGTGGGGGCTGGCAGTTTCATCATGAAGTGATCTGCCTGTCTGTTGTTCCTGGGCGATGGTTTGAGACTTCTGACCTTTGGTACAGGAAGTATGGGTCAGGGTGTTGTCAAAACTGGCAGTTGAGAAGACTGGAAGGGCAAAAGGGAGCAAGGCAGTGAGTCCTGCTCTCCTCCCAATATGGAAAGGAGGCAATGAAGGGAAAGCAGAATTGAGAAAGTGGCTGACAAAATAACAAACAAACAAAACCAAAAAACCCTCTAAGACTCAATATTACAAAGTCTGAGACCTGGAAAGACTCAAAGAGAGGTTATCAGAGTAGAAAATAAGCACAAAGTTCCCTAATCCTTAACCCAAACCAGATTGAGGAAAGGGGAGAGGGGCAACAGAGAAAAAAAGGGGGTAGGGGAAGTCTCTTAAGCTCACCCACTTAAAAACATTTGGACAGGAAGACAAAATTTACAGTGTGACAAGAATAGCAGGGCCCTTAAAATAGAACCAATAGCTTAACACCTAATCGTGACAAGAAAGCTGAGCTTGGGGTCTACCGACCAGATTCTTAAGAAGTCCCACTACAGAAGATTCCCTCTGGTTAAATTTGCAGCTTTAAACCAGAGGGAATCTTCTGTAGTGGGACTTTTTAAGAAGCTGGTCAGAAAGAAGTTCTAGAAGGACCACTACCAGCTGAAAATCACTGAACCCCTCCCCCTTCTGCAAAGAATGGGGGTGGAGTACTGTGGATCTGTGCTGGAACATGTGCCAAACCCAGTGCTCTGCTTAGCCTTGGGAGCCAGGCAAAGGTGGAAAGCTCTGCACTGAGCCCACTCTACTCAAGAGAGAGAATGAAAAGGCAGCTTTGGGCACAAGCAAAGGAAAGTGCTTTCCCCAGTCCCAATTACTGCAATGGGGTCAGGGGTGTCAGTGTGGGAAGCCTAGAGACTGCCCCCCAGATTCTGGAAGGGAAGCTGCCTGAATATCCAGTGACATAGAGATGTGGTTCCCAGATGGTGGCAGCCATGGAAAGAGGGCTGCTAGGATAAGTTCCCTGAGTACCCCAGGAAACTTAAGTGGAAGGCACCAACAAACATAGACAGAGGGAGATTAGTGAAGGCAGAAAATTACCAGAGCCAAGGCGACAGCAACTGCCTGCTCCCCACTTTAACTGGTGCCCAGCCTGACTTGTGATCACAACTGGTGAGTGAAAGGGCATTGTGTGGATACTGGTGGGACCCTGCATTAGACAGAGTCAACAGAGGGAATCAATGTGTGTCATTCACAATCTTCAGCATTCCAAACTAGAACCCAGGCGCACTACATGAGTCCCTTCACTACAGTAACCCAGAGAGTGCTGTTGGCCAGCAGAATACTTCTGCATCACAGAACAACCATCCCCAACCAGAGTTCCTATGCTCACAGACAGCCACCAGGATCTTCACCAACCAAAGGGATCCTGTAGAAGGGAGCAGGTACATGGTGACCCACAGCAATCACAGGGACACACCAGAGCCTGTATTCTGAATTCCAGCACACGATAGAAACAACTAAGCCATAATACTTACCCACTGAGCAGTCAGCTTCAGGCCCCCACACTGAGAAACCCAAAGCACTGGTGGGAGATCCACAGCAAATAAGTAATTGGCTTCTGTACCTCTGCAACTTTGGGGAGATCCACAGTCAATGAAATCCAAACCAAAGTTCAACAATAAATTTACTTTGCCTCGACATGGGTTACTATAAATAACACTATATCAACTTTGATCGTATAACTTTAACTTGAATGATAGTTGTTACTGCCATAGCCAATGTTGTACCTTCAACCCATTTGAATGTATTTCATCCAATAGTTTCAGGAATTAATTAGAATCAGTCTTTCTATCTTTATATTTTTAGCTCTAGTTTATACTTGCTCCTCTTATCCCTTATTCATGCTCTTGCATTATCTACTACTACCTGAAATACTCACCATCCTTTTCTACTTTCTACCTTGGTGGGACTTATTCTTTTATATCTTTCACTCTTTATCTCTGTCTCTATTTTTCCCTCTCCTTTTTTGCCCAACCTTTGTTCTTCACATCTCTTAACCCTCACTTAAGGTTATAGTAATTTTACTAAATTTAGTAACTATTTTTTGACATATTCCAGAACTCTATTACTAATTTAGACTTGGATTTTAGGAACAGTGGAGAATCATAGCAACAAGATTTTATTTCTCTTAAGATTGAACAGTACAATGCTTGGCTCTGAAATTATTACAGTAAATAGTGTTTGTGATATCTTTAAAGTGGTGTTGATATTGATTAGCAGAGGTCACACAGACTTAAAATATCAATATCTGGATTATTTTCCCAGCCCAAGACTCTTAAGGGAAAGACTCAAAAAGTAGCACCTCATTTGAAAAGATAAGTGACAACTATCCCAATAGATTTCAGCCTACACACAATATGAAAAATCAGGGTAACAAACTGTCCCAGCCAGCCTGTAATGCTTTAACAACTGACCCCATGGCCACCACACTGGAGGAACTATCAGAGAAATAGTTTAGAAAGTTCATACTTAAAATGTTCTGTGAGCTAGACGAACATGTAAGGAGTTCAATTAGAGAGAAAATATAGGAAGTGAAAGATCACTTCAACAAAGGGAGATTTTGAAAAAGAATCAAACAAATTCCAGAAATGAAAGACTCAATGAACCAAGTTAAAAATTCAATGGATTGGGGCTGGGGTTGTGGCTCAGCAGTAGAGTGTTCACCTAGCATATGTGAGGCCCTGGGATCGATCCTCAGCACCACATAAAAGTAAAATAAAGATATTAAAAACAATTGGTTAGATTGTTAGATTTTTCAGGCCTCAAATAAAAAGTGCAAAATTTAAAAAATTAACTTGACATGAAGAAAAGATGTCAAGAGACCAAGGACAGAATATTAAGGAATTCTAGGATAATATTAAGAGGCCAAATGTAAGAATCATTGGGATAGATGAAGGCTCTGAACTATAAGCTAAGTGGATGCACAATATTTTCAATGAAATAATATCAGAGAAATTTCTAATCCTTAAGAATTAATGTAAATTCCAATACTAGAGACATACAGGACTCCAAATATACAAAATCACAATAGACCCAATCCATCATATATTACAATGAAAATGCCTGACATATAGAATAAGGTTAGAATTTTAAACACTGCAGGAGGAAAATGGCTGGTCACATTTAGAGGTAAATTAGTCCAGATTTCAACTGATTTCTCAACTAGACCCTGAAAGCCAGGAGCACATGGAATAATATATACCAAGCTCAGAAAGAAAATGAATGTCAACCAAAAATACTATACCCAGCAAAATTAAACAGCAGAATTGAAGATGAATTAAAAACCTTCATGATAAACATTAGCTAAAAAAATTTGTAACCAGAAAGCCTGTGCTATAAAATACCCTCAAGAAAATATTTAATGAAGAAGAAATTAAAATTATAAATGAAAAATCAGCATAGAGAGGAATTACACCAGAGGATTAGTCAATTAAAGCAGAATCAAGACTGATTTAAACATTAGAAATAAATCAAAATAACAAAATAAAAGTCATCTGTCAATAACAGTATTGAACATAATTGGTCTAAACTCTTTAATCAAAAGATATAGGTAGGCAGGCAGATTGTATTAAAAAATAAGACCCAACAATATGCTGTCTGCAAAAGCCTCAGTTGTCTTACAGGCAAAGACATCCACAGACTGAAGGTGAAAGGGTGGGAAAAAATGTATCACTCACATGGACTGCATAACCAAGCAAGGGTTTCCATCTTCATATCAGTTAAAGTGGACTTTAAACCAAGCTAGTGATAAAGAAGGACATTTCATACTACTTAAAGATTCATACATCAACAAGACACAATAATCATAAATATCTATGGTCCAAACAATGGGGCATCTATGTATATCAAACAAACCCTTCTCAACAACAAGAATCAAAGAGACCACAACACAAGAATACTGGGTGACTTTAATATACCTCTTTTACCACTGGATAGATTTTCCAAACAAAAAGTAAACAAAGAAATTATAAAACTCAAAAAAAAAAATCAATAATTGAGGCTTAACAGACATACATAGAATATTACATCCATAAATGAGCGAATACACTTTCTTCTCAGCAGCACATGATCCTTCTCCAATATAGACCATATGTAATGCCACAAAGCAAATCTTAGCAAAAAAAAAAAATAGAGATACTACCCTGCATTCTATCTGATCATAATGGAATGAAATTAAAAATTAGTGATAAAATAAAAAAATAGAAGCTACTCTAACACCTGGAGACTAAATAATATGCTATTGAATGACTGATGGATAACAGAAGAGAGGGAGGAAATAAAAAAATTCCTAGAGGTCAATGAGAACTCCGATATAACTTATTAAAACCTCTGGGACACTATGAAGGCAGTGCTAAGAGGAAATGCTAAGCCTTGGTCATCTTATTGGCAAAGACATCCACAGACTTCATTGCATTAAGCTCATTCATTAAAACAAGAAAAAGTCAACATATAAATGACCTGACATCACATCTCAAAACCCTAGAAAAAGAAGAACAAACCAACACCAAAAGCAGAAGACAGGAAATAATTAAAATCAAGGTGGAAATCAATGAAATTGAAACAAAAGAAAAACTTCAAAAAATTGACAAAACATAAAGCTGGTTCTTTGAAAAAATAAATAATATATAAAGAACTCAAAACATTTAACACCCCCCGAAAAAAACCCACCAAATAAAAAGCCCAATCAATAAATGGGCCAAGGAGCTGAACCAACACTTCTTGGAAGAAGATATACAATCAATCAACAAACATAGGAAAAACTGTTCAACATCTCTAGTAATTAGAAAAATGCAAATCAAAAGTACTCTAAGATTTCATCTCACACCAGTCAGAATGGTAGTTACCAAGAATACAAACAACAATAAGTGTTGGCAAAGATGTGGGGGAAAAGGCATACTCATACATTGCTGGTGGGACTGCAAATTGGTGCAGCCAATCTGGAAAGCAGTTTGGAGATTTCTTAGAAAACTTGAAATGGAACCATCATTTGTACCAGCTATCACACTCCTTGGTCTATACCCAAAGAACTTAAAATCAGCATACTATAGTAACGCAGCCACAACAATGTTTATAGCAGCTCAATTCACAATAGGTAAATTGTGGAAGCAACCTAGATGCCCTTCAATAGGTGAATGGATAAAGAAACTGTGGTATACACACAATGGAATATCACTGAGCATCAAAAGAGAATAAAATCATGGCATTGGCAGAATATCATGCTAAGAGAAGTAAGCCAATCCCAATAAATCAAAGGCCGAATGTTCTCTCTGATAAGTGGATGCTGATCCTGAATTGGGGCGGTGGGGATGGGAAAAATGGAGGAACTATAATTGGGCAAAGAGATGGAGGGCAGGGGAGTGAGCATGGGGGCAAGAAAGATGGTGGAATGAGATGGACATCATTACCCTAGGTACATGCATGACTGCACATTTGGTGAGACACTACATCATGTACAACCAGAGAAATGAAAAGTTGTGCTGCAATTGTGTACAATGAATCAAAATGCATTCTGTTGTCATATACACCTAATTAGAATAAATGCATGACTAAATTAAAACAAAACCAAACAAAATTCAATTGAGATTCTGAAGACAAAAACCTATTGCATTCTTTGATGCTTCATTTTGCAAATCTTTTATAACAAATTTTCAAAAGCACAGTCAAAAGGATAGAGGAAACAAAAGAACTCCCATGTTCCCATCATGCAGCAGTTGGTAGCTGAGGTCCCTGTGGCAGTCACACTATGTGCCAACTTTTACCACCCTCACTACCCCACACAGAATTACTTTGAAGCAAATTGTAAATCACATCATTTATACACAAATACTGGAGCATATATCTCTAAAAGAAAAGATAAACTTGTAAAAATGTAAGCATACTATCACTAACTCACCTAACAAATCAACAATAACCTTATCTTCAAATATCTAGTTTGTGTTCAAATTTCTGATTGCTTAATAATTTCTTTTAGGATTGGTTTGTTCAACTCATGATCCAAAATCTGAGTGTTGCATTTAGTTGGTAAGTTTCCTATAATCCTTAGACTCCTTCTCTTTTGTTTTTGTTTTGTTTTGGTCCTTTTTGATTGAAAAAAAATCAGATTTTTTTTTGATCTGTGAGTTTCTGCTTTCTGGATATGTTGCTGATTGCATATCTGTGCTGGTATTTAACATGATCTTTCTTTTCTGTGTTTGTTTTAAATGAGAAGTGAGATCGAGCTAGTTGATCAAATTCAGTTTTAATTTGGCAAGAACATCTCATGGGTGATGCACTCCTGTGGTTTTTCCAGCTCTGTAAGGTCAGATTGTCTGTGTGATGTTCATATCAAACAGGATTAGGACAGTCTGATTTACCGGTTACAAAGTTTTTTCTTTAAAATCGGTATTCCATTTAATGGTTTTGGCAGCCATTGATGATATCCATGATTCCATCTCGTTGGTTACATCTGTTCAACACATGGGTTATATGTAAATGTTGCCAGTGCACTGTGATCCCCTGGGTGGGGGACTCATTAATCTTCTCACAAGAATTCTTCTTGTTCACAACCTTTGGAGTTTGGGTGCAGTTTTCCATGTGTCTGTTTGGAGGGAGGTTTATAAACTCAGTAGCTAATTCCCCAGTCTACTTTGGTAAGATCTGCTGACTTCTGTGGGGATGACCTTTAGAGATCTGGGTGGCCCTTCTCCTCAGAAGACCCCCAAATGTCAAACACATTTAAGATTAAGATACATTTAAGATTAACTTGGTCAGAATAAATGTTGCTTCTCATCTTAAGAGGTTTTAGGTATTTTTGAGAAACGTTTCCCAGATAGTGTGACGTCTTGGAACCAAAACAATTTTATTTTTCTTATTCTGAAAAAAAGTCACATTTGAAGAAGAAAGAAGCAGTGGGGCTCCATATGGCTGACTTTCTAAGTCCGTCTCTCTTAATTCCATCCACAGCTCCTTATTATTTTGTCCTTCATGATGTTATCCAAACCCAGGGAAGGATTTGCTGCTTTCCACATCTCTCCCTCATTCCTTCTTCACCATAATCTTTGTAGGAATCACCAAACGCTTAATGGGATAGTAAATTAAATATTGTTTGTATGGGTATGAAAAGTCAGGGGCTATGTCTATAAATTTGCCAATATAAAATATAGGTCTAGGATCTAAAACAATTTAAGTGGTACTGAGACCACCTTCCTGGAGGAAGATCAGGCTCTTAAACAATTTCAATGTCATAAGCAAGTGGGCCCCCAATGGAAAATCCTAGATAAAAAGATACTTTTTCTATGCTCCTGCCACTTTGCAGTGAACGCAAGAAAATGGGTGTGATGGGTATTGTGATTTTTTTCATTGATCCCATACTGTATGTATAAACAATTATTTTCAGCTTGTCCTTGCACATGAAGCAAAAGGTCTTTTTGGTCCTTCCATACATCTCCACTTTGCCACACAGAATTAATATCAGGTGTCTCTCCAAAGCATTGATCGATTTTTCCTTGCAGACAAGTCTGTTCATATTGTTTTCTTTTATTAAAGAAATATGCAGTAGGGGGCTGTGGTTGTAGATCAGTGGTAGAGTGCTTTTACTTGCATGCATGAGGCACTGGGTTCAGTCCTGAGCACCACATAAAAATACATAAAAATAAAAAAGATTGTTTTTAGTTGTCCATCTACAACTAAAAAAACATTAGAAAAAGAAATATGAAATAGGTTGCTATGTACGATTATAGGTTGATATTGCCATCTGAAATAATTTTGCAATGATTGAGCATACTTTTCCTTTGTTTAGAATCTTGATCCAGGTGTTGGTTTTCTGACCACAATAAGAGTGAAGCTAGGAAAGGAGGTTCTGAATATTGGTAAGTTGGTCCTACTTGTTGCAAGACCTCTCGAAGATGTTCCTTCAGTTTTTTTAATTGACTTCACTAGTTTGGAGGCAGGTTTAATACAAAAGAGAATGATGTTGGCCAAGATAAAGTTCTGCTTTTCCTTTAGCTGCCTTTTGACAATACATTGTTCAGAGAGAAAAGTATATTTGTTCACTATATCTTCCATGGTGCTTAGAGCATCTTCTTGACTTTTGATAAGATATTCTAGGAGCCCAGAAAACTTGTCTGCTTTTAAAGCTTCTAGGGTTCCTTGATTTCTCTCTACTTGAAAAGGCAAATGGAGCTTTGATCCAACATCTCTGCTATGTGATTCTGCTAAGGGACAAATAAATATAACTACATATTCTTGAAAGATACCTCTACCTTCTTGTAAATTTTGGCCTCTTTATTTCGATTAATGTTGTTCCTGGGTTTTAGAAAGACAAAGTAATCATCAAAAAGAAAAAAATCAAAGGACTTCTCCAAAGAAGATTGCAACAAAGTTAGATAAGAAATAAAGTTCTTGAGGAACAATTTGAATTTATCTGGATTTCCCAGAATATCACAATTTCTCGATATACAATTGACCATATACCTCTTTTAGACAGGTCATTTTTATTGTCAAAAAAGAATGAGAAGTTATACTCCATTTATGTATGATGTGTCAAAATATATTCTCTAGTGCTTTAAGAATGAGAAACAATAAAACAATAAAAAATAATTAATAAGGAATCACACTCAGAATATTCTCAAGTGCTTTATAAATGAGAAACAGTAAAACAATTGGAAATAATGCATAGGGAATCACATTCAGAATATTCATTAGGAAATATCCACGTTCTAGCTCCCTTAGAAAAGCATCCATTTTTTCAGTAGCAGAAATCATTTTTGACTTCTGACACAGTCTTTCCTTCACTTCATATTTTTGATCTTTACTTTGCTGTTGAGATTCTTTGAATGCACTGGAGGCATGTACTGTTAATTCCAGAAGATTGGTTGTACCATCAGTTACAAGAAGCCGATTTCCTCCAGATTCTTGTATCAACCAAATGATTTTATTATAGTAGACTTCTCCCAGTGTGTTTGAGATACTGGGATTGTCAGGTTCTATCTTTTTAGCTTGTTTTGCCCACTTCAGAGCATTGCTAAAATCTTTCTCTTTAAGGTAGAAATGTCTTGACAAAGCTTGGCACATGAATGCATTTGGGTTGAATCGACTGATACCTTCAAGCAATACAGCTTTAACTGCCTCATTGCCTTCATCTTTATGTAATGCTTCAATGAATGGGGAAAACCAGTTTCCTGTTTCACCTTCAGGTTCATTATGCTGCCTTGTGAGCAGTAGGGTTTGCATATCTTGGAGAAATTTGCTTCTTCCTATGGCAGCATCATAGAACATATTTTCTGTGAGCAAATCCAGCATAATTTGACTTTTATCCAAGTTATAGCTTTTGTTCAATTCTTCCAGTGAGAGAATCGCAATCAAAGGGTGAATGATGCGCACTCCACAGTATTTCCCACATTCTTCCACCTCTGTTCTTATCAGAATTGTAGAGAACGTGCCCATTTTGTCTTCAAGTTTTTCTGTTCCCCAGTAAGCCTTCTTGTTTGAGATTCCTAAGAACTTCTCACATTGTGAGAGTGAAATGGTGGTATCAGGCACATATGAACTCAGAAGAGCCAGAAAAGAAAAGAGCTTTGCTTCCTTGGTATAAATATTCTGCCCTTTCAGAATATTCCTCACCACATTTTCTTTGTACTCTTTATTAAAATTGTTTTTCATAATCATGAAGGAATAAAAATCTTCAAAGTTTTCATGCTGTTTTTTGATTTCTTTCAACTTAAGCTCAAAAGCTCTCTGTTCTTTGGGAGACAGTTGTTGTGTTAGGGCAATACTGTCTGAGTTCCCTGAACACACTTCAGGATTTTGTGATCTCATGCAATTTAGGATGATCACTAGAGGTCTCTCATATCGAATGTGCCTTTTAGCTATAGCTGTTTCAATGGAAGCCTGCAGAATGTAGACATTCTCTTGGTCTTCAAAATCATCAACAAGGAGCAATACTGGTAAGTATTCCTGATGGCCTGCTACCCTATAGGTAATTAAATTGGTCACCTGTTCTCCAATTTCAGAAAAATCCACTCTCTTATTTTTCAGCACAGCACATCTGAATTTCTTCCTTAGATCCCACAGAAGATGCATAGCCAAGGTAGTCCCCCCACAGCCTGGATGATGATACAGATGAAGGATTTTGGTACATGTTTCTTTAGAAGAATATGCACAGTTTTGAATTGATACTTCCAGTCTTTCAAATTTATCTCTTTTGACAAAAGATGAAAAATAGTTTTTGGAAGAAAAGTAGAAGTTCCACCATGATACTTTGCCACCTCGGTAGAAGTCTTCCTCTTTGGATGCCTTGAATTCTAGTAATTTTTTTTTGTCCTTCTCCAAGAGTGTGTCTTCACATTCATTTTCACAGAGAATTTCCAGGGCAGTCATGATTTCTTCTTCTTTCTTCAGAAGGACAGTAGATGAACCAACTGAGGGCAATAATCTCTTTGAGGATCGAGTTACAGATTTTAGTTTCAGAACAGTGTCATTTATTTCTTCAAGATTTAAGGCAGAAATACATTGGTTTGATAATTCATCTTGGTGTTTCGTTAATCTTGCTTCAAGCAGGTCTTTCCATCCCTGGCATATGTGTGAATGTACACAAATACACAGTATACTTTCCATTCCTTTGAGATCTTGGTAGAAAGCACAGAAAGTCTCGATGAGGGGGTCTCTGGGGTCATCCACAGAGGAGAGTAATAGAAACACCACCAAAAACTTCCCTCTTGGCATTATGTCTTCACGTGTGAGGAATGAAATCAGTTTCCTGACTTCAGAAGCTCTTTCCCTTTGCCAGGAAATTGGATCTAAGGGTTTGTATTTTTCACTGTCAAGGTCTGACCTCCCATTGCAGAAAATCCAGCTGGGTTGCTGGTAAAGATTCAGACTAGAAATCTTGTCACTCCACGTGGTCCCTTCTGCAAACAGACTTGGAGTGTGAAGGTTTGCTACTCGGCTTTCTTTGAAAGCTTTGACGACTCCATTCCTTGCTGATTCGGGATCAAACTCTAACACAGCAAACCACTTGATTTCCTTGAGGAAATCCAAGTGTTTTGTTTGCTCTGGGTTACATTTATTTGTTACAAGAATGTACCAGTCATAGAATGAATTGTCCAGCAAATCTTGATTTCCTGTCAACAGTTTAACTAGCTTGGACCCCTCACTTTTGTTTTTATTTGGCTTTTCTTTGTATTTTTCTTCTGCTTCTTTCCTAGACTCTGCCACTTTTTTTAAGTCTAGTTTAAAAGCTTTGAAGTCCGACTTACTTTTTGTGATGTCCTTAGATTTGGGCCCATCTCTCACAAAGACAGAGTATTTTGAACTTTGTTCCCATGCTTTGTTGTTACAGTTTTGCATTTTGATCTGGAAATAGTCCTCTCCACATTCTGCATATTGTGGAATGACATCCACTTCTATAACAAATCTGTCAGATACAGTACTGTTTGGCAGTAAAACTTCCACAAATCTGGGCTCTCGAATGCACTTCTCTGCTTGTTGGACCTGACGTGCTTCAAAATACTGATGTATCATCTTATGGAAGTGTTCAATTAGGGCTTCTTTAGTGACTTTGGTGATTTGCACACCAACAATTTTTCCATGGGGTGTGTCTTCGACTCCCAAATGAATGGTGCCATTGGTACGTGAATTCATACAAGCTGAGGCAAATCGGAAAACCTCGTTGCTAAATTTCATCTTAATATCCTCTTCTGTGGCTGTTTTTGTATTTGTGAAGGCCTTGAACTCACGTGCTGGATCGATGAGATTGCGTGATCCAGTTTCAGGCTGTAGAATGAAATGTAATTTATAACGATATGGATCACTGGATTCATCGAAAGGATATGGGATACATGTTGGTTCTAGGCATGGCTGCTTCTCCTTTAAGTCATCTGTTTCATCTTCCATGAGCTCATCTTTCAGTGACTTGGAGCCTGTAGCCACTGGACTCGTAGTGGCATTGGACACATCTGAATCGTTGTTATTCTTTTGTTTTTGTTCCAAAGTCTCTTTACTTTCCTTTTGCTTCACAGTTTGTTTTGGGGGAATATTTTTACTGCCTTTTTTCCTCTTGGATGTCTGAGTAGGATCTCGAGAGGATGTTTTCAGTAATTCCTTGAAGAGCTCTTCTATTTGGATAGCTGGTCCATGGGTTATGCCCATATCCACAAGATTCGTTTTGTTTAACCACTTCAGGATGGCACCGTTCACATCCTGGGCCACCAAGGTGTCCCTGTGCTTTTGGTCAACCTTATGGCTTTCTAACCATAGGTTTACATCTTCTTTTGTCCAGTCATCTGTATTTTCTGGAAGGTTTAGTTGCTCTGCCATTGTGATACCTATAGTTAGAGAAAGAATAATCATTTATTGTTTTACCAGTAAAACTTTGAAAGAAGTTATTATTTCATGTGTTACATAACTTAAAAATTTCCTATCACCAATTTCTTCTACATTCTCCAAGAGAAACACTATCGAATACAAATATATGCACACTTGTTGTCTCATATGAAGGGAGCAGGCTGGGCAAAATTCTCTTTCCTTGGTTTTATTCACTAAGTATATTGGAGATGCTGCCAGGTTGTATACATAGAGATTTTTCATCTTTATTTATGGTGATTTGTTGTAATGAGCATCTGCCTTATCATTTAGGAATATTCAATTCTGCTCTAGAAAATAAAAAAGAGACTATATGAGATGAAATATAGATGCAAGTAGTTTGTGAAAGAGGTTATGATAGATAGATGAACTAAACAGAGTATAGAATGTCAATCATAGCTACGAAGGAAGAGGAGGACCAAATAGTCATAAAATATTCATGAGATGCATATGAACATTTTTGAGGTATCATTAGGTTACTTGTTGCAACACCATTGTGACCTTTTGAGTTCTCTATTCAGGGAATATAAGTAAAATCCACAGTAGCATATTGGGCTATTCATGACCTATAGCTGGTCAAGCATACTTACTCTGAATCTTCCTGAGGAAAGCCAGTGTATGCCACGGACCAGGGCCCTTTCTATCTACTGAACCCCTTAGGGCAGATCTTAACTCTGGGCGTATTGAAGAAGGGAAGGTTTCTATACTTGAGATTGGTACAATAATACTGTCAGACTGTCATAAGTTAAGTATATATAGATAACATGTACAGCAACCAGTGAAAATGCATACAAAGTGATGCTTTCAAAGACATTGTGAATGAAAATGTAATTGTACTTCATTTTCAAGTAACCCAGAAGAAGGCAGGAAAATAATACAAAGGAAAAACAGAACAGAGAAAAACAAGTATTAACAAACAAATAAACTTAATCCCTAATGTATCAATAATTACATTCAATACAAATGACTTAATTATGGACATTTAAAGAGAAGTTGGTAACCTGAACTCAAAATGTGACCCAGCTGTATCCTGTCTATGTGACTTGCAGTGGAAATATAATGATATAATAGGTGGGGTGAAGGTAAAAAAATAGAAAAAGTATATCAGTTAAAAATTTGGTGGTGAGAGCATTGGGGATCGAATCCAGGGGCACTTTACCACTGAGCTAATCTCCAGTTCTTTTTAAATTTTTTTACTTTGACACAAGTTCTTTTTAAATTGCTGAATCCTCAGCCTCCAGAGTTGCTGGAATTACAAGTGTACACCATCCTCCTAAGCCCATTCAAATATTAATGAACACATAAATAGCTATATGAATGTCAGTACAGTAGACTTCAGAGTACAGAAATTTGCCAGAGACAGGAATATTATATACTGATTAAAAAGGGTCAGTCTAACTAGATGTCGTCATAGCAATCCTAAAGTACAAGCATCAGATAAAAAAGTTGCAAATTTGTGAGTCAAGTACTGATCAGATTTTTCAGTTTTCAACCAATCCACAATTACAGTTGGATACTTCAATATCTTTGTCTTAACCACTGATACAACAATTAAACAGAAGAGTGATGATATAGAAGAATTCAACAATATCATCAATCAACAGGTTCTCTATCACACCTGTAGCACACTGCAACAAGAACAACAAAATACCATTCTTTTCAAGTGCCAAGATAGACCATATCCTAAATGATGAAATAAACTTCAACAAATTATTAAAAAATTGAAACAAAAATTTAACTCTTTTCTCTCTCCAGGCACAAAATTCAACTCAGGTGGATCAAGGACTTAAGCATTAGACCAGAGACCCTGCGCCAACTAGAAGAAAATGTAGGCCCTTCTTTCCATCAAGCTCAGGAACTGCCTTCCTCAAAAAGACTCCTGAAGCACAAGAAGTAAAATCAAGAATCAACAAATGGGATGGTATCAAAATAAAAACTTCTTTAAAAAAAAATCAATCAAGACAGTAAACCAAGAGCCTACAGAAGGGGATAGAATTGATGCCACCTTTTACTCAGAGCATTATTCTCCAGGATACTTAAAGAACTTAAAAAAAAGTTAACACCAAACAAAAGAAAACACCAAACAACAACAACAACAACAATCAATAAATGGACAAAGGATCTGAACAGACAGTTCTCAGAAGTAATAGGTATGGTCAGCAAATATATGAAAAAATGTGCATGATCTCTAGCAATTTGAGAAATTCAAATTAAAACCACACTGAGATTTTATCTCACTCCAGTCAGAATGGGAACAATGAAAAATAAAAGTAACAATAAATGTTGTTGAGGTTATGGGGAAAATGGTACACTCATATATTGCTGGTGGGATTGCAAATTGGTTCAAACATTATGAAAAGTATGGAGATTCCTCAGAAAACTTGGAATGGAACCACTATTTGGTCCAGTTATCCCACTCCTCGACATATACAAAAAGGTCTTAAAATCAGCACACTGTAGTGATGCAGCCACATCCATGTTTATAGCAGCTCAATTCACTATGGAACCAACCTAGGTGCCCTTCAATAGATGAATGCATAAAGAAAATGTGGTGTATATACACAATGGAATGTTACTCAGCCATTTAAAAAAATGACTTTATGACACTTGCTGATAAATGGATGGACTGAGGGCTATTATGCTAAGTTAAATAAGCAAATCTCCAAAATCAGAATGTCAGAATGTTCTCTCTGATATGTGGATGCTGACACAAAACAGTGGAGATGGGAAGAATAGAAGTTCATTGGATTAGACAAAGGGAAATGAAGGGAAGGAGCAGGGACAGAAATAGGAAAGAGAGCGGAATGAATCTGACATAACTTTCCTGTGTCCGCATATGAATACCCCACAGTGAAACTCCACATCATATATATCCACAAGAATGTTATCCTAATTAGAATAAGATGTACCCCAAGTTTGTGTAAATATGTCAAAATATACTCTACTGTCAGATATAACTAAAAAGAACAAATTAATAAAAAATCATTAAAACAGAAAAAAATTGAAACCAAAAAGAATGTTTGTTAGCCACAAAGAAATTGCAATAAAAATTGATAACAGAAAAGAGGAAAATCACAAAACAGAAAACCATGCTCTTCTAAACAATTCATGGGCCAAAGAGGAAGTCTCAAGTGAAATGAAGGAACACATTGCAATGCATAAAAATGAAAGTATAACACAACGAAATCGGTAAGACACAACTAAAGCAGTGTTAAAGGGAAGCCTTGCAGCAATATAGACAAATATTAAAAAGATGAAAAGTCTTAAAACAATAACCTAAATTTTTCTCTCCAAAAAAATCTAGAAATAGAAGAACAAAATAAACCCAAAGCAAGCAGAAGGAAGGAAACAAGAAGGACATGAGCAAATATCAGTTAAATTTAAAACAAAAGGAGTGGAGAAATTCAAAGAAAGATCTTGTAGAGAGATATAGCAGTGGAACAGACCAGAAGTAAACCCACACAAATATGCCCCACTGATATTTGAGAAAGATGCAAAAATAATTTAATGGAGATTGGATGGTTGTTTCCACAAATGATGCTAGAGTAATTGGACATCCATATGCAAAAATTAAATTATCTCACACCTTATACCAAAAGATCTCACACCTTATACCAAAATTAACTTGGAATGGACTTCTATGGAAAATGTAAAAGTAAGAAAGTTTTAGTAAAATACATAGGAGAAAATCTTCATGAACGAGGTCTAGGCAAAAGCTGCACCCCATGTGAATGACAGTGAACTCAAATGAAAAGTTAAATTAAGAAACAACAACTTGTAATGTCATATATTAGAGAGGAAAAATATATAAAACCTAGAAGCAATGAAACTGTTGCACATCCTAACTTATAAAAGCAGTTTCAATAATATTTCTACAAATAGTGATAGCCTTACGTGCTTTTATGAAAATAGAAGAATATATTGACAATAGTAAACTAAATGCCAATTTAGTAAGTTCAAAGAACAACAGAACTAATGTGAACCAGGAAAAAGGAGGGAAGACAACAAAGGGCAAAAATCTAACAAAATGGAAACCATACTTGCAACAGAGAGACAGAAAGAAGTCCAAAAGTTGTCCACAAAGAGTAATGAAGTTGACACACCTGTGGAAGGATTAAACAACAAATAAGAGAGATGTCACAAATAGGCAATAAGAGGTGCTGTAAAAATTAAAGCAGTTAGGGAATATTGCAACCAACTGTACATGAGTAAAATTGAAGACTGAGGTTAAACAAATTCATCCAAAAATGTAACTTACCAAAACTGACTGGAGAAGGAATGGAAGGAGACCACTTTCCTGTGAGATCACCAAGGCTGCCGATGCTCTCACTGCAACAAAAAGAAAGGAGGTGAGGAAAGCTACTTGACTTGCCTTTGAAATGATCACGGAGATAACATATTAGATGACAAAGGCCGGATGGATTAAAATTCAGAAAGGAAAGAAGCCTAGGTAAGCTTTGGGGCATTTTCTGATTCTGAGCTGGACTTGAGGAGAAGTCATGAGCCACCAGGAGGAAGGAAACCAGTGTGACTTTTGACAGTCACAATGTGGATGTGATGGATTGGAACCTAGATGTGCTCCAAAATGTTTAACCATCACCAACATGCAAAATCAAACTTCAGGGAGATGACCCTACACACCCACCAGAATGGCTACAATGAAAGGCTGACATGCTGGTGAAGAGGTGGGGTCAACGGAGCTCTCAGACATTGCCAGTAGAAACGTAAATTGTTTCAGCTACTTGGAGACACTGACAGTTTTTGTAAACTTAATTATGACTCAGCCATTCTAATGAAAAATTACTGATACAAGGAAAAACAGAGATGAATCTCACAACTGTGACCCTGAGTGAATAGAGCCTTCTTGTACAGCAGAAGTCAGAATGACTTGGTGTGGAGATTATTTTCTGAGGAGCACAGGGATGTTGATCTGTGTGTAGTTACACAGATGAATATGTAGAGAGACTTCATAGAGCCATGCCCTAAAGATTGGTTCACTTGGCATGTTATGCTTCATTTAAAAATCCAAGGATTTCTCCATAATAAATGATAAAATAAATAGATGAATAAACTAAAAATAAGTACTTGCATAGAAAAAAGATGATAGTGTGTTATGAAAAGAATAATGATTATGACCATTATCAAAAGGGTCATACTACCAAAAGTGCTGTATAGATTTAATACAATTCCTATTAAAATCCCAATTATATTCTTCATAGAATTAGAAAAAGCAGTCATAAAATTCATTTGGAAAAAGAAGAGACTCAGAATAGTCAAAGTAATTCTTAGCAAGAAAAGTGATGCATGAGGCATTACAATACTAAATCCCCATAAATACAGTTATCTCCTACTAGACAAGGGTGTCCAAAATATACAGTAGAGAAAAGAAAGCCTCTTCAACAAATGGAAAACTGGAAATCCATATGTAGCCAAATGAAATTAAACCCCTATCTCTCACCCTGCACCAAACTCAACTCAAAGTGGATCATGGACTTAGGCATTAGACCAGAAACCCTGTGCATTAGACCAGAAGTAAAAGTAGGCCCAAATCTACATCATGTCAGCTTAGGAACCAACTTCTTCCACTGGACTCCTAAAGCGCAAAAAGTAAAATCAGGAATCAACAAATGGGATGGAATTAAACTAAACAGCTTCTTCACAACAAAGGAAACAATCAATAAAGTGAAGAGAGCCTACAGAATGTGAAAACAGATTTACTATCTGCACCTCAAATACAGCATTAATCTCCAGAACATTCAAAGAATTAAAAAAACTTACACCAAACAAAACAACACAACCCAATCAATAAACAGGAAAGAAACTGAACAGACAGTTCACAGAAGTGAGTGGCCAACAAATATATGAAAAAATGTTCAACATCTCTAGTAATTAGAGAAATGCAAATTAAAACTACCCTGAGATTTCATCTCATTCTAGTCAGAATAGCAATTATTAAGAATACAAGTAAAAATAAATGTTGGTGCTGATGTGGGGAAAAGGGTACACTCATAGATTACTGGTGGGACTGAATATTGGTGTACAACCACTCTGGAGGACAATATGGAGATTCCTCAGTAAACTACGAATGGAACCAGCATTTGAATGGTTATACCACTCCTTGGTATATACCCAAAGGCCTTGAAATCAGTATAGTATAGTGATATGGCTACCTCAATGCAGCTCAATTCACAAGATCTAAGCTATGGAACCAACCTAGGTGCCCCTCACCAGACGAATGGATAACGAAAAGGTAGTACACAAACACAATGGAATATTACTCAGCTATAAGGAAGAATGAAATAGCATTTGCTGGTAAATGGATGGAACTGGAAAATGTCATGCTAAGCACAATAAGCCAATCCCAAGAACAACAGGCTGAATGTTTTCCCTGATATGTGGATGCTAATTCACAAAAAAGTGGGGTGGTGGGAGTAGGTGGGTAGAGAAGAATAGAAGTTCATTCGATTAGACAAAGGGGAATGAAGAGAAGGGAGGGTGAATAGTAATAGGAGAGAGAGTAGAATGAATCAGACATCACTATCCTATCTGCATATATGATTACACGACTAATATAATTCTAGATCATGTACAACCAGAATGAGAAGTTATAATTCATATATGTATAATATGTCAAAATACATTCTATTATCATGTATGACTATTAAGAATAAAACAAGAATAATGATTAATTCAATTCAGGAAAGCTGAGGTCTTATATTTTTTTATAAGGTCTTATATTTTTTATAACATTTATTATTTCAGCCTCAGATTCTAGGATTAGTTTTTTGACTTCCACATCCCACCCACAGTTAATTGATGGTGTTATTTTAATTTCTGTAAACCTATATTTCAAAGTGATCTATCTCACTCTTAATAAGGTGTATGACTACTGCTCTGCTCCAAGTGTTACTAGGCCTGCCCATCACCAGTGATGGACTTTGATAAAACCCATTTTTGACACCAGGAAGTTAAATCATGCTTTTGAAAACATACCAAACTCCCAATACTTGCAGAAGTAGTACATGATGCACTGTTTTCCTGTTGTGGGACAGAAGAGGGCTGGATGCCTAAGGAATTTTCAGGAAGCAGGTTTATTGACTGCAAGGTTCAGAGGGGCTATCTCCTAAAGTTCTCTGGATCATGAGTTTAGAAATTGTACAAACTTTATCTCCTGTGGGTTGGGGGACTTGCAAGTTTACGTAAAAGAAATTTTTTCTATGAGTTCTCAGAAAGTGCTTTTTTTTTTCTCAATTTGTAGATAAGTCAGAGGTTTTACACAATTTACCACAAAAACGGAGGTAACATCATCAAATCCAAGGCCAAACAGATTTTGCAAGACAGAGCAACAGAAAATAGAAAGTTCTAAGCATATTGAACTCTTTCATATAAATTTTTGCTGGTATTCTGTTAATTAAAACAATTATGGTGAGGGTCGCTGGAGAAGCTTAATTAAGATTTTTTGGTGGGGGAGGGGATGCCACTACATCTTGATAGTTGTGCCTTTCAATAAACCACTTAAAAATTATTGAAGATGAAACTTTTGGAGAATGTTCTTGAGAGGAATGAGTTTTCCTCATATATGCCACTGTTCACAGATTTCTACCTGAAACCAAAATTTCTTTTTAAATTTTCTCTTTTGATACTGAGGATTGACTCCAGAGGTACTTAACCACTGAGCCACATCCCCAGCCCTTTTTAATTTTGATTTTGAGACAGGACCTTGATAAGTTCCTTAGGACTTCACTAAGTTGCTGAGGTTGGCCTCGAACTTGCAATCCTCTTCCTCAGGCTCCTGAGTTGCTGAGATTACAGGCATGCACCACCATACCTGGCAATTCTATATACTTTAAAAAGCCACCTGAAAATCTAGCATCCTAGCCACCAGTAAGAAACAGGAAGCACAATTTGTTTCATGGCTGAACCCACCACGTGGGTTATGAACTGTCAAGGTTAACTGTGGGGTTTGTTAGCTTTATTTAGCAATTATTAAAAATTCAATCCTCCTATACTCTTGCATTATTGCATTTGCAATAAGCAAATTACTTATTGCTTCTGGGGGGGAAATCAGACATCAACTATAATTCCTACCAGAAATATAAAGCTGCCAAAATTGTAAGGACTTCCTGTAGTAGTCTGTCTGTCTGCCTCTTATAGATAAATCTTGTGTGACACTAATATTTAAGAAACTGTAGGAATTTCTGTTTTCCTTCTTTCTTTCTTTTCTTTTTTTTTTTTTGGTACCAGGAACTGAGCTCAGGGGCATTCAACCACGAAGCCACATCCCCAGCCCTAGTCTGTATTTCATTTACAGACAGGGTCTGACTGAGTTAGGGAGTTCTGTTTTGTAAGCTGCCTATTCCTTAGACAGTGGAAAGTATATAAACTTTAAAATTTTCATTTTCTGTTCTTTTTGAAAATGCCATTATGCCTTGGGGCATTTCATTCATAAAAGTCCCCCTAGTTTTCAATTATATTGTTTATGCAATGTTATGACTCATATAAGCAGAGTCCTGTCACAGCACAAAAAGTCCAGAAGCTCTAGTCTTAGAGTATTATCATACTTTTCTTGGGGTATTTTTCAGTTTCCTAAATGCAAAGTAAAATTCTTCCTATTCAATAAATTTCTGCATACATGATAGTAACATTAATAAGGGCTATTGTACTTACCTTGATTGTCTGTCAAATTTCTTCTACTAAAAGAAGCAGAAAATCATCTAGTTTAGTGCAGGAACCATGTGACACCGTGTTTTCCTCCTCCTAGGATGTTAGAGGAGAGTGTTTTCTTCATTCCCGTTTCCGTGAAAGCTTCTGTATCCTCCGGTCTCAATCTACCTGCAGTGGACTGAGAAACAACAGCGTGAGTGTGATTCTGGGAGGTGGGGGAAGGAAGAAAACTGGCTTGATTTCAGTTTCGTTTCCCAGAACTAGGAGGAGACTTTTTCCTCTGACATGCTTTTCTTGCCAGTCATTACTGCCACCTTCTGGTATATTTCGTTAAAATCCAAAGACTTAACATCTTTGCTCAGGAGTTTTGAAGGCTGCAGAGAGTCCTGTTGTATTGGCCACAAATTAAAGATGTTGTCTTAATTGATCCATTGAGAATCCCTTTCTCTCTCTTCTTTTTTTTTTTTACACTTAACTATTGTCTTCATCCGTTTTCTGTTGCTATGACTGAATACTGCAGAAAAGAACAGAAATGAATTCCTTACAGTTTTGTAGGCTAGGAAGTCCAAGGTTGCCTCTGGTAAGAGCCTTTTTGTTGTTGGTAACTCTCTGCAGAGTCCCAAGGTGGCACAGGGACCATGGGCCAGATAGAGCAAGCTTGCTTATTTGGATATCTCTTTCTCTTCTCATTAACCCACCAAAGAAATCATGAGGCCCCTGCCCCCATGACTGTAATTACATCCCAAACTCTCCACCTCCAAATACCACTAGCATGTGGCTTGGGGGTTGGTGTCAATTTTCAATTGTTCTCACCACTAAAAATGGTAATTATTTGAGATGATAGATGTGTTAACTAGCTTGAAGTTTGGAGGGTATAAGCACCCCTGCTGTTAGTTACATCTCAATGAAGCTAATATTTTTTATAGCATGCATTTGCATGTTTTTAGTAAAATATGCTTCTGTAATTATGTTATGGCAAGATTGCAATAAATCACCAAGTCAATCTTAAAGCAGGAGATGGAATCATCTTTATTCACCAGCTGATGGGACAAGGGCAGACTGCAATTTGGCACTCCTCAACCCCCTTCAGGGGTCAGAGCACACCTTTTATTGTTTAAAACCACAAGTAAAGCATGTCAGTACATTAATCACAAATGGCTGTTGCCATAATTCAAAACCATAACAAAAATCATGAGATCTTAAATCAGAAGCAGAAGGGAAAGTAGGTCAAAAAAACGCTACTTGAGTATAAGTTAAAGAATTGTTACTAAGGTCTAGACAAACATTAACATTCTATGCAATTAGGATACATTGTACAAGTATATCTTAATAGAAGGAACAATTTCACCATTTTGCATTGCCAGTATGTTTTGCTAAGCATTTGTTGGTGGGTACAGAGGTGGGATTTTCCCATGAAGGAGGCAGTTCTTACATGACATGGAGTCTCAGGGTAAAATGGAGTCTGTTTGGTCATTGCTCATATAGCCTGGCCCATAACAATTAATACTGGAAATCCTTATACTAAATACATCATCCAAAGAACATTGCCACAAAAGAGTTTGTAAAATAGGCGTGTATTTGAAAAATGTTAAGTGGTATCTTTAATTCCCTTAAAGAATCACATGGACAATTTAAGAGCCTTCTCAATGAAGAAGCTTAGTCTAAGAGAGAAAAAAGTAGACCCTGCCAGATAGGGACCTGGCTTGGCCCTTGTGGCTAGGCTATGATGCTTTCTTTTTAACATTAACAATTTCAAGAGAAGGCCACCCTGTTACCATGATGGTTAAGACAAACGCATGATCAATGTGTAATTATATGTGAATGTAAACAAAATCATAAACATTGCCAAGTCATAAATATGACCCAACATCTCCCAGTCCTAGCTAATATGAGTAACTTTTACTTCTTCACCCATCACAGCTTGAGTCTCACTCAGCTTCTGGAAAAGATTCATAAAAGATTTACTTCCTTAAACCATCCATTCCAGAACAAAGCTCTGCCACTTGATTACAGGTGTGTGCCACCATGGGAAGAATAAATGTTAAAACCTATTAGGAATGTGTTCTGATTAAATATATTTGAGTTTTTTCTCAATTAGTGTGTAATAGCCATAGAAAGATATTTCTATTGGTATAAAAATATGCCTTCAGCATATTTTACTCCTGCTTTTTAATGGTGTAGCTGAAGCTGGTAGAAATATTTCACATAAGGAAATGGATGGGTGTGGAAGTATTTTGCTAAGCTTTGTCAATTATTTGAGCTCATGATGAATTACGTTATCAAAAATTAATGTAATTTTAGAAATTATGTTAATGATAATACTGACCCCAATTTTATTGTAAGCAAAGACTTATAAATACACTGACTTGCAAAATATTTTGTCAACGAACAATGTAGTCATTTACTGTCTTAGTTTCCAAGAGACAAACAAAATGGGTTTAGTAGTCCAATGGAAAAAAATATTAATGACTCTTTTTGCCCTTTTCCTTAGTTACCTTATTTAACCCAATATAATAAAAGTTTGGGGAAATTCAATATAGTTTTTCTAATGATTTTTGACAAAATGTAGTAACCTCATTCTTTAAGGCTATTTTCACCAAAATCTTCAACTTGTAGATTTCTCTAATTGAATTCATTGGAATAGCAACCTGAAATTAACTAACAAATCAAGTTCTCATTGTCCCCACTGTCAAACCTATCAACGAAATAAAACTTTCTTTTGGAACAAAAACCTTTATTTTTAAATTTCAAATAAATGTGTCAATACCTATTTCAAGGTATAGTATAAGCACAAATGAGAAGTAAAAATGCATTTTATAAAGTAGGCTAATAAACAGTTAAGATGTTTAATTAATATTTTCTATATAGCTCTAATATAAATTATCCATTATATAAAGGTATAAAGTAAGATAATAAAAATAATTTTTATTATTTGAAGTAACCCAATGTAATATGTATCTTGGATTTCATGCTATATTTGAAACAAGGAGTAAGCAAGGACATGAATTTCTTTTTTAAAAACAAATGTGTATGTATTAGAGAGAGAGAGAGAGAGAGAGAGAGAGAGAGAGATTGATTTGACCTCTGTGTTAGTTGAGGAACAAATAAGAGTCATGAAAAATTAGAGGTAAATTCAGTGAGTTTTAAGAGATATCACAACCAAATCTTTTCTAGTAATATAAAAATAAGGGTATATCTGCTATAAATGAATTAGAGTAAAATTCAATGGGAAATAGACACAGATGATATTTTATGAGGTGATAATATAAATAAGTCTCATACAATTTATATTATATAAAATTATTGAAATTGCTATAAAAAAGTTATAATTTGATAAATATGCTTTAACTATCTCATGGAATATATTTTTATTTCCTAATTAATTTCTTCATAAGAAAGCAATCTCTCTGTTCTAAGCATTTTGCACATGTTAATGGATCTATTTCTAATAACCCGATGAGGTAGCTACTGTAACTATGTTATAGCTCAGAAAACTAAGGCACAGAGAAGTACCCTAAACACATACACAGATAGTGAGTAGCACAGTAAATTTATATCAAACAACACGTATAGAATCCGAAAGATTGCCATAAAATTTTATCCAGTATATTTTAAGATATTAGATAGTTTTATTTTTTAAAAAATTTCTATAAATGACTAAGCATCATTAACTTGTCCTGCTTCAGTTGTCCAAAGACTTGGTTTTTGATAGAAAAGGCACTTTCTAGGATTTTGAGACTAGCAGGTGAGAATTGATTACATTTCAATGTGTGGAAAATGCCCCTTTTCAGTCACTGTTTCCTAAGAAGCCTCTCTTTGGGGTAAAAATGGGAGTTCATAACCCACTTGAATCTAATGTATGAAATATGATATGTCAAGAGCTTTGTAATATTTTGAACAACCAATAAAAAAAAAGAAAAAAAAGAAGCCTCTCTTTACACATCTCCTGAAGCAATGAGGTCACCAAATGAGCCTTAGCTCTCTTATCTTCCCACATTTCAACATATTTATATTCACAGCATCCCAATGTGGGCATGAATGTCCTGTTTTTGACTATCTTAAAAGGAGTATGCACAAGACATAAAAATATCTTTAATTTACAGAGGTCAGTTTTAAAGGAGGGACCAATATTTCAAATTGCCTCTTTGGTGACCCTGAGTTTTTTATATGTGGGGAAAGACACCATAATGAAGTTTAGAATGGACAGAGGCCTGACTTTGTATCAGTCAGGAAAGTTCATTTGAGTGGTAATAACACCCCCAAATTTCAGTGTCTTGAAAGAGGAAAGTCAAATTATTCTTGTCCTGTGGACTGTCTTACTTTTGTTGTTGTTAGGGTTTCTATGTGAGGTGTCTCCCAAAAGCTCAAGTGTGAGAACCTGCAAGAAGGTTTAGGGGTGAAATGATTGGGTTGTGAGAGCCTTAGCCCCATCAGTAAATTAATCCCCTGAGGGGGGTTAACTGAGTGGTAACAGTAGGCAGCTAAGGTGTGCCTGGAGGAGGTGGGTCCCTGGGGGTGTGCCTGTGGAGTATGTATTTGGTGAGCTGAACTGAATCTCTCTCTCTCTCTCTGCTTCCTGGTGTGATACCCTAAGCTGCTTTTCTCTGGCACACTCTTCTGCCATGATGTCCTGTCTTACCTTGGGCCCTGAATGAAACCTCTGAAACTATGATCCCCAAATAAAATTTTCCTCCTTAAATTTGTTCGTCTCTGATCTTTTGGTCACAGCAGTGAAAAAGCTGACTAAAACATTTTTGTTGTTTGTTTGTCTGTTTTGGTACTGGGGAATCAAACCCAGAGCTTCAAGGTAAATGCTCCCCCATTGAGCTTTGTCTCCAGTCCTTCTCATTTTTTATTTTTTGAGAGGCCTGCCTCAGCCTCCTGAGGAGTTGAGAAAATAGACGTGGGTCACTGTGCCCTGCTTGCATGCCATCTTGGATTATCCCAAGGCTCTATTTTGTCCCCACTCTGGTCCCCATCTCTGGTGATAAAGCTGCTTCTATCTGGGGAGCTGCCAGTTACTGTGGTGAACAGAGAAGAGATCTGGAGTGGTTTGCTTTGGTGCTCAATGCTCTGAGCGTTGTAGAGTGGGGAGGAGGGGAAGGACAAACTGAAGGGGCCTTTCACTGAATGGATTGGCCACTTTCCCAGGCAGATGACATTCAGGAATGAGTAGATATGAAAGTTGAAAGTTCAAAACTGAATTTTTTTCTCCATACCTTACAAGGCTTTCACATATCCTTAATGACCACAAGTACTCCAGTGTGAAGATCTATAGTTCAAAGGGTTGTAGATGGAAGAGTAATCGCTGGGTTAAAAAGTGCACATTATTAACATTTGAGATCATTGCTAAGTGGTTGCATGAGGACTTGAAGTGAGTAAGTGTCCCCTTGGTCCTACATCCTTGCCAGCACTTAATTTTGAGAGTCGTTAAAATATTTTGCCAATCTCATGCCAATGACTTGCTCTTTCTCAGTTACATTCAAATTCACCTTTTCTTCTTTGCTACTGAGTCTGAGCAGCTCTTCACATGGCTATTGGTCATCAGGACTTCCTCTTCTGCTTGCTATTTCTTTTGTCCTTTTCTACTGTTTTTTTCTTTATCTTTTTCTTCTTGTAATTATGTTAAGATATTCTAGTATAGTACACAATAAATCTTGGTGCTACCTCTTTACAATTTTTTTCTTCTCTTATTTTTTTTCTTCTTTTTAGGATCATTAATGTACACAATAGCTCTTGAGCTTAATCCTCCAGTCTAGATGTCATCCCTAACCCCAGAGCCCCATATCTTCCTGCATACTCATCATCTTTACTTGGATGTCTAATATGCATGATTACTGACCCCTTATGACCCAAACTGGAATTCCTAATTTTCCCTCCCTGCTGCCTCCATCTAGAGTCTTCCTCTCTTACTGGCAGTCCCAGTGGTCAATGCTCTTGGAGCACATGAGCTAGTGTAGTGGGAGGAGAGCTAAAGTCTTGGGCTCCAGACCCCACAGTGCCTGGAATGTCACTGCAAGGACTTTGGATTTATTCTGAGTTGCGTAGGCAGTGGGGATTTTGATCAGAAGAGTGGTAGGATCTGGCCTAGTTTTTATAGAAACCCTCTGGAATATAGTGAGACTAGACAAAAGAGAAGTAAGAATGGAAGCCAGGAAGCAGTAATGGAGGTGAGAAGTAATGGAGTCTTGCACCATGCTGGTAGCAATGGAGGTGGTTAGAAGGGGTCGGATTCAGGGTACAAAACCGCAGGCAAAGCAGTTTGCTGCTGGATGAGATGTAGGGTGTAGGAAGATGAGGAGACTTAGAGATGACAATGGCTTGACAGTCTGGAAGAGGGGAATTGTCAAGAACTGATCTGGAGAGAACTATGTGAGGAGCAAGTTTGGGAAGCTGTAAGACCCCAATTTGGATGTGTTTTGGATCTGTGATGCCTACTAGGCGCCTAGATGGAAATGCTAAGAAAGAAATAGAGAAGAAAGCTCCAGGATGGAGCTGTGAATGTGGAAGTCATAAGCACATAGGTAGCTTTTAAAGTCAGGGGCCAGGATGTCATCACTGAGTCAGAGCAGAGAGAAAACAAAACAGAGATCTCAAGACTGAGGTTTTGGGACTTCTAAAGATCTGGGACTCAGGTCTTGGGCTGTTGGGAGTGTTTATCCTGACTGCAAATATGGGGCGGTAGGATCTGACCTAGTTTTTATAGAAATGTCTGTATATATTTCCCATCATGTTGTACATGTGACTATATATCAATTTCATGAAAAACCTAAACAACAAACAAAAGCTTTACTAGGTAATGAAGAACCAAGGAAATAAGCCACGAGGCTTCCTGATGCTCTGTTTCTGCACCAACACTAAGAGTTATTAAGTTCCACATTTTTGTCAATCTAATTGCATTTCAGTGGGATTTTAATGACCATTTCCTAATGAACTAATGAGATTGATCACATTTTCAAGTCTTTCTTTAAAACTGATTCAAGATTTTTCCCTTTTTTTATTGGCATGTCTTCCTCATATTCATATATTTGTAGATTTAAAAAAATGATCTCGTTTCTTTTTTTTTAAATTTAATATCAAAGGAAGTTTATTCCTAGTTAGAAAGGACAAAATATTAATGCTACTAACATTACAAGTTTATAAGTCAGGGGGAAAAAGTGAGACATACAATAAAGAAAAGAAGTTAATTGCCTCATTGAAAAATGGACAATGGTAATTTAAAAGTGATTAATATAGAAGAAATACAAATTATCAGGAAATATAAAAAACACATCAATAATCAGTAAATTGTGATAATACAGGATGAAACATATTTTTGGTTTTAAATTAGCATAGCTTGTAAGTATAGACAAAAGCCATTGTTGATAAAAGTGTAGGGAAATAATCACTTTCATGATTTATTGACGGGAGTTGAGTATGTTTTTTTCTGTAAGTAATTTGATATATTTATCAAATTGTAAGTTGAGCAAATTATTTGACCCAGGCTATCATCTTTCTTTTAGAAATTTTATCTAAGAAGATAATTACAAAGGTGTTCTTCACAAAAAATCATCTGGTTTCTAGGCCAGTGCTGATCACATGTTGCTAATATCTTTTCTGTGGCTTGTCTTTATATTCTTATATGATATTTTTTAATATGAAGAGTTTCCTAAAAAAACAATATTTTTGTTCAGTTAGTGCATTTTCTGAGGTGCTTAAGAAATCCTTATTTACTTCAGAATCATGATGATTCTTCTAACTCTTTTATCATTTTACTTTTTTCCATTTAGGTCTTCAAGTCACCTGGAAGTAACTTTCGTGTGAAGTGTGTAAAGTTGGGCTCCATTTTACTTTTTCCATGTGGTTCATGAATTATTGGAGAGTGTGTTCTGCTCTGCCATCTTTGTCAGGAAACAGAAATCCATATGTGGGTTTGAATTGTGCTGCTAAAACTGCCCCATTGGTCTGGTGTTCAGGTGGGGCCCTTCATGAAGCAGTCTGAAGCTCTGAAAGAGGGGAGTGCATTGTTGACGGTGGTTGGGATCAACACCTGTGGAAGTGAGAAAGAGAAAGTATTGGGCAGAGGGAGAAGCTGGACTGCAATTCAGTCTCACAAAACGCCAGCTGATTATGTGAGAAGCTCTTAAGCCAAGATGTTGCTTTGATTGGGGGTGAGTGCCTATCAATGTTTGGATGCAGGCTCTGGTGAGCTGAGGAAATTGAGAAAAAGGCTCAAAACTGAGGATTGTCTTCTGAAATTGTTGGGAAAACATATAATGGCAGCGGCACCCCAGAGAAAAACCCCAACATGGCGCCTAACAACCCTCTTTCTCCTCTTTGTTTCTTTCACTGTCGCGAAACGTTCCCACCAGCGCCAGTGTTCAAATCCTGCTGGTGGGAAGCCTTAGCCCCAATAAGAATTAACTTCTTGGACTCCGGAACTGACATATGGAAGAGCTTGCCAATAAACGGGCGACCTGTTATCTACCTCAGCCCTGCTACCTCTCCTTAGGTCTATATAAACCCACAGCCTTTTGTAATAAAGTGGAATCTCTTTGGTGCTCTGTGTCATGTGGTGTAGTGCGGTGCAGCGTCTTCCAGTCTTACAGTGCTGCCGAAAATCCAGGACACGTTGTGCTCGACAAACCGAGCCCCGTCCTTGCCACCGCCGTCAACAATGACACATTTCGCCCTTGTCTGTCTTTTTGGGAACAGGCTCCCTGCACTCACCACTGATCGGGTTTAGGTAAGTTTCCCCTCCCTGGCTCACCTACTCCCTTCAGGCTAGCAGCTAGAGACGCGACCGTGATCGTCCAGCATGCTCCTGACGCTCAGTAGGGAGGAGGGAATGTCCTCCACTAAGACCTTCACTAGTCGCAGTGGACCCTCTGGCGACCCGCTTTCCTTTGGGGCTTGAGGCTTCTGGGTTTACACGAGTGAGGCTCCCTGGTCTCTTCCCCCTCTGCGGAGCTGCATTCTGTGGGAGCTGCACCCCGCCGGAGCTGTGTTCAGCCCAGAGCTGAACTTCCAGCCTGGAACTGCGTTCTGCTGGGGCTCTGTTATTTCCTTCCTTGATTCTCTCTTGTTCCGGTGGAAAATTTTTCCTGACATCAGGTGGCCTGTGGCCCGGACCTTACTGGGTCACACAGACTGCACTTCATTGGTGATGACCCAGCTGTGCCCTCTGTGCCTACTCGCAGTGGACTGGTCACTTCGGGGACGCCCACGTGATCCTCCATCTGCTCTAAGCTTCCAGGAAGCTCCTACGGCCCGGGTTAATTCTTTTTCTCCCTCTGCTGTCCCTTCCTCCACTCTTTAACCACGGGTGCCTTCTCGTCTATACTGGAAACCTCACCACTCACGTGTCTTCTTAAGAATTTGGCTACTCTCTCTCTCCCCGGACCTCAAGCCCAAAATTCTTATCAGATTCTGTACCCAAGATTGGCCCACATATCCGCTAGATAATGACAATCATTGGCCTCCAGAAGGCTCGTTAGATCCAAATTTCCTCCAGGACCTTTTAACTATTGCTGGCGTCTGGAAGGGTAGAAAGAGGTTCCCAGGTCTCCCCGTCCTGCCTTCTGCTCTCTGTTCCCAACCTTCCCCTCTGCACTCTTCCCTTCGCTCTTCATGTCTGCTCTCCCTCCCAGTGGTACCGCGTCCTCGTCCACTCCCTCTCCCTGCTGCAGCCGCTGCCCGCGGCCCTGCATGCGCACCTCCCCTCCTCTTCCTCCGCAGTGTCCGCATCCCCTCCCTCTCCCTGCCGCCGCTGCCACCGCTCCCGCCACCGCTGATGCTGTCCGTGGCCCTGTCTGTGCACTTCTAGTCTGCCTGGCCACCAGACATGTGCGCTGGTGCTCCACCTTCCCGGTGCGGCAGGCGAAACGGGCCGGTAGTGCGTCCTTGGCAGCCTGGAGAGGCTTCGGGATCCCACCTCAGCCGGCTGGCGAGCTGCCGTCCTTCACCTTCATTGTGCCACTGCAGCTTTCGCGTGAGCTCCCGACTCTCGCGCGCCTTCCTTTGCCGCCTGGTTCCAACGGGCAGGCAGGATGGGTCCCACCTGGCTGCAATGGGTGGGATCTCTGGATCCCTCCGAGCCTCTCCCCCTCCCCCCACTCTGCTCACTTCTTCTACTGATAAGCCCTTTTCCTCCCCCTACTCACGCCTCTCTTCTCCTGTCAGTGTCCCACTGATCCCTCTTATCAGATAACTCACAGTTCCTTTGTCCTCTCAGGGAAGTAGCTGCTGCTGAAGGGATAGTCCAAGTGCACGTCCCATAACTGAACCTAACTGGGACTGCATGCAAGCAGTTTCTAATAAGGTAGTTAACTTTGATAAACTGAAGGACATTACCCAGAACCCTGATGAAAATCCATCCTTATTTCTCAACGGCCTTACAGAGGCCCTAACCAAATACACTAAGCTAGATTTTGAGTCTCCCATCGGGGTTACAGTGTTAGCAACCCATTTAATTACTCAATTGGCTCATGATATTAGAAAAAGCTCAAATGAGCTGAGGAGGACTATCAGACCCCTATCTGAGATCTGGTGAAAATGGCCCTTAAAGCAGGCTCCATTGCAGAAAAGAAGGTAACACCCCAAAACTCAGGCCTTGACAGCCGCCCTGAGGCCTACATCTCCAGCAAAAGTTTCAGAGGGGAACCAGCATTCCTCTCCACCAGAGGCTTCCCTCAAATATGGATGCGAAGGTCACTGGACTCGCCAATGCCCAAACCCACGGCCTCCTTCCAGGCCATGCCCCACCTGTAAGCAGACAGGACATTGGAAGATTGACTGCCCCATGGCTGGCCCTTCCTCAGCGCCTCTATGCAGGGGTATGACCAGTCAGGCAGTCCCTTCTCCTGAACTTTTGGGGTTTGCAGAAGACTGAAGAAGCCCAGATTCAAAGACCCCCTCAGCCCTTTCCGAACCCAAGGTAATGCTCCAGGCAGTGGGTAAGTCCATAACCTTCCTTGTGGACACAGGGGCTACCTATTCTGTCTTGCCTGCCCATTCTAAGCCTCTGTTTCCTTCCCATGTCTCAATTATGGGGATTAATGACAAACCCTTCCCCCCAAACAGAACTGTAAAGCTGGCCTGTGCCCTGGAGGGACACCCATTCACTCACTATTCTGGTCATTCCATCCTGTCTAGTTCCTCTCCTAGGCAAAGATGTTCTCCAATTATTAGGAGCCACCCTCCAATTACACCCCAAGAATACTACCACCCATCTCCTTTGGCCTTTAACTCTTACCCTCTCTAATGACCTGACAGTACCTACTGTGCCATTGTCCCCTGATCCCTAGGTCTGAGACATCTCCATGCTGGTTATTGCCTCCCACCAGAAGCCAGTCCGAATCCAGCTGAAACCCCAAACTAAATTTCCTTTGGGTCCCTAAGACTCCCCCTGCAACACTCCCGTATTTCTGGTACGCAAACCCTCAGGAGCCTATCACTTAGTCCAGGAACTATGCCTAATCAATGAGGCAGTTATTCCCATCCACTCGGTGGTTTCCAACCCTCATGCTTTTCTTTCTCATATCCCCCTTTGACCATTCACTTTACTGTCCTGGATCTTAAAGCTGATTTCTTTACAGTGCCTCTGCATCCTGACTCTTATTACCTCTTTGCCTTCACATGGGAAGACCTTACATTCTTTAGGTTTCAACAGCTGACATGGACAGGCCTACCCCAAGGCTTCAGACAGTCCCTACCACTTTGGTCAGGCCTTGACACAGGATTTAACTATTTGTAATTTGGGGATAGCACTCTCTTACAGTTGGATAGAAGCCTTCCCTACCTCCAGGAAAAATGCTGACACCATCAGAAACTGCTGACACTGTCGCCTCAATCCTCATTGAGCAGATCATTCCTAGGTTCGAACTTCCTGCCTCCATCCAGTCAGACAATGGTCCAGCCTTCACTTCTCAGATTGTTTAACTAGTTTCCAAAGGCCTTAACAGCACTTGGAGGCTCCACATCCCCCACTGACCCCAATCCTCAGGTAAGGTTGAGAGTGCTAATGGCATTCTCAAGGATCATCTCACTAAACTTGCTATTGAACTCAGACTGTCCTGGCCCAATCTTTTGCCATTGGCCCTCACCCAAATTCGGGCAACCCCTAGAGCCCCCTCAGGCCTTAGCCCCTTTGAGCTGTTCTATGGATGCCTTTCTTAATCAAGTAAAACTTTCCTGTCACTCCTCCTCCCCTTGTGTCCCACCTGCCCTATCTCATACTTCTATACAAACTCCTAAAAGAACACGCAGACTGGTGTCTTCCTGCACCATCTGTTACTTCTGTTCCAGCACAACCAGGAATTAAATCGGACCCTCTTCAACCGGGTGATGCAGTTTTACTTCGAGAGCTATATTCACAGTCGTTGAAACCTCACCGGACAGGACCCCATACAGTCATATTTCCACCATGCTGGGTCCCACCAAACTTAAAGTTTCTTGCCAACTCTCTCCTGTTACTAATCATTAATCTCTCTCAAGCTTCTATCCCAACCCACAGATGGCACTTCTACATCCAAGTGACATGGCAACAGGATGGCACCATCCGCTCTCAGTTTATGGGCCAAGGCAATTGCCCTTTCACTGGCTGTAATTGGGCCCTTAATGTTACTGGATTCAGCTGGGGCACCTCATCCCACTTATGTTCAGCAATGCTGTGCTTCATAGCAGATCAAACTGAGGAATCCTGTTGAAGCCATATCACCAGGAGGCCGCCCCACCTGCTGATGACAAGACTACCCCAGAGGAACTTCAAGAGTCACCTCCTAGACCTCCCCTTTACTCCTGCTCTCCACATCCTAACTATCCTCTAAAGCTTCGCCTGTCTCGCATAACCGCCCATACTCCACCATGACTCCCACTCTTCTAAGTGGTATTTTCACAGTCATCACCCTTCTCCAGGGGACATCATCATCCTCCTCTTATACTTGGAGATTCAAAGTCAGAGAGACATATGTCCTCATTACACTCGCCTAGTTTCTTCGGTTGATTGCACCCCTATGGGATGTAATACATCTATCTTCCTTCCCCTCTCCTCCCAGAATTCTGAACTTTTAAAAATAGCCACTAGGCCTTACCTTTGCTTCTTATATGATCAGACAGAGGATTACTGCAAATGGTGGCCCAAAACCTATGGGGGATGCCCCTACTGGTCATGCAATGTTCATAACCCACGTGCATGCATCGGAGATTCCTGTGTTGGAAATTTCAGATTGATCTCGGGAGGCTATCAATTGGCTATCACTGACCCTAACCATCCACACTGGACCTCTAGGGTAAATGCTTCCTTCTACTGTGACATATCCTCTCCCACCCCCTGTGGCTCCATCTCCATCTCCCGAGAGCTTCAACCCTCCCAGCCCTCAGTAGCTATAATCTCTACTGACATAAAGCATTCCGAACAGCAGTTGTTAGACTCCATACAGGATCCATATGAGCCTAATATCGGGAGTTCACCACAGTATTCATGGCTACAACTACATACTGAAACTGTAACCTTCTTAAATCTAACCCTCCCCGCCATCACACCAACTGATTGCTACTTATGCGCCTCTCTGACTCGACTTTTACTTGCAGCTGTTCCCTTGAACTTCTCAGCTTCTGACCTCTCAAATTTCTCCACTCCATCAGCCCGCCGTTCTCTCCAAACCCTTTCACCCGACGCTCCATTATTGGAGCCCAAGGATTCTAACCATACTGTGATTCCCCAGAACTGCCTCCTGGGCTTGGGTGTCTCCCAGTCAAAGTTTTGCCACTCTAACCTCACCTTTAACTTCACCCTCTATGCACCACCTGGCTCATTCTTCTGGTGTAATGGTTCTCTCATCACTATCTTATTCACCAACACCTCTACCCCATGTATACTGGTGACGCTTGTCCCGCAATTGACTCTCTATACCCCAGCTGAAGTGCAGGCCCTCTTGTCTCCCCCAGTGCGGAATAAGCGGGCTGCTTTCCTTCCAATACTGGTGGGTCTCTCACTGGCTGTATCTGTGGCGGGAGCAGGAATTTCCTGTGGAGCTCTAGGACACTCCTTATGGGCTGTACAGGACTTAAGTTCTAAACTTGAACAAGTGCTCACTTCTACGGCAGAATCTCTAGCATCTTTACAAAGGCAGGTCACATCCTTGGCTCAAGTTAGTCTTCAAAATTGATGAGCTATAGACTTATTCACAGCCAAAAAAGGTGGAACCTGTCTTTTCTTGAGGGAAGAATGCTGTTACTACATCAATGAATCAGGCCTTGTGGAAACTACTGTAGTCAAGCTCACTGACTTGGCTACCTCTTTGAAAAATCCACCAAACCAAAACCCATTTGCCACCTTCTTTTTAGCCCACTGCCAATAGTGGCTGTTGCCTCTTTTAGGGCCCATATGTCTTCTTTTCCTGATGTGTCTGTTCCTGCCCTGTCTGCTTCACTTCCTACAGGGCCAATTACAGAAGATCTCTAACCAAACTTTCAACCAGCTTCTGCTTAGGTACTACCAGCCTCTGATGACCAACAAACCCCCAACATCCTCAAGAGAACAGCTCACTCATTGCTGAAGCTCACTACCAGGCACGATGGAATGCAATGGACATCGGACAGTGGGAGACAATGAGCCCGGAGAACCTCTTAATCTGCCATCCTGGATTTTTGAGCCTTTATGTCCTTTTAAGCCTCCTCATGGCCCTTGGCCTCTTCTATGTCAGTCCCCTGACATGGAACTTCTGCCAAAAACTGACATTTGCTTTAATTTTTATCTTCATCCTGCTTTTGTTTGCTCTGATCTTCTTCAGGTGCTGGTGACGCCATGTCAAGGCAACACTTCTAATATTTCCTAGAGTCTCTGTTACAGGACCAGTGGCTGATACCAACTATCTCCTCCATCCAGGACTGGTTCAATGCCATCGACAACTTGTGGTTTCAGGGAACTTCCATAGACTTCACCCCTATGGAAGTAGCTGTCTATAGTCAGTGGGTTTTATTTCTGGTTGCCATGATATCCCCAGACCTGCCCCCCCCGAACATTCCTCCACTTCCCCTTCTAGGCCCTATGCCGCCCCCGCACAGCCGGAAGCAGCCAGATCTGACCAACGCCACCCCAATTCCTAAGAAAACAGAAAGGGAGGAGGGCTGGGGATGTGGCTCAAGTGGTAGCGCGCTCACCTGGCATGCATGCGGCCCGGGTTTGATCCTCAGCACCACATACAAAGATGTTGTGTCCACCGAAAACTAAAAAATAAATATTAAAATTCTCTCTCTCTCTCTCTCTTTAAAAAAAAAAGGGAGGAATGTTGGGAAAACATATAATGGCAGCAGCACCCCAGAGAAAAACCCCAACATGGCACCTAACGACCCTCTTTCTCCTCTTTGTTTCTTTCACTGGCGCGAAACGTTCCCGCTGGCACCAATGTTCAAATCCTGCTGGTGGGAAGCCTTAGCCCCAATAAGAATTAACTTCTTAGGCTCTGGAACTGACATATGGAAGATCTTGCCAATAAACGGGTGACCCGTTATCTACCTCAGCCCTGCTACCTCTCCTTAGGTCTATATAAACCCACAGCCTTTTGTAATAAAGTGGAACCTCTTTGGTGATCTGTGTCATGTGGTGTAGTGTGGTGCGGAGTCTTCCAGTCTTACAGAAAGCACTCCCAGCTTTCAGAAGAATATGTACTTTTATCTCAAAGAGGATCCAAGTAGTACTCACAGCATTCACTGTAGCCTGTGTCTGGAGATGCCTGGATCTATTTCTTTGTGTAAAACCTTAGAATGGGAGGAGACAAGGTGGCTGATGAGGGGAAGTGACTTTTCTCACAGCTCTGTGACTTGAGACTCAAACAGCAAGAAAACTACTTTTCTTTGAGGTGAGTGAAAAAAGCACTGCACTGTTACTCACTATCGGACAGAGAGCCTTGAAGACTAGGACATTTGGTGTGTGTCAGACAGACAAGGCTAAGGAACAGAATTGTATCTGAGCTCCTGGCAGAAGCGGGAAAAATGAATGCAGGGTCAGAAACTCTGAAAAGAGCTGGGAAAGCCTTGGTGTGGGCAATCCCAGGATTGGAGGGGCAGCCTACCCTGGGCCACACTAGAGGCTATTTGGCTTATTAAAGTGGTGCACAAAACTCCCCAGGTCTGCCTGCTATGCATGAGGAGCTCCAGCTGGAGACCTGTTAGTGAGAAACTGATGTGACTCCATTTTTAAAAATAAATAAATAACAGCAGCTTCTACCTCAAGGCCTGTCCTAAGGAAGGGGGTGTGACCCTTGTCCTTGGAAAAACCCACAGAGCACTCCTAAGCACATACCCACCCTGCTGAGTTGTTTGTCTGTAAATAACAGGAGAGGTCTTTGGTGCCAGGTGTCCCTGACTCAGTTAGGCTAGGTGAGGACCCATAGCAACCCCACTAGCAATCTCCAATCAGCATGAGACAGGGAAAATACCTGGAATGCCAGATGACCCTTAAGTAGTTTATGGTGGTTGATAACATGTAGGGAAACCATGTAGTTTTAGCATGTACACCCCTCGTGGCCTAAACCAATCAGTTCAAACGAATCCCCCTCTTGTACTAACCAATCACCCCTACCCAATCTGTTCCCGCCATTGAATGTGCTAATCAATGTTAAGAGTTGTTGTTTGATTTTCCCATGGTATGGAATGATTTGCTGTGTGATGTTGTGATGCATAGGGTATCCCCAAAACCTATAAAATCTCACTGAACAAAGGACCAGGACTCACTCCCTGGGACCGCTGCATCAGGAACGGTTGTGAGTCCAGGCTTGAGCTTGCAATAAAGACTCTTGTGTGATTGCATTGGATTAGGCTCCTGGAGGTCTATTGACCTCCAAATCTGGCATTACATTAGTACCTCACAGTGACAGTGGCGCAAACTCAGACTGGGAACATAGGTCCCTGAGTTCTGGGTGAGTCCAATACATGGATCCAGCAGACACCAACTGCAGGATCTAAACTGAGCCTAGCAATTCAGGTAATCTCTGACCTGGAGAATATCTGGCATGGAAGCCACTTTGCCTGGGGGTAATACACATCAGAGAGGCCAGAGAAAGCCTGCTCTACTTGTCTCCCTTGAACCCAGCAGCTAGCAGGATCAGCAGCAGGAAGAATCTGAAAGGGTGGAGTGACTGAGCTCCATGCTCACTAACAGTCCTGGAGAGGCCCACAAGGAAAGTAGCCCCATACACCAGAACTAGAGCAGGACCAACTCCCCCTTCCAATGAGTGGTGCCCTGGGCAGAGTAGTGGGGGTACAGTCCTAGCAGTGTTTACATTCATCAGTGTCCCCAAACTCCCCATGCAATAAAACACCTGGGGCAGTACCAGACCACATCTCTACCCTGGGAGCTTCACTTGCAGAAACTCATCTCAGAACCCAGCCACAACTACACTCTGGAAGTGAAGCTGAAAGTATCTCCCACAGCTCCTCATGCCACCCTGCTGAGAAGAGAAGCTGAGGAACAGACAGTTTGGAGCAGACAGCGCACATACTCTCTCATTGACTGTTCAGTGATTTTGTTTTCATTTTTGTTCCGTTTTGTTGTATTTTTGTATATGTACTGATTGATACATGATGGACATTTATAACATTTGTACACATACATATTTATTTCTGCTTTTTCACCGTTAGCATTTCTTGAAGGTGGTTATTTCTCCGTGCTCTGTTTCTTGAGGGCTAGGGGTTTTTTGTTTAGGATAGTTTGATTGATTTTCTACGGTTTCACAACTCTGTTTCCCTATCTTTCTATTTCTCTCTTATTTACTTGCTAACAGCCAAACTCTCTTATTGTCTCTTTCATTCTTCCTTTAATTCTTTTACTTCTATTTTTCTTCTCCCCCCTCATAAATCATCCTATGTTGTCTCTGCATTTGCCCTAGTCACCTCTTGAACCTACAAACTCTTTTCTACCCTCCCCATCTCTTCATTCCTCTTTATGAACTCTATCTGTAACTGGATGCTTATTCATACCTGTTTATTTTTCTTATTTGTGGCACTTTTTGAATCTAGTTATTTTTCACCAGTATTTTGAAGACTAAGGTGTTTGATTAGTGTGTATCAATTTTGTTCTTGCATTATTTTTAGTTCTTTTTTAAAAAATTTTTATCTTATACAATTTTTCTCACTTATCTGTTTCCCTCAGTTCTCTTTCTCTCTTTTCTTCTGCTAACAGCCACTGTCTATTGATCTCTATTTCCCTCTTACTTTAATGTGTTGCTTCTGTCTTCTCTCTTGTCTTATAATCATCAGATCCTTCATCACTTCTGGTTTTATCCCTGTTCACCACTTGAAATTATAAGCCCATTTGCAAATTTACTGTTTTTACTCTAGACAAACACATCGTAGAGTTCATTCCAAGAACTATTTGGTTTTATGTTGTAAATAGTTAGCATTGGTTGTTGCTATGATCAGTCTCTCTCTCTCTTTTTTTTTTGTACTGGTTTATTTTTTCAATACATGACAGTGGATGCATCACAATTCTTATTACACATATACAACATTTTTCATACCTCTGTTTGTATATAAAGTATGTTCACACCAATTCGTGTCTTCATACATGTACTTTGCATAATGATGTCTATCACATTCCACCATCCTTGGTAATCCCCTGCCCCCTCCTTTTCACTCCCACCTCTCTGTCCTATCTAGAATTTATCTATTCCTCCCATGCTCCCCCTCCCTACCCCACTATGAGTCAGCCTCCTTATATCAGGGAAAACATTTGATATTTGTTTTTTTGGGATTGGCTAACTTCACTTAGCCTTATCTTCTCCAACACCATCCATTTATCTGCAAATGCCATGATTTTATTCTCTTTTATTGCTGATTAAAATTCCATTGTGTATATATGCCACATTTTTTTATCCATTCATCCACTGAAGGGCATCTAGGTTGGCTCCACAGTTTAGCTATTGTGAATTGTGCTTCTATAAATATTGATGTGGCTGTGTCCCTGTAGTATGCTGTTTTTAAGTCCTTTGGGTATAATCTGAAGAGAGGAATAGCTGGTTCAAATGGTGGTTCCATTCTCAGATTTCCAAGGAATCTCCATACTGCTTTCCATATTGGCTGCATCAATTTGCAGTCCCACAAGCAGTGTAGGAGTGTGAATTTCTCCCCACATCCTTGCCAACACTTATTGTTGTTTGTCTTCATAATAGTTGCCATTCTGACTGGAGTGAGATGGTATCTTAGAGTAGTTTTGATTTGCATTTCTCTTATTGCTAGAAATGATGAACATGTTTTTCATATATTTGTTGATTGATTGAATATCCTCTTCTGAGAAGTGTCTGTTCATGTCCTTGGCCCATTTATTGATTGGGTTATTTTTTTTGGTGTTTAGCTTTTTGAGTTCTTTTATACCCTAGAGATTAGTACTCTATCTCATGTGTGAGGGGTAAAAATGTGGTCCCAAGATGTAGGCTCTCTATTTACCTCACAGATTGTTTCTTTTGCTGAGAAGAAACTTTTTAGTTTGAGTCCATCCCATTTATTGATTCTTGGTTTTAATTCTTGCACTATAGGAGTCTTATTAAGGAAGTTGGGGCCTAATCCTACATGATGGAGATTAGGGCCTACTTTTTCTTCTATTAGTTGCAGGGTCTCTGGTTGTATTCCTAAGTCCTTGATCCATTTTGAGTTGAGTTTTGTGCATGGTGAGAGATAGGGGTTTAATTTCATTTTGTTGCATATGGATTTCCAGTTTTCCCAGCACCATTTGTTGAAGAAGCTATCCTTTCTCCAGTACATGTTTTTGGCACCTTTGTATAATATACGATAATTGTAATTTTGTGGGTTAGTGTCTGTGTCCTCTATTCTGTACCTCTGGTCTACCAGTCTGTTTAGGTGCCAATACCATGCTCTTTTTGTTACTATTGCTCTGTAGTATAGTTTAAGGTCTGGTATAGTGATGTCACTTGCTCTACTCTTCCTGATAAGGATTGCTTTAGCTATTCTGGGTCTCTGATTTTTCCAGATGAATTTCATGATTGCTTTTTCTGTTTCTATGAGGAATGCCATTGGGATTTTGATTGTAATTGCATTACATCTGTATAGTGCTTTTGTAAGTATGGTCATTTTGATAATATTAATTCTGCCTATCTAAGAGCAAGGTAGATCTTTCCATCTTCTAAGGTCTTTTTTGATTTCTTTTTTTAGGGTTCTGTAGTTTTCATTGTATAGATCTCTCACCTCTTTCATTAAGTTGATTCCCAAGTATTTAATTTTTCTGAGGCTATTGAGGTAAATGGGGTAGTTTTCTTCATTTCTGTCATAAATGTCATTTATGTCATAATACATAAATGCCTTTGATTTATAGGTGTTGATTTTATAACCTGCTACTTTGCTGAATTTGTTTACTATTTCTAGAAGTTTTCTAGTGGAGCTTTTTGGGTCTTCTAGGTATAGAATCATACTGTCAGAAAATAGTGCTCATTTAAGTTCTTCTTTTCGTATACATATCCCTTTAATTTCTTTCATCTGTCTAATTGCTCTGGCCAGTGTTTCAAGGACTATGTTAAATAGAAGTGGTGAAAGAGGGCATCCCTGTCTTGTTCCAGTTTTTAGAGGGAATGCCTTCAATTTTTCTCCATTTAGAAAGATGTTGGCCTGGGGCTTAGCGTAGATAACCTTTATGATGTTGAGATATGTTCCTGTTATCCCTAGTTTTTCTAGTGTTTTGAACATGAAGCGGTGCTGTATTTTGTCAAATGCTTTTTCTGCATCTATTGAGATGATCATATGATTCTTATATTTGAGTCTATTGATGTGATGAACTACACTTATTGATTTCCATATGTTGAACCAACCTTGCATCCCTGGGATGAATGCCACTTGATCATGGTGCACGATCTTTTTGATATGTTTTTGTATTAGATTTGCAAGAATTTTATTGAGAATTTTTGCATTTCTGTTCATTAGGGATATTGGTCTGAAGTTTTGTTTCTTTGAAGTGTCTTTGTCTGGTTTTGGAATCAGGGTGATATTGGCCTCATAGAATGAGTTTGGAAGTGCTGCCTCTTTTTCTATTTCCTGAAATAAGTTGAAGAGTATTAGTATTAGTTTTTCTTTAAAGGTCTTATAGAACTTGGCTGTGTAACCGTCCGGTCCTGGGCTTTTCTTGGTTGGTAGGCTTCTGATGGCATCTTCTATGTCATCACTTGATATTGGTCTATTTAAATTGTGTATATCTTCCTGATTCAGTCTGGGCAAGTTGTATGACTTAAGAAATTTGTCAATGCCTTCGCTGTCTTCTATTTTTATTGGAGTATAAGTTTTCAAAAATAATTTCTAATTATCCTCTTTATTTCTGTAGTGTCTGCTGTGATATGCTGGTAAATTTGAGTTCTCTCTCTCCTTCTCTTTATTAGCGTAGCTCAGGGTCTGTCAATTTTATTTATTTTTTCAAAGAACCAACTTTTTGTTTCAAAGAACCAATTTTTTCAATTGTTTCTTTTGTTTTGATTTCATTGATTTCAGCTCTAATTTTAATTATTTCTTGCCTTCTACTGCTTTTGCTGTTGATTTGTTCTTCATGTTCTAGGGCTTTGAGATGTAAAGTGAGGTCATTTATTTGGTGATATTTTCTTCTTTTAAGGAATGAACTCCATGCAATGAATTTTCCTCTTAGAACTGCTTTTATAGTGTCCCAGAGGTTTTGATATGTTGTGTCTATGTTCTCATTTACTTCTAAGAAGTTTTTAATATCCTCTTTGGTATCTTCTGCAACCCATTGTTCATTCAGTAGCATATTGTTTAGTCTCCAGGTGTTGAAGTAATTTTTACTTTTTATTTTGTCATTGATTTCCAATTTCATTCCATTATGACCTGATAAAATATATGGTAGTATCTCTACTTTTTTGTATTTGCTAAGAGTTGCTTTGTGGCATAGTATATGGTCTATTTTAGAGAAGGATCCATGTGCTGCTGAGAAGAAAGTGTATCTGCTTGATGCAGATTGAAATATTCTATATATGTCAGTTAAGTATAAGTTTTTGATTGTATTATTGAGTTCTATAGATTCTTTATTCAACTTTTTTTTGAAGATCTATCTAGTGGTGAGAGAGGTGTGTTCAAGTCACCCAGTATTATTGTGCTGTGATCAATTTGACTCTTGAACTTGAGAAGAATCTGTTTGATGAACATAGCTGCACCATTGTTTGGGGCATATATATTTATGATTGTTATGTCTTTTTGGTGTATGTTTCCCTTGAGCAGTATGTAATGTCCATCTTTATCCCTTTTGATTGACTTTGACTTGAAGTCTACTTTATTTGATATGAAGATGGAAACCCCTGCTTGCTTTTGCAGTCTGTGTGAGTGGTATGATTTGCCCAACCTTTCACCTTCATTCTATGTATGTCTTTACCTATTAGATGAGTCTCCTGGAAGCAGCATATTGTTGAGTCTTTTTTTTAATCCAATATGTCTTTTGATTGGTGAGTTTAAGCCATTAATATTCAGGGTTACTATTGAGACATGGTTTGTATTCCCAGCCATATTTGTTTATTTTTGTTATTTAACTTGACTTTATTTTCTTCTTTGATTAGTTTTTCCTTTAGGGTACTACCTCCATCTGCAGACTTTCATGGTTGCTTTTTGTTTCCTCTTCATGGAATATTTTTCCAAGGATGCTTTGTAATGTTGGTTTTCTAGCTATAATTTTTTTTTTAACTTTTGTGTATCATGGAAAATTTTTATTGCATCTTCAAAACTAAAGCTTTAATTTTGCTGGATACAAGATTCTTGATTGGCATCCATTTTCTTTCAGAGCTTGCTATATGTTGTTTCAGGATCTTCTAGCTTTCAGGGTCTGTGTTGAAAAATCTGCCATTATCCTAATTGTTTTTTCCCTATATGTAATCTGACTCCTTTCTCTTGTGGTTTTTTAGATTCTCTTCTTATTCTGTATGTTGGTCATTTTCATTATAATGTGCCTTGGTGTGGATCTGTTGTGATTTTGTACACTTGGTGTCTTGTACACTTCTTGAATTTGGATTTCCAATTCATTTTTCATGTTTGGAAAATTTTCTGACATTACTTCATTGAATAGATTGGTCATTCCTTTGGTTTGGACCTCTGTGCTTTCCTCTATCCTGATAACTCTTAAATTTGGTCTTTTTGTGCTATCCCATGTTTCTTGAATGTTCTGCTCATAGTTTCTTACCATTATCACTGTGTGGTCTATATTCTTTTCAAGAGTATATATTCTGTCTTCATTGTCTGATATTCTATCTTCCAAGGGGTCTACTCTGTTGGTGATGCTTTCATTTGAACTTTTAATTTGGTTTATTATTTCTTTCATTTCAAGGATTTCTGTTTTTTTTTTGTAACACCTCTATCTCCCTGTAGAGGTGATCTTTTGCTTCCTGTATTTGTTTATGTAGCTCCTTGTTGAAGTGATCTTTCACTGCCTGTATTTGCTCTCTTATATTTTCCTTGAGTTCACAGAGCATTTTAACCATGTACATCCTGAACTCCTTCTTTGTCATTCCTCCTGCTGTGGCTTCCAATGATTCTAATGATGTGGTGTCTTCATTTGTTTGGGGAACTTTCTTCCCTTGTCTTTTCATGTTGCTTGTGTGTCTTTCTTTCCAGCTCTGTGGGTCTAGATTGTTATTGTTTTTATCCTATAGGTTTGTAGTGCTCTTGTAGGGTTCCAGGACCTCTCCTTTGTGGGGAAGGACAATGTTAACAGATCTCAATATCAACAATATATCACCTATGAACAATTTGTTGTTATTAAGACATTTACAGTTTAATCTTGATGTACAGAAATGTTGGATTCAATTATTATTTAAAGTATAATCAGTAGTTTTGTAAAAAGGTTTACAGTTTCTGACAGTGGACAATAAATAGTGTGGGGCTTAGGATGATATCCTGAGGAGGTAGGATTTGAGGACAAAGAGTTAATATATCTTAGGAAAGATGAAGGAGAAATCTAGTGAAGAGGGTTAGTAGCAAGAGAACAGACAGGAAGTAATTTAGGGTAGGCAAGTACATGGGATGACGGTAGAGTACATAAAACAAACACACATATGCTATTTAGAAAAATACAGGTATTAAAGGTATTAAAGCAGTAAAATTTGGGGAGGGGGGAAAGAAAAATGAAAGAATAAAAAGGAAAAAAAAGGCTTGTACAACACCACTATATTATATTATTCAGATGACTCAGTCCTCAAAGTCCTATTTCATGCAAAGTTCTTGGTTTCACATATGTTGGGGATGTGAGGGTCGGAGGATGGAGGGATAGGAAAGAAAAAACAAACAGAACAACCAACCAAACAATAAACAAACAACTCCAAGAAGCCAGGGTTGTAGCTAGCTTTAGAGATCCATATCTCTCCTGCTTCTCTTCTCATCCAGTAGGTGGTGTAATCTGTTGTAAGCTGGTATCTCTGCCCTCTGGATGGTGGAGGTAACCAGGTTAGGAAGTCTAACCCTAACTCTAATCCAAACCCTAACCCTTGGCACAGGGGGCCTGGATGTGGTGGTAGCACCCACCAGACCGTGCAGAAAGACTACACCTCACGGGTCTCTTTTTGGGACTGCCTGCTCATATGACCTGAGCACCGGTACTATCTCCCTCTCTTGCCTGGAGATTTCCCAGTTCCTTGTTTCTCCCTCTCCCCTAGCAGTTCCCAATTGAGGAAACTATCTCACCCCGGGGCTCCCATGGGCGGCTCCCTGGTCGCACTGCACACCTGTGTTGGGCAACTACTGTGTTGGTTTATTGCAGCTGGGGAGGGAGGAAGGATGAAAATCTGGTACATGGACTCTGGAGATCAATCTGGGAACTGCCCCCAGATGAATTGAGAGAATATTGAGTCAAGATGGTGGTGGTCTGCTTTTAGCGCTGGGGTGTCTGGTGAGGTGGAGGGAGCATGGTGAGGTGGGGGGATCAGTGCGATGGCATTGTGCTGTGAGTAGGTAGCAGATGAGTGACTTGCATTGTTGTAAGGACAAACGAGGCAAGACACTGAAGATAGCAGGAAACAGTTTTATTTGGCTGCAGCCAGGTTCAGAGGGCACAGCTTTTGCTGTAATCAATCAATCCCGTGATCCCCAAGTTCAGGAAGTTTCAGAGTTTTATACCCAGCATGTAAGGGGAGGGGCTCAGAAGTTCACAGTCTGGGAAAGTGGCATAAAAGTAGCTTTTTCTTTCACTGTTTTGGGCAAGTTAACCCTTCAAGGACAACACCTATGAAGGGGAGAGCTTCTTCTCCCCTTTTCCCTCCCCCTGCCTGCTGTTTCCATGGAGCCCAATTGTAACTTATCTTAAAAATATAGACATCTCTGTGAAGCCCAGCTCAAGACCAGAGGCCTTGTTTGCACACTTCTTCAAAGAACTATACTGGATATGTTTGTGACAAACTAGTAAGGGTGTCCAGCACCTGGAGTGATGGTATTTTCTCGGCCAGCAGCCAAGTAAAACAGGGTGACATGAAAATAGGAAGTTTATCTACACTGAAGTCTTTTGCAAAGACTCTTTTGCTGACAGTCCTAAAATCAGTCTGGGTGAAGATTTCTGGAGAGGCCCAGTTAAGACTTTTCGGCCACTTCAGCTTGGGAGCCCAGCAAAGTCTTGGCAATCTGTAGATGTGTTGATAGTTGATTCTGCACCAAATCTTGCGTGGACTGGGACTTCGGGCTTTGGGTCCTGCTTCAATGCCAGGCATCCTACTCAAATGCTGAGGTCCAGAGCCCCGCATGGGATCACAGCGCTGGTGATATCTGTGGAGATCAGCTGGATAGGGGTCCTCTAATACTCTCAGAGATGTAGTATTCTGACTAGGCGAGATCTGCAGGTCTGGTGGCGAGGGCATGTGGTGGCTCACTCCCTTCCCACTGCCATGTTTCCCCCTCTGTCTCTCTCAACACTGTAAGGTACTGGAAACCCTCAGGGACTCTATAAGTCCACTTTAAAAACTCTACTGCTTCAAAACCAACTGTTAGTGGTATAGACACACAAAAAATATGAAAAAGCAAGGGAACAAATCACTCCAAACAAACCAAAATATTTCAATAACAGAATCCATTGATATGACAGTAGAAGAAATATCAGAGGAGGAATTTAGAATGTTAAATTCATCTGTGAGGAAAAAGATGATGTTAGGGAGGAAATACAGGAAGGAAAAGATCACATCAACAAAGAGATAGAGATTCTGAAAAAGAAGAAGAAAAAAACAAGCAGAAATTCTTTTTTTAACTTATTTCCTAGTGTTTTTTTTTCAAATTATTATTATTATTATTTTTTTAGTTATAGTTGAACACAATATCTTTATTTTTTATTTTTATGTGGTGTTCAGGATCAAACCCAGTGCCTTAAGCATGGTAGGCAAATGCTCTATCTCTGAGCCAAAACCCCAGACCAATTTCCTAGTTTTTAATTTGTGACATTCTGGTATTATTTTCCTTTGGTTTATCTTTTTTTAAATTAATTTTAAATTTGTTTTAATTAGTTATACATGAAAGTTGAATACATTTATTCACTTTGATATGTCATACATGGATGGGATATAATTTCTCATTTTTTCCAAGTGTACATGTTGCAGAATCATATTGGTCATGCAGTCACATATATAGATAAAGTAATAATGTCTGTTTCATTCTACTACCTTTTCTATCCCCACAGTCCCTCCACTCCCCTTTCTTCACTTCTCTCTATCTAACCTAAGGTAACACTATTCTTCTCTAGTGCCCCCCCACCTTATTGTGAATTAGCATCCACATATTAGAGAAAACATTTTGTCTTTGTATTTTTGGGTTTGGCTTGTTTTACTTAGCATGATATTCTCCAACTCCATCCATTTACTGGCAACTGCCATAATTTCACTCTTCTTTAAAACTGAGTAATATTCTATTGAGTATATATATCCCATTTTCTTTATCCATTCATCTATTGCAGGACGCCTATGTTGGTTCCATAGTTTAGCTATTGTGAATTGACTTGCTATAAACATTGATGTGGCTGCATTACTATAGTATGCTGACTTTAAGTCCTTTGGGTATAAAGAGAGGAGTGGGATAGCTGAGTCACATGGTAATTCCACTCCCAGTTTTCTGAGGAATCTCCATACTGCTTTTCATAATGGTTGCACCAATTTGCTGTCCCACCAGCAATGTATTAGTGTGACTTTTCCCCCACATTTTTGCCAACATTTATTGTTGCATGCATTCTTTTTTTTAAAGAGAGAGAGAGAATTTTTTTAAAAAAAATATGTTTTAGTTTTCAGCAGACACAACATCTTTGTTTGTATGTGGTGCTGAGGATAGAACCTGGGCCGCACGCATACCAGGTGAGCATGCTACCGATTGAGCCACATCTCCAGCCTGTTGCATGCATTCTTGATGATTGCCATTCTGACAAGAAATGAAATCTTAAAATAGTTTTGATTTGCATTTCTCTAATTGCTAGAGATGTTAACCACTTTTTATGTATTTGTTGATCAATTGTATTTCTTCCTATGTGAAGTGTCTGTTCAGTTCCGTAGCCCATTTATTGATTGGGTTGTTTTTTGGTGTTAAGTTTTTTGAGTTCTTTATATATCCTTGAAATTAATGCTTTATCGGAGGTGCAACGGGTAAAATATTCTCCCAACCTGTAGTCTCTCTCCTCACATTATTGATTGTTTCCTTTGCTGAGAAGAAGCTTTTTAATTTGAATCCATCCCATTTATTGATTCTTGATTTTACTTTTTGTGCTTTAGGAGTCTCGTTAAGGAAGTCAGATACTAGGCCGACATGGTCAAGATTTGGGCCTATTTTTTTTCTTCAATTAGGTGCAGGGTCTGCCTAAGTCTTTGATCCACTTTGAATTGATTTTTGTGCAAGGTGAGAGATAGAGGTTTAATTTCATTTTGCTACATATAGGTTTCCAGTTTTGCCAGCACCATTTGTTGAATAGGCTATCTTTTCTTCAGTGAATGTTTTTGGCACCTTTGTCTAGCATGACATAACCATATTTATGTGGGTTTGTCTCTGTGTCCTCTATTCTGTAATATTTGTCTACAAGTCTATTTTGGTGCCAATACCATGCCACTTTTGTTACTATAGTTCTGTAGTATAGTTTAAGGTCTGGTATTGTGATGCCTCTTGCTTCACTTTTCTTGCTAAGGATTGCTTTATCTATTTTGGGTCTCTTATTTTTCCAAGTAAATTTTATTACTGCTTTTTCTATTTCTATGGAGAATGTCATTGGGATTTTAATAGGAATTGCATTAAATCTGTATAATGCTTTTGGTAGTGTGGACATTGTGACAATATTAATTCTGCCAATCCAGAAGCCTGGGAGATCTTCCCATCTTGTGAGGTTTTCTTCAATTTCTTTCCTTAGTGTTCAGTAGTTTTCATTTTAGAAGTCTTTCACCACTTTTGTTAAATTTATTTCCAGGTATTTTATTTTTTGAGGCTATTGTGAATGAAGTAGTTTTCCTAATTTCTCTTTCAGTGGATTCATTGCTGATGTATAGGAATGTGTTTGATTTATGGATGTTGATTTTATATCCTGCTACTTTTCTGAATTCATTTATTAGTTCTAGAAGTTTTCTGGTGGAATTTTTTTTGATCTTCTAGATATAGAATCATGTTATCAGCAAATAGTGATAGTTTGAGTTCTTCTTTACCTATTTGGATTTTTCTTTTTTATAATTGCTCTGACTAGAATTTCAAGGATGATCTTGAATAGAAGTGTTAAAAGATAACATCCTTGTCTTCTTCCAGTTTTAAGAGAGAATGCTTTCAATTTTTCTCCATTTAGAATGATGCTGGCCTTGGGTTTAGTATGTATAGCTTTTACAATGTTTAGGTAGGTTCCTACTAGCCCTAATTTTTCTAGAGTTTTGAATATGAAGGTGTGCTGTATTTTTTTCAAATGCTTTTTCTGCATCTATTGAGATGATCATAAAATTCTTGCTTTTAAATATATTAATATGATGAATTATGTTTATTTATTTCTATATGTATCCCATTGATCATGGTGCACTATCTTTTAAATAAAAAAACCAGAAATAAATGACAGGGAATACAAATCATATCTCAATAATAACCTTGAATGTTAATGGCTTAAACTCATCAATCAAAAGATATAGATTAGCAGATTGGATTAAAAAGCAAGACTCAACAATATGGTGTCTTCAAGAGACTCACCTCATGGGCAAAGAGATCCACAGGCTGAAGGTGAAAGGATTGGAAAAACCTTATCACTCATATGGATTGTATAAACAAGCAGGGGTTTCCATTCTCATTTCAGATAAAGTAGACTTTAAACCAAAGTTAATTAGAAGAGACAAAGAAGGACATTTCATACTTCTCAAGGGAAATCTATATAAGCAGGTTATAACAATTATAAATATTTATGTCCCAAACAATGAAGCATCTATGTGCATCAAACAAACCCTTCTCAATTTCAAGAGTCAAATAGACCACAATACAATAATACTGGGTGACTTTAACACACCTCTCTCACTACTGGACAGATCTTCCAAACAAAAACTAAATAAGGAAACTATAGAACTAAATAATATAATCAATAATTTAGACTTAACAGACATATATAGTGTATTTCATCCATCAATGAGCAAATATACATTCTTCTCAGCAGCACGTGGCTCCTTCTCTAAAATAGACCATATCTTATGCCACAAGCAACTCCTAGTAAATATAAAAAACAGAGATAATAACCTGCATTCTATCAGACCACAATGGAATGAAACTAGAAATCAATGATAAAATAAAAAATACAAGCTACTGTAACAAATGGAGACTAAATAATCTACTATTGAATGATGAATGGATAGTAGAAGAAATCAAGAATGAAATAAAAATTTCTTTGAGGTAAATGAGAACACTGATACAACATATCAAAATCTGTGGGACACTATGAAGGCAGTACTAAGAAGAAAGTTTATTGTATTGAGTGCTTTCATTTAAAGAATAAAAAGTCAATAAATAAATAACCTAACACTACATCTCAACACCCTAGGAAAAGAAGAACAAATCAACACCCTAAAAGACAGGAAATAATTAAAATCAGAGCTGAAGTCAATGACATTGAAACAAAAGAAACAATTCAAAATTTGACTAAACAAATGTTGGTTCTTTGAAAAAATAAATAAAATATATAAACTCTTGGCCATGACAATAAAGAGAAAAATAGAGAAAACTAAAATTATCTTAGAAGGAAGATGGCGGCGAGGGGAGTGCATTACCCCCATGTACTGCTTCACTGTGTGGGAGTATGACAAGTCAGGACGGCTAAAGGATATCTTGTTAGGAATTTCCAGCACTAGTGGGGTGCGCTGGAACCTGGAGGAAGGATTTCCATCGCACGAGGATCGGCTACGGGGACTCAAACGCGAGAGGTTTGTCGCACGGAGGGTAACACTGCTTATTCAGCAAATCGCCCCGCGGCTAGAGTCTGCAAGGCGCGCTGGGATAGAGATGCAGGGTTACAGTGCTGCAGTTTCTGCCAGCCGCGCAAGCACCGCACTCAGGGCTGAATTCTGGGTTCGAGACGGGGGAAGGAAGCGGTCCATCTCGGTTCTCCACACTGGTCAGACCACAGAGGAGGCCAGCAGCCACCATGTTGGTAAACTGACGTCACCATACCTGTTTTCGACTGACCACAGCACATTCAGCCATAGAACAGCTAATTTCAGGCTGCAATTCGCCTGCGGCTTGCAGACAGATTACTAGGGTTCAGCGCCTGGGTGCTTCTTAGAATCTGATCTTATCGGAGTGAACACCGAGCGCGGGGCGGCCGAGTTCCGGCTCCCGGAACCGTCCCGGAACCGCCCTGGCTCAGGGCTGCGGAGCCTGCGGAGGCTGCTTCTTGGACCCTGCTACTATCAGAGCATACACCAAGCACTAAGCAGCCGAATTCCGGCTCCCGGAACTGAGCCCGCGGGGACTGCTTCTTGGAGCTTACACTTATAGGAGCTTACACCGAGCACAGAGCGGCCGAGTTCCGGCTCCCGGAACTTCCCTGGACCGGGGCTAGGAGCCCGCGGAAACTGCGTCTCGGTCCGGGTCCTGCTGAGGGACGGTCAGGACTCACCCGTTGCTTGGGTTGCCCGGCAAGGGGAACGAAATGCTGCCATTCGCATAGGATACCAACATGGCAGAGATCTGATGTCAGCAGAAAGCGGTGGAGGAGAGATCTTCATCAATACCAGCGGTGACATAAGCAGTTGGTCTCCTGGTAAGGGGGGTGAGGCTCAGTCACCCGAGTCTCCTGAATTTGTCCTCGAGCCAGAGGGGAGGAGCCGGGCCGCCGCAAGCCCACAGAGCAGGCCCAGCGGCTCGCCAGCGTGGTGACTGCGTGACCCCAATTGGAGAGGGGGCGGAGCGGAGCCGCCACCCACACCCGCCAGGTGGGCAGACCCACTACCCAGTAGTACATGGGCGTGGTAGGAGGGGCAGGGCAGAGCCGCCCTTCGCGCTTGCAAGGTAAACAGACCTGTGACAGCCTGGTGGGTCAGGCCCAGTGGCTGCCAGTGTGGTACACACATCACCCCAACTGGAGTAGGGGCAGAGCAGATCCTTCTCCCACGCCCGGATCAGGCCCTGCCGGTGTGGTGGTCACGTGACCCCAATTGGAGTGGGGGCGGAGCGGAACTACCACCCGTGCCTGCAGGGTGAGCAGACCAGTGATCAACCTGCAGATCAGGCCCAGGGGTCCGCAGGCATGGTAGGAGGGGCAGGGCAGATCCGCCGCCCGCGCCTTCAAGGTAGGCAGACCTACAACAGACCGGCGGATCAGGCCCAGGAGCCTGCCCACGTGGTACAAACACCACCCTAATTGGAGTAGTGACAGAGCAGAGTCACCTCCCTTGCCAGGAACAGGCCCAGCGTCCTGCAGGCGGGGTATTCACGACACCACAATTGGAGGAGGGGCAGAGCAGAGCCTCCACCCGTGCCCGAAAGGTGGGCAGATCTGCGACCGACCAGCGGGACAGGCCCAGTGGCCTGCCGGTACGACAGACACATCACCCCATTTGGAGTAGGGGCAGAGTAGAGCTGCCGCCCGCGCCTGCAGGGTAGGCAAACCTGCAACCGACCGGCGGATCAGGCCCAGTGGCCTGCTGGCGTGGTACACTCGTCACCCCAATTGGAGTAGGGGCAGAACAGAGCCGCCGCCAGCTCCCAGAACAGGCCCAGTGACCTGCTGGCGTGGTAGCCACAACACCCCAATTGGAATAAGGAGAGAGCAGAGCCGCCACCCGCACCTGCAGGAAAGACACGCAAGCAGTATGAAAAGACAAGGAAAGAAAGGACCACAAGCAATGCAGGTCAACGCAACTTTAGAAGAGGTAACAGCTGCAGCAGATGGGATGTCAGATAAAGAATTCAGGATATACATGCTTCAGATGATCTGGAGTATCAAGGAAGACATTAAACAGCAAAATCAGACAATGAAAGATCACTTCGACAACGAATTATGCAAACAAATCCAGGAAGCAAACGATCAACTATACAGGGAGATAGAGGTTATAAAAAACAAGCAATCAGAAATCCTAGAAATGCAGGAAGCAATAAACCAACTTAAAAACTCAATGGAGAATACTACTAGCAGAGTAGAACACTTAGAAGATAGAACATCAGACAATGAAGACAAAGTATTTCAACTGGAAAAGAACATAGACAGCTCAGCAAGACTGTTAAGAAACTATGAGCAGAACATCCAAGAAATATGGGATAACATTAAGAGACCAAACTTAAGAGTCATCGGGATACAGGAAGGTACAGAGCTCCAAACCAAAGGAATGAGCAGTCTATTCAATGAAATAATACAAGAAAACTTCTCAGACTTGAAGAATGAGACAGAATCCCAAATCCTAGAAGCCTACAGGACGCCGAATGTGCAAAATCATAAGAGATCCACACCTAGACACATTATAATGAAGATGCCCAACATAGAGAATAAGGAGAGAATTTTAATAGCTACAAGAGAAAGGAAGCAGATTACATTTAGGGGTAAGCCAATCAGGATAACAGCTGATCTTTCAACACAGACTCTGAAAGCTAGAAGATCCTGGAATAACATATTTCAAACACTGAAAGACAATGGGTTCCAACCAAGAATTGTGTATCCAGCAAAATTAAGCTTCAGGATGGAGGATGAAATTAAAACCTTCCACGATAAACAAAAGTTAAAAGAATTTGCAGCTAGAAAACCATCTCTTCAAAACATCCTCGCCAAAGCATTACACGAAGAGGAAATGGAAAATAACAATGAAAACCAACAGTGGGAGGTAGGACAGTAAAGGGGGGGGGGAAATAATCAAAGAGGAAAACAAACCATGTTTAGTAACAGAAATAAACAAATATGGCTGGAAGAACAACCCATATCTCAATAATAACCCTAAATGTTAATGGCTTAAGCTCACCAATTAAGAGACACAGGCTAGTAGAATGGATCACAAAACAAGACCCAACAATATGCTGCCTACAGGAGACGCATTTGATAGGAAAAGACATACATAGGCTGAAGGTGAAAGGTTGGGAAAAATCATATCACTCATATGGACTTCGGAAACAAGCAGGAGTGTCCATACTCATATCAAATAAAATAGATTTCAAGCCAAAGTTAATCAAAAGAGATAAAGAGGGACACTACATACTGCTTAAGGGAACCATACACCAACAAGACATAACAATCATAAATATTTATGCCCCAAACAATGGTGCAGCTATGTTCATAAAACAAACTCTTCTCAAGTTCCAGAGTCTAATAGACCACCACACCATAATCATGGGAGACTTCAACACACCTCTCTCGCCACTGGACAGATCTTCCAAACAAAAGTTGAATAAGGAAACTATAGAACTCAATAACACTATTAATAACCTAGACCTAATTGACATATATAGAGTATACCACCCAACATCAAGCAGTTACACTTTTTTCTCAGCAGCACATGGATCCTTCTCAAAAATAGATCATATATTAGTCACAGGGCAACTCTTAGACAATATAAAGGAGTAGAGATAATACCATGCATCTTATCTGATCATAATGGAATGAAACTGAAAATCAACGATAAAAGAAGGAAGGAAAAAGCATACATCACTTGGAGAATGAACAATAGGTTACTGAATGATCAATGGGTTATAGAAGACATCAAGGAGGAAATTTAAAAATTCTTAGAGGTAAATGAAAACACAGACACAACATATCGGAATCTATGGGACACGTTGAAAGCAGTTCTAAGAGGAAAATTCATTGCTTGGAGTTCATTCCTTAAAAAAAGAAAAAACCAACAAATAAATGATCTCATACTTCATCTCAAAATCCTTGAAAAAGAAGAGCAAAACAACAGCAAAAGAAGTAGAACGCAAGAAATAATTAAAATCAGAGCTGAAATTAATGAAATCGAAACAAAAGAAACAATTGAAAAAATTGACAAAACTAAAAGTTGGTTCTTTGAAAAAATAAACAAAATCGACAGACCCTTAGCGATGCTAGCGAAGAGAAGAAGAGAGAGAACTCAAATTACTAGCATACGGGATGAAAAAGGCAATATCACAACAGACACTTCAGAAATACAGAAGATAATCAAAAACTATTTTGAATCCTTATACTCCAATAAATTAGAAGATAGTGAAGGCATAGATAAATTTCTTAAGTCATATGATCTGCCCAGATTGAGTCAGGAGGATATAGACAACCTAAACAGACCAATATCAATTGAGGAAATAGAAGAAACCATCAAAAGACTACCAACTAAGAAAAGCCCAGGACCGGATGGGTATACAGCAGAGTTTTACAAAACCTTTAAAGAGGAACTATTACCAATACTTTTCAAGCTACTTCAGGAAATAGAAAAAGAGGGAGAACTTCCAAATTCATTCTACGAGGCCAACATCACCCTGATACCTAAACCAGACAAAGACACTTCAAAGAAAGAAAACTACAGACCAATATCTCTAATGAACCTAGATGCAAAAATCCTCAATAAAATTCTGGCGAATCGGATACAAAAACATATCAAAAAAATTGTGCACCATGATCAAGTAGGATTCATCCCTGGGATGCAAGGCTGGTTCAATATACAGAAATCAATAAATGTTATTCACCACATCAATAGACTTAAAAACAAGAACCATATGATCATCTCGATAGATGCGGAAAAAGCATTCGATAAAGTACAGCATCCCTTTATGTTCAAAACTCTAGAAAAACTAGGGATAACAGGAACATACCTCAATATTGTAAAAGCAATCTATGCTAAGCCTCAGGCTAGCATCATTCTGAATGGGGAAAAATTGAAGGCATTCCCTCTAAAATCTGGAACAAGACAGGGATGCCCTCTCTCACCACTTCTGTTCAACATAGTTCTCGAAACACTGGCCAGAGCAATTAGACAGACGAAAGAAAGTAAAGGCATAAAAATAGGAAAAGAAGAACTTAAATTATCACTATTTGTAGGTGACATGATTCTATACCTAGCAGACCCAAAAGGCTCTACAAAGAAACTATTAGAGCTAATAAATGAATTCAGCAAAGTGGCAGGATTTAAAATCAACACGCATAAATCAAAGGCATTCCTGTATATCAGCGACAAATCCTCTGAAATGGAAATGAGGACAACCACTCCATTCAAAATATCTTCAAAAAAAAATAAAATACTTGGGAATCAACCTAACAAAAGAGGTGAAAGATTTATACAATGAAAACTACAGAACCCTAAAGAGAGAAATAGAAGAAGATCTTAGAAGATGGAAAAATATACCCTGTTCATGGATAGGCAGAACTAACATCATCAAAATGGCGATATTACCAAAAGTTCTCTATAGGTTTAATGCAATGCCAATCAATATCCCAACTGCATTTCTTGTAGAAATAGAGAAAGCAATCATGAAATTCATATGGAAAAATAAAAGACCCAGAATAGCAAAAACAATGCTAAGCAGGAAGTGTGAATCAGGCGGTATAGCGATACCAGACATCAAACTATACTACAGAGCAATAGTAACAAAAACAGCATGGTACTGGTACCAAAACAGGAGGGTGGACCAATGGTACAGAATAGAGGACACAGAAACCAATCCACAAAACTACAACTATCTTATATTTGATAAAGGGGCTAAAAGCATGCAATGGAGGAAGGATAGCATCTTCAACAAATGGTGCTGGGAAAACTGGAAATCCATATGCAACAAAATGAAACTGAATCCCTTTCTCGCGCCATGCACAAAAGTGAATTCAAAATGGATCAAGGAGCTCGATATCAAATCAGAGACGCGCCGTCTGATAGAAGAAAAAGTTGGCTACGAACTACAGTTGGTGGGGTCGGGCTCCAAATTCCTCAATAGGACACCCATAGCACAAAAGTTAATAACTAGAATAACAAATGGGACTTACTCAAACTAAAAAGTTTTTCCTCGGCAAAAGAAACAATAAGAGAGGTAAATAGGGAGCCTACACCCTGGGAACAAATCTTTACTCCTCACACTTTAGATAGAGCCCTAATATCCAGAGTATACAAAGAACTCAAAAAATTAGACAATAAGAGAACAAACAACCCAATCAACAAATGGGCCAAGGACCTGAACAGACACTTCTCAGAGGAGGACATACAGTCAATCAACAAGTACATGAAAAAATGCTCAACATCTCTAGCTGTCAGAGAAATGCAAATCAAAACCACCCTAAGATACCATCTCACTCCAGTAAGATTGGCAGCCATTAGGAAGTCAAACAACAACAAGTGCTGGCGAGGATGTGGGGAAAAGGGTACACTTGTACATTGCTGGTGGGACTGCAGATTGGTGCAGCCAATTTGGAAAGCAGTATGGAGATTTCTTGGAAAGCTGGGAATGGAGCCACCATTTGACCCAGCTATTCCCCTTCTTGGTCTATTCCCTAAATACCTAAAAAGAGCATGCTACAGGGACACTGCTACATCGATGTTCATAGCAGCACAGTTCACAATAGCAAGACTGTGGAACCAACCTAGATGCCCTTCAATAGATGAATGGATAAAAAAAATGTGGCATTTATACACAATGGAGTATTACTCTGCATTAAAAAATGACAAAATCATAGAATTTGCAGGGAAATGGATGCCATTAGAGCAGATTATGCTAAGTGAAGCTAGCCAATCCCTAAAAAACAAATGCCAAATGTCTTCTTTGATATAAGGAAAGTAACTAAGAACAGAGTAGGGACGAAGAGCAGGAGAAGAAGATTAACATTTAACAGGGATGAGAGGTGGGAGGGAAAGGGAGAGAGAAGGGAAATTGCACGGTAATGGAAGGAGACCCTCAGGGTTATACAGTGGAGGGGGTAGAGAGAGAGGAGGGGAGGGGAGGGGAGAGGTGGGGAGGGGGGAGGGTGGAGGATGGGAAAGGCAGCGGAGCACAACAGACACTAGTATGGCAATTTGTAAATCAATGGATGTGTAACTGATGTGATTCTGCAATCTGTGTATGGGGTGAAGGTGGGAGTTCATAACCCACTTGAATCAAAGTGTGGAATATGATATGTCAAGAAATTTGTAATGTTTTGAACAACGCACAATAAAAAATTAAAAAAAAAAGAAAAAGAAAGAAAACTAAAATTAATAAAATACAAGATAAAGAAGGAAATATCACAATGGACATGTCTGAAATACAGAAAATACAGAAGATAATTAGAAACTATTTTGAAAATTTATATTCCAATAAAATAGAAAACATTGAAAACATTGACAGATTTCTAGAGACACATGACCTACCCAAACTGAATGAGGTGGTCATACATGATTTAAACAGATCAATTTACAGTAAATAGAAAATGTCATCAAAAGTCTACCAACAAGGAAAAGCTCAGGATAAGGAGAATTTCTTAATGAAAATATCAACATAACAAATTAAAAATGCATTGGAAAGCATCTCCAGCAGACCAGACCACTTGGATGATAGAACTTCAGGCAATGAAGACAAAATATATAATTTTGAAAATAAATTAGACCATGGAGAAAAGATGTTAAGAGATCATCAGCAGAACTTCCAAGAAATATGAAGTAACATTAAAAGAAAAAAATTAAGATTAATCAGGATAAATGCAAGCTCAGACATAAAAACCAAAGGAATCCACAAACTTTTCAATTAAATAATATCTGAAAATTTCCCAAACAATGAAATGGAAAACCAAATACAGGGGGCATACAGAACTCCAAATATACAAAATGACAACAGACCAAAACCAAGTCACCTTATTATGAAAATGCCTAATATACAGAATAAGGAAATAATTTTAAAGGCAGCCAGAGAAAAAACAAGAAGGCACATTTATAGGGGAACCAATTGTGTTCTCAGCTGATTTTTTAAAATTTGTTTTAATTAGTTACACAAGACAGTACAATGACCTTGACATATCATACATTTGAATCACATGGGATAAAATATCTCATTTTTCTGAGTATAGAGGTTGCAGAATCACATTGGTCATGCATTCACATATATACACACGTAGTAATAATGTCTGTTTCATTCTACTATCCTTCCTATCTCCCCAACCCATCTCCTCCCCTCCCATCACTTCTCTCTACCTAAAGTAGCACTATTCTTTTTTTTCTCATATCTTCATACATGTATTTTGTATAACAATGAGGGTCTCCTTCCACCATCCATGCAATTCCCATTCTCCCTCCCTTTCCCTCTCACCTGTCTTTCTTATGTAGATGTAATCTTCTTCCCATGTTCTTCACTCTTCCCCATTTTGAGTCACCCCACTTATATCAGAGAAGACATTTGGCATTGTTTTTTTTTTGGGATTGGCTCACTTCACTTAGCATAATCTGCTCTAATACCATCCATTTCCCTGCAAATGCCAAGATCTTATTATTTTTTAGTGCTGAGTAATATTCCATTGTGCATGTATGCCACATTTTTTAAATTCATTCTTTCATTGAAGGGCATTTAGGTTTGCTCCACAGTCTAGCTATTGTGAATTGTGCTGCTATAAAAATTGATGTGGCTGTGTCCCTTTAGTATGCTGTTTTGAGGTCTTTTGGGTATAGTCCGAGATGAGGAATGGCTGGGTCAAATGGTGGTTCCATTCCCAGCTTTCCAAGGAATCTCCATACTGCTTTCCAAATTGGCTGCACCAATTTGCAGTCCCACCAGCAGTGTATGAGTGTACCTTTTAACCCGCATCCTCACCAGCACTTGTTGTTTTTTGTCTTCATCATGGCTGCCATTCTTACTGGAGTGAGATGGTATCTTAGAGTAGTTTTAATATGCATTTCTCTGATTGTTAGGGATGATGAGCATTTTTTCATATATTTATTGATTGATTGTATATCCTCTTCTGAGAAGTATCTGTTTAGGTGCTTGTCCCATTTGTTGATTGGGTTATTTGTTTTTTTTTTTTTTTTTTTTTGCATTTAGCTTTTTGAGTTCTTTGTATACCCTAGAGATTAGAGCTCTATCTGATGTGTGAGAGGTAAAAATTTGTTCCCAGAATGTAGGCTCCTTATTCACCTCACATATTATTTCTCTTGCTGAGAAAAAACTTTTTAGTTTTTTAGTTTGAATTCATCCCATTTGTTGATTCTTGTGCTATAGGTGTCTTATTAAGGAAATTGGGGCCTAGCCCCACATGATGGAGATTAGGGCCTACTTTTTCTTCTATTAGATGCAGAGTCTCTGGTTTAATCCTTAGATCCTTGATCCATTTTGAGTTCACTTTTGTGCATGGTGAGAGATAGGGATTCAATTTCATTTTGTTGCATATGGATTTCCAGTTTTCCCAACATCATTTGTTGAAGATGCTATCCTTTCTCCAGTGCATGCTTTTAGCATCTTTGTCTAATATAAGGTAGTTGTAGTTTTGTGGGTTAGTCTCTGTGTCCTCTATCCTGTACCATTGGTCTACCAGCCTGTTTTCGTGTCAGTACAGTGCTGTTTTTGTTACTATTGCTCTGTAGTATAATTTAAGATCTGGTATAGCGATGCCACCTGTTTCACTCTTCCTGCTTAGAATTGCTTTAGCTATTCTGGGTCTCTTATTTTTCCAGATAAATTTCATAATTGCTTTTCTATTTCTGTGAGGAATGCCATTGGGATTTTGATCAGAATTGCATTGAATCTGTATAGTGCTTTTGGTAGTATGGTCATTTTAATAATATTAATTCTGTCTATCGATGAGCAAGGTAGGTCTTTCCATCTTCTAATTTCTTCTTCTATTTCTCTCTTTAGGGTTTATAGTTTTATTGCATAGATCTTTCACTTCTTTTGTTAGGTTGAGTCCCAAGTATTTTGTTTTTTTGAGGATATTGTGAATGGAGTAGTTTTCCTCATTTCCTTTTCAGAGGATTTGTCACTGATATACAGAAATGCCTTTGATTTATGGGTGTTGATTTTATATCCTGCCACTTTGCTGAATTCATTTACTAGTTCTAGAAGTTTCTTGGTAGAGTTTTTTGGGTCTTCTAGGTATAGAATCATATCATCAGCAAATAGTGCTTGTTTAAGTTCTTCTTTTCCTATAGATATTCCTTTAATTTCTTTCATCTGTCTAATTGCTCTGTCCAGTGTCCTTCTTTATCCATTTTGATTAACTTTGGCTTGAAGTCTATTTTGTTTGATACGAGTATGGACACCCCTGCTTGCTTCCGAGGTCCATGTGAGTGGTATGATTTTTCCCAACCTTTCACCTTCTTTATTTTATCGTTGATTTCCAATTTCATTCCATTATGATTGGATAAAATGCATGGTAATATCTCTACTCCTTTTTATTTGCTAAGAACTATGTTGAATAGAAGTGGTGAGAGAGGGCATCCCTGTCTTGTTCCAGATTTTAGAGGGAATGCCTTTAGTTTTTCTCTGTTTAGAATGATGCTGGCCTGAAGCTTAGCGTAGATAGCTTTTACAATGTTGAAGTAAGTTCCTGTTATCCCTAGTTTTTCTAGTGTTTTGAACATAAAGGGGTGCTGTATTTTATCAAATGCTTTTTCTGCATCTATCAAGATGATCATGTGGTTCTTATGTTTAAGTCTATTAATGTGATGAATTACATTTATTGATTTCTGTATGTTGAAGCAATCTTGCATCCCAGGGATGAATCCCACTTGATCATGGTGCATGATCTTTTTGATATGTTTTTGTATCCGATTTGCCAGGATTTTATTGAGGATTTTTGCATCTATATTCATTAGAATATTGGCCTGAAGTTTTCTTTCTTTGAAGTGTCTTTGTCTGGTTTTGGAGTCAGGGTAATATTGGCCTTGTAGAATGAATTTGTAAGTACTCCCTCTTTTTCTATTTCCTGAAATAGATTGTAGAGTATTGGAATTAGTTCTTTTTTAAAGGTCTTATAAAACTCGGCTGTTTATCCATCTGGTCCTGGGCTTTTCTTGGTTGGTAATCTTTTGATGGCTTCTTCTATTTCCTCACTTGATATTGGTCTGTTTAGGTTGTGTATATCATCCTGACTCAATCTGGGAAGATCATATTACTTAAGGAATTTATCAATGCCTTCACTATCTTCTATCTTATTGGAGTATATGGTTTCAAAATAATTTCTAACTATTTTCTGTATTTCTGTAGTGTCTGTTGTGGTATTGCCTTTTTCATCCCGTATGCTAGTAATTTGGGTTCTCTCTCCTCTTCTCTTCGTTAGCATGGGTCTGTCCATCTTATTTTTTTTCAAAGAAACAACTTTAGTTTTGTCAATTTTTCAATTGTTTCTTTGTTTCAATTTCATTGATTTCAGCTCTGATTTTAATTATTTCTTGACTTCTGCATTTGCTGTTGATTTAAGATGTAGGGTGAGGTCATTTATTTGTTGGCTTTTTCTTCTTTTAAGGAATGAACTCCATGCAATGAATTTTCCTCTTAGTACTGCTTTCATAGTATGAGATTTCGGTATATTGTGTCTGTGTTTTCATTTACCTCTAAGAATTTTTTAATTTCCTCCTTGATGTCTTCTGTAACTCATTGTTCATTCAAGTATCATATTGTTCAGTCTCCCTGTGATGTAGGAATTTTTCTTCCTTATTTTATCATTGATTTCCAGTTTCATTCCATTATGATTGGATAAAATGCATGGTAATATCTCTACTCCTTTGTATTTGCTAAGAGTTGCCCTTGGGCATAATATATGGTCTATTTTTGAGAAGGATCCATGTGCTGCTGATAAAAAGTATATCTTCTTGATGTTGATTGATATATTGTATATATGTCAATTAGTCTAAGTTATTAATTATGTTATTGAGTTCTATAGTTTCTTTATTCAACTTTTGTTTGGAAGATCTGTCCAGTGGTGAGAGAGGTGTGTTAAAATCACCCATGATTATTGTGTTGTGGTCTATTTGTCTATTGAACTTGAGAAGAGTTTGATTGATGAACATAGCTGCACCATTGTTTGGGGCATATATATTAATGATTGTTATGTCTTGTTGGTGAATGGTTCCCTTTAACAGTATGTAGTGTCCTTCTTTATCCCTTTTGATTAACTTTGGCTTGAAGTCTATTTTATTTGATATGAGTATGGACACCCCTTCTTGCTTCCTAAGTCCATGTGAGTGGTATGATTTTTCCCAACCTTTCACCTTCAGTCTGTGTATTTCTTTTCTTATCATATGAGTGTCGTGTAGGCAGCACATTGTTGGATCTTTTTTTTAAAAATCCAGTCTGCCAGCCTATGTCTTTTGATTGGTGAGTTTAAGCCATTAACATTTAGGGTTACTATTGAGACATGGTTTGTACTTCCAACCATGTTTGTTTATTTTTGTTATTTAACTTGATTTGTTTTTCCTCTTTGATTAGTTTTTCCTTTACTGTACTACCTCCCACTGTTCATTTTCACTGTTATTTTTCATTTCCTCTTTATGTAATGTTTTGTCAATGATGCTTTGAAGTGCCAGTTTTCTAACTTCAAATTCTTTTAACTTTTGTTTACCATGGAAGGTTTTTATTTCATTTTCAAACCTGAAGCTTAATTTTGCTGGATACAAGATTCTTGATTGGAACCCATTATCTTTCAGCGTTTGAAATACGTTGTTCCTGGATCTTCTAGCTTTCAGAGTCTGTGTTGAAAAATCCACCATTAACCTAATTGGTTTATCCCTAAATGTAATCTGCTTCCTTTCTCTTGTGGCTTTTAAAATTCTATCCTTGTGGGACTGCAAATTGGTGCAGCCAATTTGGAAAGCAGTATGGAGATTTCTTGGAAAGCTGGGAATGGAACCACCATTTGACCCAGCTATTCCCCTTCTTGGACTATTCCCTAAAGACATTAAAAGAGCATATTATAGGGATACTGCTGCAACGATGTTCATAGCAGCACAATTCACAATAGCTAGACTGTGGAACCAACCCAGATGCCCTTCAATAGATGAATGGAGAAAAAAAATGTGGCATTTATACACAATGGCGTATTACTCTAAAAAATGACAAAATCATGGAATTTGCAGGGAAATGGATGGCACTAGAGCAGATTATGCTAAGTGAAGCTAGCCAATCCCTTAAAAACAATTGCCAAATGTCATCTTTGATATAAGGAGAGCAACTAAGAACAGAATAGGGAGGAAGAGCATGAGAAGAAGATCACCATTAAACAGGGACAAGAAGGGGGAGGGAAAGAGAGAGACAGGGAAATTGCATGGTAAAGGAATGAGACCCTCATTGTTATACAAAATTACATATAAGAGGAAGTGAGGGGAAAGGGGAAAAAACAAGAGAGAGAAATGAATTACAGTAGATGGGGTAGAGAGAGAAGATGGGAGGGGATGGGAGGGGAGGGGAGGGGGCATAGTAGAAGATAGGAAAGGCAGCAGAATACAACATACACTAGTATGGCAGTATGTAAAAAAGTGGTTGTGTAACCGATATGAATCTGCAATATGTATACGGGGTAAAAATGGGAGTTCATAATCCGTTTGAATCAAATGTATGAAATATGATATGTCAAAAGCTTTGTAATGTTTTGAACAACTAATAAAAATAAAATAAAATAAAATTCTATCCTTGTTCTGTATGTTGGGAATTTTCAGTATAATGTGTCTTGGTGTGGGTCTCTTGTGATTTTGTACATTCAACGTCCTATAGGCTTCTAGGATTTGGATTGTCATGTCATTCTAAATAATTTCTAAAATTATTTCATTGAAGAGGGTGCTCATTCCTTTGGTTTGGACCTCTATACCTTCCTCTATCCCAATAACTCTTAGATTTGGTCTCTTTATGTTATCCCATATTTCTTGCAGGTTCTGCTCGTGGTTTCTTATCAGCCTTTCTGAGCTGTCTACAATTTTTTGGGATGATATACTTTGTCTTCATTGTCTGATGTTCTGACCTCTAAGTGTTCTCCTCTTCTGGTGATACTCTCACTTGAGTTTTTAATTTGGTTTATTATTTCCTTCATTTCCAGGATTTCTTTTTGTTTTTTTGTATAACCTCTATCTCCCTGTAGCATTGATCTTTTGCTTCTTGGATTTGTTTATGTAATTCATGGTCAAAGTGATCTTTCATTGTCTGCATTTGCTGTCTAAAGTCCTCCTAAAGACTCCAGATCATCTGACCATGTATATCTTGAAATCTTTATCTGACATTTTTCTTTTCTGCTGAAGCTATTATCTACTCTATTTTTGAGTTGTCCTGCATTGTTTGTGGTCCCTTTTTTCTTTGTTTTTTCATGTTTCTCATGTTTCTTTCCAGCTCTGTGTGACTGTTGTATTATTATTTTTCTTCTATAAATTAGTATTGCTCTTGTATAGTTCTGAGATCCCTCCTTTGTGATGGGAGACAATGTCTAGAGATGTTGGATTCAATTATAGTTTAAAATATATTCATTAGCTTCATCAAAGGCATACAGATTCTGGTGGCATATACAGAACTGAGGGTCAGGTGTAGGACTTTATGTTTAGGGGAAAAGATGTGAGGGTATGAGATTAATATATCTTAGCTACTTTGGAAGAGAACTCTAATGAAGGGGGTTATTAACAGAAGAATAGACAGGAGGTATTTTATGGTGGCTAAGTACATGGGAGGACAGTAAGAAGCATAGAAACGATCACCTATTTGCATTTAGTAATTTACACATTGTAGAAATACTAACACTTGGGAGGTTGGGGGAGGAAGAGAGGGAGGAAGAAAAGTACAAAGAAAAGAACAAAGAGGGATGAAGAGAAAAAGGAATGAAAAAAGAGAGGCAAAGAGAGAAGAGAAAGATAAAAAGAAAAAAAAGGAAAGAAGGAAAAAACCCCGCACCCTTAAAATTCTATTTTCTTCTCTTCCAGTAGGTGGCATTGTGCATTCCAGGTTGAGTCACTGCCCTCAGGGTGGGGAAAGCAATCCGTGTGAGGGGGCTCTCCCTACCCTCCCGGGTGCCTCTCTAGTCTCAGTCCCCTTTGTTTGCTCCTGGTCTCTATTTCCCTCACTTCTCCTGCCCACCAGGCCCCAATTACTGAGACTCTTCTCCACAGCCCTGGGTTCACTCTGGGCTTGAGGTGCCCTGGCTGCCCGCGCTCCTGATCAACTGAGCGCTCTGTGTTGGGTAGTCACCAAGTCATCACAGCTGTGGAGAGGGGGAGTTGGAAACTGGCAACCTGTTCTGTCATATTCCCTCACCCACTGAGAGCTGGCGAGAAAGGTTTTGAGTTGTCACAGCTGGCGGTGGGGGCTGGGACTCACATACCTGTTCAGACGCCAATCTCCCTGTATTCTACATCTGCCAAAGCTGATGTGATAGATTTTCCAAGATGGCGTACTCCTGATTCTGTGCCTGGGTGTCCAGTGAGTTATGGGGGGCTAGGCTGTTCGTCCACTATGTCCTGAGTTTGGTCCTCGGTCTGGTGCCCTGCAGCAACATGGGTTGCAGTCTGGCGTGAGTTAATCTTAATCTTAAAGGATCTGTAAGCCTGCGTCTCTATGCTGCCAGATCTCCATGGTGCTCAACTCCACCTGTCTGTGGCGGGTTCCCAGGCTCTATTTTGCAATTTATTGTGCTGTGTTCAGAGCTCTGTATGGTGACCCACAAGCAAGGCCTCTGCATTCTGTGCCACCTTCCATCTGCCCTGACTGGGTGCAAGCAGGACTGCCTTCCATCTGCGCCTCAGCTGATTTTTAATCCAGACTCTTAAAGCTAGGAGGACCAAGCTCTGAAAGAAAATGGAACCAACCAGAAAAATTAAATACACAGTAAAATTAAGCATTCAAATTGATGATGAAATAAAAACCTTACTATCATAAATAGAAGTTAAACAAATTCAGAACTAGAAAGCCTGCACTCCAAGACATACTCAATAAAATATCTCATGAAGAACAACAACAACAAAAAAAATAAAAATAAAAGTGAAAACCAGCAAAGAGAGGACCTATACTAGAAGAATAGTGAATCAAAGGAGAAACTACTTCAAATAAAAAGCAAGAAAGAAATCAAAATTACAGGTAGTACAATTTATTTCTCAATAATAATATTGAATGTAAATGGCCTAAAGTTACAAATCCAAAGACATAGACTGAGAAGTTGGCTTAAACAACAAGACCCAGACTGGCTGCTCTGAAAAGCCATTTTTACCTTGTTCCTGGGTCCAGCTCCCCGCTCACTGCAACCACCTCCACCTTGCGCCTCCTCTGCTGCCACAGATTCTGGCAGCTTTATCGCCAGAGTCCCTGAACTCTAGTTTTCTTTTTAATCCACTGCATCAGGTTGCAGGCATGCCCCACCATGTCAGATGCGCAGCGGTGGACACTAGGCTCTGAAATCACCAGGAAGGACTTAAAGGAGAAGAAGGAAGTTGTGGAGGAGGCAGAGAATGGAAGAGACACCCCTGCTAATGGGAATGCTAATGAGGAAAATGGAGAGCAGGAGGCTGACAATTAGGTAGATGCAGAAGAGGAAGAGGGTGGTGAGGAAGAAGAGGAGGAGGAAGGTGATGGTGAGCAGGAGGATGGAGATGAGGATGAGGAGGCTGAAGCAGCTATGGGCAAATGGGCAGCTGAAGATGACGAGGATAAAGATGTTGATACCAAGAAGCAGAAAACCGATGAAGATGAGTAGACAGCAAAAAAGGAAAAGTTAAGCTAAAAAAAGAGGCTGCCATGATCTATTAACTTGCCACTTCCTGTCTCAGAATCTAAATGTGGTCACCTTAGAGTAGAGAGGCAGTGCCACCCGCAGATGACACACGCTCTTCACCACCCAACCATAACCACAACGTGAATTTGCAACAGAGGAGGAAAAAAGAACCCAAACTTCCAAGGCCCTACCTTTTTTTTCCTTAAAAGTACTTTAAAAAAGGAAAATTTGTTTGTATTTTTTATTTACATTTTATATTTTTATACATATTGTTAGGAGTCAGCCATTTTTAATGATCTTGGATAACCAAACCAGCCTTTGGAGCATTCTCTGTCCTTCTTGTGACTTTACTTGTGGTGTGACCATGTTCATTATAATCTCAAAGGAGGAAAAAAACCTTGTAAAAAAAGCAAAAACAACAACAACAAAACAATCTTATTCCGAGCATTCCAGTAACTTTTTCTGTGTATGTACTTTAGCTGTACTATAAGTAGTTGGTTTGTATGAGATAGTGAAAAAGGCCAAAGAGAAAAAAGGTTTCTTCTTTTTTTTTCTTATTTTGTCTATGAAGTTGCTGTTTATTTTTTTGGCCTGTTGGTGTAAGTGTGAAACAATGTTGTCCAACAATAAACTGGAATTTTATTTTGCTGAGTTGTTCTAAAAAAACAAAACAAAACAAAACAAAAAAACCCAGACCCAACAATATGCTGTCTCCAAGAGACTCACCTCATAGATAAAGACATCCACAGAATGAAGGTAAAAGGATTGAAAAAAAATATCATTCACATGGACCTCATAGACAAGAAGGTGTTTCTCTCCTCATATCAGATAAAGTGAACTTCAAGTCAAAGTTATTTATAAGGGACAAAGAAGGCCATTTCATATTGCTTAAGGGAATTATACATCAATAAGACATAACAACTTTAAATATTTATGCCCCAAACAATAGAGCATCTACATACATCAAACAAACCCTTCACAATTTCAAGAATCAAATAGATCAGAAACCAATTATGCTTGGTGACTTTAATATCATCACTCAATAGATCTTCCAAACAAAGACAAAATGAAGAGGTTATAGAGCTACAAAACAGGATTAATAATTTAGACTTAACAGACATGTAGAATATTTTATCCATCAATAGCTGAATATGTTTCTTCTCAGCAGCACATGGAACCTTTTCTAAATTAGACCATATTTTCAGTCACAAAGCAAATCGTAGCAAATACAGAAACACAAACAAAAATAGATAATGCCTTGGATTTTATCAGATCATAATGAAATAAAATTAGGAATCAATGATAAATTTAAAAATAGAATCTACCCTAACACCTGGAGAATAAATCATATGCTATAGAATAACCAATGGATAGCAGACAAAATCAGGGATGAAATAAAAACTTACTTAGAGGTAAATGAGGTTAGTGACACAACATATCAAAATCTCTGGGACACTATGAAGGAGGATCTAAGAGGAAAGTTAACTGCATTGAGCTCATTCATTAAAAGAATAGAGAGTCACCAAATAAATAACTTTATAAATCAAACCCTAAGAAAAGAAGAACAAATCAACACCCCAAATCAATAGAGAACAGGAAATGATTAAAATCAGAGCCAAAATTAATGAAATTGAAAGAGAAAGAAATTTTAAAAAATCATCAAAGCAAAAAGTTGGTTCCTTGAATAAATAAATAAATTGAAAAACCAGCCCTGAGCCATGTTAACAAAGAAAAAGAGAGAGAAAACACAAATTACTAAAATTCATGCTGACAAAGGAAATATTACAATGGACATTAGTGAAACTCAGACAATAGTCAGAAACTAATTTGAAAATCTATACTCCAATAAAATAGAAAATGATGAAGACATTAACAAATTTCTAGAGATATATGACCTACCCAAATGGAATCAGGAAGACATAGTAACTTTAAACAGATCAGTTTAAAGCAATGATATTACAGACACCATCAAAAGCCTACTACCAATGTAAAGCCCAGGACCAGATGGATTCTGAGCTGAGTTCTAATGGACCTTCAAAGAAGAACTTACACTGATCCTCCTCAAGTTATTCCATGAAATAGAAAATGAGGAAACCCTTCTAACCCATTGTATGAAGCTAGTATCACCCTGATTCCATTCAAGACAAGAAAACTTCAGACCAATATCCCTGATGAACATAGATTCAAAAATTGTTAATAAAATACTGGTACATTGCATATACAAACATTAAAAGATAGTGGACCATGATCAAGTTGGGTTCATTCCAGAGAAGCAAGATTCGTTCAATGTATGGAAATCAATAAACATAAATCATCACATCAATAGACATAAAGACAAGGAAAAAATCACGATTATCTCAATAGATGCAGAAAAAGCATTTGACAATATTCAGCATTGATTCATGCTCAAAACACTAGAAAAACTAGGGATAGTAGGAACATACCTTAACATTGTAAAAGCTATAAGCTAAAACCCAAGGCCAACATCATTCTAAATGAGAAAATTTGAAAGCATTCCCTGTAAAAACTGGAATAAGACAGGGATGCCCTTTTTCACCACTGCTGTTCAAAATAGTCCCCGAAACCCTATCCAGAGCAAGTAGAAAAAAGAAACAAAATAAAAGGATATGAATGGGAAAAGAAGCGCTCAAACTATGTCTATTTGCTGATGACATGATTCTATGTTTAGTTGACCCAAAAAACTCCACCAGAAAGCTTCTAGAACTCATGAAAAATTTCAGCAAAGTAGCAGAATATTAAATTAACACCCATGAATCAGTTGAATTCCTCTGCACCAATGATGAATCAGCTGAAACAGAAATTGGGAAAACTATTTTGTTTACAATAGCCTCACAAAGAAATGAAAACTTGGAAAACAATCTAAAAAAAGAGGTGAAAGACCTCTAGAGTGAATAATAGAGAAACCTAAAGAAAAAAATATAAGAAAGCCTTGGAAGATGGAAAGATCTTCCATGTTCTTGGATAGGTAGAATTAATGTCAAAATGGCCATATTACCAAAAGCACTTCATTCTCAGAGAGAATGAAGCCCCCATATGACCCAGCTATATCACTTCTTGATATTTATCCTAAAGTTTAAGTGAAGCTGATGTTACACATGATAGCACAGAGAAATATGCTTTGTGATTCATTTGAGTGTGTGATTTTATCGTGCAATAGTGATACATGCATACTCTTATTTATAGCAGCAGAATTCACAATAGTCAATTTAATGCAATTCTATGAAAATTTCACTGTTCTTCACAGCCCTCTGATACCTAGAATGAGGTATTTATCTGAGCTTTAATTCAATTCTTTCAATTTCAAATTTCAAATAGGACTAAAAATGTATATCTTTGTTTTTAGATGCAACCTTAAATCCCCATATTTCTGATGTGGTTGATACCTTTGATCTTGTCATGATTTAAGTTTGAGTAAGATGAAGTTAGTTTGGGTTAATTTTGGCTCACAACTAAATTCAACTTCAGTATCTCCTGGGAATCTAAACAATGTAAGACTGCATGAGAGTGAACAATTGTTTTCTCCTCTTTACCCTATTTCCTACAACTACTTGGCAAAAATTACTATGAGAAAAGATTGACAGGTTGAGGAACATTTTTTTCCCCTCTTTGGGGTCTTCCAGGGTTGAATTCATTATACCACTCCACATTGTCCCTAGGAATTGTTTATTCCTTGTCTCTAGAACATCTGTTCTTCCTACTGTTTGTAAGTGGCTTAATCACGTTTCCCCAGGTGTAGAAATGACTGTAGTTCTTTGCTCATTTCGTGATGTTTTTTTCCTCTCAAGGGCTTATTTCATTAACATTAAGAGCATCCTCTTCTTTTTAATAGCTTTAATGAAATTGAAACTCATCAATTTGGGGCTTTTCTATTGTTACCATGGAGTCTTTCATCTCCTTCTGCTGCTTAGCTGGAAGAGGAATTCTCTTGAACTTTAAATAAAATTCAGTTTGAAATGACATAGTAAACTATACATACTAAATGTATAAAATCTAATAACTTTTGACTCTAATTTTGAATATTCTTTTTCCCTCCTGTGTCCTTGGACATATTTCCACATAAGTTAAATGTTTTAAAGCATATTACCCACTAGAATGTAATATCCATAAGGAATATTTCTTCATCACCACTTTTTTTCCTGAGGACCTAGAATAATGTCTAGCATATAGGCAGTGCTTAGTCATGTTGAATGAAGGTCAAAAAACAAATGTAACTGAACGGAAGTTTCCCTCTGATTCTTTTCTCCCCCAGAGAAAGATTTCATTCAAGAGACAAAGTTTTGGAAAATATGTTTAGTGAAATTGAAATGAAACTATCCCCAAAGTGCAGTGGACTTACAACCTGGGGTCTCCCATGTAAGAAGTTTTTATATGTGGTCTGGGAACTTCCTTCCTCAATTATTATCTATTTGGGGGCAGTTATTACAGTTTCCCATCATGGCTTAGTGTATCTGTTCCAATTTTCCTGTTTTGAAAGGTTTCCAGCATACATCATGGCCATTTTCTCTAGCTTGACAGTGAGCTGTCTGACTGCAAGAGGAGGTCACTGAAGGATTTATAAGTTAATAGGTGGAGCCAACAGGTAGAACCTGAATCTTCTTTCTCCACCTCCATTGCTCATGTCTGTCTAAGCTACCTATTCTAACAGAATGATGTAGAAAATGTGTAGGTTTTGATCAGGAATGAAATCTTTGATAATCCTTTCAGTAGTTGTAAGATCCGGCAATATACCTCTCCAAGTGTGCATTTCTCATCTGTATAACTAATGAAGAGTATATTCACCTTGTGATATTTAAAGCAATGGATTTAGGTATAAATATAATACAAGGGATAATTGGGTCTATATATGGACTTAATGTGAAAGAATATGGGACAACTTAGGATGATGATATGTAGTGACTACTAAAAATAATCTTAGTGACCTAATCAGTCTAATGTTTTCAGCAACATGGCCATTGGGTTCAACTGATCAGAGTAAGCATTATGTTCTATGCTGAGCATTAATTTAAGAATGCAGTTGAAAGTAGAGCACAGGGAATAGGTGAATAGTCTGGAAACCATCAAATGTTCTAGTGGAAAAGATATAAAACTTTTTCTGATGATGAATGATTCGTGTGGGGAAAACTAAGTGAAGACAGATTACTTTCTGTTGATATTTGAAGGACTGTCTTATCAATAGAGAAGAGACTTTGTTTCTAAAGGGAAGTTAGTCCTTAGTTTAGGACTAATTGGTGTCATGCATGTGGACATACACTTTGTCATAATATAGGTAAAAGGTCCCTTGCAGGAGGAGTGGCCTTATAACTTACAGCCTTGAATGTTACCTATAAGCATTCAGGTATATGAGTGACCATTTGTTAGGGAGATTAGGGCAGGACTACTTCTAGAGGGAAGGGAAGCCAAGCCAAATGTCTTTGACAACCCCTTCCAATTCCAAGATTCTGTGATTCCATGACTCACAAATTGGAAACCACTAAATAATATTGGATGGTAATTGCAGAGACTTTATTACTGCTTACCCTGAGAAAGGTTCCTAGAAGATAAAAATCATTAGAAAAAGATTGACTCAGTTGGAGACTTGGATTTGTAAATAGCCAAGGAAGCATTCTTTTTGACAAAGAAACAGATTATCAGAATTTCGGAGTGGTTTTGCACAATAAGCAGTCACTTACAGTGTATAAGTTGAGGTTCATTGGACTGGTATAATGTGAAACTAAACTAAGTCTCTGTGTTGTGACCAGTTCTACTTCTGCTGTTACCTATAGTTGTACCATTAGAGTTTTTTTCTTTTTGAATCTTAAATTGTTTCAATTCATCAGTGGTTACTGACTGAGGTAAATGAAACCAGTTGTGGAAAACCTTTAAATTGGTAGAATAAAGCTTTTTAAAATTAAAATTTTACAGGGAAACGCAGCTTATAAATTGAAAAAAAAATTATTTTAAGCATTCTGGATGAAATGGGTGCCAGAAAGCTCTACCTGTTTGCCCTATTTCCACGTTCCCCCCACTCTTTCCTCCAAACTCTTTTATTTATTATGGACTTTTGTATTTGATCCTGTTTTTTTTTAAGATTTCTTGGGATTTCCTCAATAGAAGATCATCTCATTTTCAAATAAGGACCGATTGTTTTTTTCCTTTTTCCTCTGTATGTTTCTATTTCCTTTTCTTGCCTCATTGTGCATGTTGATCTTCCAGTACAATGTTGGTTGAGTGATGACAGCAGACATTCTTGCATTGTTCTTAATCTTAAGGGGAAGACATTTTTGCCATTAAATATGATGTTAACTGTAGGTTTTTTGTTGATGTTCTTTATTAAAACAAGGAAGGTTCTCTCTATTCCTAGTTTTCTGTGAGATTTTTATCACAAAATGATGCTGAATATTGTCACATGCTTGTCCTCAAGGGGTTGATATGCTCATGTTATTTTTCTACTTTGGCTTAATTGAAATGAATTTTTTAGTATTGAGCCAGCCTTACACCCCAGGTACAAACCTGAGTTGTTGTGGTATATTATTCTTTAATAGAGTCCTAAATTCTATTTGCTCTTTTTTGTTGTTAAAGAAATTTTTGGTTATATGTTCATGGGGCATAATGATCTCTGCTTTGCAAACAACAGCTCATGATTTAGCATCAGGGTACATTTAGGTTTATGAAATTAATGGGAAGTGTTTCCTCCTCTTCTATTTTCTGGAAGAGATTACATAGAATTAATTGGTGTTAATTTTTCCTTGTTTGTCATGGTAGAATTCTCCAGTGATTCCACTTGGCCTGAAGACATCCTTAGGAATTGAAAAACTATAGAAATGATCTATTTCACACTGGGCAAGACATAGTAATTTGTGCTCTTCTTAGGATTGATCACCTTCACCTAGGTTGTTGAATTTATGTGTGTAGAGTGGTTAAAATATTCTTTGTTACCTTTTTGATATCTTCAAGTCTATAGTGACATTCCCCTTTCATTCTTGATAATCGTAATACGTTTATGTTCTCTCCATTTTTTTGTCATTCTTTCTAGACATTCATCAATTTTATTAATCTCTTCAACACAAAACTTTTTTTTAAAAAAATCATTTTCTCTGTTGTTCTTCTGAATTCAATTTTAATGATTTGTTCTCTAATCATTGAATGTGGTATGAATCAGTATGGTTCTCTTTGAAATCTGGTTGGTATGCGCTTCACTTTTTGAATCTAGATCTTTATGCACTTTTCTAAATTTGGGGTGTTTTTAGCCATTATTATTTTTCTGGACTTTTTCAGTTTTCACAAATTGTTGAAATTACAAATCCCTGCCTCAGATAGCAGGGTATACTTCTGTATGAAGCTAAATATAAGATTGTTGTAAATAGCTCTTATCTGTGAATGGTTCATTTTTCTTATTTTAACTGATCCTTATCTCCCTGCTTTTAGTCATTAGCATGGGGGATCAAAAATATCAGGCCTGGCCACTCACCTCCCCTATCTGCAAACAAAAGGAAAATGCAATGGTGAAAACACAAAAGGAACTTTAATCAATATAGCCATATTGGGAAGACAGTGAGATTAAGCATCTCAGCCCTATCCTCAGGGAGACTGACAAGAACTTTAGGTTTAAATAGAGAGTAAGTTGGGGCAGGAGTGAGAGGTGAGCAGTGTTGATCAAACCTGTCTGGTTGATCATTATCTCAGTCCTGGTGGCAGAGTCTTACTGGTTCCAAGGAAATTGCTGCTGTTGATCTCTGCTTCCCAGGCCAGGATGTTTACCTATCAGAAGTGTGGTCCTGGAGAGGGTTGGTTCAGTTCTCATGAGATGGTCATGCCTAGCTGAAACGGGTGGGGGCTGGCAGTTTCATCATGAAGTGATCTGCCTGTCTGTTGTTCCTGGGCGATGGTTTGAGACTTCTGACCTTTGGTACAGGAAGTATGGGTCAGGGTGTTGTCAAAACTGGCAGTTGAGAAGACTGGAAGGGCAAAAGGGAGCAAGGCAGTGAGTCCTGCTCTCCTCCCAATATGGAAAGGAGGCAATGAAGGGAAAGCAGAATTGAGAAAGTGGCTGACAAAATAACAAACAAACAAAACCAAAAAACCCTCTAAGACTCAATATTACAAAGTCTGAGACCTGGAAAGACTCAAAGAGAGGTTATCAGAGTAGAAAATAAGCACAAAGTTCCCTAATCCTTAACCCAAACCAGATTGAGGAAAGGGGAGAGGGGCAACAGAGAAAAAAAGGGGGTAGGGGAAGTCTCTTAAGCTCACCCACTTAAAAACATTTGGACAGGAAGACAAAATTTACAGTGTGACAAGAATAGCAGGGCCCTTAAAATAGAACCAATAGCTTAACACCTAATCGTGACAAGAAAGCTGAGCTTGGGGTCTACCGACCAGATTCTTAAGAAGTCCCACTACAGAAGATTCCCTCTGGTTAAATTTGCAGCTTTAAACCAGAGGGAATCTTCTGTAGTGGGACTTTTTAAGAAGCTGGTCAGAAAGAAGTTCTAGAAGGACCACTACCAGCTGAAAATCACTGAACCCCTCCCCCTTCTGCAAAGAATGGGGGTGGAGTACTGTGGATCTGTGCTGGAACATGTGCCAAACCCAGTGCTCTGCTTAGCCTTGGGAGCCAGGCAAAGGTGGAAAGCTCTGCACTGAGCCCACTCTACTCAAGAGAGAGAATGAAAAGGCAGCTTTGGGCACAAGCAAAGGAAAGTGCTTTCCCCAGTCCCAATTACTGCAATGGGGTCAGGGGTGTCAGTGTGGGAAGCCTAGAGACTGCCCCCCAGATTCTGGAAGGGAAGCTGCCTGAATATCCAGTGACATAGAGATGTGGTTCCCAGATGGTGGCAGCCATGGAAAGAGGGCTGCTAGGATAAGTTCCCTGAGTACCCCAGGAGACTTAAGTGGAAGGCACCAACAAACATAGACAGAGGGAGATTAGTGAAGGCAGAAAATTACCAGAGCCAAGGCGACAGCAACTGCCTGCTCCCCACTTTAACTGGTGCCCAGCCTGACTTGTGATCACAACTGGTGAGTGAAAGGGCATTGTGTGGATACTGGTGGGACCCTGCATTAGACAGAGTCAACAGAGGGAATCAATGTGTGTCATTCACAATCTTCAGCATTCCAAACTAGAACCCAGGCGCACCACATGAGTCCCTTCACTACAGTAACCCAGAGAGTGCTGTTGGCCAGCAGAATACTTCTGCATCACAGAACAACCATCCCCAACCAGAGTTCCTATGCTCACAGACAGCCACCAGGATCTTCACCAACCAAAGGGATCCTGTAGAAGGGAGCAGGTACATGGTGACCCACAGCAATCACAGGGACACACCAGAGCCTGTATTCTGAATTCCAGCACACAATAGAAACAACTAAGCCACAAAACTGTACCCACTGAGCAGTTAGCTACAGGCTCCCCACACTGAGAAACCCACAGCACTGGTGGGAGATCCACAGCAAATAGGTAATTGGCTTCTGTGCCTCTGCAACTTTGGGGAGATCCACACCCAAAGAATGAGGGACATCTGCTAAATGTGTAAACCCCAATGAAATCCAAACCAAGATTTAACAAAAATTTACTTTGCCTTGACATAGTTTAGTATAAATAACACTAATGTCAACTTTAATCATATAAATGACTCTTTAACTTGAATGATAGCTGTTACCACCATAGCCAAAGTTGTACCTTTAACCCATTTGAATGTATTTCATCCAATGGTTTAAGAAATTAATTAGATTCCATCTCTCTGTCTTTATTTTTCTCAGCTCTGGTTTATACTTGCTCCTCTTATCCCTTATTCATCCTCTTGTATTATCTGCGGCTATATCAAATACTCACCATCCATTTCTACTTTCTACCTTGTTGGGAATTATTCTTTTATATCTTTAACTCTTTATTTCTATCTCTATTTTTCCCTTTCCTGTTTGCCCAACCTTTTTTTTTAGCCCCTTTTAGCCCCCGTATAAGATTATACTAATTTTACTAAATTTAATAACTGTTTTTTGACATATCCCAGAACTTTATTACAAATTTATACTTGGAATTAAGGAACAGTGGAGAATCATAGCAACATGTTCTTTTTTCTCTTAAGATTGAATAGTACAAGGCTTGGCTCTGAAGTGATTATAGTAAATAGCGCATAGTGGTATCTTTAAAGTGGTGTTTATATTAGCAGAGGCCACATATTGACTTAAAATATCAATATCTGGATATTTTCATGACCCAAGACTCTTCTTTAAAAACATTTATTTATTTATGTATCTTTAGTTTTAGGCAGACATGTGATTTTGTTTTTATGTGGTGCTGAGGATCGAACCCATTGCCTCATGCATGCTAGGCAAGCACGCTACCACTGAGCCACAACCCCCACCCCCCAAAGACTCTTAAGGGAAAAATAAACTAAAGAAGTAGTACCTCATTTAAAAGAATAAGTGACATCTGTCCCAACAGATAGGTAGCATACAAACAATATGAAGAATCAAGGAAACAAACTGTCCCAGCCAGCCCGTAATGCTTTAACTACCGCCTCTATGGACACAACTGTGGAGGAAATATTGGATAAATAATTTAGAAAGTTCATAGTTAAAATGTTCTGAGCTAAAAGAAGATGTAAGGAATTAAATCCGAGAGAAAACACAGAAAGTAAAAGATATTTTTCAATAAATAGATATTCTGAAAAAGAATCAAACAGAAATTCTGGAAATAAATGACCCAATAAGCCAAGTTCAAAATTCAATGGAAAGCATCACCAATAGATTAGATCATTAGATTTTTTAATCCTCAAATAAAAAGTGTAAAATATTTCAAATTAAGTTGACATAAAAAAAATAGGTGTTAAAGGGCTGGAGTTGTGGCTCAGTGGTATAGTGCTTGCTTAGCATGAGTGAGGCACTGAGTTCAATCCTCAGCATCACTTAAAAATACATAAATAAAATAAAGGTATTTTGTTCATCTACAACTAAAAATATTTTTTAAAAGATGTTATGATGCCATGAACACAATATTAAAGAAATTTAGGATAATATTATAAGGCCAAATTTAAGAAGAACTGGGATAGATGAAGGCTCTGAAACACAAGCTAAACAGATGCACAATATTTTCAATGAAATAATATCAGAAAAATTTTGAAACTTTAAGAATAATATGGAAATTCAAATACAAACGATATATAAAACTCCAAATATAAAAAGTCATAATAGATCCACTCCATGAAATATTACAATAAAATGCCTAACATATAGAATAAGGATAGAATTATAAAAACTGCAGGAGAAAAATGGCTTATCATATTTATAGGTACATTAACCCAGATTTCAAATGATTTCTCAACTAGACCCTGAAAGCCAGGAAGGCTTAGAATAATATATACCAAACTCTGAAAGAAAATGAATGTTAAGCAAAAATACTATATCCAGCAATACTAAACTTCAGAATTGAAGATGAAATAAAAACTTCCCATGGTAAACAGAAGCTAAAAAATTCACAACCAGAAAGCCTGAATTAAAAAAAAAATTCATGAAGAAGAAATGAAAAATAAAATGAAAGCCAGCATAAGGAGGAATTACACTAGAAGATTAGTCAATTAAAGTGGAATCAAGTCTAATTTAAACATTAGAAATAAATCAAAATAACAGAAAGTAAAAATCATCTTTTGATAATAGCATTTAATATAAATGGTCTAAATTCTTTAATCAAAAGAAATAGGTTGGCGGATTGGATTAAAAACAACATCTAACAATATGCTGTCTGCAAAAGACTCACCTTACAGGCAAAGACATCCACAGACTTAAGGTGAAAGAATGGGAAAATACATACCATTTAATTGGAACTCATAAAGAAGCAGTGGTAGCTATTCTCAGATAAAGTGGACTTTAAGCCAAATTTAATCTGAAAAGACAAAGATCACTTTATACTATTTAAGGGAATTCCTCACCAACAAAACACAATGATAATAAAAATTTATGGCTCAAACCACAGAGCATCTACATACATCAACCAAACCCTTATCAATATGAAGAGTCAAATAGGCCACAATACAATAATACTGTATGACTTTAACACCTCTCTCTCACCACTGGATAGACCATCCAGACATAAACTAAGTAAAGATTCTAAAGAACTAAATAATACAATCAATAATTCAGGCTAATAGATATCTGTAGAATATTTCACCCATCAATGACTGAATTCACTCCCTTCTAAGCAACAATGGAAACTTTTTCTGAAATAACCATAGTTTAGGTTACAAAGCAAATCATAGCAAATACAAAAAACATTAGAGCTAATACCTTGCTTGCCTCGTATTAGAACATAATGGAAGGAAATTGCAAATCAATAAGATAAGAAACAAGAACTACTTGAACACCTGGATATTAAATAACACACTCTGGAATGGTGAATGCATATTAGAAGAAATTGGGAGAAATAAGAAAAAATTTGAGTAAAGAAGAATAGTGATACCACCCATCATCTCTGGGAAAGTATGAATCCAAAAGGAAAGCTCAAGCAATGAGTGCACATATTAAAAGAATAGAAAGACACTAAATAAATAATCTAACTTTACATCTCAATGCCATAGAAAAAGAAGAACAAATCAATACCCAAATCAGTAGAAGACAGGAAATAAATAAAATCAGAGATGAAATCGAGGTTAAAAACAATATAAAAGATCAACAAAAGAAAGAATTATCTTTTTGAAAGAATAAACAAGAGTGATAAGCCTTAGCCAAACTAACCAAAAGAAAGAGGGAAAAACTCATATTAACAAAATTTGAGATGAGAAAGGAAATATCACCAAAGACACTACTGAAATCCAGAGGATTATCAAAAACTATTTTGAAAATTTATACTTCAATTAGCTACAACAATTTGAAGATATGGACAAATTTCTTATCACATATGATTTACCAAAACTGAACCAGGAGGATATAGAAAACTTTAACAAGTAATGAAATTGTAGCAGCCATCAAAAGCCTACCAACAAGAAAAGCCCAGGACTGGATGGAGGCTCAGCTGGGATTTAGCAGAACTTTAAAGAAGAACTAATACCAATCTTCTTCAAATTCATTCCATGAAATGAAAAGGGAGGGAATAACTGTCAAATTCATTCTACAAGCCAGTATCTCCAAAACCAGAAAAGTCATATCAAGTAAAGAAAATTTCAGACCAATATCACTGATATACATAAATACAAAAATTCTTAATAAAATATGTTTTATATGCTGTTTTTATATGCAAGCAGCATATAAAAACACTTTAAAAAGATAATGCATCAGGGCTGGGATTGTGGCTCAGTGGTAGAGCGCTCGCTTAGCATGCACAGGGCCCTGGGTTCGATCCTCAGCACCACATAAAAATAAATGAATGGAATAAAGGTATTGTATCCAACTAAAAAAAAAAAAAAGATAATACACCACTATCCCATAGATGGAAGTTTGGTTCAACATATGGAAGTCAGTAATTGTAATTTACCACATAAATAGACTTTGGACAAGAATCACATGATTATCTCAATGCAGAAAAAATTTCTGACAATCTAGCACCCATTCATGTTTAAAACACTAGAAAAACTAGGGATAGAAGGACCATACCTCAACATTGTAAAAGCTATGTAAGTCAAACCCAAGGCCAACATTACACTGAAAGGACATAAACTGAAAACATTTTTTCTAAAAACAGGAACAAGAGAAGGATGCCCACTCCCACTGCTCCTATTCAGGATAGTCCTTGAGATTCTAGCCAGAGCAATTAGGGAAGAGAAGAAATTTAAATGGATATGAATAGGGACAAAAAGAGCTCAAATTATCTCTCCTGACAAAATAATCCTATATGTAGAAGACCCAAAAAACTCCACCAGAAGACTTGTAGAGCTCATAAATGAATTCAGCAAAGTAGCAGGATACAGGGTCATCACTAATAAATTAATCGTGTTCTAATAGTCTGATAATGAATCTGCTGAAAAGAAATTAGGAAAAGTATCCCATTCAAAACAGCCTCAAAAAACAAAAACAAAACAAAAACAAACAAACAAACAAACAAACTCCAACATCTTGGGAATCAATCAAAGAAAAGAGGCGAAGGACCTCTATAATGGAAACTATAGAACACTAAAGAAAAAAATGGAGATGGCGGCGAGGGGAGTGCATTGCCCCCGTGTGCCGCGTCACAGTGTGGGAGAATGACGAGTAAGGATGGCTAAAGGCTATCTTGTTAGGAATTTCCAGCAATAGTGGGGTGCTCCGGAACTTGGAGGAAGGATTTCCATCACATGAGGATCGGCTACAGGGGCTCAAACGCAAGAGATTTGTCCACACGGAGGGTCACACTGCTTATTCAGCAAATCGCCCCGCGGCTAGAGTCTGCGGCGCGCGATGGGAAACGAGGAGATAGCGACGCAGGGATACAGCGCTGCAGTTTCCGCGGGCTTCTGCCAGCTGTGCAATTGCCGGACTAAGTGCTGAATTCTGGGTTTGAGATGGGGAAGGAAGCGGTCCAATTCAGTTCTCCACACCGGTCAGACCACAGAGGAGGCCAGCGGCCACCATCTTGGAGAGCTGACGTCACCATCCCTGTTTTCGACTGAACGCAGCTCATTCAGCCATAGAACAGGTAATTTCAGGCTGCCATTCGCCTGCGGCTTGCAGACAAATTACTCAGGCTCAGTGCTAAATAACCCGCAGAAACTGCTTCTTGGAGCCTGCTCTTATCAGAGCATACACCGAGCACGGAGCAGCCGAGTTCCGGCTCCCGGTACTGCTCTGGCCCAGGGCTAAGGAGCCCGCAGAAACTGCTTCTCGGTCCGGGTCCTGCTGAGTACTGTGGAGGTAAATACCAACCGAGCCATCGTGGGCAGTGGCAACAGGACTGAGACGGGGCCTGTGAGGGCCGGTCAGGACTCACCCGTTGCTTTGGTCACCCGGCAAAGGGAATGAAATGCTGCCACTCGCATAAGATACCAACATGGCAGAGATCTGATGTCATCAGAAAGCGGCGGAGGAGAGAACTTCATCAATACCAGCGGCGACAGAAACAGTTGGTCTCCTGGTAGGGAGGGTGAGTCACAGACACCCGAGTGTCTCTCGGTTTGTCGTCGAGCCAGAGGGGAGGAGCGGGGCTGCCGCCTGTGCCCGGAGCAGGCCCAGCGGCTCGCCGGCGTGGTGGTCGCGTGACCCCAATTGGAGAGGGGGCGGAACGGAGCAGCCACCCACGCCCGCAAGGTGGGCAGACCTGTGACCAACCTGCAGATCAGGCCCAGTGGTCCGCGGGCGTAGTAGGAGGGGCAGGGCAGAGCTGCCGCCCACGCCTGCAAGGTAAGCAGACCTGCGACAGACTGGCGGATCAGGCCCAGCGGCCTGCCAGCATGGTACACGTCACCCCAACTGGAGTAGGGGCAGAGCAGAGCCTTCGCCCGTGCCCGGATCAGGCCCAGGGGCCCACCTGTGTGGTGGTCACGTGACACCAATTGGAGTGGGGGCGGAGTGGAACCGCCACCCGTGCCTGCAGGGTGGGCAGACCTGCGACCAACCTGCAGATCAGGCCCAGCGGTCTGTGGGCGTGGTAGGAGGGGCAGGGCAGAGCCGCTGCCCGCGCCTGCAAGGAAGGCAGACCTGCGACAGACCGGCGGATCAGGCCCAGCGGCCTGCCGGCGTGGTAGTCACGACACCCCAATTGGAGTAGGGGCACAGCAGAGCCGACACCCGTGCCCGAAAGGTGGGCAGACCTACGACCGACCAGTGGGACAGGCCCAGTGGCCTGCCAGTGCGACAGACATGTCACCCCATTTGGAGTAGGAGAAGAGCAGAGCCTTCACCCGTGCCCGGAACAGGCCCAGTGGTCCACGGGTGTGGTAGACAAGTCACACCAATTGGAGGGGGGGCAGAGCAGAGCCACCGCCTGCGCCGGCAGGGTTAGCAGACCTGTGACCGACCGGCAGATCAGGCCCGGTGGCCTGCCGGCGTGATACACACGTCACCCCAATTGGAATAGGGGCAGAGCAGAGCCACCGCCCGCACCCGGAACAGGCCCCATGACCTGCTGGTGTGGTAGTCACGACACCCCAATTGGAGTAAGGGTAGAGCAGAGCCGCCTTCTGCGCCTGGAATAAGCCCAGAGACCCGCCGGCGTGGTAGACACGTCACCCCAATTGGAGTAAGGGCAGAGCAGAGCCACCGCCCGTGCCTGCAAGGTAGGCAGACCTGCGACCGACCACCAGAACAGGCCCAGGGGTCCGCGGGCGTGGTAGACACCTCACACCAATTGGAGGAGGGGCAGAGAAGAGCCGCCTCCCGCTCCTGCAAGGGAGACTTTTTAACTATACAAGAGCAATATAAATATATAGGGGGAAAAAAATTTCAAAAACACAACAGTTTCACCAAGCAGAAAGAAACACAAGCAGTATGAAAAGACAAGGAAAGAAAGGACCACAAGCAATGCAGGTCAACTCAACTTTAGAAGAGGTAACAGCTGCAGCAGATGGAATGTCAGATAAAGAATTCAGGATATACATGCTTCAGATGATCTGGAGTATCAAGGAAGACATTAGACAGCAAAATCAGACAATAAAAGATCACTTCGACAATGAATTACACAAACAAATCCAGGAAGCAAAGGATCAACTATACAGGGAGATAGAGGTTATAAAAAACAAACAAACCGAAATCCTAGAAATGCAGGAAGCAATAAACCAACTTAAAAACTCAATGGAGAATACTACCAGCAGAGTAGAACATTTAGAAGATAGAACATCAGACAATGAAGACAAAGTATTTCAACTTGAAAAGAACACAGACAGCTCAGCAAGACTGTTAAGAAACCATGAGCAGAACATCCAAGAAATATGGGATAACATTAAGAGACCAAACTTAAGAGTCATTGGAATACAGGAAGGTATAGAACTCCAAACCAAAGGAATGAGCAAACTATTCAATGAAATAATAAGAGAAAACTTCCCAGACTTGAAGAATGAGACAGAATCCCAAATCCTAGAAGCCTACAGGATGCCGAATGTGCAAAATCATAAGAGATCCACACCTAGACACATTATAATGAAGATGCCCAACATAGAGAATAAGGAGAGAATTTTAAAAGCTACAAGAGATAGGAAGCAGATTACATTTAGGGGTAAGCCAATCAGGATAACAGCTGATCTTTCAACACAGACTCTGAAAGCTAGAAGATCCTGGAATAACATATTTCAAACACTGAAAGAAAATGGGTTCCAACCAAGAATTGTGTATCCAGCGAAATTAAGCTTCAGGATGGAAGATGAAATTAAAACCTTCCACGATAACCAAAAGTTAAAAGAATTTGCAGCTAGAAAACCATCTCTTCAAAACATCCTTGGCAAAACATTACAGGAAGAGGAAATGGAAAGTAAGAATCAAAACCAACAGTGGGAGGTAGGACAGTAAAGGGGGGAAAATAATCAAAGAGGAAAACAAACCATGTTTAGTAACATAAATAAACAAATATGGCTGGAAGAACAACCCATATCTCAATAATAACCCTAAATGTTAATGGCTTAAACTCACCAATTAAGAGACAGAGTCTAGTAGAATGGATCACAAAACAAGACCCAACAATATGCTGCCTACAGGAGACGCATTTGATAGGAAAAGACGTACATAGGCTGAAGGTGAAAGGTTGGGAAAAATCATATCACTCATATGGACTTTGGAAACAAGCAGGAGTGTCCATACTCATATCAAATAAAATAGATTTCAAGCCAAAGTTAATCAAAAGGGATAAAGAGGGACACTACATACTGCTTAAGGGAACCATACACCAACAAGACATAACAATCATAAATATTTATGCCCCAAACAATGGTGCAGCTATGTTCATAAAACAAACTCTTCTCAAGTTCAAGAGTCTAATAGACCACCATACCATAATCATGGGAGACTTCAACACACCTCTCTCGCCACTGGACAGATCTTCCAAACAAAAGTTGAATAAGGAAACTATAGAACTCAATAACACTATTAATAACCTAGACCTAATTGACATATATAGAGTATACCACCCAACATCAAGCAGTTACACTTTTTTCTCAGCAGCACATGGATCCTTCTCAAAAATAGATCATATATTATGTCACAGGGCAACTCTTAGACAATATAAAGGAGTAGAGATAATACCATGCATCTTATCTGATCATAATGGAATGAAACTGAAAATCAATGATAAAAGAAGGAAGGAAAAAGCATACATCACTTGGAGAATGAACAATAGGTTACTGAATGATCAATGGGTTATAGAAGACATCAAGAAGGAAATTAAAAAATTCTTAGAGATAAATGAAAACACAGACACAACATATCGGAATCTATGGGACACATTGAAAGCAGTTCTAAGAGGAAAATTCATTGCTTGGAGTTCATTCCTTAAAAAAAGAAAAAACCAACAAATAAATGATCTCATACTTCATCTCAAAATCCTAGAAAAAGAAGAGCAAAACAACAGCAAAAGAAGTAGAAGGCAAGAAATAATTAAAATCAGAGCTGAAATTAATGAAATCGAAACAAAAGAAAGAATTGAAAAAATTGACAAAACTAAAAGTTGGTTCTTTGAAAAAATAAACAAAATCGACAGACCCTTAGCCATGCTAGCGAAGAGAAGAAGAGGGAGAACTCAAATTACTAGCATACGGGATGAAAAAGGCAATATCACAACAGACAATTCAGAAATAGAGAAGATAATCAAAAACTATTTTGAATCCTTATACTCCAATAAATTAGAAGATAGTGAAGGCATAGATAAATTTCTTAAGTCATATGATCTGCCCAGATTGAGTCAGGAGGATATAGACAACCTAAACAGACCAATATCAATTGAGGAAATAGAAGAAACCATCAAAAGACTACCAACTAAGAAAAGCCCAGGACCGGATGGGTATACAGCAGAGTTTTACAAAACCTTTAAAGAGGAACTATTACCAATACTTTTCAAGCTACTTCAGGAAATAGAAAAAGAGGGAGAACTTCCAAATTCATTCTACGAGGCCAACATCACCCTGATACCTAAACCAGACAAAGACACTTCAAAGAAAGAAAACTACAGACCAATATCTCTAATGAACCTAGATGCAAAAATCCTCAATAAAATTCTGGCGAATCGGATACAAAAACATATCAAAAAAATTGTGCACCATGATCAAGTAGGATTCATCCCTGGGATGCAAGGCTGGTTCAATATACGGAAATCAATAAATGTTATTCACCACATCAATAGACTTAAAAACAAGAACCATATGATCATCTCGATAGATGCGGAAAAAGCATTCGACAAAGTACAGCATCCCTTTATGTTCAAAACTCTAGAAAAACTAGGGATAACAGGAACATACCTCAATATTGTAAAAGCAATCTATGCTAAGCCTCAGGCTAGCATCATTCTGAATGGGGAAAAATTGAAGGCATTCCCTCTAAAATCTGGAACAAGACAGGGATGCCCTCTCTCACCACTTCTGTTCAACATAGTTCTCGAAACACTGGCCAGAGCAATTAGACAGACGAAAGAAATTAAAGGCATAAAAATAGGAAAAGAAGAACTTAAATTATCACTATTTGTAGGTGACATGATTCTATACCTAGCAGACCCAAAAGGGTCTACAAAGAAACTATTAGAGCTAATAAATGAATTCAGCAAAGTGGCAGGATATAAAATCAACACGCATAAATCAAAGGCATTCCTGTATATCAGCTACAAATCCTCTGAAATGGAAATGAGGACAACCACTCCATTCACAATATCTCCAAAAAAATAAAATACTTGGGAATCAACCTAACAAAAGAGGTGAAAGAGTTATACAATGAAAACTACAGAACCCTAAAGAGAGAAATAGAAGAAGATCTTAGAAGATGGAAAAATATACCCTGTTCATGGATAGGCAGAACTAACATCATCAAAATGGCGATATTACCAAAAGTTCTCTATAGGTTTAATGCAATGCCAATCAATATCCCAACGGCATTTCTTGTAGAAATAGAGAAAGCAATCATGAAATTCATATGGAAAAATAAAAGACCCAGAAGAGCAAAAACAATGCTAAGCAGGAAGTGTGAATCAGGCGGTATAGCGATACCAGACTTCAAACTGTACTACAGAGCAATAGTAACAAAAACAGCATGGTACTGGTACCAAAACAGGTGGGTGGACCAATGGTACAGAATAGAGGACACAGAAACCAATCCACAAAACTACAACTATCTTATATTTGATAAAGGGGCTAAAAGCATGCAATGGAGGAAGGATAGCATCTTCAGCAAATGGTGCTGGGAAAACTGGAAATCCATACGCAACAAAATGAAACTGAATCCCTTTCTCTCGCCATGCACAAAAGTGAAATCAAAATGGATCAAGGAGCTCGATATCAAGTCAGAGACACGCCGTCTGATAAAAGAAAAAGTTGGCTACGATCTACATACTGTGGGGTTGGGCTCCAAATTCCTCAATAGGACACCCATAGCACAAAAGTTAATAACTAGAATCAACAAATGGGACTTACTCAAACTAAAAAGTTTTTTCTCAGCAAAAGAAACAATAAGAGAGGTAAATAGGGAGCCTACACCCTGGGAACAAATCTTTACTCCTCACACTTCAGATAGAGCCCTAATATCCAGAGTATAAAAGAACTCAAAAAAATTAGACAATAAGATAACAAACAACCCAATCAACAAATGGGCCAAGGACCTGAACAGACACTTCTCAGAGGAGGACATACAATCAATCAACAAGTACATGAAAAAATGCTCAACATCTCTAGCTGTCAGAGAAATGCAAATCAAAACCACCCTAAGATACCATCTCACTCCAGTAAGATTGGCAGCCATTAGGAAGTCAAACAACAACAAGTGCTGGCGAGGATGTGGGGAAAAGGGTACACTTGTACATTGCTGGTGGGACTGCAAATTGGTGCAGCCAATTTGGAAAGCAGTATGGAGATTTCTTGGAAAGCTGGGAATGGAACCACCATTTGACCCAGCTATTCCCCTTCTCGGTCTATTCCCTAAAGACCTAAAAAGAGCATGCTACAGGGACACTGCTACATCGATGTTCATAGCAGCACAATTCACAATAGCAAGACTGTGGAACCAACCTAGATGCCCTTCAATAGACGAATGGATAAAAAAAAAACGTGGCATTTATACACAATGGAGTATTACTCTACATTAAAAAATGACAAATCATAGAATTTGCAGGGAAATGGATGACATTAGAGCAAATTATGCTAAGTGAAGCTAGCCAATCCCTAAAAAGCAAATGCCAAATGTCTTCTTTGATATAAGGAGAGTAACTAAGAACAGAGTAGGGACGAAGAGCAGGAGAAGAAGATTAACATTAAACAGGGATGAGAGGTGGGAGGGAAAGGGAGAGAGAAGGGAAATTGCATGGAAATGGAAGGAGACCCTCAGGGTTATACAAAAGTACATACAAGAGGAAGTGAGGGGAAAGGGAAAAATAATACAAGGGGGAGAAATGAATGACAGTAGAGGGGGTAGAGAGTGAAGAGGGGAGGGGAGGGGAGGGGGTATAGTAGAGGATAGGAAAGGCAGCAGAACACAACAGACACTAGTATGGCAATATGTAAATCAATGGATGTGTAACTGATGTGATTGTGCAATCTGTATATGGGGTAAAAATGGGAGTTCATAACCCACTTGAATCAAAGTGTGAAATATGATATATCAAGAACTATGTAATGTTTTGAACAACCAACAATAAAAAATTAAAAAAAAAAAGAAAAAAATGGAAGACCTTAGAAGATGAAGGACTTTCTATGTTCATGGATAATTAGAATTAATATTGTCAAAATGTCCATAATACCAAAAGCATGATAGGAATTTAATGTATTTCCATCAAAATTTCAATGATATTCTTCACAGAACTAGAAAAAGCAGTTATGAAATTCATTTGGAATAATATGAGACCCAAAATGGGCAAAAGTAATCTGTAGTAAAAAAAAAAAAGGCCAAGCAGGAGGCCCTACAATATAGAAACTCAAATTATATTACAGAGCTACAGCAACAAAAACAGCATGGTACTGGCACCAAACCAGGCATGAAGACTACTGGAATAGAATAGAAGACACAAGAGAAATTCACATAAATACAGTTATTTGCTACTAGACAAAGGTGTCAAAAATATACATTAGAGAAAAGATAGCCTTTTAGCAAATGGTGCTGGGAAAACTTGAAATCCACATGTAGAAGAATGAAATTTAACCACTCTCTCTCACTCTACACAAAACTCCACTGAAATCAGATCAAAGACCTAGGAAACAGACCGGAGACCTTGGATTTGGTAGAAGAAAATGTAGACCCAACACCGCAACATGTCAGTTCAGGAACTCACTTTCTTAGGAAGACTCCTAAAGCACAAGAAGTAAAATTAAAAATTAATAAATAGAATGGCATCAAATCTAAAGCTTCCTCACAGCAAAGGAAACAGAAGCATGAAAAAAGAACTCATAGAATGGTAGGAAATGTTTGGCACCTGCTCCTCCAGTAGGGCACTGATATCCAGAATATACGAAGAACTCAAAAAACTTAACACCAATAATAATACTAATGATGATGTTGATGGTGATGGTGATGATGATGATGATGATAATTATAACCATCCAATGAACCAATGGGCAAAGGAACTAAACAGACACTTATCAAAAGAAGAAATAGAAATGATTGACAAATATAGAAAAAAATGTTCAACATCTCTAGCAATTAGGGAAATGCAAATAAAAACTACATTGAGATTTCATCTCACTCCAGTGAGAATGGCAATTACCAAGAATACATATAACAATAACTGTTGGCAAAGACATGGGGAAAAACTTACACTTATACATTGTTGGTGGGACTGCAAACCATCTGGAAAACAGAAAAAAAGATTCTTCAAAAAGCCAGGAATGAAACCATCACATGATACAGCTATTACACTCCTCGGTATATAGCCGAATGATTTAAAATCGGCGTACTACTGTGATATAGCCACATCAATGTTTACAGAAGCACAATCCTCAACAGCCAAACTATGGAACAAAACTAGGTGCCCTTCAAAAGACGAATGGATAAAGAAAATGTGGTATAGATACACACAATGGAGCATTATTAAGCCTTAAAGAGGAATAGTATCATGGTATGTGCTGGAAAATTGATGGAACTGGAGACTATCATGCTAAGTCAATGAAACCAGTCAAAGATTGAATGTTTTCTGTGACATGGGGAAGCTAATTCAAAATAGGGGAGAGGGGATAAAAAATAACAAGAAAGAAAGAGAGAGAAAGGCAAAAGAAAGAGTGGAGAGTTTAGTTCATCAAAATGGACTGATAAGTTGAATAGATGAAGGGAATTGAGGAGAAAGAATGGACTGGGATATGGAGAACAGTGGGATGAATCTGACTGAACTTTTGTATGTGTGTGCATGGATGTGGCATGATGGGTCCTGGCATTGAATGTATCCATAAGACAGTAATGAAATAAAGCTAGGCATGTTGGTGTATGCCTATAATCTCTGATGTTTGGGAGCTGAAGCAGGAAGATTGCAATATCAAAGTCAGCCTTAGCAATCTAGTGAGGCCCTACACAACTTAGACCCATCCTCAAAATGAAAAATAAAAAGGGCTGGGATGTGGCTCAGTTGTTGAGCACCCCTGGATTCAATCCCCAGTGCCAGTAAACAAACAAAATGTATGTGGTTAAAGAGGAATTGTTAGAGTGGAGGGAGGGGAGCAGGGAACAGAATTGGGGAGGTTGGGTTTCATGCTTTTGTGGCATATCCTCGTGTTATATAAAAAATAAAAAAAAAATACCCCCAACCAGCATGGCCACTTGTGTGAATTTGCAGGGACACAAAATAAGACACAGATAAAATTTACCTTTACACAAGCTTCAGGATGTCTTCCCTAGCTCTTAGCCCCAGGATTCCCCAAAGGAAGAGTAATGGAAAGTCATGAGAGGCTGAGGAGTGAGAATGAGCATGTTCAGAAGTCAGCTTTTATTGGGGGGACACTGTTCTTAGAAAGTTCTATCCATAAAAGGGCAGAAGAGGTAAGATTATAAGGGAACATATGAGTGTAACTCAGCCCTAGGGGTACACCCACAAAGAAGACCACCCTGCTATCCGAGCGGGTCACCACCCAAGCCACAATGGGTGCAGTGATTGGTCAGAGCCTGGTGCATCAGGACTGGAAGGTGTGGTCATTCAGACCCACATATTCCCTATTCTTTCACTGAAAAAGCAGGTGGTGATTCACAATCTCATGTCCTCTAATTCTTGTTCTGAAGGCATGACATACTACAATTACAACACAAGAGAGAATTAGTAGCAAAACGAACAATACAAGGATATAACATGCAGAATGTTTAAGAATGTTTCCAGAGTTAAAGCCATTTAACTCTCTAAGTATTTGATCAGCTAAAGAAGTAGGATCTGAAAAATCAATCTTACTTTTTTTTGTATATCTTGAATATAATAATGTGGCTCCAAAAGATCTAAGCTGTTTTTATTATTTTGCCAAATACCTAACAAATGGTTTTTAACCTCCCATTCCCATTGGGAAGCCTTGCATTTGGCAGCGGTAACACAAACATACTTATAGACAGCATGACATTGAAGTCTTTCCTTGAATTTCAAAGCTGAAAGTTCATTACCAATATTTATGACAGTAGCTTCTAAGGCATTTAGTTTAGTCTCAATCCTTTCATCAATATTTATTTGATTATGAAGAGCTTTGGAAGTGTTTTGAGCCAAATTATTAAGAAAATCTGCATGTTGAATATTTTGAGATATGGCCATCAAAGCTGTGACCCATGGAAGCAATAAATGAAACTAAGGTAATTACTCCCAATACTATGAGTCCAAGAGCACATTTAGGTCTCACTAGCAGGGCATGTATTTGTTGTAAGACTTGAAAACCAGCATCAGTGTACCATGGCTCTGAAATATTAGCTGTTACTAAGACAAAAGAGGGCTGATGAAGTATTAGTGTTCCTTTCCTTCTATTATATCTAGTGATACAATTAGTTAAATTACATTTATTAATTCTACATGATATCTACCATCTTTTCTTTTAACTTTCACATTTCCAGTAATTAAAACAGGAGATTGAACACAGTCCCATAGGCCATAACAGGAACCCTCCTTATAGATCCTGCCTACAAAGTCCGATAAAGGCTTGTCAGTAATATATAAGAATTCTGAGGCAGCAATTAAGCGCCAGACATCTTTCTGAATGCCACCTTCACTGAAAGTCAAGATGTTACTAACAAATCCTCCAGGGGTCATGGCAGCACCCTTGCATAATTGCTTTTTGTCAATTCTAGGAGACCAGTCTAAAATGTACCCACTATTTCTAGACACCTTATGCTGTACTGGGAAATTATTTATACAATCCATCCACTTAGGAAAAATGCCAATTTCTAGTGCAGAATGGTTAGGACAGTGAGGTATTAGTGGACGTTCTGCTGAAATGACTGGCTTGTTATGAGAAAGTCCCATTTTAATAACTGATCTGATATAAGGCTTTGGGTCTCCAGGAACAGTATGATTAGCTGGTCTAGGTTCCCCAACTGCTGTCTTTTCCTCAAAGGACACTTTAGACAGCCAGAATGTTTATCACAGGACCAACACATAGGTAATTGAGCACTATAGCCAGAATAATTAAATCTAGTCACATGGATGGGAGTAATATGGGTGTCTGTAAATCTTCCTATCATATAAGAGTTATTGGTAAATACTGGGATGGATTCTCCGGTCCACACCACTGGGTGTACTAAAGGTGGATTTGGAAAATATGCCCAATAGGTTTCTCCCTGATTCCCCTTTACCTTACAGCTCAATAGAACTAATATTGCCATAAGCATCATGGTTGGAGATTTATCTTTTCCTTGCTGTCGAATTATTTGTTCAGCTTGCAGCATCATATTCTTCAGCTGCTTCCATGAGGATAGCTTCACCCTTGATTCTCTGGGCCATCTTTTTTCCCCTCTTCCTTCAAGAGTTCCTCTTGGCAGTGGGAGTCAGGTCTTGTGTCTCTGAATTGATCTTCAGTAGTTTGAATCTTGGTTCTAGGTCCTTCATGCCTGATGGCATGTTCAGGTACTCAAATAGGATGAAAAGTACCTTCTGGGAAAGTACAAGCATGACCTCTACTCCACATCATCACTGGATATGGTCCTCTCCATTGGCCAGTCTGCAAATACTTCCACCAATCTTGGCCTACATGTCTGTTGCTGTGGAAGACATGTGTCTTTTAGCTGCAGTGTGACCTTCTGAGTCATAGTTTAAAAAATGTAAAATGAACAGAGCATGATTGAGGTTATTTTGGGGGGTCCTAGTCCCCATCTCCCCCTTTCTGTTTTTGTAATCATTGCTTAATAGATACATGAGCTTGTTCAACAATAGCTTGACCCTGAGGGTTTTAAGGAATGCCTGAAACTCTTGGCAAAATTGCTGAAAAGAAGAGCTAACATAAGCTGGTGCATTATCAGTTTTAATCTGTAAAGAACATCCTAATATTGCAAAAGCAACTAGGCAATAAGAAGTAGCACGTTGAGTATTTTCTTTTGCACCGGCTGTGGCAAAGATAAATCAAGAATAAGTATCTACAATTAAATGTACATAACATTGTTTATTAAATTGAGGAATGTGAGTCACATCCATTTGCCATAATTGATTTTGTCTTAATCCATGGGGATTTACCCTAGATTGTAAAGATGGAATGTGTATAACACACTGGGGGTAGTGACATACAATTTGATGAGCTTGTTCTCTAGTAATATTAATTTTTATGCAAACTAGAAGGATTTTTTATGAGGCAAAGAATGTGAAGCTTGTGCACAGTCATACAAAGACATTTGCTGACAATAGCAACCAGTTTATCAATTTTATCATTACCAGATATTAAAAGCCCTTGAAGATTAGTGTGGCCTGTAAAACAAGGGTGTTGTCACATTTGTACCATCTTTTGCAAAGTATGAAACAAACTGAATAACTCTTGTGATGCTGTATACCCAATGGTTGAAGTTCCTATATTCTTTGTAACACCAACTGCATAAAAGCTGTCAGAATAAATATTAATGGGCTCATTTGCAAAATGACTGAATGCACTAATGAGAGTTTGAAGTTCTGCTCATTGAGTAGAAGTGTATGAAGTTTGTATCACCTCTGTATGCATGCGACTATAAAAACCTGCTTTTTTGACATAGAGTAGGGCTGTTACATACTCCCTGAGGCAACATTTTCTAGCAATATTTTCTTACTGGTTCTTTAAAATTTATTGCTGGGATACTGAAGGCAAACCTTTTACAGTTGTCTGAGCTTGAGCCATCAGTGAATACTGTTAGTGCTACATCTAATGGTTGTGCATGCACAATCTTTGGAAAAATAAATGCAGTTACTAAGGCAAACTGAACAATTTTATCACAAGAATAATGACTTTCTATCAGACCAGGAAAATTAGCAAAAGCTACTTGCCAAGTATTAGAAGTTTAAAAAAGCCAATCATTTTATTGAGTAGAAAATGGGGTGATTATAATCTTAGGTTCTAATCCAACCATCTATAAAACTTGCATTCTGTCCTTAATAACTAATTGAGCAACAAAATCATGAAAGAGAGTTGATGACTTTTGAGGAGAATGAGCTAAACCGATCCATACAATAACTCCTAATGATTGCTAAATTGCTCCTGTAGGAGAAGGAGCAGTTGGGAATATTAATAAATATACAGGATCTTGTGGGTTAATTAGAGTAAGCTGAGCATTTTTAATAGCAATTTCAACCTTTCTCAAAGCCATTCTTGTTTCTGCTGTGAGCTGACAAGAAGTTGGAGAAGGATCTCCCTGTAATATTTGAAATAAAAGGCTTAGATCTGCAGTAGTTAGTTTTAAAGATGGTCTTACCAATTAATACCACATAACAGTTTTTGAAGATCATTAAGGGTGTGCAGTTTCTTGACTCTTATCTGTAAATTTTGAGGGCGGATTGTGTGCCCTTCGAATATATGACCTAGATATTGGAAAGGGGATGTCGTCTGTACCTTTTCAGGTGCAATGCACAAACCCATTGCAGTGTGTGAATTTTCTAGCTGGTCAAAGACTTTCAAAAGTACATCTGGATTAGCATGAGCTAAAAGTATATCATCCATAAAATGAACAACATATGAATCAGGGAATTACTCCCTCACAGGCTTGATGGCACCACAAAATTTTGACATAGAGTAGGGCTGTTACACATCCTCTGAGGCAACATTTTCCAGCAATATCTTCTAACTGGCTCTTTAAAATTTATTGCTGGGACACTGAAGGCAAACCTTTTACAGTTGTCTGTGTGCCAAGGTGTAGAAAAGAATCAATCTTTTAAATCTATTACTATTAAGTGATAATCCAAAGGGATAGCTGTATGTGAAGGAACTCTGGTTATAAGGGTCCCATGGGCTCAATCACACAATTAATTGCCCTGAGATCTTGTAATAATCTCCAGGTTGCCAGATTTTTTTCTTAATTACAAAGATGGGTGTGTTCTAAGGACTGAACATAGGTTCTAAATGGCCAGCCTGAAATTGTTCTGAACCAGCATGTAGGGTATTATAAGTTTCCCCTTGTTAAGGGCCACTGACTAACCCAGAGTGGCTCTTCTGTGAGCCAATTAATTTTTCTGCTGTTTTCTGGGTCAGGGATAATGTCAGGGCCCCTAACAAAAATTTTGGCTGCGTGAATTAACTAGTCTTTTCTGGAAAGACTGGGTTATAGATAAATACCCTTCTTGTAAATTTCTATCAATTTCTCTAGAAATAAGTTTTTTTATTAAGTCCCTCAGATGGCATGATAGAATTTAGAGTTATTAGTAGCAAACCTCAGCTGCTTAGAATATTTTGGCCCCACAAATTTACTGGCAAGATGTCTAAGAAATAAGGCTTAAAACATTCCAGTTACCATCTTTATCTTCCCAGCAAAAATACTGAGCACTTTGTGCAGGCTGAGGGATGTGACCAATCCCCTCTAAGCTGGCAGCTGTAATATGCAAAGGCCAGTCCCTAGGCCAGTACCTGCTAGATAGGACAGATCTATCAGCCCCAGTGTCCACGATTCCCAGAAATTTTTTATGATTGATTTTAAGATCCAGTAGGGGTCGCTTTTGCCATGATAACTGAGCCCAATATGGTTGATCAGGGGCCAGGAAGTTGAGCTTTTATCTTGGCCATTTGTGCAGCAGCACGGCAAGAATATTAACTGTGCTAATACAACTCTTGAAGAGAGCTGAGTAGTGCGATGCGATTTGACTGTATAACAATTTCAATTTCTTCTCTCAAATTTGGGTCAATCACTTCTGTCAGCACCTGGATTCCCTTTTGTAAATTGTTCCACCACAAAATTAGGCCTATGGTATGTGGTGGCAGAGGCCCATGAATCCCAGTAGGGATTGGCTGTGGTCCCATTTCAGGAGTCAAAGTTTCTCCCACAGCTGGTCATAACAGCAAGGTCCTGGTGGAGTGAGCTGGTGATATGATGGCTGGCCCTGATGATGTCTGAGTCTGCGATTTTTCTTCCCATGTATACTGTAGTGCCCCTACTATTTGGTGGGGCTGGTGATAAACCCAGCCTGATTCCCTCTTAAAATTGGGAGTCATCTCACCACAAAGGCATAAAAAGCTAATTTTGGCTTTACTATAAATTACTGGGAATTCTAGACTTGCTTGGAATGCCTGCCCATGCCTTGAACTCACCCATTCCTGGCCTTCCCTAACCAGATAACAACCCTCTCTGAGGCTCTAATGACCTTCATAAATTCTGATGTAGGGGCCAGCAATTTAAACTAGCCTTTGTGTTATGCTCATCAGAGTTTTGTTATCTGTATCTCCCCTTTGTGTAACTTTCTGGGCTATGAAGCTGCGCTCCAGAAAGCTGCGGGGCTGTCTTGTTCCCCTGTGGTTTTTGTTGGGAGAGGCAGCCCAGCTGGTTGAAATAATAAGCTTGCTTTACTTTGATTTTAATTGGAGTCAGTGGTCTAACAACTGGGGCAGGGCCCATTCCTGGTTTCTCTGCAGTAAAGAAGGGGAAAGTGAGTTTAAAAATGGTGGATGGTGGTAGTTATGGCTCAGCCATAGAGAGTTTGCCTAACATGCACGAGACACTGGGTTTGATCCCCGGCACCTCATAAAAAATAAAAGCAATAAAAAATAAAGATATTGTGTCCATCGACAACTAAGGGAAGCAGAATAAAATAGACACTAGTATTGCTGTATATACATATGTGGCCGTATAACCAATGTGATTCTGCAACCTATACACCTGGAAAAATGAGAATTTATACCCCATTTGATTCAAATGTATGATATGTCAAGATCATGGTATTGTCATGAGCAACTAATAAGAAAAAAAATATTTTTAAAAAAAGGCAGCAGGTGGCCTCCATGTTGGAGTTCCCCCACACCAGGAGGTCATCTCTCCAATAGCAGCATCTGCATGAACCTGGTGAGGTTTCTGCCCAATTGAGCGGAGACTCGCCATCCAGAGCCATATACTCAGTTCCATCACAGTTGAAACATTGCCCATGACAATAGTCTCTCATAGACTGAGGTTGCAACACTTGCTTTAAAGCAGCAGAGTGTTAAGTCCTACAGCGGCGTGGGACCCACATCCTCACAAAGGGGAATAAATACGGAAACACTTCCCCTTTTCCAATGGGGTTGGAGGATCTCCTGACAAATTTTATTGGCATTTTCAAATGCTAACTGCTTGACTAAAATTTCAGAGGCATTTGAGTCTCCTGTTGTTCTGTTAGCTGCCTGGTAGGGACACAAAATCTGAGAACTGTTACTCTAATCCCTGAGGGATCTTGCTAAAATCCAGAGCTAATCGACCTCTATTAGGCAATTCTCTCCAGGCCTTTTTGGCACATGCACTAATCTGATCGTAAATTGGCAGATCATAATTTAGCTACCTTTCCAAATCAGCAAAATCTCCAGTTCCAATTAGCATCTCTAAAAGGATTTAAAAAGACTTGCCTACAGTTTCTCTCAGCCTATTTGGTACACTTATCAGTCCAGTTAGATCACCACAATAAATAATCTCCCCCCATAAGCAAGCCAAAGAAATCCAATCATCAGGGTCAGGGGCTCACTACATAAAGATTCAAGCAGACTTAGAACAAATGCTGATTTTTTTTTTTAGTTGTAGTTGGACACAATACCTTTATTTATTTTTATTTGGTGCTGAGGATCAAACCCAGAGCCTCACACGTGCAAGGCGAATGCTCTTCCTCTGAGCCACAACCTCAGAACCATAAGTACAGCAGGTGTTTTTGAGCTCTGAGAGTCTTAAAAGGAACTGCAGCGTGGCTACTGCCAGTTCAGACTAGTTATTGAGCCTAGCTCTCCTGGAGGAGAGTGGCCAGATCAAACTTAATCTACCAAAGCCCTCCTCCAGCTCTTTCTCACCCTCTGATTGGGAATCCTCAGACTGTGGCTCAGTTTCCTTAGTAGCTTCCTGTCCATTTTCCTCCCCTCCATCTTGAATCTGCCTCCCAGAAACCTGATTGGGGCTGGTTTCCTCTCTAGCACACGCCCCCTACCATCAGAATTCTGTTGGCATACTCGTAAATCCTTGATTCTGTCAGGATCAGCTGGGACTAAAAGTTTGGTTTTAGGTCTTGCCCTGAGGCCCTGTGTCTGCGGTTTTCCAGCTACAGACTGGGCGTGAATTGACTCTGCCCTCAGACTGGCTACAGATAGGAAATTGGCTGGGAGCAGCCTCCTGCCGCTTTTCTTGCTCTAAGCTTCTAATTGCTTTTTGGAGCCCTTTCAATAAGTCTTCTGAAGACCATTGGTTCTCATCTCCGTCATCAAAAAGACATTTCTAGAGCAGTCCAGACTTTTTGAATATTTTCTATTGTACTCTTAGATAGCTTAGCAGAGAGGCAGCATTTAGACAATTTTCTACCTGGCCTCTCCCAAGTATGCAAATCTGGTGAATTTTCCTCACAAAACCATGGGCATACATCACTAAAGGTTTTCAGGAATTGAACCAGCTGGGCCCTTTTGACCTGTTTCCCTCTCAGGTTAATTAAAATCTCCAGGATCATCAGATAATCTTTTTTTTTCTTTTTCTGAAGATGTAGAATTGTCCATGTTAGTTCTTTAATGTCCCCAGCTCTCAGTCTGCCTGCTTGTTTTACAACCCTAAAACATGATTCACTGAATTTCTAATGCACGCTCACCCAAGTCTACCTATAAATTCACTCCAAGAGGTACCTTGTTCTGAGTGCCACCTGCTGCCTCCGACCAGCACCGGCAGCTGAACTAAGATCACTCATGTGAATTTGCAGGGACACAAAATAAAACACAGACATAATTTGCCTTTACTTAAGCTTTAGGACAGTTTCCCCAGCTCTCGGCCTTAGGCTCCCCAAAAGGGAGAGCAAGAGAAAGTCATGAGAGGCTGATGAGAGAGAGAGTGAGCACATTCAGAAGTCAGCTTTTATTGTGGGGACACTTCTTACAAAGTTCTATCCATAAAAAGACAGAAGGGGTAGAATTACAAGGGAACAGTTGAGTGTAACTCAGCCCTAGTATACCCTTGCAGTTAGATATTCCTGAAAATCATAAAATACCATAGTTACTCTTATTTTGGTATCTTCTGCTTTGAAGGGGGCAGATTATTAGCTTTATATGAACAATCTTTAAAAGACTAACATACCTACATGCAGAAATGAAAGCAGGGATTTCAAATTTTATCCTGTTTTTAGTTACCCATTGGGCTTCCACAGGCCCAGTTGAAGAGTCAGTGCTATTTTGCAAAGGCAGCCTCTAAATTCCTAAATTTAGAGGCTAAATTTAGGAATTTTAAATGTTAAATTTACTAGCATAAGTTAGTTTTTTTAAAATTTGCCAAAATAAAACTCATACATTTGTTACTTTGCTGTTCTTTGGAAATATGGATCTGGATTGTTATAATGTGAAAATGTATCTTGACTATTATATTAAAAAATACATTAAAATTTAACTTTGGTTCTGAAATAACAAAAATCAGAAATTAAAATGAGGTGATAAATCAAAATACATATTTTCCAAGTAGGTGTCCAAGAACCAATTAGACAAAAAAAGAATAGGTGTGACAGTTTTAAACACGAGTCACTAACTCTTTCTGTAAAGAGCTGGATAGCAAACACTTTAGGCTTTAGAGGTCCCTAGGAGTTCTGCTCCAACTACTCAACTCTGTTGTGGAATAAAAGAAGCTGTTAGTCAGCTTTTCATTGTTGTGACAAATACTTGAAAAAATCAACTTAAGGGAGGGAAGATTTATTTTGGTTTATAGTTTCAGGGGTTTCAGACCATCCAAGGTTTAAGAAAATCCAAGGCAGAAACATCATGGTGGAAGGGTTTAGTGGAGGAAAGCTGCTTACCTCATGGCTACTGGGAAGAACAGAAAGAGAAGGGATGAGGCTGTCTGGGGACAAGATCGACCCTTCCAGGGCATGTCCACAAGTGACCTACTTCTTCCAACTAGACCCCAACCCCTAGTTTTCACTATCTACCAATAATGCCATCACAAAAGTTACTTTCTCAATGGATGAATCCACTGAAGAGGTCAGAGCCCTCATGATCCAATCACATCCCCAAATCACTATGTCTGAAATTATTGCATTGGGGTCCAAGCTTTCAACCCTGGAGTTTATGGGGAGCATTTATCTAAACCAAAACCACAGCCAAACACAATACTTAAACAAGTGAGCACGGCTATGTTTCAATAAAACTTTATTTACAAAGACACATAGGCTGAACTTTGCCAAAACTGTCCTTAAGAAGTGAGAAAGAGATCTCTTTATCTTTTCTTCTCTCTTTTTAAATTTTGCAATGGTAGGGATTATACCCAGGGCTTCTGCAAACTAGGCAAATGCTCTACCTCTGAGTTGTACCCTTAGCCCCATATGAAGAGGATTTATGGAGAAAGTTGTCTCCAACCCTCCTAAGAATCTCATCTTGGGCTTAGAGAGGAGGCTTCAGGAGGTCCTCTTAGAGACTTTGGCCAGTGTCACCCCAACTTTACAAGGCATGTTGCTCCTAAGACTGGATATTGACTGCATTTTTTATCAATGGCATAACCAGCATCTGCAAGTAATTCCTATGTACCTGAGATAGGTCATGGTGGAGACAGCACTGGCTAGGCTGACTGAAGTTGAGATCAAAAGAACCCCCAGGAGACTAGGACTCCAACAGACAGTTCTGTGTAGTGTTGACTGACCTGAGACAGAAGGGGAAGGGACACCAAAGAAAAAAGTGACTGGCATTCTAATTTCTAAATTTAGACTGTGTTTAACCAGAGCATTTATTATTATTTTAAAAATATTATTGAGTAGAAGTAAAACAGGCCAGACACAGAAAGACAAATACTGCATTCTCTCACTTACCTGTGGAATCTAAAAAATTGAACTTGTAGAAGCAAATACTAGAATGGTGGTTATTAAGGGCACAGGAATTGGGGTGTGCTTGGAAACAGGAAGATGTTGGTCAAAATGTACAAAGTTTATGTTAGAAGACATAAGTTTTAGAGATCTATTATACAGCTTAGTGACTATAATGTTATGTTAGATTCTTGAAAATTGCTTAGATGATAGATTTTAAATGTTCTCACACACACAAAAATTAAGTTTGTAAGGGTTTGGATATATTAATCAGCTTGATTTAATCATTTTAAAATGTATATACATTTCATAATCAATAAATCTATACAATTTTAGTTTGTAAGATTAAAAGTAATAATGAAGATAGAGATAATAAATCATGGAGGTGAAATTTCATGGGGAACAAGGGAAAACCTTCCTTCAGTTAAAAAAAAATTCTAATGAGATTCTGAAGACAAAAACCTGTTGCATTATTTGGTGCTTATTTTCACAAACCTTTTTATAACAAAATTTCAAAGGTACAGTCAACAGGACAGAGAGACATAAAAAGAACTCCCGTGTTCCCATCATGCAGTAACTGGTAGCTCAGTTCCCTCTGGCAGTCACACTCCCCGTCACCTTTCACCACCCCCACCACCCCATACAGAATTACTTTGAAGCAAATCATAAATCACATCATTTATTCAAAAATACTGGAGTGTATATCTCTAAAAGAAAAAAAAGACTTGTAAAAAATGTAAGCATGTTATCATCATCTCACCTAACAAATCAACAATAACCTTACATTCTCAAATATCGAGTCAGTGTTCAAATTTCTGATCGCTTAATAATTTCTTTTAGTATTGGTTTGTGCAGTTCAGGATCCAAAATTTAAGTGTTGCATTTAGTTGGTAAGTTTCCTATAATCTTTAGTCTCCCTCTTTTTTGTTTTTGTTTGTTTTGGTTTTGAATTGATTTTGTTTTCTTTTTGTTGAAGAAATCAAATTTTTTTGAACTGTGAGTTTCTGCTTTCTGGATATGTTGATTGCATATCTGTGCTTGTATTTAACAATATGCTTTCTTTTTTGTGTTTGTTTTAAAAGAGAAGTAAGATCTAGATGGTTGATCAAATTCAGTTTTAATCGTTTGGCAAGAACATCTCATGGGTGATACACTGCTATGGTTCTTCCAGCTCGGAAAAGTCAGATTTTCTCTGTGATGTTCATATCAATCAGGATTAGGACCATCTGATTAATTGGTTATAAAGTTTTTTCTTTAAAATCAGTATTCCATCTAATGGTTTTGGCAGCCATTGATGATATCCATAATTTTATTAGAAGAAAACTATACGCTGATTCTATCTTGCAGGTTACATTTGTTCAACATATGGGTTATACATATATCTTGCCAGTGCATTGGGATCCCCTGGGTGGGGAACTCAGTAATCTTTTCAGGAGTTCTTTTTGTTCACAGTCTTTGGAGTTTGGGTGCATTTCTCCATTTGTTTATTTGGAGGGAGTTTTATAAACTCAGTAGCTAGTTCCCCAGTCTGCTTTGGTAAGATCTGCTGACCTCTGTGGGGATGACCTTTAGAGAAACGGGTGACCCTTCTCCTTGGAAGACCTATAAATGACAAACACAGGATACATTTAAGATCTACTTGGTCAGAATAAATGTTGCTTCTCATCTTGAGAGGTTTTTGATATTTTGGAGAAATGTTTTCCAGATAGTCCAATGTCTTGGAAGCAAAACAATTTTTTTTCTTATTTTGAAAAAATGTCACATTTGAGAAGAAAGTAGATCCTTGTACTCAATCCATGCCTTGGTGGAGTTACTGGGGGAAGCAGTGGGGTTCCATATGGCTGACTTTCTAAGTCTGTCTCTCTTAATTGCCTCCACAGCTCCTTATTATTTTGTCCTTCGTGGTGTTATCCAAACCCAGGGAGGGATTTGCTGCTTCCCACATCTCTCCCTCGTTCCTTCTTCACCATAATCTTTATAGGAATCACCAAATGTTTAATGTGATAGCAAATTAAATATTGTTTGTGTAGGTCTGAAAACGTCAGGGGCTATGTCTAAAAATTTGCCAATTTAAAGTATGGTTCTTGGATCTAAATCAAATTAGGTGGTTTGAGAATGAGACCACCTTCCTGGAGGAAGATTAGGCTCTTAAACAATTTCAATGTCATAGGCAAGTGGGCCTCCAATGGAAAATCCCAGATAAAAAGACACTTTTTCTATGCTCCTACCACTTCTAAGTTGACCCAAGAAAGCGGGTGTGATGGGTATTGTGATTTTTTCATTGATCCCATACTCTATGTATAAACAATTATTTTCAGCTCGTCCTTGCAAACGAAGCAAAAGGTCTTGGACTTTTCTCTCCTTCCATACATCTCCACTTTGCCACACAAAATTAATATCAGGTGTCTTTCCAAAGCATTGATCGATTTTTCCTTTGTGGACAAGTCTGTTCATATTGTTTCCTTTTCCAAGAAAGAAATATGCGATAGGTTGCTTTGTACGATACATGTGCTTATATTGCCCCCTGAAAGAATTTTGCAATGATTGAGCATACTTTTCCATTTGTTTAGAATCCTGATCCAGTTGTTGGTTTTCTGGCCAGAATAAGAGTGAAGCTAGGAAATAAGGTTCTGAATATTGGTAAGTTGGTCCTACTTGTTGCAAGACATCTCGAAGCTGTTCTTTCAGTTTTTTAATTGACTTCACTAGTTTGGAGGCAGGTTTAATACAAAAGAGAATGATGTTGGCCAAGATGAAGTTTTGCTTTTCCTTTAGGTGCATTTTGACAATACATTGTTCAGAGAGAAAAGTATATTTGTTCACTATATCTTCCATGGTGCTTATAGCATCTTCTTGACTTTTGATAAGATATTCTAGGAGCCCAGAAAACTTGTCTGCTTTTAAAGCTTCTAGGGTTCTTCGATTTCTCTCTACTTGAAGTGGCAAATGGAGTTTTGATCCAACATCTCTGCTATGTGATTCTGCTAAGGGACCAAATATATCTACATACTTCTTGAAAGATACAGCTACTTTCCTCCGAGTTTTGGCCTCTTCATTTTGCTTAATGTTGTTCCTGGGTTTTAGAAGGACAAAGTAATCATCAAAAAAATCAAAGGACTTCTTCAAAGAAGATTGCAATGTAGTTAGATAAGGAATAAAGTTCTTGAGGACCATTTTAAATTCATTTGTATCACCTGGAATATCACTATTTCCTGATATAAAATTGACCATATATCTTTTAGACAGTTCATTTTTATTGTCAAAAAATGGAATGAGCTGGAGAATCTGGATTGTGTAAAGTCCAACTTCTATCTCTCCTTGATAGCCAGCGATGTTGTAAGTGTCATACCTCCTTTTTGACTTCTGATACAGTCTTTCCTTCACTTCATATTCTCGATCTTCACTTTGCTGTTGAGATTCTCTGAATGCACTGGAGGCATGTACAGCTAATTCCAGAAGATTAGTTAGGTCATCAACTGAAATGTTCCTATTTCTTCCATTATCTTCTATCCACCATCTTATTTTACTTTTGTAGACTTGACCCAGTGTGTCTGAGATATAGGAATTGTCAGGTTCTATCTTTTTGGCTTGTTTTGCCCACTTCAGAGCATTGCTGAAATCCTTCTCTTTAAGGTAGAAATGTCTTGACAAGGCTTGGCACATGAATGCATTTGGGTTGAATCGACTGATACCTTCAAGCAATACAGCTTTAACTGCCTCATTGCCTTCATCTTTATGTAATGCTTCAATGAATGGGGAAAACCAGTTTCCTGTACCTTCAGGTTCGTTTCGCTGTCGTGTGAGCAGCAGGGTTTGCATATCTTGGAGAAATTTGCTTTTTCCTATGGCAGCATCATAGAACATATTTTCTGTGAGCAAATCCAGCATAATTTGACTTTTATCCAAGTTATAGCTTTTCTTCAATTCTTCCAGTGAGAGAATTGCAATCAAAGGGTGAATGATGCGCACTCCACAGTATTTCCCACATTCTTCCACCTCTGTTCTTATCAGAATTGTAGAGAAGGTGCCCATTTTGTCTTCAAGTTTTTCTGTTCCCCAGTAAGCCTTCTTGTTTGAGATTCCTAAGAACTTCTCACATTGTGAGAGTGAAATGGTGGTATCAGGCACATATGAATTCAGAAGAGCCAGAAAAGAAAAGAGTTTTGCTTCCTTGGTACAAATATTCTGCCCTTTCAGAATATTCCTCACCACATTTTCTATGTACTCTTTATTAAAATTGTTTTTCATGATCATGAAGGAATAAAAATCTTCAAAGTTTTTATGCTGCTCTTTGATTTCTTTCAATTTAAGCTCAAAAGCTCTCTGTTCTTTGGGAGACAGTTGTTGTATTAGGGCAATACTGTCTGAGTTCCTTGCACTTTTTTCAGGATTTTGTGATCTCATGCAATTTAGGATGATCACTAGAGGTCTCTCATATCGAATGTGCTTATTAGCTACAGCTGTGTGAATGGAAGCTTGCAGAAGGTAGACATTATCTTGTTCTTCAAAATCATCAACAAGGAGCAATACTGGTAAGTATTCCTGATGGCCTGATGCCCCATAGGTAATTAAATTTGTCACCTGTTCTCCAATTTCAGAAAAATCCACTGTCTTATTTTTCAGCACAGCACATCTGAATTTCTTCCTTAGATCCCACAGAAGATGCATAGCCAAGGTAGTCCCTCCACAGCCTGGATGATGATACAAATGAAGGATTTTGGCACATGTTTGTTTAGAAGAATCTGCCCAGTTTTGAATCATTTCTTCCAGTCTTTCATACTTATCTCTTTTAACAAAAGATGAAAAATAGCTTTCAGAAGAAAAGTAGAAGTTCCACCATGATACTTTGCCACCTCGGTAGAAGTCTTCCTCTTTGGATGCCTTGAATTCTAGTAATTTTTTCTGGTCTTTCTCCAAGAGTGTGTCTTCACATTCATTTTCACAGAGAATTTCCAGGGCAGTCATGATTTCTTCTTCTTTCTTCAGAAGGACAGTAGATGAACCAACTGAGGGCAATAATCTCTTTGAGGATCGAGTTACAGATTTTAGTTTCAGAACAGTGCCATTTATTTCTTCAAGATTTAAGGCAGAAATACATTGGTTTGATAATTCATCTTGGTGTTTCGTTAATCTTGCTTCAAGCAGGTCTTTCCATCCCTGGCATATGTGTGAATGTACACAAATACACAGTATACTTTCCATTCCTTTGAGATCTTGGTAGAAAGCACAGAAAGTCTCGATGAGGGGGTCTCTGGGGTCATCCACAGAGGAGAGTAATAGAAACACCACCAAAAACTTCCCTCTTGGCATTATGTCTTCACGTGTGAGGAATGAAATCAGTTTCCTGACTTCAGAAGCTCTTTCCCTTTGCCAGGAAATTGGATCTAAGGGTTTGTATTTTTCACTGTCAAGGTCTGACCTCCCATTGCAGAAAATCCAGCTGGGTTGCTGGTAAAGATTCAGACTAGAAATCTTGTCACTCCACGTGGTCCCTTCTGCAAACAGACTTGGAGTGTGAAGGTTTGCTACTCGGCTTTCTTTGAAAGCTTTGACGACTCCATTCCTTGCTGATTCGGGATCAAACTCTAACACAGCAAACCACTTGATTTCCTTGAGGAAATCCAAGTGTTTTGTTTGCTCTGGGTTACATTTATTTGTTACAAGAATGTACCAGTCATAGAATGAATTGTCCAGCAAATCTTGATTTCCTGTCAACAGTTTAACTAGCTTGGACCCCTCACTTTTGTTTTTATTTGGCTTTTCTTTGCATTTTTCTTCTGCTTCTTTCCTAGACTCTGCCACTTTTTTTAAGTCTAGTTTAAAAGCTTTGAAGTCCGACTTACTTTTTGTGATGTCCTTAGATTTGGGCCCATCTCTCACAAAGACAGAGTATTTTGAACTTTGTTCCCATGCTTTGTTGTTACAGTTTTGCATTTTGATCTGGAAATAGTCCTCTCCACATTCTGCATATTGTGGAATGACATCCACTTCTATAACAAATCTGTCAGATACAGTACTGTTTGGCAGTAAAACTTCCACAAATCTGGGCTCTCGAATGCACTTCTCTGCTTGTTGGACCTGATGTGCTTCAAAATACTGATGTATCATCTTATGGAAGTGTTCAATTAGGGCTTCTTTAGTGACTTTGGTGATTTGCACACCAACAATTTTTCCATGGGGTTTGTCTTCGACTCCCAAATGAATGGTGCCATTGGTACGTGAATTCATACAAGCTGAGGCAAATCGGAAAACCTCGTTGCTAAATTTCATCTTAATATCCTCTTCTGTGGCTGTTTTTGTATTTGTGAAGGCCTTGAACTCACGTGCTGGATCGATGAGATTGCGTGATCCAGTTTCAGGCTGTAGAATGAAATGTAATTTATAACGATATGGATCACTGGATTCATCGAAAGGATATGGGATACATGTTGGTTCTAGGCATGGCTGCTTCTCCTTTAAGTCATCTGTTTCATCTTCCATGAGCTCATCTTTCAGTGACTTGGAGCCTGTAGCCACTGGACTCGTAGTGGCATTGGACACATCTGAATCGTTGTTATTCTTTTGTTTTTGTTCCAAAGTCTCTTTACTTTCCTTTTGCTTCACAGTTTGTTTTGGGGGAATATTTTTACTGCCTTTTTTCCCCTTGGATGTCTGAGTAGGATCTCGAGAGGATGTTTTCAGTAATTCCTTGAAGAGCTCTTCTATTTGGATAGCTGGTCCATGGGTTATGCCCATATCCACAAGATTCGTTTTGTTTAACCACTTCAGGATGGCACCGTTCACATCCTGGGCCACCAAGGTGTCCCTGTGCTTTTGGTCAACCTTATGGCTTTCTAACCATAGGTTTACATCTTCTTTTGTCCAGTCATCTGTATTTTCTGGAAGGTTTAGTTGCTCTGCCATTGTGATACCTATAGTTAGAGAAAGAATAATCATTTATTGTTTTACCAGTAAAACTTTGAAAGAAGTTATTATGGGTCATATACATGTGTTACAGAATTTTAAAAGGTCTTATCACCAATTTATTCCATGTTCTCCCAGGAATGCTACCAAATATGTATGTATGAGCACTTGTCTCCTATGAAGGGCATCAGGCTATCCAAAATTTACTTTACCTTGCTTTTTGCACTAAGTATATGAGAGATGCTGCCAAGTAGTATATGTAGAGATGTTTCATTCTTATTCATGGTTATTTGCTGTAATGGGCATTTGCTGTGTAATTTAAGAATATTCAATTCTACTATAGAAAATAAAAAGAGGATATATGACAATAAATGTAGATACAAGTTGTTTGTGAAAGGTGATGATAGATGAACTAAATCGAGTTGTCACAGCTAAGAGTCGGTCATAGCTACGAAAGAAGAGAAAGACCAAATAGTCATAAAATATTCATGAGATACATATGAACATTTTTGAGGTATAATTAGGTTACTTGTTGCAACATCATTGTGACCTTTTGTGTTCTCTATTCAGGGAATATAAGTAAAATCCACAGTAGCATATTGGGCTATTCATGACCTATAGCTGGTCAGGCATACTTACTCTGAATCTTCCTGAGGAAAGCCACTGTATGACATTGATCCAGGGCCTTTTCTATCCACTGAACCCCTTAGGACAGATCTTAACTCTGAACATATGGAGGAAGCTAAGGTTTCTACCCTTGAGATTGGTACAATAATACTGTCAGACTGTCATAAGTTAAGTATATATAGTATAACATCTACAGTAACCAGTGAAAATGTATACAAAATGATGTACTCAAAGACGTTGTAAATGGAAATGTAATTGTACTTAATTTTCAAGTAACCCAGAAGAAGGCAGGAAAATAAGACAAAGGAAAAATAGAACAGAGAAGAACAAATATAAATAAACAAATAAACAAACTCAATTTCTAATGTATCAATATTTACATTAAATAAAAATGACTTAATTATGGAAATTAAAAGACAATTTTGTAACCTGAATTCAAAATATACCCAAGTGTATCCTGCCTATGTGACTTTCAGTGGAAATATAATGATATAGGTGGGGTGAAGGTAAAAAAATAGAAAAAGTATGTCAGTCAAAAATTTGGGGGTGGGAGCATGGGGGATTGAATCCATGGACAATTTACCACTGAGCTTCATCCCTAGCCCTTATAAAACATTTTTATTTTGAGACAAGTTCTCTTTAAATTGCTGAGCCTCAGCTTCCTGAGTTGTTGGAACTACAAGTGTACACCACCATATCAAGCTCATACAAATATTAATAAACACAGAAGTAGCTACATGAATGTTGGATAAAATAGTCTTCCAAGTATAGAAATTTGCTAGAGACAGGAATATTATATACTGATAAAAGAGTCAGTCTAACTAGATTTCATAGCAGTCTTAAAGTATAAGCATCAGATAAAAAAGTTGCAAATGTGTGAGTCAAGTACCGATCAAAATTTTCAGTTTTCAACCAATCCACAATTACAGTCAAATATTTCAATACCTTTGTCTTAACCACTGATACAACAGTTAAACAGAATAGTGATGATATAGACAAACTCAACAATATCATTAATTAACAGGTTCTATATCATACTTGTAGCATACTGCAACAAGAACAATAATATTCCATTCTTTTCAAGTGCCAAGATAGACCATATCCTAAATGATGAAACAAACTTCAATAAATTATTAAAAAATTGAAGCCAAAATTTAACCCTTATCTCTCTTCATGCACAAAATTCAACTCAAACTAGATCAAGGACTTAGGCATTAGACCAGAGACCCTGTGCCAACTAGATGAAAATGTAGGCCCAACTTTCCATCATGTCAGCTCAGGAACTGCCTTCCTCAACAAGACTCCTAAAGAACAAGAAGTAAAATCAAGAATTAACAAATGGGGGCTGGGGATGTGGCTCAAGCGGTAGCGTGCTTGCCTGGTTCGATCCTTAGCACCACATACAAACAAAGATGTTGTGTCCGCCGAAAACTAAAAAATAAATATTAAAACAATTCTCTCTCTCTGTCTCTCTCTCTCTCTCTCTCTTAAAAAAAGAATTAACAAATGGGATGGTGTCAAGCTAAAAAGCGTCTTCAGAGGAAAAAAAAAACAATCAAGAATGTGAACAGAAAGCCTGTAGAATGGGAGAATCATTACCACCTTTAACTCAGAGCATTTATCTCCAGAATATACAAAGAACTAAAAATAAAACCTAACACCAAAAAACTCAATTGATAAATTGGCAATGGAACCGAACAGACATTCAAAGAAGAAATACTAATAGTTAGCAAATATATGAAAAAATGTTCAATATATCTAGCAATTAGAGAGATGCAAATTAAAACTACACTGAGATTTCATCTCACTCTAGTCAGAATGGCAATTATCAAGAATACAATTAACAATAAATGTCGTTGAGGATGTGGGGAAAAGTTTACACTCCTACATTGCCAGTGGGAGTGTAAATTGGTGCAACCACTCTGGAGAGCAGGATGAAGATTCCTTAAAAAAACTAGGAATGGAACCACCATTTGATATAGTTATACCACTGCTTAGTATATATCCAAAGGACTTAAAATCAGCATACTATAGTGATGCAGCCATATCAATGTTTATAGCAGGTCAATTCACAAAAACTAAACTATGGAACCAGCCTAGGTGCCTTCAACAGATGAGTGGATAAAGAAAATGTGGTATATATACACAGTGAAATATTACTCCCCCATAAAGAAGAATGAAATTATGGCATTTATCAATAAATGGATGGAACTGTAGACTATCAACAATGTTAAGTGAAATAAGCCAATCCCAATAAACCAAATGTTGAATGTTCTCTCTAATATATGGATGCTAACACACAACAAGGGGGGAAGGGAAGAATAGAAGTTCATTGGATTAGACAAAGGGGAATGAAGGGAGGGGAGTGGGGGACAGAAATATGAAAGACAATTGAATGAATCTGACATAACTCTCCTATGTATACAGAGGAATATGTCACAGTGAAATTCCACATCACATAAATCCATGAGACTGGAATTCTAAATAGAATAAGATATACCACATGGTTGTATAAATATGTCAAAATACAAGATACTATCAGATATAACTAAAAAAAATGAAAAAAAATTGAAACCACACAGAATGTTTGTTAACCACAAGAAATTGTAATAGAAATTGATAACAGAAAAGAGGAATCTCACAAAACATGCTCTTCTAAATCATTCATGGGCCAAAGAGGAAGTCTCAAGTAAAATAAAGAAATATATTGCAATGCGTAAAAATGAAAGTATAACACTTCATTTTAAATTCCAAGCATTTAAAGATTTAACACTGATTCTACACAATCTCCTTCAGAAAACTAAAAAAGAGGAATATCTACCAATTTATTTATGAAACTAGTATTATGCTATTAGAAAGAACAACAAAGACAGCATAAAACATACAACCACAAATCCATATCCTCCATGAATATACAAAAGAACTATTAACATAATAATAGCAAGTAGAACTTAGCAATATAAGAGAATCATAACCTAATTATCTTATGAGATAGGGTTTATTCCAGGGATGCAAGATGGTTGACTATTCAGAAGTCAGTAAGTGAAATCTGCCATAATGACAGGATATCAAAGAAAAATCACATAATCACATCAAAGGATGTGAAAAGAACTTTTTGACAAAATTCAAAACATGCATTATAGTTAAAACTCTTAGAAAAACAGGACCAGAGTAGAGTCTGATAAAGAGTATCTACAAAAAAATCTACAGCTCACACAACTAATGGTGAAACCCAATGCTTTTTCCATTAGAATGGGAGCAAGGAAAGATGCCTAACTCTACTCATACTTCCTTGACAGATTGCTGGAAGTTCTGGCCAGTGCAATAAAGCAAGAAAGAAGAGGAAAAACAGAGTATGCAAAGGAAGAAATAAAACTGTACTTATTTTCAAATGACTTGATTAGCTACATGGAAAATGACAAATAATTCATAGGATACAATTGAGTTCTTCAATATTTCAGAGCACAAGATAAAAATAAAAATGTCTTTCTATAAGTGAGCAATGAACATATGAAAAAATATTAAAAATCAATTCCTTTAGGAATCAATAAAAATAAAACCAAAACAAAACAAACAAAAAATCCTGATATACTTCATATATATATATATATATATATATATATAAACATATATGTATAAGTCTAGCAAAACATATAGTTGACTTTTATGCTCAAAAGTACAAAACACTGAAAGAAATCAGGGATCTAAATAAATGGGGACACATACTGTGTTCACGTGGGAATTTTACATAGTATGTATGTTAATTTTCTACAGATATTAAACAGGTTTAACATAATGTGTATCAAAATTCCAGTATGATTCTTTATAGATAAATAAAATTCTTGTAAAATTTGTATGGAGAGGCAAAGGAAGAATACTAGTTTCAAAAATTTTAATAATAATAAAGTGAGAGAAATTGTTTTTTAAAGACATTTTATAACTACAATAATCAAAGCTGCATGGTATTGGTAGAGAGATAGATATACCACTGGAATAGAATAGGATTCCAGAAGTAAACCCACACAAATATGCCCCATTGATATTTGACAAAGACGCAAAAATAATTCAATGAAGATTGGATGGTTGTTTCAACAAATGATGCTGGAGTAATTGGACATACATATGCAAAAATTAAATAATCCCAACCTGAACTCATACCTTATGCCAAAATTGACTTGGAATGGACTTCCATGTAAAATATAAAATTAAGAAACTTTTAGTAAATACATAGGAGAAAATCTTCATGATCTAGGGCTAGGCAAAAGTTGTACCCCAGGTGAATGATAGTGATCTCAAATGAAAAGTTTACTACAGGGACACAGCCACATCAATGTTTATAGCAGTACAATTCACAATAGCTAAGCTGTGGAACTAACCTAGATGCCCTTCAGTAGATGAATGGATAAAAAAATGTGGCATATATACACAATGGAATATTACTCAGAAAAAAAAAGAGAATAAAATCATGGTGTTTGCAGGTAAATGGATAGAGTTAGAGGAGATAATGCTAAGTGAAGTTAGCCAATTCCAAAAAAACAAATGCTGAATGTCTTCTCTGATATAAGGAGGCTGATTCATAGTGGAGTAGGGAGGTGGGGCATGGGAGGAATAGACAACTCTAGATGGGGCAGAGGGGTGGGAGGGGAAGGGAGGGGCATGGGTTAGAAATGATGGTGGAATGTGACAGACATCGTTATCCAAAGTACATGTATGAAGACACGAATTGGTGTGGATATACTTTGTATAAAACCAGAGATTTGAAAAATTTGTGCTCTATATGTGTAATATGAATTGTAATGCATTCCGCTATCATATATAAATTTAAAAACATTAAAAAGACTTATTTAGGAAAAATTATGTTCAAAATTGAGTAAGATTTCTATTTTAATGAAATATCTCGGGGCTGGGGATGTGGCTTAAGCGGTATCACGCTCGCCTGGCATGCATGGGGCGCTGGGTTCGATCCTCAGCACCACATAAAAATAAAATAAAGATGTTGTGTCCACTGAAAACTGAAAAATAAATATTAAAAAGTTCTCTCTCTCTCTCTCTAAAAAAAGGAAAGAAATTCACTATCTCTAAAACATATATCAGCACATCAAAATCCATTTTTTCAGAAATGTCATTAGCACTGATTTCATTTTTCAATGAGTTCACATTTTTTATAAATTTAAAATTGTCCCACGAAGTGCATAAATTTATATATTTATCTATTGATTAAAGATTTACTGAATCATTCAAAACTGTCAAACAGCATCATTCTGTAAATTTGGAATTAAATAAGCCCTTACTATTCAACAGTTTGTAGTATAATTTCATGAAGGCTATAATAGGAATTGTGTTGCAAAAACTCCTCCAGTAGGGGCTGGGGATGTGGCTCAAGCTGTAGCGCACTCGCCTGGCATGCGTGCGGCCTGGGTTCGATCCTCGGCACCACATACAAACAAGGATGTTGTGTCCGCCGAAAACTAAAAAGTAAATATTAAAAAAAAATTCTCTCTCTCTCTCTAAAAATAAAAAAAAAAATCATTAAAAAAAAACTCCTCCAGTAATTGTCTGAGGCTCTAGATGTCAGGACATCAAGACTGCATGGATTTAACCCATTCTACGCAAATGAAGAGCTTAGTAGATAATTTTATGGTAGTAACATGAAAACATTCAGCCCTTCATCCTAAAAATGGCAGAGAAGTGGCTGAGTCATGTTGTCTCTCAAATGGTTCATAAGGTCTTCCACTTTTGCATATTAGCAAGCTAAGTCACTCCACTTTTTGCTTATTCACTAAGACCTTTTTCTCAGCAGTATGAAAGCTCCTCTTAAATAGAATGCACTTTATATTACCATTTACTCCTAATTATATACATCTTTCCTTAGCACGTCTAAGGACCTCTTGTCTCCCACGTTGTAAACTAATTTTTTTGCCTTAATTTGTAAAGCCCTATGAATAAGGTATACTTTATTTATGTGTTACCAATTGCATAATCTTTTTTCTTTTTAAAATATAACTTCAGAGCTTTATTAAATGAGGAATCAAAAAATAGAAATTAAAAACTTGCAATGTCATACATTAGAGAGGAAAAATATATAGAACCTAGCAGAAATGAAACTGCTGCACATCAAAACTTATAAAAAGCAGTGTCAACAATATTTATACAAATAGTTATAGCCTTAAGTGCTTTTATAAAAATAGAAAAATGATTGACAGTGAACTAAATGCCAATTTAGTAAACTCAAAGAACAATAAAACAAATATGAGGCAGGAAGAAGGAGGAAGAAAACAAAGGGCAAAAATCTAAAAAATGGAAACCATAGTTCCAACAGAGAGATGGAAAGAAGATCAAAAGTCATCAACAAAGAGTAATAAAGTTGACACACCTGTGGAAGGATTAAACAACAAATAAAAGAGAGATGTCACAAATAGGCAATAAGAGGTGCTGTAAAAATTAAAGCAGTTAGGGAATATTGCAACCAACTGTACATGAGTAAAATTGAAGACTGAGGTTAACAGACAAATTCATCCAAAAATGTAACTTACCAAAACTGACTGGAGAAGGAATGGAAGGAGACCACTTTCCTGTGAGATCACCAAGGCTGCCGATGCTCTCACTGCAACAAAAAGAAAGGAGGTGAGGAAAGCTACTTGACTTGCCTTTGAAATGATCACGGAGATAACATATTAGATGACAAAGGCCGGATGGATTAAAATTCAGAAAGGAAAGAAGCCTAGGTAAGCTTTGGGGCATTTTCTGATTCTGAGCTGGACTTGAGGAGAAGTCATGAGCCACCAGGAGGAAGGAAACCAGTGTGACTTTTGACAGTCACAATGTGGATGTGATGGATTGGAACCTAGATGTGCTCCAAAATGTTTAACCATCACCAACATGCAAAATCAAACTTCAGGGAGATGACCCTACGCACCCACCAGAATGGCTACAATGAAAGGCTGACATGCTGGTGAAGAGGTGGGGTCAATGGAGCTCTCAGACATTGCCAGTAGAAACGTAAATTGGAGAAACCGACAGTTTTTGTAAAGTTAATTATGTCTATGACTCAGCAATCCTAATGAAAAATTACTGATACAAGCAAAAACAGAGATGAATTTCACAACTGTAACCCTAAACGAATAGATCCAGTACAACATAAAATATATTGTTGGATTCCATCTATATGAAGTTCAAGAATAGGCAAATTTAATCTACAGCAGAAATCAGAATGACTTGGTGTGGTGATTATTTTCTGAGAAGCACAAGGATCTTGATCTGTGTATAGTCACACACAGTGGTACAGAACAGAAGACACAGAGACAAATCCCCATAAATAACATTATCTCATACTAGGCCAAACTGCCCAAAACACACATTAGAGAAAAGATACCTTCTTCAACAAATGGTGCTTGGAAAACTGGAAATCCATATGTAGCAAAATGAAATTAAACCCCTATATCTCATCCTGCACCAAACTCAACTCAAAGTGGATCAAGGACTTAGGCATTAGACCTAAGACTCTGCACCTAATAGAGGAAAAAGTAGGCCCAAATCTACATCATGTCTGTTTAGGAATAGCCTTCCTTAATAAGCCTCCTAAAGCATAAGTAGTAAAATCAAGAATCAACAAATGGGATGAAATTAAACTAAAAAGCTTCTTCAGAGTAAAGCAAACAATGGTGAATATGAACAGAGCGCCTACAGATTGGGAGAAAATTTTTTGCCACCTGCACTTCAGAGCATTAATTACCAGAATATACAAAGTAAAAAAACTTAATACCAAAACAACAACACCAACAAAAACAAAGACAAAAAACAAAAACAAAAAACCCATCAATAAAATGGGCTAAGGAACTGAACAGACACTTCAAAGAAGAAATACAAATAGTCAGCAAATATATGAAAAACTGTTCAACATCTCTAGCAATTAGAGAAATGCAAATTAAAACTACACTGAGATTTCATCTCACTCCAGTCAGAATGGCAATTATCAAGAATACAATTAACAATAAATGTTATTGAGGATGTGGGGAAGGGTATACTCATACATTGCTGGTGGGACTGCAAATTGGGGCAACCACTCCGGAGAGCAGGATGGAGAGTCCTCAAAAAAAAAAAAAACTAGGAATGGAACCATCATTTGACATAGTTGTACCACTGCTTGGTATATATCCAAAGGATTTAAAGTTAGCACACTATAGTGATACATATGTGGCTACATCAATGTTTATAGCAGGTGAATTCACAAGAGCTAAGCTATGGAACCAGCCTAGGTGACCTTCAACAGATGAATGGATAAAGAAAATGAGGTATATATACACAATGAAAGAACAGTACTTGTCACTTGTCGTGGTCTAACAGGTGGCCCCACCTTCCTTTAGCAATCCTCATATCTAAGCAAAACCTCATATGCTCATATGTCCTTCTGCTGAGCCCTATTACTCCACCCTGTGAAAGTATGGTTCATATCTGTCGCAATAACACTACTGTGACTCATATAGCAGCGGCACCCTGATTGTTTGGCTCCTGGGTGTTCTTGGATTTCTGAGCCTCATATCCAGGGTTCTCATGCCCCATGCCTTGCCCCTTTCATCCTGGACATTTTTCCTGGGCTCTTTCTGACTTCCTCTCTCAATGTTTAAAACACACTCGGCCTTTCCCCACTAGCTGATACAGCATAAACCAGACTGAGACTAAGAAGGGAATTAGATGGATGGTTTGATTTATGCTTGAGCTGCATCCCATATACGTGTAAAAACATAAAGTCAGGGTCTCATACAAGAGTTGGGAAACATAGAACTGGACCTGAACATTTGGCTGAGAAAAAGGAGTGACTTTTCACTACTCTCTATCTATTGTGGATGTTTCTATTGTAACTGAACAGGTTAACTTTTCATACTGCTTCCCCTAAAGCCTCTGTCAGTGTCTTGTTGTTTTGGTATTAAGTTTTGTTTTTTACTTTGTGTATTCTGGTAATTAATGCTCTGAAGTGCAGTGCCTTTCAATAAACCACTTAAAAATATTGAAGATGACACTTTTGGAGCATATTCATGAGAGGAATGAGTTCTCGTGTATGCCACTGTTCACAGATTTTTTTTTACCATAAATTAAAATTTCTTTTAAATTATTATTTTATTTTGATACTGGGGATTAAACCCAGAGGTACTTAACCACTGAGCCATATCCCCAGACCTTTTGATTTTTTTTTTAATTTTGAGACAGGGTCTCAACAAGTTGCTTAGGACTTCGATAAGTTGCTGAGGTTTGCCTTGAACTTGGGATCTTCCTGCCTCAGGCTCCTAATTCGCTGAGATTACAGGCATGCACCACCATGCCTGGAAATTCTATGTACTTTAAAAAGTCACCTGAAAAGCTGCTTTTGAGCATCCTAGCCACCAGTAAGAAACAGGAAACACAATTTGTTTGATGGTTGAACCCACCATGTAGGTTATGAACTGTTAACCGTGAGATTTGTTAGCTTTACTTAAAAATTATTAAAAATGCAATCCTCTTATACTCTCACAATACTTTATTCATTGCTTCCAGGGGAAATCAGACATAAACTATGATTCTACCAGAAACATAAAGCTGCCCAAATTGCAAGGACTTCCTGTAGTAGTCTGTCTGTCATTGATAGACCTTGTCTGACACTAATTTCTAAGAAACTACCAGGAAATTCTGTTTTTTAAGCTGCCTATTCCTTAAGACAGTGGAAAGTATCTTTAAGTAATGTAAACTTTAAAATTTTCATTTTCTGTTCTTTCTGAAAATGCTATTATGCATTGGGAATTTCATTCAAAAAAGTCCCTCTAGTTTTCAATTATATCGTTTATGGAATGTTATGACTCATATAAGCAGACTCCTGTCAAGAACAAGCGGTCTGGAAGCTGTAGGCTTAGAATATTACCATATTTAGTTTTGGTGCTTTTCATTTTTCTAAATGCAAAGTGAAATTCTCCCTATTCAACAGATTGCTGCATAGATGTCAGTAATATTAATAAGAGATATTGTACTTACCCTGATTGTCAAATTTCTTCTGTACAAAGGAGCAGAAAATCATCTGTTTTAGTGCAGAAACCATCTGATATCCAGTTTTCTTCCTCCTCGGATGTTAGAAGAGAGTATTTTCTTCATTCCAGTTTCTGTGAAAGCTTATATAGCCTCCTGTCTCAATGCTAGCAGCAACTGACTGAGAAACAATAGGGTGTGTGCGATTCCGGAGATTGGGGAAGGAAGAAACTTGGCTTGATTTCAGTTTCGTTTCTCAGATCTGAGAGCAGACTTTTCCCTCTGACATGCTTTTCTTGCCACTCACGACTTTACCACCCTCTGGTATGTTTGGTTGAAACCCAAAGACTTAACATCTTTGGATTTTGAAGGCTCTCAAGAGTTTTGAAGGCTGCATAGAGTCCTGTTACATTGCTCATAAATGGACAGATATTGTCCTAATTGATCACTTGAGAATACCAGTTTTCTTTCTCTCTTTCATTACACTTAATTATTGTCTTCATTTATTTTCTGTTGAATGACTAAACACTGCAATGGAAATAATTTACAGGTTTATAGGTGGGGAAGTCCAAAGTTGAGAGACTACCTCTAGTAAGTCTTCTTGCTTGTGGTAACTCTCTACAGAGTCCTAAAGTGGCACAGGGACCACAGGACCAGATAGAGCAAGCTTTGCTTATTTGGATATCTCTTTCTTTTTACACTAACCCACTAAGGAAATCATGAGACCCCTGCCCTCAAGACCTTATCTAATTCTAATTACCTCCCAAAGGCTCCACACCCAAATACCACTAACTTGAGGCCCTGAGGGGAACAATTTTCAAATGTTCTCACCACAAAAAATGGTAAATATTTGAGATGATAGATGTGTTAACAAGCTTGAAGTTTGGAGGGTACAAGCACCCAGGCTATGTCAGTTACATCTCAGTGAAGCTTACATTTTTTTATAGTATGCAAATGTTTTTTGGTTAGTAAAAGGCACTTTTATAATTAATATTGGAAATCTTTATACTAAATAAATCATCCAAAGAACATTGCTACAAAAGAGTTTATAAAATATGTGCATATTTGAAAAATGTAAAGTGACATCATTAATTCCCTTAAAGTATCATGTGGAGAATTTAAGAGACTTCTCATTGAAGAAGCTTAGTCTGAGGAAAAAAACCAAAAATGTAGACCCTGTCAGAGGCACCTGGCCTGGCCCTCATGGCTAGGCTGTGATGTTTTTTATTTAACATTAACAATTTCAAGAGAAGGCCACCATATTACTTTGATGATTAAGACAAACACATGATCAATATGTAAATACATGTTAATGTAAACAAAAACATAAATATCACCAAATTATAAATGTGACCAAAGATCTCCAAGTCCTAGCTAATATGAGTAACTTTTGCTTCCTTCACCAATCATAGCTAAGTCTCACTCTCCTAGAAGGGGGTTAATGCCCCTATTTCCTTATTGCATCCATTTCAAAGCAAAGCTCTGACCCTTGACCCCTCTTCCCAAATCATCTAATACAAACCATAAGCTATGAGGAGATAGCAATCCCACCAGTCCCTCCTAACCCCTTTTACTGAAAGCACCCCCCCCAACTCCTATGCTTTCTCTCTATAAATATGAGTCAATAAATACAAATTTGTTTAATTACAGATATGTTTCTAATGGTCTTTGATTAAGGGTATTGACACTTTAAATGCAGATTTTGCTTAGTTTTTTAACATTGCAAATTGACAATTTGTAATTATATAAATTTATGGGGTATAAAGCAATGTGATAAATTAAATTATGCTAAACTTAATAAGCCAGGCACAAAAAGACAAATACTGCATGTTCTCAGAATTGAAAAGACAATTGAGCTGGTAGAAACAGTGAGTAGAATGGTTGTTTCAGAGGCTGGGGTAGGAGGAAGGGGATGATGATGGTCAAAGGACACAAGATCTCACAGAAGAATATGTTCATAGAGATCTTTTGCATAGTGTGATGAATACAATTAATAAAGTACTGTACATTTCAAAAATATTGAGAGTAAATTTCAAATGTTCTCATCATAAAGATGGTATTTGAGGTGATATGTTAACTAACTTGATTCAGTCATTCTACATAGTATTCACAAATCTGTGAATTGTAGTCCCAAGCCCTGTGGAGCTCTATGTGAGGATTTCACTGTCCTATTAGGGAGGACTATGTGTCCGTCTCTGTTTTCCTACCATGTAAAGGAATGGGTTGCAGGGATTGCTCTGAGCTCCCCTATAAATGCTACAGGACTCCAGGTTAGTCCTACAGAGCAAACCAGGGCTGCAGAACCAAATGTTACAATGCTGATCGATCTTCTCTAAGGTCAGTGTCATGGGCAGGTCAAAACTGCCTAAGTGAGAACAACCAAAATAACTGGTATTTTAACAATTAGCTGGAAACAGGAACATTTGTTGTGTGTGCTCAATTTGCTGGTGGTTTCCACACCCCACAGTTGATTTACACTGGTTTTAGATGAGTTTTAAACAGTGATTGGGTACTTACCACATACCAGGGATTATTCTAAGTGCTTTATATTAACTTACTTACTCTTTCCAACAAACCCCTGAGGTAGATACTATTGTTATTTCTATTTTACAGGTAAAGAAACTTAAGCACAGAGAGGCTAAAGAATGTGACTAAAGTTAGCACAGCTAGTTCATAGCAGACACTTGAATCTAGACATCAGGCCAATGGTCATAAGCCCTGAACTTCAGAAAGGAAAAACGGTGGCTGTGAAGGAGAGCCTACCTTGACCATTAGACTCATCATCTACCCGCAGGATTTATTCCAGCAAGGGAACCCTGGGCCTGAGCTCTGAAACTCAGGTTCCACTATCCATTAGACCTGTGTGATGCTTAATTTAAACTGTTGACTCAACTGTGCCATAGGATGCCCAGATATTGTGTCAAATATCCTGGGTGTTTCTGTGAGGGTATTTTTGGATGAATTTAACATTTAAATTGACAGACTGAGTAAAGCAGGCTTCCCTCCATTATATGAGTGGGCCTCATCTAATCAATTGAAGGCCTGAATAAGAGGAAGCCCCTCTTGCCCGACAGCCTTTGGGATGGGCATACTATACAATGGGCTCCATATGATACAATTCCAACTATGTGATCCTCAGGGGAAAAAGAAAAACTATACAAAGTTAAAAGATGAGTACTTGCCAAGGTTTAGAGGAAAGGGAAAAAAAAATGAGTACATGGGGCACAGAGGAATTTTAGTGCAGTGAAATATTCTGAATGATACTATAATGGTGGATTCATGTCATTATAAGTTTGTTCAAACTCATAACATGCAACACTAAGAGTGAACCCAAATATAAACTATGGACTCGGGGCAGTACTGGTGCATCAATGTTGGTTCACCAATTGTAAGATAGGAGCTACTCTGCAGAAGATGTTGACAAGGTAGGAGGTTATGCATTAGGTGAGGGGGCAGGGAGTATGCGGGAAATTTCTGTATCTTCCATTCAGTTTTGTTACCAATCTAAAACAGCTTTCAAAAAAACCTCTAATTTTAAAAAGGTATGATTTTTATTTGCTCTCAAGAGCGAATTTTGATCCTGTTGTTTGTGTTGAAGTCCCAGCTAAGAAGGTGTGGTCTAGACTTGCAGATATGTCTACTTGAGTTTCTCATTTCCTTTTCTACCCTGTTGGCTCATTCTGCTATTGCATGTGCTTTTCCGGGGACAGCTGTTTCCTGAAACACTTCTCTAAGGTATGAAAACCAACTCTCCCTCGCCACCCCAGAGCACATTGCTGTCTAGCACCTCCCTCCCCCTGCTGGCCTTGATCTCAGCCTGGTCACCCCCCACCCCACCCCACCCCCACCCCCTCCACCCCCCACCCCCCACCGCCATTCTTCTCCTGATGCAGGGAAGCCTCCCAGACTAATCCTGTTTTATATGTGAGGGGGATTTTCTGCTAAAGATTGGGGCAAAGGGTGGGTATCTCCTTTTCAGGACTTCTTTTAAGCTCTTTGATGGATTATGGTGAGGTTTTTATTTTTGTTTTTAAATTATTTTAAAAACTCACCGGAGATTCCTTCTCTCTCTTTTTTTGAGAAATTTTTTGGGTGCTGGAATCGAACCCAGGGCCTTGTGCATTAGAAGCAAGCACTCTACCAAATGAGCTATATCCTCAGTACCCCCACCCTTTTTTTGAGAATTAAAAAATTATTTTTATGTATATAAAACTCAACATTTAACTTGGGTTAGTGGAGAGTTCTTCAGGCTGCATTTTCCAGTGTGGTGTGAGGACCCCTTTCTTAAAAAGGAAGTTATCCAGAGTCAAGCTCCTTGGGTACTATCTGCTCTGGTTTGAATGTGGTTTGCCCTCCAGAGGTTGATGTGTGGGAAAGTTGTTTCCCGCTGTGTGGTGTTAGGAGGTGGAATCTTTAAGAAATGGGACCTCATGGGAACTCCTTTGGTTATTGGAGGTGCTGCCCTCAGAAGGAATTAGGGTGGTTATGATGGGACCCTTACTTAGTCCTTATGAGAACAAGTCATTATAAAAAGCCTCTGCCTGCTCTCTGGCTTCCTGTCTCACCATATGATATCTCCTTCTTGCCATGCACTCTTGGTGCCATCTGCCTCAAGGCCCTCACTAGAGCAGAGCTGATGCCAGCACCAGCACCATGCCCTCGAACCTACAAAACTCTGAGCTAATTAAACCTTTTTTTTTAAGTAGCCAGTCTCAGGAATTTGTTATAGTAACAGAAAACAGACTTATACACCACCACCTGATCTATGTTTCTAACTCATTTGAGATCTTTGGTGTTTTTTTTTTTTAATTTTCTCATAAAATATTATAAAGTGACAAGCCCAGTTGTTTGTTTGTTTGTTTTCATGACTTAGACTTTGTAAAAAGTCTCATAGTTTTTTTTCCCCTTTCCTTGTTTTTATATAAAATTTCTCTTGGGAATAAAATCACCAAAAATTTTGTATCTGGTAAGTTTCTCTTCCTCCCAGATGAAGTAATAATTGATATATGCCAATACCAAGAAGTCTCTTAGTTGTGAGACAAGGGTTTTTCAAAAGTTCTGGGCCTACTTCTCTTTTTCTAATTGATTCAGAGTTATTAAGACTGTTATTCTCTCTCTCTCTCTTTTGTTATTATTCTTGTTTATTTAAAAGAAGGTGCCCTTTTTGATATATTTTTCTAATTAAAAAAGTAACATGCATTCAATTTAAAAATTAAGAACATCTAGGAAACAAAAAACAAAAAGGAAAGATGTCTGGAACCCATTTCTCCCAATTGTTTATTAACATTTTTAATATATAACCCCCAGTCTTTTATGGAAATGTAAATATTTGCACAATGGTGGAAGCATGAGGGACTGCTATGGTTTGGATAAGTGTCCTCCAAAGTCTCGTGTGTTTAAACTTGGTCTCCAGCTTGGCACTATTGGAGACGAAAGAAACTTTAAGAGGTGGGGCATAGCAGGAGGTCTTTAGGTCATGGGAGAGTTCTCTGAAGGGGATTGTAGGGAGCTGGTCACCTCCCCTCATTCTCTTTCACTTCCCAGGCATGGACATTCTGCCACTTATAGGAGCTTATATGATCCTGTTATGATGTGCTGCCTCATCACTGGCCTAAAAGATATGGGACCAACTGATAATGGGCAGAGGCTTCTAAAACTGAGAGCCAAAAAACCCCACATTTTTTCTTTGTAAGTGGACTATTTCAAGTACTTTGTTAAAATGAGAGAAAGATAATTAATATAGCATCTAAGTTTTTATTTTGTCATTTAGCAAAATATAGATTATATTTTATCACATCATTAAACATACTTTTGATAGCATAGTTTAAAACACCACATATTTGGGAAATTTCAAAGGTAAAAAAATAGCGTAATGAACCCTTTTGTATCCAACACCCAGTTTCAGAGTTGCTAAAATTCCACTATTCTCTCTTTTCCTTATTCTGATAACCTTATTTTAGCTATACCTCTGAAAGTAAAATGGGAGTACATATATATTAAAGGTAAAGTGTTGACAAAATATTTGACAAATCTGTAGAAGTAGATGCATGGTGAAACTTTGTGTCAGGCCGCTGCACAAGTCAACATGAGATCAGGAGTTCACTTGGCTAGTGGAAGAGTAAAGAAATAATGATACTGATCACCTCAGTATCAAGAGCCTAAGGCTGCCAGTCATGTACAAATTTTCTCTACATATCTGAGAGTAACTGCTGTTTGGGTTTAATTGATAGCCATAATAACTGACCAGATGTTAGAATTTTCTAGTGTGTGCTTACCACCTTAGGAGTGGTCAGATGTGGCACTTGTAAATGAATTTATATAGTTTACACTATCTGCAATGAATATCATTTGAAGCTCTCAAGAGAAGGCAGCAAAAATTAATCTGCTTTGTACATATCCAGTGAGCACTTAGATGTTTAAAACATCTTGTTGGAAGAACAAGGCAAAGTGACATATCAGGGTCACATATGGATATTGTGTCCTTCGAGAAAGACCTTGCTCCTTCACACATAGTTGATATCTTTTAAATAATAGCAGAACCCTTGGATCTTGCCTATTAACTCTCTATTATTCATTTTTCTTTCTGTATGGGCCTATACATGGTTCATCATGACACGATTTGAATGCCACTTAGCACTTTCTAAGACTGTAAGAGTAAGTTGGATATTCCTATGATGATTTATAGCCAATAGACATCTTCAATCTTTGTACACACAAGGTCCTTGAAGAGCTGACTCCCTCCAGGAATTGGCTTGGATTGTATGAGTTGCAGATACAACATTGCCAAATGTTCACCTGACAGGTCTAACTTTGTTTGATACAGGGACTAGGCATGTTTGGACAAAAAAGTCTCTATTCCACAGAAAGTTTAAAAAAAAATTGGTTAGACTTGGAGCATTCATGAGTATGCTTTATTTATTCAAGTGTTATTCAGCTTTAAGCAGAAACCTTTGACCTCTCTTAATTTTTTTTTCCTTCTTGCTACATGTCTCTTTAAGAGTCTGTGACTCTAAATACTAAACACATGATTACAAATTCAATATTGGGTGTATATGTCAGGTCACAGGTATTTCCAAACTAACATACCAATGTCCCTTCAGAATGATACCAAGCTGAAAATATACTTTTAATTTTTTCTAACCCAGTCTCTTTATCTAGTCATGAATTTTGAGGAAATATCGTTCATATTGGAACATAGAATGACTGTTCTGTAAGAGATCTGCTGGTCTAAAGGGTCCATATTTATTCATCTTTCATGAGGCCTTGCAATATGGGATTCACAGTCTTTATAGGAGCCAACCTGGCTCTTCGATCACTCAGGAGTGTTGGATACTGCTGTGGTTTGAAGGTGGTTTTTCTCTTCAGAAAGTCATGTTGATTCCCTATTGTGAGAGGTTAAGAGGTGGGACCAGGTGGGACCAGTAAGTGCTGAGGACAGCTCTTCCCTCAATGGAATAATCTGTTCATACAGATTATTATGGATTAGTGAGTTAATGGGCTCTCCTCAAGAGTGGGTCTGCTATAAAAGCCACTTGGCAAGGTCTATCACATTCCCCATCACTCATCATATGATGCCCTTTACTGCCTTAGGACTTTGTTGTAAAGAAAGCCATTACCAGGCTCACTTAGCCAGATGTGGCCCTTTGATCTTGGACCAGGACTGAGATTTAAAATAAACTTCCTTTCTTTTTTTTAAAATTTCTTTTTTAATTGATTTTTTAAAAAATAAATGACAGCAGAATACATTACAATTCATATTACACAAATAGAGCACATTTTTTCCTACCTCAGGCTGTATATAAAAATATGTTCACACCAATTCGTGTCTTCATACTTTGGATAATGATGTCCATCACACTCCACCATCATTACTAACCCCCTGCCCACTCCCTTCCCTTTAGTCTGTGGCATTATGCTACTAGCAAGAGAAAACAGACTAAGACACAATAATTGGGAATAATCTTTTCTTTCTCAAATAAAATTTAAAAAATAAAATACTTCAACTTGTCTAAAAAAACCTCTCAACCTATGATTTTTTTTCTAGTTAACCTGGGCTTCAGTAATAAGCTAAAAAAATGGATTTTTTTGTTTGTTTTTTATTTTACTGTTCAATTTCTTGCTTCCAAGATGGTAGTTTTCCAACTATTAGGGAAATGCAGGTTTTCCTTAAAATTATATAAATTGATACACTGCAATATGCCTATGTATATAAAAGTGAGTATGAGTAACAATGCAGTGCGGGAAAACTGAGGTTGTGTGGTTAGATGAAGGCATCGTGAAGGCTCACTTAGCCAGAGACTAAAGTGGAGTGACAAAAATAGCTTCTAGTGTTTAACTTGCAGAAGGACTAAGTGAACTTGGTACCAATAGAACAATATCAATTTCGTGCTTGGTAAAAGTAATTGCCCTTCATGATTAGATGAACAAAATGTGGTGTAGCCACAGAATAGACTTTTGTTTGGAAGTAAAAAAAAAAGAAAAAAAGAAAAAAAAAGGAATGAAATATGGATATACAATACAACATGGGTAAATCTTGAAAACATACCAAAGTGAAAAAAGACATTTACAAAAGGCCACATATTGTATAATTTCATTTATAGGAAATTTATCCTCTTTAGGTAATTGCAAACAGTTTGCTTTCCTCAGCTCACCAATGAGTAAATGGTCGTACTACCTTACCTGGGTAAACTACCTGGGTGGATGACAGAGCAGAGTTAGGCTTGCATTGGAGGCTTGTTTTCTAAGTATTTTTTGTTTGTTTGTTTGTTTTCCCCCCACCAACTGTCTTGGTTTAATCTGTTTACAAATTATAAGACCTATTGGCATAACTATTTGTTGTGTTAATTTACTAGTGTGAGTGGGGCTGGCTGGAAATGATATGAAGGCCTTGAGTCCTTATGAGTAGGGAGTTGAGGAAAGAAGCACTAGATTATGTACGTGAACCAGTAAATATTCAATTTAGTAATTTTTTTTAACTCTCAAATTTCCCTGATGGGAACTCTGGAAGGAGAAAACAGAAGTAGCCTTCAGAAAAGAATTAGATGAAAATTACTGTATTTATTTATTTTTAATGGACTTTCCTGAGCAGAGGTGAGACTCCAGTATTGTTGGAACAGATGGTATGATAGGATGAAATGGAATTTGAGACAACTATGTAAGTTTTTCTGTAGATAGAACATAAATTTACCTCTGAAGGAAGATTCTGTTTGGGGTCAAACATTTTTTTTTTAGAATTTTCTTTTAATTTATTCTTTTTAGAGACATGTGACAGTAGAGTGTATTTTGACATATTATACATACATGGAATATAACTTTCCATTCTTGTGGTTGTATTTGATGTATTCATACAAGAGCATAGGGAAGTCATGTCCAATTCATTCTCTTATCTTTCCTATTCCTGTCCCCCACCCCCATCCTTTCCTTCATTCTCCTTTGTCTAATCCAATGAACTTCTCTTCTTCAGAGTAAAGCATTTTAATGAGCTCTTTGATTCTTTAATAAGAATAAAAGAAAGACTGCTCTGAAATGGGAAGTTGAATTTCTCTGCATAATATGTAAAACCTTCTTATTGGGTTAGGGTGAAATCTCTGCATATGATATTTCTTTTCTGGAAAAACGTAATTGTTTCTGGGAACCTAGAGGATTTGCAGCCTAAACTTTGAGTCATGGATACAAGTTCAGGCCTTGTCTCATCTGTGAGAATTGAGCAAGGACCGCTCTACCACATTGCTGTTGAAACGGCTGAGGAGAGAGAGGCCCTGAGAAACCTGGTGGAGGGCCAAGCATATGAACTCTGACGGTTATGACTCACATGAACATTTTTTTCTCATTTTATTATAATTGTAACTTTCCCTCTGTGTGTTGAGCCTTCAGCTGTGTCTTATTAAATACTTTAGCCTGGTCTTATCTGAGTTGTGAAGAATTAATGGATAGGCCTGTGACCATAGGTCTATGAATACTTGAGGCATGGCAGCCATTTAGGAGGGTCTGTGACCAGATGCAAAGGCTGACTGTAGATGAGGAAGAGCGTTTTGGAACAGAATTAGTGGCAGATTTGGTTTCCAGAAACAGGGATGTGTTTGTGGACCATGTGAACATTCATTCCCCAGATTCATAGAAATACTGGTGACAAGAACCCTGATAGGACATAGACTCCTTGATGACAAGAAGAATTGGTCTTGAAGACTGGACTATCAAGTTACAATTAAGGAGATATAAAGATATGGATAACTGAATGTGTTTGTTACTTAAATGTCCTTGGCTCCAGCATGCAGTGTGAGACTGTTGTGGCTGCTGCAGGTCTGAGAATGAGCTTCTGGGATGTCATTGCTGACACTGGGAAGTGAGGAGCCTGTATTGCCACAAGGAAGGCCTCTAATGAGGCAGGGATTGTGGTGGTCAGGAAAGACTTCTTGGTGGAAGTGAGTCTTGAACCCAGTTGTGAAGGCCAAATCAGAATAATCATCTGGAGAATGTTGCATGAAAATAAGGGAATCTCAAAGAGAACAGCGTGCATCTAGCACACGTTGAGAAGTAAAGAGAATGAAGTACAGTGAATGGAAAAAGTGAATAGGGAATATGGGTTCTAAAAACCAGGTGGAGACAAGGCTACATTCACCAGAGACAAGAATGACCGAAGGAACAGATTCACCTCTAAACGAGGCAAGTGAATTGAGGGACTTCCAGTTAGTGAATATTAGTATTATTATCATTTTAAAGCTCTGCTTCCCTCCTGAAGCTATGAGTTGGGAGAGGGCAATGGGTACAAGCAGTTGTGTGTGTGTGTGTGTGTGTGTGTGTGTTGGGAAGGAGTAAAATGGAGAATGAACAACAAAATATTTACCTCCCACATGAGTTTTTACTGACATCAAAATGAGGTGAGTGGAACTCGGGGCTGGTTCTCTGGGTTTCGGGTCACTACACAGGGGAGGAGTTTTTTTTTTTGTTGTTGTTGTTGTTGTTTCTTCTTAGCAAAATCCCTGCTTTCACAGTAAGGAAATAATTTAGAAATTTCTGAAAAATGATTAAATTTAAAATAGATTTTATTAACCTATAAAACAATTATGGCCTGACCACTGGATACCATTTAAAACTTCTTAATTAAATGTGTTAGCTTGAAAATACATGTCTAAAATATTAAGTAATTGACTAGGCTGTATGTTGAGCTCTGTGGTGTAAACATATTTCATTTTCTAGAAAGGCTTATAATTCATTCAGAGAGACCAAAGCAAAATATGATACTAGAATTAAGCCAACAATGTCATGAACATGCCATGGTAATAGGGAGAAGGAACACAATCTTAGGCAGATATGAATAAACATGTTTGAACTAATACATTTTTAAATCACTTTTACATTATATGCCATAGGGCCTTCGATGGAAAATCCTAGGTAGAAGGACACTCTATCTATATTTCTGCCACTTCTGAGGGGACTTGAATACACAGATGTCACTGGTATTTTTATTTTTTCCTCGGTTCCATATTCTATAGAGATTAACTTGCCTTCAGCCTGACCAATCAGCTGACGCAGGAGATCTTTGACTTCTTGTTTTTCCCACACACGTCCACTCTGCCAGAGGGCATTTATATTTGGTTCTTTACTGAAGTGCTTCTCTATCTCAGCCTTGTGAACAATACTGTTGAGACCCTTCTTCTTCCCTAGATAGAAAAGGGTGCTTGCCTGCTTGGACCTGCACATGCGCTTGTACTGTCCCCGGAAAGATCTAGTTAAAGAGGAAACATACTTTTCCATCTGTTTGGAATCTTCATCTAGTTCTTCGTTTTCTGGCCAGAACAGGAGGCAGGCCAAGAAATAAGGATCAGAATACTGATGACTTGGTCCTACGAATTGCAAGACTTCTCGGAGCTTTTTTTTTAACTTGGTAAGTGGTTGGATGGACTTGGAATTGGGTTTTAGACAACTGAGAATGATGTTGGCCAAAATGAAATTCTGTTTCTCCTTCGTCAGCCGTTTATTTGGGTTCTGCTGCAACAGGAAGGTGTATTTATCGACTATACTTTCCATGATGGTTGCGGCCTCTTTGTGGTTTGGATTAAGATATTCCAGGAGTCCAGAAAACCTGTCTGCTCTCAAAGCTTCTAGACTTTTCCTGCAATTTTCCTCCTGGAGTAACTGACACTCTTTGCCTTCTAAAGGACGTAAATCCAAATGGCAGAAAATTTCTTTGTATTTCCTGAAACAGCGACTGACTTTCTTGCTTAATAGGACTTCTGCCATTTCTTTTTGGGTGTTCCTGGTTTTCAGGAGAACCATGTAATCAATAAAAAAATCAAAGCACCCTTTCAAATCTGATTGTAAATTTTGTAGGTGGGATGTGTACATGCTAAGAGCCAAATAATATTCATTTTTTGGATCAGGAGGAATGCTCTCCTTTCCAGATAGAAATTGGGCCATAAATTTTTTGGAGAATTCGTTTTCCCGATGGAAAAAGGGAGTGAGCTGAAGAATCTGGATAGTGTAAAGACCAACTTCTATTTCACCCAAGAACCCAGCCGTATTATATGTATCATACCTTCTTTGGGACTTTTGTGGTGACCAAGTTTGAATCTCATATTCTTTACTATCAGTTTGCAGTTGGGATTCTTTGAATGCTCTGGAGGCTTTTTCAGAAGCATCTAGGAAATGCCTTAGGTCTTTGATAGTAATGTTTGTACAGTTTTTGTGTTCATCCAACCACCATTTGATCTCATTTTTGTAGACCTGACCAACTGTATCTGAGATATAGGAATTTTTAGGCGCTCGTCTTTTGGCCAAATTTGCCCAGTCCAGAGCAGTGTTAAAATTCTTCTCCTTAATGTAGAAATACCTTGCTAAGGCCTGACAAATGAATGCATTTTGTGGGAATCGAATACTTCCTGCAGTCAAGACCTTTTCGATTTCTTTATTCTGCAAAACCTCGATCAATGGGGAAAACAACGTGTCTGTTTCATCTCCGTGCTCCTTGCGCTGCCTTGTAAGCAGGAGAGTTTGCACGTCGTGCTGAAATTTGTCTTTTCCTATCCCAGAATCATAGAACAAATTCTCATTTAATATATTCAAGGCAATTTGACATTGATTTAGGTGATAGCTTTTCTCCAGTTCCTTTAGGCAGTAAATGGCAATCAGAGGGTGAATGATACGCACCCCTGTATACCTCCCATAATCAGCAACTTCTGTGCTTATTAAGAGTGTAGAATAGGTTCCCATCTTGTCTTCTAGGCTTTCAGGTTTCCAGAATGTACTAGTGTATGTAATTCCCAAGAACATTTCGCACTGTGACAATGAAATTGTAGAATCAGTAACATAAGTGTTGAGTAAAGCCAAGAAAGAAACGAGTTGTGCTTCCTTGGTGTCAATGTTCTGTTCTTTGAGGATATTCCTTACTACATTTTCTACATATGCTTCATCAAAATTGCCTTTCATGATCATGAAGGAATAAAAGTTTTCACAGTTATTGTGCTGCTTTTCAATTTCCTCCAGTTTGATCTCAAAAGCTCGTTGTTCTTTGGGAGAAAGTTGGGATTTCAGGGAGACACTATCTGCTAATTTTGCGCTTTCTTCTGGATTCTTGGATCTCATGCAGTTTAAGATAATTACCAATGTCTTTTCATATAGCAAATCTTTCTCTCCTAAATTGAAATGGATGGAATTCTGCAGAATGTAGATATTCTCCTGTTCTTCAAAATCATCCACAAGGAGAAGCACAGGAATATAATCCTGGTGGCTGTTTGCCTTGTAGGTGATCAACTTGCTTACTTGTTCTCCAATTTCTGCAAAATCAGTTGCTTTGTTTTTTAACACAGCACATCTGAACTTTTTCTTTAGGTCCCAGAGAACATGCATAGCCAGTGTAGTACCTCCACAGCCGGGATGGTGATAAAGGTTGATAATTTTCACAAATAGTGGTTTAGGACATTCTGCACACTCGTTTATTATACGTTTAAGGTCTTCATATCTGTCCCGTTTCACAAAAGGTGAGGAATAGTTTTCAGAAGAAAAGTAGAAGTTCCACCAGGATACTTTGCCACCGCGATAAAAGTGTTCTTCTTTTGATGTCTTAAATTCTAGGAATTTAGACTTATCTTTCTCTATGTCTGTGTCTTTACATTCATTTTCACAGAGGATTTCCAGTGCGACCAAGGTATCCTCGTCCTTTTTCTCTAGGATAACTGAGGCGCCTCCTCTGGAGGGCAAAAACCTTTTTGATGACTGAATCACTGATTTTAGTTTAAGGATAGTACTGTTTACCAGTTCTATATTTAAAGTGGAAATAGTATGGTTTGCTAACTCATCTGAGATTGTCAATCTTGTCTGTAGTAGATCTTTCCATCGTTGATAAATCTGTGAGTTTACACAGATACACAACATATTATCCATTCCTTTGAGAGCTTGATAGAAGGCACAGAAAGTTTCCATCAATGGGTCTCCTGGGCTTTCTACCGAAGAGAGTAAGAGAAATACCACCAAAAATTTCCCTCTTGCCATTATATTTTCATCTGTGAGAAATAAAATCAGTTTTCTGACTTCAGAAGCTCTATCTCTCTGCCATAAATGTGGTTCTAGAGGTTTATAGGTCTCATTTTGCAGGTCCGATCTGCCATTGCAGAAGATCCAGCTGGGCTGCTCATAAAGATTCAGAGTAGAAATCTTCTCCATCACACTAGCTGTCTTTTCTTCATACTGACTTGGAAAGTGAAGGTTTGCTACTCGGCTTTCTTTGTAAACTTTGACAACTCCATTGATCACAGATTCAGGATCAAATTCCAACACAGCAAACCACTTGATTTCCTTAAGAAAATCTAAGTGCTGGGTTTGATTTGGGTGGCATTTATTTGTTACAAGAATATACCAGTTGTAATAGGAATTATCCAATGATTCTCGGTTCCCGATGAGAAGTTTAACCAGTTTTAATCCTTCACTCTTTTTCTTAGTCACCTTCAGCCCATGTTCTTCCTCCGCTTCTTTTCTAGATGCTACCAGGGACTTTAAATTTTGTAAAAATTTTTTGAAATCTATATCCCGTTGCTTTCTGTTGGCCAAGATATCCCTAGAGCTAGCTCCTTCTCTAATGAATAGTGAATGATCTTGGTGTTGTTTCCACATTTTATCTGTACAACATTGCATCTTAATATAGAAATACTTTTCTTTACATATAGAGTGTTTGGGAATAATGTCGACTTCAATGACAAATCTGTCAGACGATGTATTGTTCTGCAGGAGGACCTCCACAAACCTTGGCTCCCGAATACACCTTTTGGCTTCATTGATCTCACTTTCTTCAAAATACTTTTTGATCATTAGATTGAAGTGGTTAATGAAGGCATCCTTATTGGTGACTTTCACACCAATGATTTCTCCATGGGGTTTGTCCTTGACTCCAAAATGGATGGTACCGTTGGTGCGTGAATTCATACAAGCAGATGCAAACCGGAAGACCTCATTGCTGAATTTCATTTTGATGTCCTCTTCTGTGGCGGTGTCCGTGTTGGTGAGAGCTTTGAACTCATGAATTGGGTCAATGAGATTCAGTGGTCCTGTTTCAGGCTGTAGAATATAATGTTCTATGTAGCGATGGCTGTCATGGAAGTGATCAAAAGGATATGACATACAAGTCAACTGTTCAGTCTGTAGTTCATTTTTTTTCTCATCTTTAGTGTTTGTTCTTTCACTTAATGCACTTTCTTTCGCAAGAATGGACTGTTGTTCTGTGGTATCCCCCATCTCTCTGAGATCATGATCAATACCGGATGACATTTTTTCCTCCTCCTTTTTGGTTTGTTTTGGCTTTTTTTGTTGTTCTTTTTTGGAAGGTTTTGTAAGATCTGATTGTGCTGAATCCTGATTGTCATTTTTAGGGCAACTATTAATCAATTTGTTATATGTACGTTTTATCAGAAGTGCCGGACCCCGTGGTAGCCCCATTTCTTTAAGATCCTTTTCAGTTAGTTCCTGCAGAACTAATCCTGACACTTCTTCATTGAGCAAAATTTGTCCATATTTCTCATCAATTTTAAGATCTTCAGTTACCCATTTTTTAACATGCTCTTTGGTCCAGTCTTTGATCATTTCAGGTAGAGTTTCTTGTTCATTCATGTCAAAGCTTTAACTTTATTCCCTGGAAAAAGTAACACAATGAGTATTTTAGTATTATACTTTAATCATTGAAATCATGTGGTCAAATTAAGTATATAACCTTATACAAGTAGTGTATATGTGTGTGTGTACCTATATATGTGTGTGTGTATATATATGTATGTATATGTGTAATATTTTCTAAGGCTTACTTAAAACTGCTTGATATTATTTTAACAGCTTTATAGTCATAATTTACAGCATACCCTTCTTTCCTAGGTGATTATAAACTTGGTTATGAAATCAATAACTGCTAACTAGTTGATACACTCTTTTATCCTTATAATAATTTTCCCTTTTAGGCTTAACTTGGTGAAAGTTGTGTTCTTGTAATTTGAAACTAGAATCCTAAAGTAATACAGAATTGGATCCCATAGCAGAATATTGCAAATAAACTTTAGAGTGTGAAACTTTTAACACAGTGGAGATGGGTTGGGGTACAGGAAAACAAGCTATTCGCAACTTGGAAGCTGGTCATTTTTTAAAACATAGTTACAATGCTTTGGTTAAATCATCACTTACTGTCTTTTGGACTTAAGATGTCCATACTGTCAGGCTAGAACTTTCCAAGACTTGGCAGTAAAATGTTTGGATAATGGATTTTGTTGTCTAGTTCTTGTGGCTTGCAGAAAGTACAAGAAAAGACCAATAGTTAAAGCTGGTCTAGCCTTCCTGAAAGTAGGTATGAAAGACAGTACGAGTTTTGAACTTTATTAAAAATCATTTTCACCTGAATTATGGATGTGGGACTGACAAAGATACTACCATTAGGTATTCTTTTGAATTGCAAGGTCTAAAAATACTGGATCCTTGGAGACTCTAAACCTTGGCTAAACACTAGAATCACCTGGGGCTGCAAGCCTGAGACTCTTGCAAGTAGTTGAAGGAGTGATGGGATGTTTTCAGGCATTAGTCCTTTTGAAAATATCCCAGGGTAATTCTATTGTGCAGACAAGATCAAGAGTGATGGCCTCAAAGTGTAGTCTCCAGCCAGCAGCAGCAGCATCACTTGGCAACTGGCTAAAATGCAAATTTTCAGGCCCCCAGACCTACTAAATCAGAGTTAAAAAGATGAATCAACAGATTGGTTTAACTAAGGGGAATAACAAGAAAGCAAAATATCTGAATATAAAGAGATTAAAAAGCACTGAGGATTGAATAAAACAGAAATATTAAAATAGAGAAAATGAATGCATTTAAAAAGATTTGTAATTTTTGGAATTAAAGATTTAAGGACTCTTGTTTTGTTTTGTTTTCATTAATGGGTAACCAAATACAAAGTCTAGCCAAATTGCAAATTTGACCCAAATGTATTTGACATTTCTTGCAAAAGCTCATCTAGAGAGGGAGATTCAAGATGGCAGATTAGAAGAAGGCTGCATTCCTAGTTGCTCTGTGGCTCGGGATTCACACAGCAGGAGTGCTGCTTTGCAGTTATATATGTGAAAGAGGGATTTCACTAAAATTCAATATTGGGCAGTCAGAGTGTCTTAGAGACTCAGAAATGTGGGTGCACTGAACTGAGAAGAAAGGATACATTGGAGCCAAGCTGGTGGTGGCAGTGGCCGTGGCAGTGGCACTGGTTCACCATGGAGGGGAGAGATAATACCCAGAGAGAAACACAATGAGCAGATTTGGTACAGAAAATCCTCAGATCCTAAAGCAGCCTGAACTTGGTTGATCCAGAGGTTGCAGTGTGAACTGATGTTTGAAAAGTGCTAGTGTTTCCCAACTGGCCATAGAGAGCTGAGGTGGAGCCATCTTGAGGTGGCCATGCTGCAGCTGCTGCTGTAGGAACCAGGAGATCTGAGCAAACACTGTCTTGGCAAGCACCTACGGAAAGCTTCTTGTATACCTAGCAAAATATGAGTGAAATAGGCACAGGGAAGATTATACCCAGGGGGATTCAAGTCAGAAAAGTGAAGGGGAGCACAACTTGCTTCTCCTTTGCTGGGGAGGCTCACATAAGCAGCTGAAGTGGGTCAGGAATCTGAGCAGGCACATGTGCATATATTCAGGGAGTGAACCTGGGAAGGCTGTGTTGCTGGGCAGCAGAGTGTGTGGAGGATTAGCTTCCCTGGCCCAGGATTAGAATTCCGGGGAGGCTCACAAGATCTAGACTCCCAGCAGAGATAGGGAAACTTGCTAGGGGTTTAGGATTATATTGATCTAATCTTTCTAGAGCAGATACCACCCAACAAAGCCCCTAAGGCCTGATTAGACCTAAACCTAAGCTGCTGTAAGACCCTCATAGGACTCTACAGCACTCACTACTCCAACTCAAGAGTGCGTCAATCAGGTCTGTGAAGACAAAACTTTAATTAACAGTATCTCCCTTTCCATCCTATCTTATACTGGTAAGAAGGAAAGCTGAGAGCTATTTCAACTAGCCTCAGTGTTAGACCACTGCAATCAGCAGCTTGGTAAACAGCACAAAAAGAGAAAGGGGTTAATAAACTCCAGCCCTTGGTCTCTCTTTCTTTGTACATAGCCCATGAAGAAACTGAAAGAAGCAGAGTTGGGCATAGACAGTAAACATCCATTCTTGCTGACTATTTTGACCGCCTCAATGGAGAGGATTCCTTCATTTTTCATTAATAATCTTTTGCCTTTGTCCATTTTTGGTTTTAGTTTTAGTTTAGTTTTTTTTTGTGTGTGTGTGTCTGTGTGTGTGAGTATGTGTGTGTTTTGATGTTCTTTTTTTTTAATTTTTTATTGTGGGTTGTTCAAAACATTACAAATTTCTTGACATATCATATTCCACACTTTGATTCAAGTGGGTTATGAACTCCCACCTTCACCCCATACACAGATTGCAGAATCACATCAGTTACACATCCATTGATTTACATATTGCCATACTATGTTTTGATGTTCTTGCTGTGCTGATTTGTTTATGAACATACATAGATATATATGTTCATTTTTAACATTTTGAAAATATAGTTATTTTTCATTGCATTATCTTTTGGGGGTTAGGGGTTTTGGTTTCTTTATTTTATTTTAGTTTTGTTTCTGTTTGTTTGTATCTTGTTTCTCTTTCTCTCTCTTCTCCTGCTAAGAGCTGAATTCTCTTGTTATTTCTCTCTCTCTTTTTATTTTATTTTCTCCTCCTTCCTTATAAACATCACCTGTTACATCTCTTCTGCATTCTCTGTTCACTTTTTAAACATTGTAAACTCTCTTCTACCTTTCTGTCACATTTTTCTTTCTCTTCACTGTATTTTTACCATCTTTTAGAGCTAACTGATTTATCTAACTCCTGTTCCCGCCATTCATCTTGTAGCAATTATTTTTTCTGTGGGTGACATAGTTGATTCTGTTTCTTTTAAAGCCAGATCTAGTTCATGGTTATTTGTTATTTTTGCTATTGACAATTGCTGACCCCACCATTCCTGTTTTCTTTTTCTTGTCTTTTCTTTCTTTTTCTTTTTTTGTGGTAATTAATGTTGCAGATATCATAGTAGGAACTGCATCTTATTTTAATGCTTTATATTGTTTGTATTGGTTGTTATTATTGTTTGTTTTTCCCTATCTTGTGGGGTGCTGAGAACCTACAGGGACACTACAAATTCACTGGGTAGAGACTCTTCTGCTGAACTAAACTTGGCCAAAAGACAGCACAACTTGCTCCACAAACAAATCAATGACATTCAAACTTCATCTATACTTTAATACAAAGTATAGAAGAGCCAAAACCCAAACCAATGACCAAGCCCCAAGTAGGAATAGCTATGGTTGGGCCCTGAGGTCCCACTCATGGGCATCAAGTGCTACAGCAAAAACAGAGAATTAACACAAAGATTGTGTATACCATACCTATAAGGGGGTCTCAATCTAGATCACACTAGGACACTTGGGCAAGAGAAGGCTGTGCCCCCAAAAGGTCAACACATAATAATGAATGAGAAATCTATACCAACAGATGCATAAAACCCAACTCAGGAATACAAGAAATACAAAAAAACAAGATAACATGACACCTCCTAAAGTTCATAATTCACCAGCAGCTGACCCCAAAGATACTGAAGTGGATGAAATACCAGATAAATAATTCAAAAGAAGGATTTAAAATGCTCAATGAATTCCAAGAGAACACAGAAAAACAACTGAGTGGAATTCAGGGTGTTGGTACAGGATATGAATTAGAAATTCAATAAGGAGATAGAGATCTTAAAAAAGAATCTAACAGAAATCTTAGAAATGAAAGACACAATAAATCAAATAAAATATTCAGTTGAAAGTTTCTCTAATAGAGGAGACCATGCTGAACACAGAATCTCAGATCTGGAAGACAAAGTGGCTACCCTTGACCATTCAGACAGTATTAAAGAAAATAAAATAAATAACCATGATTAGAATATACAAGAACTCTGGGACAACCTTAGGATATCAAATTTAAAGATTATTGGAATTGAGGAGAACTGTCAGATGCAGGCTAATGAAATGGATAAAACAGAGAATTAACACAAAGATTATGTATACCACACCTATAAGGGGGTCTCAATCTAGATCATTTAAGGGAAATAATAACAGAAAAATTTCCAAACATTGAGAATGAGATGGATATCCAGAGAGAGGAATCACTCAGAACCCCAAACAGACAAGATCAAAATTTATAATTAAATGCCTAACATGCAGAACAAGGATAGAATTTTAAAAGCCTCAAGAGTTCATCAGGTCACATTTAGAGGCAAGCCAACCAGAGTTACTTCTGATTTCTCAGCATAAACTCTAGAATCCAGGAGGGTTTGGAAGGATGTATTTCAAGCCCTGAAAGAAAATAACTGTCAACCAAGATTGCTTTATTCAGCAAATCTATCTTTCAAAATAAAAAATAATAAAATAAAAACCTTTCAAGATAAGCAGAAATTGAAAGAATTTATGACTACTAAGCTGTCACTATAGAACTTACTTAAAGAAATATTCTACACAGAAGAAATGAAAGACAAACTCCAGAGTTCACAAATGAACAAATCTAACTTGAAGAGTAGCTAAGGAAATGAGAAACAGGACCAAAGTGAAAATTACCAATAAACCCAAATGGAAGGAAATAATAAATACGTCTCTACAATAACATTGAATATAAATGGCTTCAACTGTGCAATTAAAAGACCTAGGATGATGGAATAAATTAAAAAATAAGACCAACTATATGTTGTTTGCAAGAGACTCACTTTACAGGCAAAGACAGACACAGGCTGAAAGAGAGAATGGAAATTGATATACCATGCAAAAGGAGCCCCAAAACAAACCGAAGTAGCTATTCTCATACCCAACAAAGCAAAGTTTAAGCCAAAATTAATCAGAAGAGACAAAGAAGGTCATTTAATACTGGTAAAGGGAAAAATCCAACAAAAGATATAGCAATAATAAATATTTATTCCCCAAACAAGTATGCAACTAGCTATATAAAATAGACACTACTCAAATTAAAGACCCAGATAGACCCCAGTACACTAATACTGGGTGATTTCAATACACCTCTCTCACCATTAGATAGGTTATCCAGAGACATAAACTGAGCAAAAACTCTTTGGACCTAAAAAATATAAATTAAATAAACTTAACAGACATCTATAGGATATTTCATTCAACAACAGCTGAATACACTTTCTTCTCAGTGGTTCATGGAACATTCTCCAAAGTAAACTATATTGTAGGACACAAGGAAACTGTTAGCAAATACAACCCAATTAATTAATGTAATTTCTTGCATTTTATCAGATAATAATGGAATAAAATTAGAAATACACACCAAAAATCCTATATTAACTATATAGGAAACTATATAAACTCATGGAAATTGAACTATACACTTTGAATGATGAATGAGAAATAGAAGAAACAAAGGGAGAAATTTAAAAACTCGTAGACTCAAATAAGTATAGTGATACAACTTTCCAGATTGTCTGAGACATTATAAAGGCATTTATAAGAGAAAAGTTTATAGCTATGCATGTCTACATAAGAAAATCAGAAAGATTTCAAAGTAAACAACCTAATGATGCATTTCAAGGCCCTTGAAAAAGGACAAACTAATTCTAAAACCAGTAAAAGGAAGGAAATAATTAAGATCAGAGCCAACATCAATGAAATTTATTTATTTTTTATTTTTTTGAAATTTAGAATAAAAAATACAAAGGATCAATGAAATGAAGAGTTAATTCTTTGAAAAGATAAACAAGATTTCTAAGCCCTTGGCCAAACTAACCAAAAGAAAAAGAGAGAAGACCCAAAATTAATAAAATTAGAGAGAAAAAAGGGGAAATCACCACAGACATAACAGAAGTCCAGTGGATCATTAAAGGCTATTTTCAAAACTTATACTTTGATAAATTGGAAATCCTAGAAGAAACAGATACATTTCTGGACAAATATGACCTGCCCAAATTGAATCAAGAGGACATAGGAAATCTAAACAGACAAATAGCTAGTAATGAGATAGAAGCAGTAATAAAAAGCCTTTCAACAAAGAAAAGTCCAGGACCAGATGGATTCTCAGCTGAACTCTACCAGACCTTTAAACAACTTTTGCCAGTGTTCCTCAAATTATTCCATAAAATAGAAAGGGATGGAGCACTTCCAATTTCATTCTATGAAGACAATATTAAACTCATACCAAACCAGATAAGGACACACCAAGGAAAGAAAACCATAGACCAATAACCTTGATGAACTTAGATGTAAACATCCTTAATAAAATGTGAATTATATTCAACAACATATTAAGAAGATTGTACAACATAACCAAGTTGGTTTTATTCCAGAACTGTAAGGATGGTTTAAAATATATAGATAAATAATGCAACTCATCACATAAATAGAATGAAGGATAAAAATCACTTAGTACTCTAAACGGATATAGAAAACCCAAAGCCAACTTTATAGTAAGTGGGGAAAAACTGAAACAATTTCCTTTAAAATCTGGAATAAGACAAGGATGTCTACTGTTACCACTCTTATTTGTTTGGTGCTAGAAATTCTAGTCAGAGCAATTAAGTAAGAGAGGGAAATAAGAGGAATAAAAATAGGAAAGGAAGAAGTCAAATTATCACTTTTGTAGCTGATATGATCCTATATTTAGAGGATCCAAAAACTCCATCAAAAAACTGCTAGAGCCAATAAATAAATTCAGAAAAGTAGCAGGTTACAAAATCAACATACAAAAATCAGTATATTTTCTATATTCCAACAGTGAATCTGCTGAGAAAGAAATTGGTAGAACAGTTCCATTCACAGTAGCCTCAAAAAACAACAAAAAAGCAAAACCAAAAATAAAACCTAGCACTAAATCTAACCAAGGAAGTGAAAGAACTCTACAATGGAAACTATAGAACACTGAAGAAAAAAATTGAAGAAGACACAAGAAGATGCAAAGATCTTCTATACCCATGCATAGGCAGAATTAATATTGTTCAAATGGGCATACTATCAAAGCAATGTACAAATTCAACATAATCCCCATAAAAATACCAATGGAAATCTTTATAGAACTAGAAAAAAAGACAGTCCTAAAGTTAATTTGGAAAAATAAAAGACCCTGAATAGACAAAGTATTTCTAAGCCAAAAAAGAAATAATGGATAGAAAAGTTATGTCTGATTCATGCTAGTCTACTATCATGTACATCTAAAAAGAACAAATTTAACGAAAAGAAATACTGGAGGCATCACAATACCTGACTTCAAATTATACAACAGAGCTGTAAAAACTGTATGACACTGGCAAAATAAAACAGCCACATAGACAGTGGTAGAGAATAGAAGGCACAGAGACAGACCCACACCTCTGTAATCATCTGGTCCTTGTCAAAAGTGCCAAAAATATACATTGAAGAAAATACAGCTTCTTTAATAAACGGTGCTAGGAAAACTGGTTATCCATATGTACAAGAGTGAAGATAGACCCTTATCTCTCACCCTACATAAAAATAAGCTTAAAATAGATCAAATAATTAAAATTACATAAAAAACTACGCAGTTCCTAGAAGAAAATATAGGGTCATTACTCAGGCATATAGGCACAGGCAGTGACTTTCTACTCTAAAGGATCTCTAAAGCTTAGAAATAATGACATGAGTTGATAAATGGGATGACATCAAATGAAAAGTCTTCTGCATAACAAAGGAAATAACTAGGAATGTGAAGAGATAATCTACAAAATGGGAGAAACTCTTTGCTAGTTATACCTCTGACAAAGGATTAATATCTAGAATATATAAATAATTCAAAAAACTTAACACCTTAAAACCAAATAACCCAATTAATAAATGGGCAAATGAATTAAACAGACACTTCTCAAAAGAAGAAATACAAATGTCCGACAAATATATAAAAAAAAGTTCATTCTTATTAGCAATTAGGGAAATACAAATCAAAATTACACTGAGATTTCATCTCATATCAATCAGAATGGCCGTTATCAAGAATACAAACAATAATGAATGCTGGAGAGGATGTAGAGAAAAAAAACAATTTTATACTGTTAGTGGGATTGTAAATTAGTACAACCACTATGGAAATCAGTATGAAGGTTTCTCAAAAGACTAGACACAGAACCACCATATGACCCAGCTGTACCTCTCCTTGTTATTTATCCTAAGGAATCAAAGTCATCATACTGTATTGATATATTTATCCCCATGTTTATAGCAGTACGATTCACAATAGCCAAACTGTGCCTAAGTGTCCACTAACAAGTGAGTGGGTATAGAAAAAATGTGGTATATATACATAAAGGAGTTTTATTCTGCCATAAAAACTGAAATTATGTAATTTTCAGGAAAATGAATGGAACCTGAGACCATTATGTTAAGTGAAATAAGCCAAAATCAGAAGGTCAAGAGTCACATGTTTTCTCTCATGGTGGAAAGTAGAGAGGAAAAGGGAAATGACAGATGGGAGGTGATCACATGAAAAACAAAGGGCGATCAGCAGAATAGAGAAAGGAGACCAGAGGGTGAGAGGAGAGGAGGGAGGGGTAAGTGCTGAAGAGGGATATTGGCCAAATTATATTGTTATATTGTGTGAATGTATTAATATGTAAAAACAAACCCCATCATTATGTACAACCATAATGTACCAATAAAAAAATAAAAATAAAAAAATTCATCTGAGGGTTTCCATGAAGTCAAACATGGAGAACAGATGAGCTGAGCTGGAATACTGTATCCCCACTGCAGTGATTTGCCCAGTCTGTAGACATGCAAACACTGTACAGCTGCTTCCACTGTCTTAATAAAACTTTTCCTGGTTTTAGCATCTTGAATTCTTTTCATTACTCCTAGCTTCACTTTGCAGGTCATGATTAGTCCTGAGCCAATCAGCAAGACTGAGCAACTGGCACAAGGAACACTGTAAACATACTTCAGATGATCAATTCTGTTCATTTATAACATAGATAGAAGTAGTTTCAGAAGTTCTGTAAGAATTATCACATACATTGACACCAGAGATAAGTATTGTTTTAACTTAAATGGTCTCCTTTTTCATTCATTCAACAGATATTTAGTAAATTCCTTCCTGACTCTAGTCCATTGGAAAAGATTTTAAAAGACAAAACAAGTCACATATGAACACTCAAAAAAGTTTATAATGACAAATTGTGATAAGTGCTTTGACACAAGAAGAGGCATAGTGAGGAACAGCTGATATCACCAGGAGGTGAGTGGGAATGTAGGGCAGGCAAGGTTAAGGGGGAGCTGCTGGGGTAAGATGGCAGGTGGGTGCAGGGAGGAACCCTGAGGGATAGTCAAGGGAATGAGGAATTGTCCATCTGGTAGGCCACCCAAAGGCCTAAGGTCTAGTAAGGTCTAAAGAATATGGTGTATATGTTCAGTATAGGGCAGTGCCTTCCACACAGAGCTAGGGCACTGGCCCGTTGTGAAGTTACCTGAGTGGAGGAAGACAGACCAGTAGCTGACTCCTCAAGTCTGAGAGACTGGGAAACTCAGCCCTGATGTCTCTGTCTCCTCTACAGAGGCCCTTAGTGCCACTTGAGGTGAGACTGAAGGGTGCCTGCCTTATCCATTTGCAAGCATCATGCAACTGACAGTGAAAACAGTTATTAAAAAAGAATTCTTAATGAAAGGTTTTTCTGAAGTCATGTTGGAGAAAAGACTGGATGAAAAGTGACCACTCTCATCTAATATGAGCTATTAAAGAACATGATGCTATCTTATTTTAAAATTTAGACTTGAAATATTTTATACTTGAATAACTTGCCTGAATATTTGATTTCTTATACATTTTAACACTTTTCAATAGGCAGCTGAAAAGAAGAGAACATTCATGCCCACAGATACTATTTCTGTCATAATTTTTTGGTTGCTCAATAGACATATAATTGATCCTTCCAATACGTGAATCTGTCACCTGACTTACTACTTCTTGTTTGACGATCTGAACCTCAAACCACCTCCATTCCACGGTCACACCTTTGACCATGTCATTACTATTATAGATTGCATTGCATGCCTTCCCCTTTTGTGTGCCAAAGTCTTAAACACGAGGACCTAAGAATATGGCCTTATTTGGAGATAGAAGTCCTTAGTTAACATGAGGTCATTAGGGTGGACCCTAATCCACTAGGACTGGTATCCTTATACAAAGGGGAAATTTGGGTCCAAAGGCACACATTTAGGGACAACAGTATGTGAAGAAAAAGCAGAGGTCACGGTCATGTTCTATAAGCCCAGGATCCCCCAAGATTGCCAGCACACCACCTCCCTAAGGCATGGATCAGGCTCTTCCTCACAGCTGTTGTCTGGGACAATGCATTTCTGTTGTTGAAGAGACCCGGTTTGTGGTATCTTGCAGTGGCAATCCTTGTCCTCCTGTTCCTGCTTTCCCCCTTTAACTGGCTTTGTGTGTCTTGGCCACTCATTGTAATCAGTCTCTTCCCTCCTACCACTCCCTTCCTAGATGACAAAGCTAGTTAAATCCTCCTCTTCGATTCCATCAGTTCATCAGTATATCTTCCCTTCTCTGTGTCGACTTGAGCGTCTCACGGTCCTTATAACATGGCTAAAATCAGTCTCCTGATATTTATCCCTCCCATCCCAAACCTGCTCCCCCACAGTCTTATCAATGAATGGAATTCACCAGTGGTTCACAGCAAAGGGCAGCTGTGACTGCTTCCCTTTCCACACACCTCATATTCATTATATTTCCCAGGACTTTTCAACCTCACCTGCATAGTGTCTGCAGAATCCCACCATTTCTCACATCGCTACTGCTTCCACCCTGGTCCAAGCCATCATCTCTTTCTTGACTTATTCACTCATTGTTACCTGGTCTCTCTGACTCTGGCTTGTCCCTACTCCTCAACCTATTCATTTTATTTTCAACAGAGCAGCCAATGTGATTCTGTTAAAATGTTAGTGGAATCGTGCCTCTCTGCTCAAAACCCTCTGAATAAAAGCCATTAAAGTCCCACACAATCTGCCTACCCCACTGTCTTTCTGACCTCATCTCCTCCACTCATGCCACTCGGCCGCCCAGCTGCTGTGCTGTTGCTCAGATATGCCAGCCATGCTGGTGCATCATCAGTCTTCAGACCAGCTGCTCCCTGTGCTTGGAATGCTCTTCCTCTAGATGCCTACATAGCTCACATCCTCACTTCCTTCACCCCTTTACTCAGATTCAGAAAGGCCTTTGTTGTATTCCTGTCTTAAAATTTTGGGTTAAACAAAAGACTTCTTCCTCAGCACTTTTCCTCATTCTTCCCTGATTCAATTTTCTTTTTTGGGATTTACATAGTACATATTTTACTTAATCCTCTTCTCATTCTGTCTCAGAAACTACAGTATAAACCACATGAAAACAGACTTTTTTTTTTGCCACACATTGATTGATGAAGCCCTGGGTCCTGTCATAGAATTAGTACTCAATGAACTTTTTTTTTTTTTGAATGAAAAAAATAAGATTTTTTGAGTAGTAAAACAATTGAATTGTCATTTTGGAAATCCATGAGTTAGCAATGCTTATGGAACAAAGAACCTAAAAATCTCTTCATTTGTCATCTATGAAATTAGAACTAACTGAAGCTGCCATGTTAACTGATCATTAGGACTCAGAAAACAGTCAATGTTTTAAAAACAAAAGTCAGTAAACATCCATCCTTCATCTAAAGTCCTCCATGAGCCCAGTTTCCTTATCAGCTTTTGCTGCCTTATTTACAGTTCCTGAATGAGCACTTTCTCACAAGGGGTTGTCCCTGCAAGAGGTTGGCTCCTACTTAAGTCCTCAGTCCGTAGGGTTCTAATCGCTCTCTCTGCTCTGGACACACAGACACTCCTCTGAAGATACTCTTATCATGCTCCACAGACTGGCCCTGTTCAGGTCTGAGGCAGTATCTTCTCTTAGTCAGAGTCCTCTGTCAGTAGCTCAGTCAACCCACACCTTAGGAAACCTAAATGATTGTAAGGAACACTCTGGATTTTCTCCTCTGTGTTAGCCAGAGGTTATAGCAATTCTCATGGATTCTGGAACTCTACAAGGAGCAGCACATTAAGGATTTTCTGCTTAGCAGACACTAGAAGTGGGGGACAGAAAAAGGAATGTGGGGGATGGTGGAAGGCTGGACTTTGTGTGTCATCTCACAGGGTGACAAATTCCCTGTCACTTTCTTCTTTGTTGCTTGAATTCCAGGGAGATAGAAACTCTTCAAATGGGGTGGCTAGCATCTGTCTTCCCCAAGCCTGCTGCTTTTTAAAAAATCTCTACTGTATGTCAAAGAGTCCCTCATTGTTCAAAGATGAAGGGCCTGTTGTGTGCAGTGGTGCACACCTGTAATCCCAGCGGTTGGGGAGACTGAGGCAGGAGGATCCAGGGTTCAAACAGCCTAAGCAAGGGTAAGGAGCTCAACAACTCAGTGAGACCCTGTCTCTAAATCAAATACAAAATAGGGCTAGGGATGGGGCTCAGTGGTAAAGTACCTCTGAATTCAATTCCTGGTACTAAAAATAAGAAAAAGAGAAAGAAAACAAAAAAGATGAAGTTTCCTTTCTAGCATCAAACATTTCTCAGTCATCCACCTCTATGATGGTAGTTGAGAAGATACATAATTTGCAGCTACTATACATTTGAACCACTTTTACATAACTTTTGATCTCTGATATGGTCAAAAGTTATATATGACCTATGATCCATATTTGACTGGAGCTATATATTACATAGCTCACAATGATATGAGCAAAAAGGTTTTGATAAGGCTTTGACATAACTCCTTGCTTTCTTTCTATGTCTTCAACCTTAAATCCTGGACTATTGGTATGTTTTCTAAACAGCAAAGGACCTTGATGTTTAGCAGAAAGCTCTATAGTATGTAAAAGGGGAAGGAATTGTGATCAGTAAAATTATGTCATGATTAAGGGAGCTCTCCTCTTAGGCAGACCACTTTCCCATTCATAATAGAGGGGAAGTGGATGAGAACCAGTATTGTCTTGTTTGTTGAGTTTTTGTTCAGTCTCTTCAAAAGAAGTGCATATGAAATCCCTCTATCTGGTGTGATTAGTGGTATAGCTGGTTGAAATTCTGGGGAAGTCCTCCACCACCTCCTCTGGCAAACTAATTTTGAAACCCAGAGGTTCTCCTTACTAGAATTAAATTCAGGATCTATTCCCTAAGGACTTTTATTTTCCCTTTTGGGGAGCTGCTCAGGAAGGGTCAAAGCAGAACCCTGTCAGGGACAGCTCTGGTACCAAACCCAATCTCCCAGAGCCAGCAGGCATCCCCTCCTTCAGCACAGCTACAACCCCGCAGCTCTGCACCACTCCGATGCTTGGCCAGAGGAAACCACAAAGCAAGTTAGTCAATTTCCTGTATTGCATATTATAAGGATGTATTTCTTCACATAGTCTCTCTACAAGCTAGTTGTGTGAAGGAAGGTCTTAAATAAAACAACGATTAAACTTTGGAGGGTTTTTATCTACGGTAGATATAAACTTTTGATATCATCTTAAGTTTTATTGGTCAGAGTTCATAGTTGCCTACAATATTCTATGTGGTTTGGTATGCTTGGAATCCTGATCTCCTGGTCGACATTTTACCCAGTTCTTCCATTGTCATTTCTTTTAAAATCAATTCATCACAAATACTTAAATGCATTTGAAAGAATATTCATTTCTAAAGATCTCCTTAAGTTTTTAGAATTAGTTTATAAAGACAGCTTTTAATGAGAGTTGCTTAAATAAACCAATAATTAGAAACTTACCAGGGCTTTTCTGAAAATTTATATTTTTTATGTCAGAAACTTGAAACACGTCTTCCTGAGCCTCTTTGATCTAGAACACTTTAGTGAGTTGCATTTGCTTGAGAATTTGTGGGAATCTCATTCTGTAAATCAGCGAGGAAGCAGAGATGCAGGTAGAACACAGTTGGTCCTTGTTCAGTTTGCCTAAGAACATATTTGTTGAGAATCTATCACGTCAAAAGCGAAACAACAACAAAAACAAATACCACCACAAATTAAAATGCAGGGACTGAATTTCTGCTTAGGAAGTATTTATTATACAGACTTTCCCTCTAATTTTCTATTCTGAATACTTTCAAACATAGAGAAAACCTGGGAGGATAGGGAAAAGAAATGCTATTCCTTAGACAGGTCTTTTTCTATGCTTATACACTGTGAATAAAACAAATAAACATCCCAAAATATGTTGCAGACATGCTGTTTCTTTTTTCCTACATTCCACATTCGGTGTGGAACAATCCCTAGGCTGATCCCCATATATCCAGGATCTGACCACCTGCCTCCCACCTGGTCCAAGCCTCCATCTTCTCTCTTCTGAATTGCAGGATAAGTATCTCACATGTTCTCTCTTACTGTTATTGATCCCTTTCGGACTTCTCAAAATAGCAGCTGGAGTGACCCTGTTAAAATGTATATAAAGTCACACCAATAATCTGTTCAATCCCTCCCGTGGCTGTCCCTTTGACTCAGAGTGAAAGCCAAGTCCTTTGTTATGGACTTCAGGGCCCCATGTGAGCTGGTACCCTGCTGCCCCTCCAATTACATCTTAACTTTCATTTCTAGATCTCAGTCTGTTCCAGCCCCCCACTTCCTTGTGGCTCCTTGTTTCAGGAAGCATCTGCTCCTTTTAGGTCTGCTGCACTCCTTTCCTCTCCCTGGACTATCTTTGGATACCTGTAAGGATCACCCCTTTACTTCCCTTAGCTCTGTTATCAAATACCACCTTCTCAGTGAAGTATTGCTTGACCAGCTAACTGAAAACATTTTTCCCTGGCCCAGCACTTTCTATATCTCTTTGGCTTTATTTTTTATTTACTGAAGATTTATCGCAATCAACTTTCCATATATTTTTATCTATTTATCTTGTTTATTTTCCACCCCACCCATTATTTTGGGCACTCTTGAGGACAAGGGACTGTGTACATTTGGGTCACTCTTTTACAATGCCTAACACATACTAGCTTCTAAATGAAAATTTGGTTAATGAATAACATATTTTCTTAGAGTAGTTAAAAACAAGAAATTTTTGAAAACCCTCCAAATAGCAATGTGTGTAGGTCAGTGGACTTTTCTCATTTTGTTAGGGTGATTATTATTTTGCTTGGCTAAAATCCCAGACAGAAGTCTAGGGAGATCTCTTCTCTGTGCCACTCACTGGGCCAGAGCTAACTCCAGCTTCTATCATCTGGTCACAAAAATGAAAAGGAAGTTTTATCAAAAGGAAGGGAAAATGAATAAGTGTGTTTTCTCCTGTGGTCCTTGTAGGCACCGGTTTCATGTTATACCTTCTCAACTTTCTACTGCATCCCTTACAGTCCTGGAACAAGGCCATTGCTCAGGTAGGGTGTTCCCTGGGGAGGTCCCTTTTACTCTGGGTCCTCAGCGTCTGAGTTTCAGAGCCTTTGTGTTGTCACCTGCTGCCTTTGCTCTGGAAGCTGATCTCCTGGTGGGGACCTGGCCTCTTCCCACCAACTCACCCCAATAAGGCCTCACTCATGCAGCACCTTTATTTAGCCTCAGTCCTCTTCCAGCAGTTTAACCTTCCACCCTCTCTCTCTGGTTACCTGAAAGACTGAAAGGACAGAATCCAGGTTTTCTTATTTGCTCTGGTCACGGAATATAGCAATTCCAAAAGGACCTAACATTCTAGAAATGAAGCAGCACATCAGGAACTTCCTCTGCAGCCCCTCCCTCTTTTACAGCTCTCTTGGCCTCTGCAGAGGCAGTGACTCATTCTGTGTCTGTCTAGCATACGAAGTGCAGCAAAATTGACCTGGTGCCACCAATCAGGGCACAGCTTTTTCTCAGTTACTTTTATTCTGAATTTGCCCACAGGTACCAAGGCAATAGAAATATTATTTTCAGATAGGGACACTGATGTACAGACCCCAAATCTAAACTCTTTGCTTACACTAAAGGAAAAAAATCAATATCTTGTCTTAATATGAAATAGTAAATTATTTAATAACTCTCTAGGACTATTATTAATGCCCAAAAGCTCTCAACCCTGCCTCCTCAACATGATAGAAGTTATGAACATATGATGATTCAAACCTACAGTAGTCATTAAAGTTTTGAAAATAGTTTGCACTTCATGATTTAAAAAGCCTCTGCTCATGTAATGTTGGAAGTAAGTTAAGATCAAAACTATCATGGTTGGTGTGAACAAACTTTTGAGAATTTCTTGACATCACTCTTTGGCTGTCAGATTCCTGTTTTGGAACAACTGTGACCACATGTCTTATTAGTACTGTTACTTATGGACAAAGCAGCTGCTGGATGCCACTCTCAGTGGAACGACTCCAGCTTTCTTTCTGATGTTAAGCAGGAAGTACCAAGTCAACAGAGCTCTTGGGGACACATATTTTGGGTGCCCACCTCAATCTCAGGGGGTTCTTAGCCACACCCCATATATCCACACCTAGAGAATTTGTTCTGCTCTGCAAGATTCTTAGAGCTGTGGGCAGAGAAAAGACACTTTTGAGTCTGGGTTGCAGCCAGGGAGAGCTAGCCACACCCTCCTCCAATGGGATGACAAATTGAAACCACACACAAGTAAGTTAGTTTCGATTTCCTGAAGGACAATGAATTTTTTTTTAATTTTTTTTTTTTTTAGTTTTCAATCAGATTGTTGTATGGAATGGCTATGAATGGAAGGTTTAAAATAGAAGTATAGCTGGTCTCTGGAGAGCATTATCTCTGGTGAAGTGTAACACTTAATAACATCTTACATTATGAAAGACAGGATTTTGCATAATTACACAGGAATGCAGGTTCTGTAACAATCCTTTATGCTTAAATTCCTGACCCACTTGGCACTGTTTCTCTATACTTTCTTCCACAACTCACCTTCTATGACCAGAAACCCTTTCACTAGACTGATTGGTATTCATCACCTTAATTACACTTAACAGCACATTTCTTTTTAGAAAGACATAAGTTAGTATCAATAAATATACTGATATGTATTCAATACAATGATACTTCTAATTAACATTTTTACAAGTAATGGTTTATGTACAAACATGTATTTATATAAAAAGTACAGCTGGCATTTTAAGAAATAGCTCATTCAGGAACTTACCAGAATTTTCCAGAAAACTTCTTTTTATATCCAAAAATTGAAACCAGTCATTTTAAACTTTGATTTCTTATTTCTTTTCTGATGGCTAAGAAATATATGATTGGAAGGATGTTAGTTTTTCTAAAAGTAAAGCCATTAAGCTGTAAGTTGTCCGGCCTCTGGGGCTCTGACTTCTTCTGAGGGTGTGTTTGGATTTCTGTACAGAAGCACAACGAGGAAGTGGAAATGCAGGGAGTTTCAGTTTTGCTTTAGAGCATATTAGGTTTGAACGAATGTAAAATACTTCAAAAAATTGCATTGCAGAAAATTATCCATAAATGTGTACTATGGCTTAGAAAATTGTTTACTAGGCAGATTTTTAAGTCATAAAAGCTAAGAAATCAGAGTGTGTGTGTATATGTGTGTGTGTGTGGGGGGGGTGGCCGCGGGGGGTGGGGGGGTGGTGGTAACAACTGCCAATACAGAGAGAACAGAACTATTAGGAAAAACATTAAAATCTTGGTGTGATGTAAGTGCTGTTTTGGGGCGAATTGTTTTCCCAAATCCAAATGTTAAAATCCTGAACCTCAGAATACCATTATATTTGGAGGTAGGGTCTTTAAGGAAGTAATTAAGTTGAAATGAGGTCTCTAGGAAGGACACTAATCCTGACTGGTATTCTTATAAGAAGAGGAAATTTGAACTCAAGATATGTGTAGAGGGAAGACCATGTGAAGAATCAGGTAGGGGACAGCCATCTGTCAGCCAGGAGAGAGGCCTCAGAAGACACCAACACTCATGACACACCTTGATCCTCCAGAATTTCGAGGAAACAAATTTCTGTTAAGACACACAGTTTGTGTTACTTTGTCATGGCAGCTTAGTAAAGTCAAAGAGTGCCCTTAAATTCTTCTGCTTGTTGAGTCATGATTTATTTTATTATCTTATGAAAATGTTATTTTTTCTTTTTGGAGGAGTAACTTGATTGTAGTGATGATACCACAGGTGTATGCATATGCCCACACTTGTTAAGATGGGTACATTTAAATGTGTATTTGATTTTGCATTTGATATTATATATTTTATATATAATATAAATATTATATATATATATATATGGACAGTCATGTATCTTCTTGTATCCTTAGGGATATAGATAATATAATATAAATATATATTATAATAATATAGTTATATAAATATATTATATTTATATTATTATATTATTTTATTATAATAATATATATTTATATTGTTATATTAAACATAAATATAATATAAATATAAAATATAATATAAAATATATTTTACCTCAATAAAACTAAAATCATCATTTTTTCAATTTTAAATATAATGAACATTCATTTTCAAACTTAAATACAGAATATACAAAAGGAGAAAAAGCAGATTATTCAAACTCAATTTCATTTTCCTGTTTTTGACTTCTTTACATTTTTCTTTATATTCCTTTAAAAATAAAAATTTAGGGCTAGGTTGTGCCTCAGAGGCAGAGGGCTTGTCTAGCATGCGTGAGGCATTGGGTTCAATCCTCAGCACCATATAAAAATAAAATAAAGATATTGTATCCACTTATAACTAAAAAATATATTAAAAATTGTAAATAAATAATAAATAAATAAAAATTTAACATTTGAGAAAATTTACTGTTCTGCAGCATTTAACTTTAAGTAGGCAATGAACACCGCCCTGACATCTACAGTATTTAAATTAAGCTTTGTCTCCCTTTCTCAACAAGCATTATTTTGTAAATTATCCATTTCATGGACAATTTTGATTGCCATCACTCTCAACCAGTGGCGTCTCTTTCTACATAATGGACAAAATTGAAGACATCTGATAGGCTTTCACACTTTCTTCACTCTCCAGATCCTTAATTCACCTGCAACCTACAGTCTGATCTTTTTGCCTCTGATAAAGAAATGGTTCTTAACCCGCACTGAACATTAACATCATCTGGAGAGCTTTCAAAAAGCACGAGGCCCAGAACCTCTGCAGGACAGTCATGTATCCTTAGGGATAGAGACAAGCATAAGTTGTTTTAAAAATCTTCCTGAGCAGTTCTGATGTACATTCAAGTATAAATGGAATAAAATAAATAAATAAACTCTTCCTCTTTCCTTTACCTTCTCTTTCTTGCTCTTCCATTTCTAAACAATTCAGTCCTAAAAACATTTTTGGTAGAGAAAGACAGATGTCTGTGGTGGGAGAATAGAGGACTCAATGTGGCCCAGAGCAAGAAATCAGAACCGGTAGGTGTCCATGCAAAGCAGTAGTCTGGCTTGGGAATCAGAGCTAGAGTCAGGTGAAGAGGGCGTCCATACACCAGGGCCTGGTGTGGGGGTGTTAGAGCTTAAGCAGAATAAGGAAGTGTCATTCTAAATGAAGACAGTCTGTTATGGTTTAGATGTGAGGTTGTTACCCAAAAGCTCACATGTAAGACAATGCAAGAAGGTTCAGAGAAGAAATGATTGGGTTATAAAAGACTTAACCCAATAAGTGAATTAATCACCTTCTAGGATTAATTGAGTGGTAACTGAAGGCAGGTGGCATGTGGCTGGAGGGGGTAGGGCATTGGGGGCATGGCTTTGGGGTAGATATTTTGTATCTGGAGAGTGGAATCTCTGCTTTCTGATCATTATGTGAGCTGCTTCCCTCTGCCACACTCTTCTGCCATGATGTCCTGCCTCACCTTGAGCCCCAAGAAGTGGAGTATGCTCTCTATGGATTGAGACCTCTTAAACCATGAGCTCCCAAATAAACTTTTCCTCCCCTGCAGTTGTTCTGGTTGGGTCTTTTAGTCACAGCAGCCAAATAGCTGACTAAAACAGAATCAAAGTAAGAGCTGCATTGGATAAAGCTAAGCAGGGGAGGAAGACTTTATTGAAGACTAGTACAATAGAGGGAAGAGAGATTGAATTCTGCAGAAACAAAGGAAGGGAGTTTTAAAAATACTATTGTTGCCGGGAGCATGCCTGTAATCCCAGCAGCTTGGGAGGCTGAGGCAGGAGGATTGAAGGTTCAAAGCCAACCTCAGCAAAAGTGAGGTGTTAAGCAACTCAGACCCTGTCTCTAAATAAAATACAAAATAGGGCTGAGGATGTGGCTCAGTGGTTGAGTGCCCCTGAGTTCAATCCCTGGTACTCCCACCAAATACTGTTGTTTTACTTTTTAGAATTTATTTTTAAATTGGCAAAAAAATGTATATACTTATCATTTTAAAGCACTGAGGTGAGCTAGTGAAAAGTACTGAGGATGTTGAGGGAGCGATTATGGTTTAGATATTAAGTATCCCTCAAAAGTTCATGTAAGACAAAACGGCGGACAACTCACTCAGACTGTGTAAATAGATCTCGTGGAAGGAGGGCCCTGTAAGCCACATTGCTGTTTTATGCATATTTCTTTGATCATCAGCCACATTGCCAGGTTCCAGAAGCAGGACCTAAGGCTCCCATACCACATAGCTGCTGTGGCCTTAGGTATTGGTCTGTAGCAGGTGCTGTGGTTTGGAGGTTGAATATCCTCAGAGGCCCAGGTGATAAAGGCTTGGTCCTCAGGGTGGCACTATTGGGAGGTGACAGAACCTTCATGAAGAGGGATACTGTGGGAGGTACTTAGGCCATTGGTGGCATGACTTTGAAGTGGATTGTGGGACACCAAACCCCTTCCTCTGTCTCTCTTGCTCCTGGCCATACGGGGAGTAGTTTTCTCTACTATGAGCTCCCTGCTATTGCCATCTGGCACCCCCACCAGAGGCCTAAAAGCAATGAGTCTGCTCGTGATCATGAACTGAAATCTCTAAAGTTATGAGTCAAAATAAACCATTTTTCTTTATTAAAAAAAAGGGAGGAGGCAGGGGATTAGCAAGGATGGTGATGTGATGGACATCATTATCCAAAGAACATGTATAAAGACACGAATTGGGTGTCAACCGACTTTATAGACAGAGATATGAAAAACTGTGGAATATATGTGTAATAAGAATCGTAGTGCAAAAAAAAGTACATGTATAAAGACATGAATTGGCATGAACATACTTTATATATAAAGGTATGAAAAATTGTGCTCTATATGTATAATAAGAATTGTAATGCATTCTGCTGTCTTGTATTTAAAAAACAAAATCAATTAAATTAAAAAAGAAAAAAAGTTCATTTAAGACAATGCAAGAATGTTCAGAGGTGAGATGATTAGATTACGAGATGGGTAACAATATCAGTGGATTAATTCACTGATATTAATTAACTGTAGGCATGTAGGGTGTGGCTGGAGGAAGTAGGTCACTGGGGGTATGTCTCAGGGTTTATATTTTGTCCCTAATGAACAGAGCTCTCTCTCTCTCCTCTGCTTCCTGGTTGCCATGTCCTGAGCCATGTCCTCTGCCACATCCTTCTGCCATGATGGCCTGCTTCACCTTGGGCCAACCATGAACTGAACCTCTGAAATATTGAGAGATTTAATATAATAAACTTATATTACAGTAAGATGTTCTTGTCAGATATATTGATCACAGTGATGCAAAAGCTGACTAGTATAGGGGGTAGATGTGTTGAGCACATTGGGTTACTCCTGATTCTTAAGCATTTTTCTCTGTAAATAGGCCATCTGTCTGGGTTGCTTGGCACTCATCACATTTTGATTCCACCTCCCACAGAGCCTGGGACATAGAGATAGATATTACCTTCCATGATGTTTACATTTCCACGACATAGTTTCCTGGCTTTTAAGAAAAACATTCCCTAGGCTGTAAAATTGGCAACAGGTTGAGAGAAGATTTACATGCATTGTAATAGGGCAGAGAATGAATTTACAATTAAAAATTCTAAAATGAATGCTTTAAGAAAAGGGAGAGCTTTTGTTAGGGGGCCTATCATCAGGAAAAAGCATGTCCACAGTTTAGTCAATCTAAGGGGATTGTCAAAGTCATCTTGGTTGAGTCAGTGCCAGGTCTGGATAAGGAGGTACCCATGCTGGGCAAGGGGTGGCATCATTGGGACAGGAGACTGATCACACAGGGGGAAATGAGCAAATAAGGAGATGTAGAAAGGGAATGAGAGCCAGAGTTCTTATTGTTGGAGAATGGGTAGCAATTATAAAAAGAGAGTAATCTGTGATGTGGAATTGCAATTGAAGATATATATGTGAACTCATGGTTTTCAGTATATATAGAAAGCAATGTAGACATAAATGTATTATCAAGGATGGAGAGGAGAGGAGTGACACTTTAATAGCAATAAACATGACTAGCACCCAGATTGTGGCTTCTATGTACCATTTTTATTTATAAAAAAGCTTTGGGAAGATAGCTGAGTCCAGGGATCAAACAAAAAGAGTATGACAACAATTTCTTATGGCAGAAAGCAAAGAAGTTCTCAAAGAGAGATGGGAGTGTGTGAAAAGTTCTTAAAAACTAACTTGATGGGCTCATGCTAACCAAATTTAGGACAATTTGAGCATCTAAATAAACTGTAGTAGTAATAGATTAAGACCTATTGAATGAATTACAAAACCACAATTCTGTACAGATAAAGTTAAATAATAAATGGAAAGTTTGGTTAGAAATAGAATATATGCACCATCTCAAATTATATACCCATGAAATACTTATTAACAATGAAGCGGGGAAAGAAAAAGCATTATGGTCTTGCATAGTCAGTATGCCCCTCTCAGTGGTATTTTCAAGTCATTAGAACAAACATCATCAACAATGACACAAATGTGAATCACATGCCACCTGATGAAATGCAATGGACAATGTATTACTTTTATGATATTCCTTCCATGATTCATTTCTTGAATTTCGAGATCTGCAAATATACAGATGTAAATTGAGGGACAGTAAAAACAAAACGAAACAAAACCCTGCAATTTAAAAAGTGCTATGGTCCGGGGCTGGGGCTCAGTGGTAGAGCGCTCGCCTAGCATGTACGAAATGCTGGGTTTGATCCTCAGCACCACATAAAAAAATAAATAAAATAAAGGTATTTGTGTCCAACTACAACTAAAAAAAAAGTGCTATAGTCATAAAGGTCAAATGTTCCCTTTGATATGAAATAAGAGGGGGGAGGGAAGAATAGAAGGCAAAAGAGGATGAAGGGAAGGGTAAGGATAGCAATAGGAAAGACAATGGAATGAATCAGACACAATTCTCCTATGTTCTTAATGAATACACCACCAGTGAAACTCCACATCATGCACCACCATAAAAATGGGAAATTATTCTCTATGTGTGTATAATATGTTAAAATACACTCTACTGTCATGTATATCGAAAAAGAACAAATAAAAAAAGTGTCATGGTCATAAATAACATGGAAAGATTGAGGAGTTGATTCAGAGTGGAAGACACTAAATGCAACACGTGATTCCAAAGCATAACTTTTTTTGCTATACAAGAATATATGGAAACAACTGTCAAAATCTGAATTCAGGATTCAATAAAAATCATCAATAACATCAGAATTAATATCTAATTTGACACCTAAATCTAATTTAACATCTAATCTGCCATTTAAGGTTAACATCTGAGTTAATATCAATGTAAACTTTCTGATTTGATAACTGTGTTGTGGTTACTTTTCCTTGATTTTTTTTTAAATTTTTTATTGTGGGTTGTTCAAAACATTACAAATTTCTTGACATATCATATTCCACACTTTGATTCAAGTGGGTTATGAACTCCCACCTTCACCCCATACACAGATTGCAGAATCACATCAGTTACACATCCATTGATTTACAAATTGCCATACTAGTGTCTGTTGTGCTCCACTGCCTTTCCCATCATCCACCCTCCCCGCTCCCCACCTCTCCCCTCCCCTCCCCTCCTCTCTCTCTACCCCCTCCACTGTATAACCCTGAGGGTCTCCTTCCATTACCATGCAATTTCCCTTCTCTCTCCCTTTCCCTCCCACCTCTCATCCCTGTTAAATGTTAATCTTCTTCTCCTGCTCTTCGTCCCTACTCTGTTCTTAGTTACTCTCCTTATATCAAAGAAGACATTTGGCATTTGTTTTTTAGGGATTGGCTAGCTTCACTTAGCATAATCTGCTCTAATGGCATCCATTTCCCTGTAAATTCTATGATTTTGTCATTTTTTAATGCAGAGTAATACTCCATTGTGTATAAATGCCACATTTTTTTTATCCATTCATCTATTGAAGGGCATCTAGGTTGGTTCCACAGTCTTGCTATTGTGAACTGTGCTGCTATGAACATCGATGTAGCAGTGTCCCTGTAGCATGCTCTTTTTAGGTTTTTAGGGAATAGACCAAGAAGGGGAATAGCTGGGTCAAATGGTGGTTCCATTCCCAGCTTTCCAAGAAATCTCCATACTGCTTTCCAAATTGGCTGCACCAATCTGCAGTCCCACCAGCAATGTACAAGTGTACCCTTTTCCCCACATCCTCGCCAGCACTTGTTGTTGTTTGACTTCCTAATGGCTGCCAATCTTACTGGAGTGAGATGGTATCTTAGGGTGGTTTTGATTTGCATTTCTCTGACAGCTAGAGATGTTGAGCATTTTTTCATGTACTTGTTGATTGACTGTATGTCCTCCTCTGAGAAGTGTCTGTTCAGGTCCTTGGCCCATTTGTTGATTGGGTTGTTTGTTCTCTTATTGTCTAATTTTTTGAGTTCTTTGTATACTCTGGATATTAGGGCTCTATCTGAAGTGTGAGGAGTAAAGATTTGTTCCCAGGGTGTAGGCTCCCTATTTACCTCTCTTATTGTTTCTTTTGCTGAGGAAAAACTTTTTAGTTTGAGTAAGTCCCATTTGTTGATTCTAGTTATTAACTTTTGTGCTATGGGTGTCCTATTGAGGAATTTGGAGCCCGACCCCACAATATGTAGATCGCAGCCAACTTTTTCTTCTATCAGACGGCGTGTCTCTGATTTGATATCAAGCTCCTTGATCCATTTTGAATTCACTTTTGTGCATGGCGAGAGAAAGGGATTCAGTTTCATTTTGTTGCATATGGATTTCCAGTTTTCCCAGCACCATTTGTTGAAGATGCTATCCTTCCTCCATTGCATGCTTTTAGCCCCTTTATCAAATATAAGATAGTTGTAGTTTTGTAGATTGGTTTCTGTGTCCTCTATTCTGTACCATTGGTCCACCCGCCTGTTTTGGTACCAGTACCATGCTGTTTTTGTTACTATTGCTCTGTAGTACAGTTTGAAGTCTGGTATCGCTATACCGCCTGATTCACACTTCCTGCTTAGCATTGTTTTTGCTATTCTGGGTCTTTTATTTTTCCATATGAATTTCATGATTGCTTTCTCTATTTCTACAAGAAATGCCGTTGGGATATTGATTGGCATTGCATTAAACCTATAGAGAACTTTTGGTAAATCGCCATTTTGATGATGTTAGTTCTGCCTATCCATGAACAGGGTATATTTTTCCATCTTCTAAGATCTTCTTCTATTTCTCTCTTTAGGGTTCTGTAGTTTTCATTGTATAAGTCTTTCACCTCTTTTGTTAGATTGATTCCCAAGTATTTTTTTTTTTTGAAGATATTGTGAATGGAGTGGTTGTCCTCATTTCCATTTCAGAGGATTTGTCGCTGATATACAGGAATGCCTTTGATTTATGCGTGTTGATTTTATATCCTGCCACTTTGCTGAATTCATTTATTAGCTCTAATAGTTTCTTTGTAGAGTCTTTTGGGTCTGCTAGGTATAGAATCATATCATCTGCAAATAGTGATAATTTAAGTTCTTCTTTTCCTATTTTTATGCCTTTAATTTCTTTCGTCTGTCTAATTGCTCTGGCCAGTGTTTCGAGAACTATGTTGAACAGGAGTGGAGAGAGAGGGCATCCCTGTCTTGTTCCAGATTTTAGAGGGAATGCCTTCAGTTTTTCTCCATTCAGAATGATGCTAGCCTGAGGCTTAGCATAGATTGCTTTTACAATATTGAGGTATGTTCCTGTTATCCCTAGTTTTTCTAGAGTTTTGAACATAAAGGGATGCTGTACTTTGTCGAATGCTTTTTCCGCATCTATCGAGATGATCATATGGTTCTTATTTTTAAGTCTATTGATGTGGTGAATAACATTTATTGATTTCCGTATATTGAACCAGCCTTGCATCCCAGGGATGAATCCTACTTGATCATGGTGTACAATTTTTTTGATATGTTTTTGTATCCGATTCGCCAGAATTTTATTGAGGATTTTTGCATCTAGGTTCATTAGAGATATTGGTCTGTAGTTTTCTTTCTTTGAAGTGTCTTTGTCTGGTTTAGGTATCAGGGTGATGTTGGCCTCATAGAATGAATGTGGAAGTTCTCCCTCCTTTTCTATTTCCTGAAGTAGCTTGAAAAGTATTGGTATTAGTTCTTCTTTAAAGGTTTTGTAAAATTCTGCTGTATACCCATCCGGACCTGGGCTTTTCTTAGTTGGTAGTCTTTTTATGGTTTCTTCTATTTCCTCAATTGATATTGGTCTGTTTAGGTTGTCTATATCCTCCTGACTCAATCTGGGCAGATCATATGACTTAAGAAATTTATCTATGCCTTCACTATCTTCTATTTTATTGGAGTATAAGGATTCAAAATAGTTTTTGATTATCTTCTGTATTTCTGAAGTGTCTGTTGTGATATTGCCTTTTTCATCCCGTATGCTAGTAATTTGAGTTCTCTCTCTTCTTCTCTTCGCTAGCATGGCTAAGGGTCTGTCGATTTTGTTTATTTTTTCAAAGAACCAACTTTTAGTTTTGTCAATTTTTTCAATTGTTTCTTTTGTTTCGATTTCATTAATTTCAGCTCTGATTTTAATTATTTCTTGCCTTCTACTTCTTTTGCTGTTGTTTTGCTCTTCTTTTTCTAGGATTTTGAGATGAAGTATGAGATCATTTATTTGTTGTTTTTTTCTTTTTTAAGGAATGAACTCCAAGCAATGAATTTTCCTCTTAGAACTGCTTTCAATGTGTCCCATAGATTCCGATATGTTGTGTCTGTGTTTTCATTTATCTCTAAGAATTTTTTAATTTCCTCCTTGATGTCTTCTATAACCCATTGATCATTCAGTAACCTATTGTTCATTCTCCAAGTGATGTATGCTTTTTCCTTCCTTCTTTTATCGTTGATTTTCAGTTTCATTCCATTATGATCAGATAAGATGCATGGTATTATCTCTACTCCTTTATATTGTCTAAGAGTTGCCCTGTGACATAATATATGATCTATTTTTGAGAAGGATCCATGTGCTGCTGAGAAAAAAGTGTAACTGCTTGATGTTGGGTGGTATACTCTATATATGTCAATTAGGTCTAGGTTATTAATAGTGTTATTGAGTTCTATAGTTTCCTTATTCAACTTTTGTTTGGAAGATCTGTCCAGTGGCGAGAGAGGTGTGTTGAAGTCTCCCATGATTATGGTGTGGTGGTCTATTAGACTCTTGAACTTGAGAAGAGTTTGTTTGACGAACATAGCTGCACCATTGTTTGGGGCATAAATATTTATGATTGTTATGTCTTGTTGGTGTATGGTTCCCTTAAGCAGTATGTAGTGTCCCTCTTTATCTCTTTTGATTAACTTTGGCTTGAAATCTATTTTATTTGATATGAGTATGGACACGCCTGCTTGTTTCCGAAGTCCATATGAGTGATATGATTTTTCCCAACCTTTCACCTTCAGCCTATGTATGTCTTTTCCTATCAAATGCGTCTCCTGTAGGCAGCATATTGTTGGGTCTTGTTTTGTGATCCATTCTACTAGCCTGTGTCTCTTAATTGGTGAGTTTAAGCCATTAACATTTAGGGTTATTATTGAGATATGGGTTGTTCTTCCAGCCATATTTGTTTATTTCTGTTACTAAACATGGATTGTTTTCCTCTTTGATTATTCCCCCCCCCTTTACTGTCCTACCTCCCACTGTTGGTTTTCATTGTTATTTTCCATTTCCTCTTCCTGTAATGCTTTGGCGAGGATGTTTTGAAGAGATGGTTTTCTAGCTGCGAATTCTTTAAACTTTTGTTTATCGTGGAAGGTTTTAATTTCATCCTCCATCCTATAGCTTATTTTCGCTGGATACACAATTCTTGGTTGGAACCCATTTTCTTTCAGTGTTTGAAATATGTTATTCCAGGATCTTCTAGCTTTCAGAGTCTGTGTTGAAAGATCAGCTGTTATCCTGATTGGCTTACCCCTAAATGTAATCTGCTTCCTTTCTCTTGTAGCTTTTAAAATTCTCTCCTTATTCTGTATGTTGGGCATCTTCATTATAATGTGTCTAGGTGTGGATCTCTTATGATTTTGCACATTCGGCGTCCTGTAGGCTTCTAGGATTTGGGATTCTGTCTCATTCTTCAAGTCTGGGAAGTTTTCTTGTATTATTTCATTGAATAGACTGCTCATTCCTTTGGTTTGGAGCTCTGTACCTTCCTGTATCCCAATGACTCTTAAGTTTGGTCTCTTAATGTTATCCCATATTTCTTGGATGTTCTGCTCATGGTTTCTTAACAGTCTTGCTGAGCTGTCTATGTTCTTTTCCAGTTGAAATACTTTGTCTTCATTGTCTGATGTTCTATCTTCTAAGTGTTCTACTCTGCTGGTAGTATTCTCCATTGAGTTTTTAAGTTGGTTTATTGCTTCCTGCATTTCTAGGATTTCTGTTTGTTTGTTTTTTATAACCTCTATCTCCCTGTATAGTTGATCCTTTGCTTCCTGGATTTGTTTGCGTAATTTGTTGTCGAAGTGATCTTTCATTGTCTGATTTTGCTGTTTAATGTCTTCCTTGATACTCCAGATCATCTGAAGCATGTATATGCTGAATTCTTTATCTGACATTCCATCTGCTGCAGCTGTTACCTCTTCTAAAGTTGCGTTGACCTGCATTGCTTGTGGTCCTTTCTTTCCTTGTCTTTTCATACTGCTTGCATATCTTTCCTGCAGGTGCGGGCGGCGGCTCTGCTCTCTCCTTATTCCAATTGGGGTGTCATGGCTACCACGCCGGCAGGTCACTGGGCCTGTTCTGGGAGCTGGCGGCGGCTCTGTTCTGCCCCTACTCCAATTGGGGTGACGAGTGTACCACGCCGGCAGGCCACTGGGCCTGATCTGCCGGTCGGTTGCAGGTTTGCCTACCCTGCAGGCGCGGGCGGCAGCTCTACTCTGCCCCTACTCCAAATGGGGTGACGTGTCTGTCGTACCGGCAGGCCACTGGGCCTGTCCCGCTGGTCGGTCGCAGATCTGCCCACCTTTCGGGCACGGGTGGAGGCTCTGCTCTGCCCCTACTCCAACTGGGGTGTCGTGACTACCCCGCCTGCAGGACGCTGGGCCTGTTCCTGGCACGGGAGGTGACTCTGCTCTGTCACTACTCCAATTAGGGTGGTGTTTGTACCACACCGGCAGGCTCCTGGGCCTGATCCGCTGGTCTGTTGTAGGTCTGCCTACCTTGGAGGCGCGGGCGGCGGATCTGCCCTGCCCCTCCTACCACGCCTGCGGACCTCTGGGCCTGATCTGCAGGTTGATCACTGGTTTGCTCACCCTGCGGGCACTGGTGGCGGTTCTGCCCCGCCCCCACTCCAATTGGGGTCACGTGACCACCACACTGGCAGGGCCTGATCCGGGCGTGGGAGAAGGATCTGCTCTGCCCCTACTCCAGTTGGGGTGACGTGTGTACCACACTGGCAGGCCACTGGGCCTGACCCGCCAGGCTGTCACAGGTCTGTTTACCTTGCAAGCGCGAAGGGCAGCTCTGCCCTGCCCCTCCTACCACGCCCATGTACCACTGGGTCGCGGGTCTGCCCACCTGGCGGGTGTGGGTGGCGGCTCTGCTCCGCCCCCTCTCCAATTGGGGTCACGCGGTCACCACGCTGGCGAGCCGCTGGGCCTGCTCCGGGCGCTGGCGGCGGCCTGGCTCCTCCCCTCTGGCTCGAGGACAAATTGAGGAGACTCGGGTGACTGTGCCTCACCCCCCCTACCAGGAGACCAACTGCTTATGTCACCGCTGGTATTGATGAAGATCTCTCCTCCACCGCTTTCTGCTGACATCAGATCTCTGCCATGTTGGTATCCTATGCGAATGGCAGCATTTCGTTCCCCTTGCCGGGCAACCAAAGCAATGGGTGAGTCCTGACCGGCCCTCAGCAGGACCCGGACGGAGACTCAGTTTCCGCGGGCTCCTAGCCCCGGTCCAGGGAAGTTCCGGGAGCCGGAACTCGGCCGCTCCGTGCTCGGTGTAAGCTCCTATAAGTGTAAGCTCCAAGAAGCAGTCCCCGCGGGCTCAGTTCTGGGAGCCGGAATTCGGCTGCTTAGTGCTTGGTGTATGCTCTGATAGTAGCAGGGTCCAAGAAGCAGCCTCCGCAGGCTCCGCAGCCCTGAGCCAGGGCGGTTCTGGGACGGTTCCGGGAGCCGGAACTCGGCCGCTCCGTGCTCGGTGTAAGACTTTTCCTTGATTGTGGTTAGAATTTTCTTGTTTGTTGAATATACACTAAAGTATTAGAGGGTAATAGGTCATCTTTCTCAAATTGTTCATTAAACAATTTTGCCCTTGTATTTCCTACTATCCTGTAAGTTTGTAATAAGTGGGTTACAGGTTTGTGATTATATTTTAAACAATGAAAACATACAATAAACATATGGATAAAACACTTCTCCAATAACTTTCTGAAGTCCATTTCCTTCTTTATTCTGGACACTTTACTTCAACAGTTTCTCTTTTTTGATCTATACTCCTCAGTTTCCTGCTTTAAATGGCATCTTTCCCATCAGTATAAAAACATGTTTAGAATCCCTAGACTTTCTTTGGAGATTTTACCAACTGAAATCTATTTGGAAACAATAGAATGCTTAATTTTTTCCTATCAGAATTAGATTGTATGTATCCATACACTCAGCATTGTGTCCTAGATTTACTCATATTGATGTGAATAACTAGTTAATTTTTTCATTGTGGCTTAATATTCCATTGTACAAATATGCTTCTGTTGATGAGTGTTTGGGTAGCATATTACAGTTCCAAGCATTCTTGTGCCTGTCTTCTGATGCACAAGAGAGAGAGAGAGTTACTTTACAGAATACACCTGGAAGGAAACTGCCAGGTGGTAGAATATGCATATGATCACATTACTAAAATAATAATGCTAAAGCGTTTTCTAAAGCTGTCAGACCAGTTTACAATCCTAATAGTAATGCATTAAAAGTTATGACTCTGCATTTATGGACACATTGATGGACACACAATCTGGGCACTTTTGTTTACAAGACTTGGAGCTTTTCTGCTTATTCAGATCAAGTAAGACTTTAGTAAGCTTCTTATTTCACTTCTAGGAACACGATAACCAATTAGGCATTGTGGTAGGTGTGCATGAGTCAGACTATTTTTTTTTTATGTGACTGCTTAAATTTTACTTCCAAAAAAGAATTTAATATGGCCTTTTACAGTAATCAAGATTCCCTATCTCAACAGACTGAGGTAAACATTATTTTAACTAGGAAAAAAAAAAACACTTGAAGAAATGACAGTAAATTAAACCTGTCAGTTATTGCTTTGATAAAACAATGTTTTGCAAGAATTGTCTGTTTCTTCTCAGCAGGATAGAACAAAGTTTTTTCTGTAAAGATCATTCATATGTTGATAACTGTTGCTAGTTTATAAAATATTTAATGTAACTATAAAACTTAATTCGTGGTTTTTTCACTATAACTTATTCACGATTTTTTAAAAAACTCATATCCCTTTTACTAATTACACATCAAAAAATAGAGAACACACAGCTTTATGGCTTACTTAAAATGCAAGTGGGAAAACAGACATCTCTGTCATGCCAGTAACAAGTCCTGACTTTTTTATAAAGAAAGTATTATTAATTTTTTTAAAAAAGAGTTCCAAGAAATTGAATAGGATTCCCAGCAATGATTATTTCTAAAATGTACACGATAGGAAATATACTCATAAAAACGCTTAAAACCAAAGGCTCCTTCCTGCTTGCTCCTTCTCCTTTCTTCCATTCTCAGAGGGGCCTCCCAGGTCGCCAGCCTCCCCCAGCTCCTGGCTCAGGCCACCCCTCCGGCCCTAGGACCTGGCGCCTCAGGCCCAGGCCCAGCTCTTTCTTCTTAAAAAAAAAAAAAAAAATTCAGTTGATTTGTCACATCAAGAAAGTTCAGCAAATTATGTCAGCTGCGGCTTTAGTCTCCCTCAGAGTCACTGTCCCTCCTTATGGGGACCGAGCACTGAGGATAGCAGCGTGTCTTCAATGGGCTTCCTGGGTTTTTCCTCCAGGTCTGTCTTGACTGCTCCAGACTCGGACAGTTTCCACTCCAGCTCATCTCTCCTCAGCTTCATGCCACCAAACACCTGAGGACCAATGAACTGAGCCTTGATGTCACCTTCCAGGTAAATAAACACTGTGGGCAGGTTCCTATCAGAATAGTTGGGTATGCAGGTGGTTGAAATGGCTTTGACAAATTTGACATCAGGAAACTTCCTGGCAAGTCCACTCAGGTGTTGGTTTATCAGGTCACAGAGAGGAATCCCTTGTTTGTAAAAGTGCAAGACTACCCACAAGCCCTCACTGGCTTTTGTAACTTCTTGAACAGAATCCTTGCCTGAGATCTCTAAAACTTCTCCAAATTTGTTCTTCAGCTGGGTCGCTTTCCACTCAGCCAGTCTTTGTTGCCTGTACACCTCAATGGCCCGCTCATCCTCCTTGTTGAATTCATCTTCATTCTCCTCCAGCTCCTCCAGAGTCATGTCTTCGTATGTTTTCACCACTGACTGCTGGAGGATTCGTGCGCTTCCTAGTCCAATCCTTTCAGGCTTTCCTTCGAGGGCAGGATGCCCTTTTTGCGTAAGATGCCATTCCATTCAGCATCTGCTTTGGGGTCCTGCATCTTGTCTCTGAATGCCCAGGCCAGCCAGCCCTGCCACGCCCTAGCTCTCTTCCGCCCACACTATTCTGATTGCTGCTTTGAATCTGCTCTCTATTCTGATAATCATGCCCATCTTGCCCTTGGTGGTTGAATGAATCCATTTGGCTCCTGTCACCATGGGATTCAATTGCTCCAATTTCATTTACGTTTTCCAATTCAGTTCCTGCAGTTCCTGTTGCCAGGTCTGCCCCAGAGAGAAGAGTGATCACAGAGTCCTTCAACAATGACAGGGTTCCCTTCAAAAATTGTTGCTCAGGGTATTGGTGGAAGGCCCTCTTAGTGTGAATAAGTCAAACCCAAGCTAATATTCAGATCTCCCTTAGACTCTGAATCCTGTCCTGAATGTTTTAACAAGGCTCTTATAGTGGGCCACCTTTGGTTCCAAGTTTCAGCTGACCAAAAAGCAAAACAAAACAAAGTAAAAAGAAAGAAACATGATACAACAACAGAAAACTATTAGGCCTTTCCTAATTTCCTGAATTACCACCTTAAATGTAGTATCTCTGCTTAGTGAACCTGTCACCAGGATTGGGGTCCTGGAGACATCCCCCAAAAGGGAGATAGATCTCAACTCAGGTGGCGAGGTCCTGAACATTTTTGCAGAAAGGAATGTAAGGATTGGTCCAAGGGAGGCAAGGACTGATTTTGTGAAGAGAAAGCAAGAAGTGCATACACAGAGACACGGTGGAGTGCAGGATTTGGAGAGGCATGTGCTGGCTTCACCTTAGCAAGGCATGTTTATATGTGTAAAATCTTCAGCAGAGAGACATGATCAAAGAGGGTATTTTTAGTTCTCTCCCTTATGTTGGTGACTTGACATGTTAACTGTTATCTACTAGATGTTGTATTTTTTTTAGATCTTTTTTGTTGTATTTTTTGAAGTCTTCTTTGTTTTTGATGAAAATCTTTACCAATTTTCTCATGTGGGGATCTCATCATCCTGGCTTATGGATCTAAACAGTGCTACATGTGTAACATTGAGGGTTTTTAAAAAAATATTTTTGAATTGTAGTTGAACACAATACCTTTATTTTATTTATTTATTTTTATGTGGTGCTGAGGATTGAACCCAGGGCTCCACATGTGCGAGGTGAGTGCTCTACCACTGAGCCACACCCCCAGCCTCACATTGAGGGTTTTATCAAGAAATTGACACATGGATGAAGTAATCAGATCCTAAAAGTATCAATCACAGAAAAATATATTTGTCGAGCCAAAGAATTCTCAGACATGTTTTCTTTAGGTCCAGTTCAGAAGAGAGGTTATTTATGGAACTGTGGACAAGGTCTGGCAATTGATTTAATAGGGCTGTTTGTGATCAAAGCATGTGGAAACCTGGACTTTAAGTCTGGTAAATCATGGCCACTCTTGTTTGGCCCCAAATGTCTCCTTTCTAACTACCATTTTGTCTTCTATCCTACCTCATTTTCTCCAAATGAGACTTTGATCCCTTATTCTTAAGGGAAGATGAAGGTTGAATATCCGTCTTCTGAAATGTCTTCCAGCTGACAAGGGGCGGGCAATGGCCCTACCCAGCTAGAGACCAGAAGTCTCAACCTGACTGATCTAACCCTGGGATTGCCAGGTTCTGTTGTCTGATGACTCAACTTTTGATGTTCTGGAAAAGAAGGCAAAGGCATTGGAGGCATTAGTCCATGCAGCTTTGCACAGCAATAATATGAAACAGCAAACCAATATCCCAATACCTAATATAAGAGGTAGGAAGAAAAGGATTTTCCTCCACCAGGGGGCTCCAGAAAGCAAGGAGCATGGTAAATCATCAAAGCTCTGGCAGGATCAGACAGCACTGGTCTGTGAGCACACACCAGGAAGGCAATAAAGCAGCACTGCCAGAGTTACCAGGAGCACACACATCACACACTACTTCCATAGGGGCACAGGTTTCACCTCCTGCCACTGTTAAGATGTCAAGAGCCATTCTAATTTGTAGAATGGCCTTTCTTATCCTTATTACCTCAGAATTTAATTATGAAATACCTTGGATAGTTATCATGTAAAGCTTTTTGTGTGTATTCATTAAGAGATTCAGTATGCCATATAAAATCCTCTTAATCTTACTTATGGGACAAAGATGGAGGCCAGATGATCCTATCAATGGAAAACAGAAAGCATCTGCCTATTTTTGCAAAACAGGAAGATTGACTGGCTCATCTAAAGCCTTCATACTGTGCCTAAGAATATCCTAGTGTATATTTTCCCAACCAACTGGGTGGCAAGCAGGGCCACAAATTAGTACCACAAAGCTTTCAGGAGTTATCTGGGGCTGGCCTTCTTATTCCTGACCTCCATGTTTGATCTGTTGTAAACCAATCCATTTCTTTTAGGAGTATGGTAATATAGTTTTCTAAAGGTATTCAACCCAAATTTTGAGTTGTGTTTCCCTAATGAGCCAATGAATAGTGGTTTTTGTTCTCAGCAGACAGAAGCCATTTGATTAAGTTTTCCTACAGTAGGAGCAAGCCAGATATAACCACTTCATATCTAAAAGAAACCTTATAAATTGTTATGCTTGTTTTCTCTAATTTATGTATAACAGGAAATTCAGCTAATTCAGGCTTCACATACATCCACATCTGAGCTTCTGTCTCTGAGAAAAATTTCCCATGACTTTTTAGGTGAAAAGTTTGTATTTTTAGTCATTTAGATACATTAGCTTCTATGGGAATGGATAAAATGGAGGACTCTGCCCATTGTTCTTTTATGAGTATTTGAAGTCTAATCTAATTATTATAAAGGAGATACCCACCAAGGTAACCCTGAAGAACTACAGGATAGATTACAGGCCACAAATCCAGCAATTATCCTTGTTAATTTCTTTAGCACAGTTTTGGACCCAGTCAAGGAAGGAGTTTGACTCTTCACTGGAAAAGGGAATAAAACAAATTAGCAGCATATATAATGACTTTATGTATACATTATCTTATTGAAGTTCCTGGGGATGTACATATTAAATTGAGTATCTGAGTAATACAAACAGTAAAAAACCTGAGTAATACAAGGGACCTAAGCAAATTCCTATATATGGCATAAGTTGAGATAGATAAAGAGTTCCTCCCCAAACAACGAGGACAGAAATTCCTAGTGTTGGAGGTAATAGTAATCCTGTAATAGTATACATAAGGATTTAGCTTAGATACAATTGAGTATTAGTAGGATAAGCACTTAAAAATTAGAGAATAAGACTGGGGTTGTGATTCAGTGGTAGAGTGCTTGCCTAGCATGTGCGAGGCCCTGGGTTTGATCCTCAGCACCACATACAAATAAATAAGTAAAATAAAAGTATTGTGTCCAACTACAACTAAAAAATAAATATATATAAAAATAGGAGGATAGTTCCCAAAAGAAAACCCACAAATGAAAAAATCAAAAGAGCTAAGCAGGGTGCTATTTGTCTAGTATATAAAATTATACCTAAAGAGAAAACAAGAAAAAAATATAAACAGAGTATTAATGTCAGGTAAGACTCATAACCTCAAAAAGGGTTAGCTCTTTGTTGCTGCTGTTGTTGTTTTTTTTTCTAGAGAAAGATCTTTAAGTCTTCCAAAGGCTCATAGGAGTAAGAAACAGGGTCTTTGATTGGTTCCAGGTTCTAGGAAGACTCAGGATGAAATAAGGCTCCCCTGGACACATGAATCTTATAAGTATGTCCTTGTCTTTTATCTGCCACAAGTGTGCTTAAAATAACTTGATAAAGACCTTTTCATCTTGGAAGACTGATCTGAGGGACAGTCCCTCTTCCAGGTCTTAAGGAAGACATGGTCCCCAGTTTTTCCTTTATGATATAGATTACAGTATCAGGAGCCAGAACAATTTGGTTACCATATTATGTTAAGGATTTTTGTAGATGGCCTAAGTTAACTACATATTTAATATTATTTAAAATATCTTATAATCTCTTAGTGGATCTGCAGTGAAGACCTGCCATACAGTATTTCACAAAGGCTTAGTTAGAGAAAAGTCTTAGGAGCAATTTTAATTCTTAACAAAGCAACAGGTAACAGATTTAAGCAAAGCTCTCAAGTTTCTTGGCACAATTTTGCTTGGGTTGTTTTAATGTGTAGATTAGCCCTTTCAGCTGTTCCTGATGACTGAGAATGGTGGGAGGTAAGAAGATAATAAATTATACCTTCAGCTCATAAGACCACCTGTGTTACCTGGGAGACAAAAGAAAGTCCATTATCACTTTGAGGTGATGAAAGATGTTCACACCTAGGAATTATTTGCTTTAACAAAGCCTTAACATTTGGGACTTTTCTAGTTCTGGAGGGATATGCTTTTATCTGCCCATTAAAAGTGTCAGCAAAACTAAGAGATTTATATATGACTTGAGTCCAGCTGCCAGTTTTCTCCAGGGAATGTGACTCATGTTGTATTGAGGTAAGTCAAGGTGGTGGCTCTGTGTCCCTCCACCCCACCCCACCCTAGGTTATTATGAAGACAGAGGGGCAAGCTTTTGTGATTTTTTTTCAAACAGTAGACTCCAGGCCCCTTTCCCTGAAGGCATAGATGACACTTCTCCCCAAATGACAGTCATGGATACGTTTAATAGATTTCCACTGATCAGCTTGGGGCAGTAAAACTTTGTAGTTTCCCTCCTGCACTCAACCAGCCACTTTCTGTTGATTTATGTCCTCACTGACTTGCCTGTTCTTCCTCAATTTTGGGGAAAAAATGGACTCAATTTGGGATCGGGGGCATCAGGGCCATTTCTAAAGCATCTTGGAGTGCTACATGTCTAGCACTTTGATCTGCCAATTAATTTCTCTAAATTATAGGAGAACTGCCCTTTTGATGTCACCTGCAAGGTATCACAGCCCCCTGAGCAGGCAGCCAGACTGCTTCTAGGAGAAAGAACATTTCAGGCCCACATTTGATTGGGGAGTTTTTCCCTGTTAAAAGTCCCCTTTCTTTCCATATAGTAGCAGGGGCATGGATACTAACAAAGCATATCTTGAGTCTATTTATATGTTAACTTGGTTATCTTTTCCCAGTTATAAAGCTTGGGTAAAGGGTATTACTTCAGTCTTCTGCACGGAGGTATTTGGAGGGAGTGGCTTTGCTTCAGGTACTTCCTGGAGGCTGACTACTCCATAATCTGCTTTTCAGGTTCCTTCTTTTTTCTAGCTGCTTCCATCATAAGCCATTTTTTACATCAGGGTTAGTTCGAGGCTATCCTTAAAGAACAGGTCTTCTAGAATAAACCTGTTTTGTAGTTTCTACACAGGAATGAAGCAAATTTCTTTCTCCCTCTGGGATCAAGAACAAAGTTGCTAATTCAGTTTGACAGAAATTGACAGTGATTTCTGGCAATTCCGGCAAGAGGCCTTGATATTCAGATCTTTGTCCTCCAGTTAACCATTGATGTCTTTTAATTTTGAGGACACTTCGAATCTAGGAGGGGCTAGGACCTCCAATGAATGTCCTAAAGTTAGTTCAGTAGCTTCCTCAACCAGAAGGGCTAGGGCAGCTATAGCTCCCAGGCATCTAGGCCATCTGCATAATATAGAATTTGTTCATAAAAGTAAGCCACAGGTCATGGAAGATCATCGGAGTTTTTAAGTGAGGACCCCAGAGACATACTTTGTCTTTTAGCTACATATAAGGTGAATGGCTTGTCTAAATCTGGAATTCCCATGGCTGGGACAAATAATAGTAAGTTCTTAAGTTTTAGAAAAATCTCTTGTTTTCTATCCAACCCAAGGGCCCCTGTGTAGCTTCATAGAGTGGTTTGGCTATGAGCCCCAAACAGGGGATCCAGATGGCAAAACCATCCATTTTGGGCATCCATGACATCCATCCATTGCAAAACCCAGCCATCACTCGAAAATGTCTCTTGGTCTAGTAAGTCCTCTTTTCTCTCAGGGAAGAGAGTTCCTTCCATTGGGGTAAAAACATGGCTTAAATATTTTACCTTTTGTTGGAGAATCTGGGTTCTTGGTGAAAACACTCAGTACCTTGTGGCTTCTAGAAAACCAAAAACTTTAATAGAATTATTATGGATTCTAGCTTTGAGGGGCTGCAGATAAGGAGATCATACACATATTAGAGTAAAGCTCCATTTCCCAGAGTTAGCTATCTTAACTCTTTAGCCAAAGCATTTTAAGTAAGAGAGAGCTGTCTCTACATCCCTCGGTAGCAGGGTCCGAGTGCACTGGATAGTTTTTATAGTGTCAGGATCAGTCCATTTAAAGACAAACACATACTGTGAATCAGGATGCAAAAGAAAGCATCCATAAGGTCACAAAGAGTGAACCGTGTGGATCCACTGGTATTTGAGTCAGGATAGTATAGAGATATTAGGATGGAGTGAAATTACAGCTTCATTAATGATCTGTGAATTTTGGACGAACCAATATTCTCCAGTAGGCTTCAAAACTGGGAAAATAGGGGTATTACAGAGTGACTAACCATGTTGAAGAAATTTAGAATTCAGAGGGTGGAGGTCCTGATGTGCCTCTGGCTTAACAGGATATTGTCCTTTGTGGGGATGAACTTTGGGGTCTTAAAGAAATAGAGACAGGTTGAATACTGATTGCCTTTCCTAGTATTTCAACATCGCAGACCTAAGGGTTTCCTTGAACTAAAACCTTTCCAGTTATATTTTCGAGTTTCTTTGATATTATTAATGCTTCTAAAAAGGTTATCTTGGCAACACATGAAGAGTTGCCCCTAAAGAGGTCAAAACACATCTCTTTCCAACCCAGGAGTGGGACATTTTAGGAGTATCAGGAAGGCCTGAATAAAAATTAATTCTCCCAATCTATATACATTATGGATTTTATAATTCTTTTGGCCCTAATTGTTCCATCAACACCAGTAATAGTATAGTTTTAATAGAAAGGGGCCCTAGAGGTTTAATCAAGGTAGATAAAATAACCCAAGTCCAAGAGAGAGTTAATAATCGTACCTGCTATGTCAAGAGTTACCTCCTGGAATGTTATTTGTAGCTGACCAAAAGGTCCTAGTGGAAGGCCTTGGGCATCTTCAGTTCTCATGGGCATCCTTCCCTGAAGCTAACGACTCTTCCTTCCTTCCAAGATGGGATGTTCTCTCCAGCAGTGATTTCCCTTTTTGTGGAGGGCCAACACCCTGATTACTTAGGACCTTTATATCAGTACTCTTCCCCAATACACTGCCTTTCCATAATGTGGAACTGGTAGACCTGTTATAACCAGCTTTTTTTTTTTGGTTAAAAGAAGCCCCAGGTATCTCCTGAAGGTGCAGGTGTTTTATTTACCTGGGCAGGAGGTCCCTTCCTGAGCCAAAGCTTGTTCTCTGGCTCTCAATCTCCTCCCCTGGACCCTGTATATTTCCTTGAAGTTTGTCTTTATTGTTGAAAACTCCAGAGGCCAAATCTAAGAGCCAATTCATGGGAGTTTGTGGCTCCATGATTTGTTTTTGTAGTTTCTTTCTAATGTCTGGAGCCAACTGGCTGAAAAGGTAGGTACCTGGTAAAACCTGTCCTTCACAAGCATTTGGAACAATATTAGTGTACTTCCTCAATATCTCAGTGAATCTGCTTAAGAACAAGGCAGGATTTTCATCTAACCTGTGTTATTTCCCTGATCTTATCATAATTTATAGGCAGTTTTGCTGGTAGGACATCTTATTTCCTCCAACAAGTAATCATGTAATTTTGTTTTTGTAAGTCTTCGCTTCCTACTTGATTTCAATTCAGGTTTGGACTTGGGATTAGTTTGATCCCTAGTGTGGACTTTGTTTCTATTGGCTGTGCTACTGCCCAGATGTGACTCTTCAGGAGTGCAACAGGCAGAAAGGAAAACATGGAGATGGGTCCAGGTTAAATTATAAGTAATAGTCAAACCCTTAAATTCATCAATAAACTTACTGGGGTCTTCAGAAAATCATTCTGACCTTTGCTATTTTGTGCTATATCAGACATGGAAAAAGGGACACAGATGCCTCTTGCCAGCACTCTGAGAAAATGCCTATTTCCAGGTTGATCAGGGTGATATGAAATCCCCCTTTGAATTATTCTAGCCATGCTGGGTTTCTCTGGAAGAGGAGGATATAAGGGCTGGTATGTAGGAAGTGAGGGATTTAAGAAGGGCTGCAAGAGAAGATTCTATGGAATTCAGCTCCCCCAGACAGAATGTTCTTATTATAAGGCCTACGTGGGGGACTTAACAATACATCCTCTATAGGATCCTCCTCACCAGAAAATTTTAGGGGCACATGAACATAAAACAAAGATCACAGTCCTCTCTCAATTTTGGATCTTGAAAAAGAGACATGAAAGCCGTTTGTTAAGGGATTTCAGTCAATTTTCCTTCATGCCTACAAAATATATACAACTGACGGATAGTATTAAAATATAAAGTCCCATTTGGGGGCCATATTTTTCCATTTTATATCAAGAAAGTTTATGTTGAGGCCAAGCCCCATTACAGGGAAAAAAATCACTTTTTTTCCCTTAAGTCTTCTGCCTTAAAGAGATTCCAGTTGTTTAATGTATGACCAAAGGGTGAATTTACAGGTTTAGATTTTGAGTTACCCATAGCTGAATGAGACACTTGTGAACCCGCTGGTATAGATCTAAAGGAAAAGAAAAATAAATAAAGACATGAAAGGTTAAGACTCCAGGGTTCTCCAACACTACTAAGTTCCTGTCCCCATGAGGCCCTGTTAGCCTCTCTGCTGTTGCCACCTACCAACCAGCAGGTTCCCCACCTCAGTCAGCAACTTTTCTCCAGGTGTGCACAGAGAGGTCCTTCCAGCACATGGGGAAGTTTCATCTCCTTACCTGAAGTACGCAGAAGAAGCTGTGTCTCCTTATAGTAGTTATGAAAAGCAAAGTTAGGCAAACACAGTGGTCAAGTTTTTAGATTTTTATGGAAAGTAAACTCTCAAAATCTAATCTCACCCACGTGGGCTTTTGAACTAATTTCTTTAAGAATAGAAATGACACAAACTTCTTGTAAAGATTTTTTTCAGAGGATGTGGGAATGTTTTAGAACTGGATCTCAGTTCAGACAGGAAAAAAATAAAGAGAGTAAATTTTACCAGGACAGAAGTGCAGTATCCTGTCCAACAGCAAGGGAATCCCCTGGAGTCCCTGCCCTCTATTTGTGGGGATAGTGAACAGACATGCCTTAAAAGGTATGCCTTAAAAGAGCCATTGTGATCCCAGAGAAGGGGCAGTGACTTGGTCAATTAAATGATGCCAATAAGGAGGATATCATCTCCAGAAATCCTCAGACTCCAGGCAAACAGGGTGTTTCCCTTCAGGGCTATATTCTATAAGGAATGTCAAAGAAGCGACTTAAAATCTTGGTGGCTCCACACCCCAGGTGCTGTTTGAAAAGAAAACGAAAGTACAGTGGAGGATCTGGCTGGGTGCTCAAAGTGAAAAGAGGAGAAGGAGCCTCCCTTGAGAAAGTAAGATTTATCGGCAGTGGCTTAGAGGGAGGGTGAAACATGAGCTCCCACCGAGAGCAGAAGGAAGGGAGAGAAGGAAAAGGTGGCAGATTAGAGACAAAGTCTTCCGTATTATATGAGAAAGAACGTAAAAGAAAATGAGCCAGAGGAACAGCCATTGTGTGAGTGTTTTCAATCCAAACTGTGCTGCTTTATGGAGTCAGCTTTTTTGACTTACTAGATCAGAACCGGTTCCCTCAACATGGGTCATGGGAATGTTATCATGTCTGGGGAGACAAAGAAAATTGTTAGGGTGTTGGTGGATCAGGTCCTTCATTGATGTCCCACAGACAGGCTCCTTAGTCCCATCTCCCAGGAGCAGCTTAGGTGTCCTGAAGGGTTTTCTATGAGGTGGCCTCAATCCCTGGGGCATTCCCCTGACACCTGTTTTCAATTTGGTTTCAGTCAAAGGCTGCAAGTGCCTCTTAACTTCGGTGGCTTTATAAAGAGGCTCTCATTTCCTTGGGATATTGGAGCGCCTGGAGGAAAGAGCAGAGGTTTTTCAGGAAGTGGCATGCAACCCAAAGGCAGAAGCTAAGAGAAAAGGAAAGTATCCCCTTAAACTTACCAAAGTCAGTGCCTCTGTTTACAGTCCCATCTGGGTTGCTGAAGAGATGTCACCAGAACTGGGGTCCTAAGGAGATCAACCAAAAGGGACCTCAACTCATGCCATGAAGGTCCTGGACATCATTGCAGAAAAGAATTAGGGATGGGTCCGAGTGAGGCATAGACTGATTTTGTGAAGAGAAAGCAAGAAGTGCACACTCTGAGACATGGTGGAGTGCAGGCATCGGAGAGGAAGGTGCTGGCTTCACCTTAGCAAGCCATGTTTATATGTGTAAAATCTTCAGTGACGGGATATGATCTAAGAGGATATTTTTAGTCCTCTCCCTTATGTTGGTGACTTGACATGTTAGTCATTACCTACTAGGGACTGTTTTCTTTCTTCCTTGTTTTTGATGAAAAATATTTACCAATTTTCCCATGTGGGGGTCTCATCATCCTGGCTGGTGGATCCAAACAGTGCTACGTGTGTAACATTGAGGGTTTTATCAAGAGTGTGACATATGCATGAAGTAATCAGATCCTAAAAGTATAAATCACAGAAAAATCTATTTGCTGAGCCAAAACATTCTCAGACCTGTTTTTCTTTAGGTCCAGATCAGAAGAGAGGTTATTTATGGAACTGTGGACAAGGTCTAATAGTCAATTTAATAGTGCTGTTTGTGATCAAAGCATATAGAAAGTGGAATTCCAATCTGGACTTTAAGTCTGGACATAAATCATGGCCACTCTTGTTTTCCCCACGTGTCTCCTTTCTACTTATTCTTCTATTCTACCTCAAATTCATATCAATACATTCGTCCTGATTCAAGTTTATCTTCCTTCCACCATTCTCCCACACCATTAGTATCCACTCCCACTAATGTTACCCCAATTTCTCTCTGTGTAAATTAGATTTTAAAGACATTGGATGGTGGTGTGAAATGGGCTGACTATAAGCTTGAATGGAGGAGATTTATTGCCAAGGAAATAGAATTTCATGAATCTGGATTTAATGTCATGGCCCAGATAAAAAGTCTTGAAATAAAATAGGTTGAAGTGATGGAACTGCCTTGGAAGAATATTAAAAGAAAGATCACCAGGCTTAGGGAGAAGAGCAATTTAGAATAAATTTATTGTGGGATCCCAGACAATCCACTATTTGTTTATTTTCTCTGGCAATTTCCCAGAGGATGGTCTTTTCTTTAAGGCAATGTAGAATGTACTCACACAGGGGCATTAGTTCCTTTAAGAAGCTCAGTGCTGGATGCCCGATAAGGGTCTGGGCTGACATAGGAGATACAGCCATAGGACCTTACTCAATAAGGATGACAGCAGTTTAGAAGGGTAGTGTCCTGGCAAAGTGGAGACAAGAATGAGCAACAAGATCAGAATGGTAACCAGGAGCCTGTGGTTATGTGTAAGGGGTGAAAGTGCATTCCTAGGAATAAGACAAAGGGGGTGGTCAAAAAGTATGCCAAGTGTAGCCAACTCACATAATGAAAAAGATCAAGAGCTGGAGAGCAGATATCCTTATAAAATTGTGATACAAGCAAGTTTTAGGAATCTATCTCAGCTTATCAATCCAGACCCCACTGACATACGAGAGCTTTCTCTTGAGGAATGCCATAGCAAGTAAATATGGTAAATATTTCACCAACATTTTCCTCAAGTTTATAATCTTGATAAGTTTTCTTATGAGTTTGCAAAACTCTCACATTACTTTCATAACTTGTGGAACCAGAGCCATTATAGAAGAAAGGGCCAAGTAAAACCTCCTGAGATTGATTGTCCACCCATCTTCTTGCTAAGACAGTAAACCAGAAGTAATGCTTTATCCCAAGGAGAATTGTAGAGATCAGCATTCCTATCAAAATCTTATAGAAAGAATACATTGTTGTACTTATAATATCACCATTTGAATCGCCTGTGTGCACCTGTGTGGCCACTGCAAAAGTAGGTGATTCAATGTTTGTGGACCATTATCTTAAGTCAGTGGTAGAACCACTCATAGCCAATCTGCCACATTTGATATCTTCATTGCAAAAGATCAACACATTCTCTGGCACTAGGCATACAGCTATTGATTTGCTTAATATATTTATCTCAATCTATGTCAGTAATGACAATTAAAAACAACTTGTTTTTACACTGGAAGGAAAGCAGTGTGTGTCCATGCAGGTGTTCCAGAGTTATCTTAAGCCTTTAATATAGTCTTCAAGGCCATCATTGATCCTGTTGCTATTACACAGAATATCATATTTGTCACACACATCAATGGCATCCATGCTAATTGAACTAGTATACAGGAAGTAGCAAGTATTCTGGATTGCTCACTAAGACAAAGACATGCCAATATGTTGGAAGATGTTTCACATAAATCCATTGTCACATCAATAAAGTTTTTAACACATTTTATGGTCTGTGGAGATGACAAAAAAAAAAGGTTTCTTGGTATAAGATCAAAAATGTGATACTGGCTTCTCTACTATGGGCGCCATGTGACTTGGTGGATCCTATGATACTAGAAGTATCCATTGTGGATTCAAATGCTGCATTGGGTCCCTAGAATGAGACACATTGTGGCTTCTCCTAGTTTCTGAAGAACTACATATAAATCATTTATAAGGAAATATTTATAAATTCCTTTATAGGTCATCCAATCTCTGATATTCTGTTATAGCAACACAAGACTAAGAGCCAATAATCAGTGGCAGTAGCTACATCCAGTTTTGTGAGAGAACTACTTGATGTTTGTAAAGAAGCAATGGAAGAGGCTGAGTGTCTGCCATGGGATGATAAGTGACATAAGATGCAGATCACCAGACCATGAGTCATGGGGTCAAGCAGGTACAATTGCAGCCTAACCAACAATGCTATGGTACATGTAGAGCATATCCAAACAGGTCCAGAATTCACAAAGAATTACATGGACAGGGGACACAGAATTCCACATTGCCTACCTCGGTCGCATTGTAGCTTCTCCCCACTTTTATCCTTATGGCATAATAGAGATTTCTCATGATTAAATGAGAGAAGAGGTAGAAACAAAGGTTTGTTTCACAGAGGAGTCAACTCAATATTTTAAGGTTAACAAAAAAAAAAGTTGCCATACTACAGTCACACTGAGTGATAACCTTGACAACAAATGATGAAGGGACATCTCTCCAGTGGGTAGAGCTATGAGCAGTTGGTCATTCATCTGTATGGAGGAGGAGGAAATTTCTTGAAGAAAGGATACACAAAAGTCCCTGAGCAGTGATAAATGGCTTATTCAGGAGTCTGAAATAAGCAAAATGGAATTTTGGAAATAAGGGAGTTTTGGGGAGTGGCATACAGTTGAATTCGGGGGAGTGGTGATAACCAACTATATGGATCTTTTTGCCTTATATTATGTTTACTAGGGAAAAGAGAATGGACTAAACATCCAATCTGTCTACCTCAAGGGAAACTCATTCTAAGATGTTAAGAGCCTCTGTCCTCACCCACCTCACAACAGGTCCTAGGCTGGATGACAAAAGTGGAGCCTATTTATTGGTCTAGTAGAAAGGGCTCTCTCTCTCTCTCTCTCTCTCTGTCTCTCATGAAACTGGATATAACTACTGCCACTGCTTGTTGGCTCTTCGGCTGCTTTGTGTTGCTATAACAAAATATCACAGACTTGGTGACTTATAAAGGAAATAAATTTATTTTATAGTTCTTTAGGCTAGGAAGTCCAAGGTCAATTGTCCCACATCTAATGAAGGCCTTAGAGTTGTGTCATCCCATGGTGGAAGGTGGAAGGGCAAGACAGTAAAAGAGTGAACAGGAAAGCAAGAGAGGGCCAGACTTGCTTCTATAACAAGCCCATTGTTGCAACTAACCCAGTCATGTGAGAATGACACTAATACATCCATGAGGGCAGAGTCCTCATGACCTAATCACCTATTAGGCCCCAATTCCCAACATTGTTGCATTGAGAATTAAGTTGACAATATTAGAAAAAAAAACAGAATTCATTAATACCAATCCTCTTTGTTTTTAAATGATAATAAAATAATACCATGAACAACTCTATGACCACAATTTGGAATCTTAGATGCAATGGACCAATTTCCTGAAAAGACACAAACTATCAGTACTTGCACAAGAGGAAACAGGTGATCTGAATAGACCTGTCTATTAAAGAATCAAATCAATAGTTAACAGCTTCTCAAAAAGTAAAGCATCAGGCCTGCCTGGTGGGTTTGTGTGTGGATTCTACCAAACATTTAAATAAATAATACTGATCTGATTGTATATAATTCTTTCCAGAAAATAGAAGCTGAGAGAACACATCCTAACTCATCCTATGAGGCCAGCATTACCAGAATCAAAGACACAAGAGAAAAGAAAAAACTATATCCTGGTTTCTCTCCTGAACAAAGGCTGCAAAAAATCTTTAACAAGATATTAACACATGCATATACTACAGCCCTGTTTAGCAAATTATACATCACAATCAAGTGGGATTTATTTCAAGTGTGGAAGTCTGTTTTAGCATTTGAAAAATAGTTATTGCAATCTACCACATCAACAGGCTAAAGAAGAAAAGTCATTATTCAATCAGTTGATAAGATAAAAACATTTGGCTATATCCAACCCACATTCATAATGAGAACTGTTAGCAAACTAGTAAGGAAAAATTTCTTCACTCTGTGAAGAACACCTATAAGAAACTACAGCTAAAGTCTTACTTAGTGGTGAGAAAATAAATGTTTTTCCCCTAAAACCAGAATCTAGGCAAAGATACCCTCCTCAATATCCCTACTCAGTTTGTATTGAAAGTTTTTTCAAGTGCATTTATCCTAGAAAGTAAATAAATCGTATATAGATTGGGAAGAAGAAATAAAACTATTAACACTATTAAAAACTATAAGTATATTTCAGCAGATAATAGTGACCTGGATCAATGTTATGGTGAATATGGAGAGAAGGATTTGAGAGGTGGAGGAAAAGAAGAAAGGATACACACAAGTCCCTGAGCGGTGGTAAATGGCTTATTCATAAGTCTGGAATGAGCAAATGGGATTTTGGAAATAAGGGAGTTTTGGGGGAGTGACATACAGTTGGGAAAATCAACAGGGCTTGAGGATGATGAAAAGCACCATGAGGAGGGGGAGACATTAAGAAGGATGTTTTGGATTTGGCTTGCATCAGTAGGTGGGTGTTGAGGCCATTTATAGAAGTGAAAGAGAGAACCCAGGGAGTATATTTGGAAGGGGAGGTCAAAAATTGGGTTTTGGTTAAGTAGAGATTGAGATGCCATCTAGCTCTGAAGTCAGAAGGCCCGTGTGAGTGTGTGTGTGTGTGTGTGTGTGTGTGTGTGTGTGAGTGTGTGTAAGTTTGCATGCTCCTGGAGTTCAGACCAAAGCAGTGGGCTAGAAATTAAGAGTTTGTGAATTACTTACATATTGCTGGTAATTGAAACCATAGCTATGGAAAAATTTCTGGGGGAAAGATTGGAGAGTGAGAAGAGGGCCCCAGATTGAACTGGGGTATCCAGTTCAATCCAAAAAGAAGAAGGTGAGAAGCAGAAAAAATAGAGGCTTAGCTAGAGAAGAGGGGAAACCAAGGAGAGTGAGTATTGACTACTGCTGAGACATTACAATTAGTAATGAAAAAAAAAATCTATGAATTCAGCAACACAGAGATCATTAGTGACTTTAGAGAAAGTTGTTTTGGTAGAATCGTGGAGCCACAAGTCAGACTACAACTGAGCCACAACCCCAGCCCGAGTGAGGGATTCTTCTAATATTTTATTTAAAACACCACTCACTGAGAATGCTTTAATGATGGTGAAAAACATTGGCATGAGAGGAGAGGTTGAATATATAAAAGAGAAGACAAGGAAGAGTGGCTGGTTTACAGTTCTTGAGAAGACAAGGTTGGGGAGTAGGCTCCAAAGAAGAGGTGAAGAGAGGACTCCCCTCTACAGCAATTAAGAGAGATGCAGATCAGGAGGTGAGCACAAGGGAGGTGATATTTTAGAAAGACAAAGGATTTTCCTTCTGGTAACTTGTGTTTTCTCTGCAAACTAAGGACTTCGTGTCATTGTTTTGGGTTAGTGTATATGCAAAATACAACGATCTCTTCCAGTGTATTTGTCTCTTCTGACTTCCAAGACATAGAGTTACTGGGTTAAAGAGTTTAAACTTTTTAAAATCTCATAATATACATTGCCAAATTGCCTTCTGGAAAGTTATCCAGTTCATTTACTTAAACCCAAAAGGCAAAATGTAAATGAGTGACGAAGATGCTAATTTTAGGCCAGGAGATTTTGCAGTATTTAGAATTTGTTTTAAACTAACACTTTCTAATTTGGGACCATAGGTGGCACTAAAGGATTAAGGATTATAACAACCTTTGGGATCCTAGGTTAGAAGAGATCATAAATGGACAGCTCAGCCACTCTCTTTTAAAGCAGATAAGCTAGAAACAGTTCTAGACAAATAATCCTTTCTTTTCTTACCATTCTCTATAAATAACCTTGGTTACACATTCTAATCTCATACTTTCAGTATTAATGATCTGTAAAACTTTATATTGTGTAACTATGTAAGCCTATTTGAATTTTTCTTGTCCTCTATACTGGGAAGTATATTTCACCATGCCATTTGCCAAGTATTTCTTAAAATACTAATTATCATACACAAAACTTTCCCACCTTTCATTATTCGGCTTTCATAACTTTTTTCCCCCCGAGATAGAAACAAGTTGTGAGTCAAAGGCGACTCTCTCATGATCTGATCACAAAGCTGATTACTTTAACGTTAAATATGAATTTATGTGCCACGCTTAGTTGGCTAAGTTGAATGCTGACTTTTCAGCTTTGCTGTGTGGAAATTGTACTTTAGACAAAATACATAAATGCCAAACTGGCCTGTGCTGGCAGGGATGGTTTTGAGAGTCACCGTTGTCTAGTATTCACACAGTGGGAGTTGCTTTGGTGTCTTTATATCCAACACATCTAGATTTCAACAGCCAGTGACTGAGAAGCAAACAGGCTCCTAGCATTCTTTTTCTCAGAAGATGCAGTGCCCCCTGCTGGTACAAATGAACCATACATTAAATACCTGATGCCTTGTTTTGGCGTGACACTAAAAATCTGGGAGTTGGCTTTCCCTTTAAGCCTCCTTTCAGCAATAACAGTAGAAAATATTTTTTTAAAACTTTATAAAGTTTTAATTGACACACAAGTGTTCATATTTATGGAGTACAGTGTTAATAACTGAATACATGTATTCAATGTATAGTGATTAAATTGGGGAAACTTTGAACCCCTCTCTTTTACATCTTTATAAAATATATAGTAAATGGTTGTAAACTCTAGTCACCTGCTATGCTGAGAACACTAGAACTTACTATTTAACTGTATTTGGACAACTGTTATCTGATGTTGCTCTATCCCCTTCATTTTTTTTTCCAAACACGAGCAAGAAAATGCAGTGTTTGTTATGCTGCATCTGCTTTATTTCACTTAACATCATGCCCTCCTGTTCCATTCATTTTGTGGCAAATGACAGATTTTCATTTTTTATGGCTAAAATAATATTCCATTGTGAGCTGGGCACAGTAGTTCCTGCTTTTAATCCCAGCTGCTCAGAAGGCTTAACTAAAAGGATTAGAAGTTTGCAACCAATCTGGGTAACATTGGGAGAACTTGTCTTAGAAGTAAAAAAAAAAATAATAATTAAAAGGACTGGGGATGTATCTCAGTGGTAGAGTGTGCTTAGGTTCAACCTCCAGTACAGAAAAACAAACAAACTAAAAATAAAAACAAACAAACAAGAAGAAAACCCTCTACTATGTATGTATGACACATTTTTAAAATTCCATTCATCCATTGATGGACACCTTGGTTGATTCTATATTCGTAACCATTGTGAACAGTGCTGCAATAAACAAGGAGTGCAGATATCTGTTCAATGTACTGAATTTCCCTCTTTTGAATATATACCTAGTGTTAGGATAACTAGATCATACGATAATTCTATTGCTACCTTAGCAGTAGAAAATGTTTTCAATTAATCCCTATTTATGGTTTGGAGATAGGAAGATTTGGGGAGAGGGAAGCAATGAGACCATTCAGGTTAAAGCCTTTTCAAAAACATATCACAAAATGTGAATCTTTACTATTTGCTACATGCAATAAAAATGCATTAGATGTAGACAAAAGAATTGAGTCTACTCATTAAAACTGGTTTACCCCAGTTTAAACAAAACCCCACTACCTAGAGACCTTTCAGAACCACATTACACACACACACACTCACACCCTCTTCATCTGGACCTTCTTGTTTCTGTATAAACGAAAGTTTCTTCACAATATTCCGGGAACAAGCTTGATTTGAGAGACAGGAGTTGAAATTCTAGGTATCCAATTCCAGAAATGTAGAGAAAACTCATCTTTCTGTTTCTGCAAATAAAAAATTTGTAGTCTCCCTCATTGCAATGGAAACATTAACTAAATATGTAAAAATGTGTGTATAGATGTTTCTGTTCATAAATTAATGGGTCCATGTATATACATTAAATAGTCACCAACAGAGACATCCTCCTTTTGATTATAGCTTGTTAATTCTTGTTAATTTTCTAATGTCTTCATTTTTTTTTTCTAGTTTCCTTATGTAGAATAGAGGCCATCTGAACACTGATCAACTTAGCAGTTGATGTTCTGCAGCTACTTAACTCCAGAGAACTTAGCTGGGAACTCCATAAGTAAGCACTCTGCTTCAAGAAGCCTCCAAAATAATTCCACAAAGATCCCTTGCTAAATTTGGCTGGGAGAAAGCTTAAAGTGATAAAGACATTTATTTATCAGTTGATGACATTGGTTACCTAGCTTCTTTGGACCTCAATTTCTTCATGTATAAAGTACAGATAATTCTTCATTCAGTTATTCAGAGGGAAAATATATTTTAAGTACTGGGTAGTATTTGGTATATGTTCACCAAAAATTGAGTGAATCCATGAAAAGCCTTTACCTCAGGTTTGTCTTTTGCAATCCAGTTCAGTTCAATTTGATTCAATTCAATTCAGTGACCTAGACTGTTAGCCATAATAAGCAACCGCCCCCCCCCCCCCAATACTTTACATCTTTCACTAACCCTGCTGACTAACCTGGAAGTTACCAGCACATCCAATAGCCCAGTCAGGTTTCACTCTTCCCTTCTACAACCCAGCAGGATAAGTGGCCACAACATTAAAGCCAAATGCATATGTTTTAATAAATCAAATTTTGGTTTGGGTATTAGAATTTCATTTTACATTTCCATGGTCAGTCTCTGAATATTGATGTTTTCCTGTGTTGTCCAGTTCCTTTCAGGTGCACTGAGCACAGAGTCAAAATCTGCTCTCTGGGCGGCTCCGGGCCTGGCCACCCCAAATGAATGTCATCTGTTGACCCTAGCAGGTTTTCACCTTTCTAGGATCCAGCGTGGGCGCAGGGAGGAAGGAAATTAAAAGCATGGAATGTGGAATACAACAAGGAAAAATGAAGTCAGAAAAAAAGAAGGAAAACTAGGAGGAAAGGGACAAGAAAAATGGGAACAAAAAAGGAGGGTAGATGAAGGGCAAGAGATAAGTGGTCTACATACAAGGGTGATTGCAGAACAATGTTGCACAGATAGAATTTCAATCTCCATGTATGATTTTGCCACGTGCCATGCCACACACCTGTAATCCCAGCAGCTCTGGAAGCTGAGGCAGGAGGAATTTAAGTTCAAAGCCAGCCTCAGCAATTTAGCAAAGCCCTAAGCAACTTAGCAAGACCTTGTCTTAAAATAAAAAATAAAAAGGGCTGGGGATGTGGCTCAGTGATTAAGTGCCCCTGGGTTTAATCCCTGGTACAAAAAAAGAAAATGTGATTTAGAACATTGAATTCTTCTTTTGTAATTTTTTCTTATTGTTTATATATATGAGACTGCACACATTTTTGTAAAATAAAACCTACAAAGCCTCTCCACCTACTATCTTTCTTCTTCCTGAGGTTTCTACAGAATATGTTCTTTGTGTACAAAAATAAAATTTTCATTCACACATGGACTCATACCATAAAATTTACCTGTGACATATTATTTTTAATGAATAATACATGCAGAAATTTTCCCCATGTTATTACATTCAGATTTATCTCTGCTTTTAATATCTGTAGAAGGTCCTAACTCTACTTAACTGGTCCCCTGTTGACAGAAGTTTAGGTCGGTTTTTCCTTTCCTACCTTCAAATGGATAATTTGAAAAAAGAGAAAATCCCAAAACACTACTAACAAAAGTTTGAACATTTTACTGAAACAATAATTATTCAGAAACTATTACACTGTGTGTAATTACTTGATGGTGCTTACACTAAGTAGTGCTACATAGAGTTAAGAGTATGAAGAGATAGCAGTTTCTGGTTCAGTTATTGAAGCTAAGACAGTACCTTAAAATATCTGTCTGCTAAGAAGATATACATATTTTTTAGAAAATTAATAAAAATCACAGGCCATGAAACTTTTAGGAATCCTGGAGCTTATTTGGTCCTACCCTCTCCTTTTACAGACTAGATAAGAAGTGGGCACAAAAGAGGGTTTGGTTTTAGATAGTCCTACATGCTACTACTGTGCTGGTATCATTTCAAGGTCTGCAACCTAGTAACTAAATGATATTTCATTCATTTCAAATTATTTCATTTTTTGTTGTTGTGTTGGGGGGGCATAGACTTGTGGTGACCAGGACTCCAACAGTCTTGTAGACATCAATATGGGACCACAGAGAGTCTTGAACACTTCTGTTATCTCTGTCAGCAAAGGTGACAATGGCATCTTGTCTGTTTCCAAAAGTAAACAGAAATTGTCAGATGGACAAGGAGGGAAATGAAAGTTTTTCATGTGCGGCCATGATGCAATTTGTTGTTTGAATTGGGATACTTTTGATGGTAGGTTTGAAATGGATTTATGTTAAGTACGTATGTTGGAACAGTAAGAAGGTGATAGGCCATTTTCTCCATTGCATGGGAAACTAGGTCAAGGTCAGAGGTTGTTTGATCACTCTGGAATCAAGCAAATATATTTGTCTTTTAGCATCCAGTTACGATTGTGTGGCAGGCTGGCCTCTACTACTAAGATTTTGTTTGAACCCAAGAATTCCTGGTTGTTAGATTTCTTCATCTGAAAAATCATAAGCTTAAATAGTTTAATGTAATTATATATTAAGTATAATGTATAGTTAAATAGTTATGATTAAAGAGTTAAATTAGACTTATAAAATGTCACTAAAATGGAAATATTGGAAAAAATGGTTTTAAGGGGTCATGTCAACACAGGAACATTCCTGATCAGGGACCAGCATATGTAAAGCTACCATTTTTCTTGGTTATTTGTGGACACATATGATACAATTTCTATTTGTTTTCTCTTTCTCTCCCTACTCCCACTTTTTTTAAGCTCTGCCCAAATTACCCTTAAATTTTCTTTCCAAGATCTCCTCCTGCCTCCTTAACTCCTGCTCCTTAACTTTCCCTGGCTCTCCTCTCATCTCCTGAGGTTGGTATTCCCAGGAATGTTTCCTTCTTATTTGCTTTCCATCTCATCCTCTGATATCCATTTATACTGTTCCTCATTTCCTTAAGTTTTTTCCTCAGTTTTAATCACCATTTTTCTTCCTAGCCCTGTACTTCTGGGGATGTTGACCTCATCTTTACCTCCAGGGAAGCAAATTGTGAGTAGTGTTTCAATCAAGGTTAGTCCCATTGCTTTTGCCAGTAATTCCTTTAGAGAAGGTCATGTAACTCGTATAGTTAAGGAACCCTCCTGAAACTCTAGTGGAGTCTGCTGGGAAAGGTTTCCTCGCACCTAAGAAAAGGGGGCTTTTTGCATCTTCTGGATTTTGTGGATGTAACTTCTGGATTTAACTTTTGGTTATGCTGCAGCCATCCTCTAACCAGAGCGGGAAAAGAATGTGGGTTCTGGATGATATTGTGGAGTCATTAAGTTGGCCAATCCTAGAATCCATCTTTCCTTTGAACATCCTACCATTTGAAGTGATGAATTATTGCTGGGCCAACTTTAATCAGAGATGCCTATTATTCTCTGTCAAAGACATTGTAAGTGATACATGGTTCCAGTTTATTTCTTAACCTCGGACCTCTCCTTGAAGTTTGCATCTTGCATACAACTGCCTATGAAACATTTATATTTGGAGCACTAAGCACATCCTCATGCAGTCTGGCTGGTCCTGTTCCACATGCATGTCCCATTGTGTGTGATGGCATCATCAAGCACTGGGAATGGGAACGTAGGAGCTATTCATGACTGTCCCCTGTCTTTTGCCTCCCAAATCTGGTCTCTGAGTCTCTACAAGCTTTATCCTCAAGATGTGTATTTCAAATGCCACCATATAGCCCACTCAGAGCTTCATCCTCACCATTATTTATCTATTACGTCCCAAATTATTTATCTTGTTTCCAGCCTTGTCCCATGATCTATGCAAAACAGTGATCTATGCAAAACAGAAATCCGACATGATTACTAACCTTTTCTGATGTCTCATCACTTAGAGAATAGATCTAAGCCTTGATGACACATGTAAGTTCATCCATGATCTGGCCTATATCCTCTATTTTCATTCATTGATTTTATCATCAAATGCCTATTGCTTGATGAGATGTGACAGGCACTGGAAATATAGGCAGACATATTTCTCTACTTTCCCTGCCACGGGGAGCTTACAGTCTAGCAGGAGGGAGAGACACTGAGCATGCAGTTACCCTTGTGATGTATGTCATGGGGTAGTGCAAGATGCTAGGTGCTTCTTCTATCAGTGTTGCCTTGATCATGCCTAACCTGATTCTATATTTTTCTCTATCTAGTCTTCAGATAAATCAGGCTGTTTCTTGTCTCTATGCCTTTGCCCAAGCAGTTCTCTCTGTCTTGAAATGCTTCCCTCACATTTCCTCAGCTGGACAGCTCCTCCTGACCTTGAAGGTTCAGATCAGCTTCCTAAAATCTCCTAGACTCAATTTGAAGACCTCATCCAAGGTTTCCTGGTGTGCTGTGTGTTCTTTTTTCACAGTAGGTAAACCATATTGAATTTAATATATTGCTATGATTATTATCAACTCTCCTGTATCTCTTTCTATGACTAGACTACAAGCTCTTAAAAGATAGGAGTGGGCCATAGTTCTTTGCTATCTTATGGTACATGGAAAATAGTTAATAGCTAATCACCATAACCGAGCATAAATTTCTAATCAGATTTATTTCTCAAGCACTGGACATGTTTGTGTATCTTTCCTTAATAACTCCTAAACAATGTATATGCTTCTTGTTTTGCATATCCGCTTGCCACACGCATTCCTTATGTATTACAAATATTTTTTCTTGCTGCCTGATGGAATACCCTTTCCTCTAAAGCTGGTGAACTTCTCTTGACCTGCAAAACCTCACACACTGTAATAAAACTTCCTGGAGGTCCTTAACAGGAATTAATCACTTCTTCCTCTTTGCTGCCTCCAAATTTTTATGACAGTTCTGTTTAGAGCACAGCATCATAATGATCTCCTGCATGATTGACCTACACTATAATTGTGGTAGTGTCATAAGGGCTCCGATACTAGGTAATGAGAACATAAAAGAGTACCTGACCTTCTTGGAGGGTGTCACTGTGAGGTAAATTAAAGCAAAAGTTGTCTAGTCCATGTGATGGAATGTCTGTTTCAGTTTCCATATCTGTAAAATGTCTGGTGACCAGTGATCTGTGAGTCATAAACTATTGATTATTTTATAAGTAATGAGGATAAAATTTTATAGCTACAATCACACTATCATGATTCTTGACTTGTTGGAAAACAAAACATTTTAATAATGTCTCAGTGAACTGCAAGGAAAAACAGTTCCCAAAGTTATTAAGTGACCCTGAGAGTCAAACTTAAAGGAACTCAGTTATTGGAAACATGGTAATTTATTTGCCTCCTACAGGTGTCTTTATTAAGTCTTCAGAGGGCAGGCAATTCAACTAAGTGCAATTAGAAAAGCACTCACTATCTATGTTCTAAAGTGTCTAAAGTGCATATGTTAGGTTGTATGTTGTGGGGTATGCTCAGCAGAACTGGCCTCCTTGGGGGAGGTCTCTGAAGTCCCACCTGGGACAGCTGTTTATGTAGAATTTAAGGAACTGTCTCAACAGCTTCAGAGAACATCTGCCATAACCTAAGGTAGAACTCTGCTGTGAATTTTCACATGTATGAAAACAACCTCCCAGTTTCTCCTCTACTAATGGCAAGCCATTGAATTGTCATCCATCCTAGGAGTAGGTTCAAATGAGAAAGCTCTGAGGTACAGGCCAAAAAAAAAAAAAAAAAGTAAAAAAACTGATTGCTGAAGGCCCAGTGGTATTTGAAACTAATAAAGCTCCCAAGGTAAGGCTGACAGAAGATACACTGGTGTGTACTCTACTTGGGGTTTGCATGTGCAGGATATGTTGCATGGTACCTTGGAGCCAGAAGTGCAGTTCAAAGATCAGCTCTGCCACCCATTGGTTTGGTGTCTTTAGCAAAGTCGTTTTACTCCAGGGTCTTGGTTTCTTCATCTGTGGGACATACTTGTTCCAGGCCACAGAGTCCTCATGAAGCTCGCAGAAGGTCATATATGTGAAAGTGTTTATAAATTTCAAGGTTAATATGGTAATTGCATTTAACAGTTTTTTAGATGAGAAGGGAGGAGAATAACAGGGCTAAACCCAAGTTCTGTGTCCATAGGCGGAGAATAAATATCCTTTCTTTCTTATTGCCTCATGAAACTTGTATATTAGAATGCGAACTTGAGAGTGTTAGGTCGGTTTGGGGTGGCTAAGGGAACAAAGCATCAGGCAACCTGGGGGCGGGCGAGACAACTATCAATCAGGCGTCCACAGACAAGCAGTGATAACCACCTGTCAATCAGCAGGGTCTCCTGACTAATCCTGGAAGGGCAAGGATCTTAACAAGATCCCCCAACCAACCCCAGGGGGACAAGGGACCCTATAAATCTCCCTTTCCTGTCCTAAGCCCTCCTTTCCTGCCCTAAACCCAACAAAATTCTAATCCAGCTGAGCCTGGGTGCGATTTCCCTGGACTCCCTCTGTTGGTCTGGAGGCTCTCGCCTGGGAGCCAATCTCAATAAAGCCTTGTTCAGAGCTTTAATCTGCCTCCTTTTGATCACTGGTGCCTGAATTTACAAAGAGGAATATATAAGAATGACATACAAATACAAATGATTGTATAGCAATGTAGAATCAGAAAATCATAACTTTCTAAAAAGTTAAAACTTTAATAAAATACAGTAAAATAGCTACCTACATGCCTACGGTGTTATTACTTGATTTTTATCATTGTAACAAAACTTCAGAAAGCACATATCTAGTAGAAATAAAGAATCATATGGACCTGGTTCTATGAGCATATGTGTGTAGTTTAACTGAAATTGTCTTATTCACATGGAAGTACAAATGTCAGAAAACCAAGGAGAACTGCAATTTATTTGTAACTATTTAAATTTTTGCTTAAAAGTTTATCCATGAAATATATTCTTTTAAAATAATAAGCACTAAGAATATGTTTATTTCCAAGTTAGAAGCAGTAATATAAAGTTGAAAACTAGCAATGGCTCAGCTTATGTTTAGTAATAAGAAAAGAACTTTAGGCTGGTTTTTAAAGATTAATTTGTTAATTAGGTGAACATCTGGGTTTTGGTTCATCACTTCCCTTGGAAACCTTGATTAATTTATGAGATTTTCATCCCCATTTACTGAAAGTGCAGTGAGTCGTCTGGTGTTACACACCAATGACGGCAAAAGTTAATTGGATTCTAGATCTTTTCGTATTTCTCCCTTCAGCAATTCCTTGCTGCTTTGAGCAGAACCATGCACTAAGGGAGTCTTTTTTTTTTTTTTTTGCTTGTGAGAGATACGGAAATGAGAGGAATTACAAGTAATTGAAAAAGTGAGTTTGAAAAAAATATGAATATGTAGTTGTATTTCCTGTGGTTTGTGGTGAGAAATTCTGAAGTGATACACAGAAATAGCCAAACCTAAAACTAATGACACATTATCTTGGTGCAAATTTTCCATAGGCTTTTGATTTGGGAATCATCTGAATGTATTCTTACCTTTTCTAGAAAGACTGTGTATTAAAGTATTTCAGGGCTGGGTTTAGGAAGGGGAAAACAGACATGTAGCCATAGTTCATTGTAGACAGTGTGTGCCCACAAAGTCAGAGATGCATCAGCAAGAGCACCACAGCCTTGGGAAGGAGGGACACAAGATGGAGAAGGAGGGGGGAGCAGATGGAGCTGGGGTGGATGGGTGGATGGGTGAACACCAACACTGACCTGCTCTCTTGTGACCCTGCAATGGCTTTTGAACTTCCTTTGGCTGTAACACAAATTGCATTCAGCTTAGAAGCCCCTCCTTAGATATATGCCAGAATATGCTACTCATAGTGTAAAACCAAGCTCACAGATGAAGGGGAGTTCATCACACTGGTCACTAACCTCATTTCTGCTTTAACTTTGTCTCTTATTATTCTTTTATCTTTTTTTATTCATATCAACTTTATTTTGAGGGTGTAGTTTATCTTGTTATTATATTATGCATTTATATAAGCTACCACAAATCCTTCCTGGAACTGGAAGAAATATGAATATATTATAAATAACTAATTGAGGGAAATGCTCACAGGTTATTTTTGAGAGGTAAGATGACAAAAGATTTTAATTGTCTTAGGGTGAGTCTCCCTGTGTTTCCAAGTACAGACAATATGTTTAAAATGAACACAAATTCCTTTTCTAATCAGATATTTTTTATTTTATTAAATATAGAAGGAAATATTTGTGGTAGCAATGATTGGCTTTTGCAATAGAAAAGTATATAAGTGTGATAGAGAGAAGGCCTGAAAGGAGTTGTGAAACTGTCTTAATTTTCTTTGCAACAAGCCTTCCATGAACATATGAGAAGGACAGTATAAATGCAGCAGTATGCTTTAAATATTTTTAAAAAGAAATTGCTTTGCATCATTTCTTTTCTTCTGTATAAAGTGACCAGGCATGAAGGAATAAGATCTTTATTTTGGTGTGAAGTTTTTTACATTCTGAATATTAAAAAGATGGCAAAGATCTCCCATTCTATAAGTTCTCTCTACACTTTGCTATGCAGGAGTTTAATTTGGTGTCATCCCACTCATTGATTTTTGGTTTTATGTCTTATGGTTTAGGAATCTTTTTAGGGAAGTCAGTTCCTAGGCTGACATGTTGGAGTGTTGGGCCTATATTTACTTCTAACAGTTGAAGAGTTTCTGGTCTAATTTCCAGTTCTTCTGTCTTCTTTGAATTGACTTTTGTGTAGGGTGAGAGATAGAGGTCAAGTTTCATTCTACTACATATGGATTTCTAGTTTTTCCAGCACCATTTGTTAAAAGGACCCTTTTCTCCATCATGTTTTTGGCACATTTGTCTAGTATCAGCTACATGTATTCGTGTGGGTTTCTTTCTGTGTCTTCTCTTCTATTTCATTGGTCTTCATAAGTAAATTGCAGGAAGATCAGTAGAACAGAGGGAAGGGAAAAGGGAAGGCAAAGTGGAAATATTATGGTCAGAATTAGAGCAAATTAATATGCTTTTATAATTATGTCACAGTGAATCATGTTATGAATAACTAAAAAGAACCAATAAAAAGAATTTTTAAAAATAATTTATTTGTTCTAATTAGTTACGCATGACAGCAGAATGCATTTTGATTCATGGTACACAAATGGAGCACAATTTTTCATTTCTTTGGTTGCACACTGAGTCACACCATTTGTATCATCATACATGTATCCAGGGTAATGATGTCAGTCTCATTCTACCATCTTTTCTACCTCCATGCCTCCTCCCTTTTCCTTCCCCTTCTTTGCCCTATCCAAAATTCCTCCATTCCTCCCCCCCCCATTATGGATCAGCACCCACTTATCAGAGAAAAAATTCAGCCTTTGGTTTTTGGGGATTGGCTAACTTCACTTAGAATGATATTCTCCAACTCCATCTATTTAGCTGCAAATGCCATGATTTTATTCTCTTTTAATGCTGAGTAATATTCCACTGTGTGTGTGTGTGTATGTATGTATATATATATATATATATATATATATATATATATATATCACAGTTTCTTTATCCATTCATCTATTGAAAGGCATCTAGGTTAGTTCCATAGTTTAGCTACTGTGAATTGAGCTGCTATAAACATAGATGTGGCTGCATAACTGTAGAATGCTGTTTTTAAGTCCTTTGGGTGTAGATCAAGGAGTGGGATAGCTGCGTCAAATGGTGGTTCCATTCCAAATTTTCCAAGGAATCTCTATAATGCTTTCCAGATTGGTTGCACCAATTTGTAGTCCCACCTATAATGTAAGAGTGAAGACTTTTTATTTTAATAGTTCTCCATCAGGAGCTGCCACATAGGAGCTCAGCACCCTTAGCCTTGAGCAATGGAGGTGTGGAACTGGCTTCTGCTGAGTGTGAAAGCAGGTGGACCTCACTTCCGCTAGGCAGGGGAATGAAGCTCTGGGAGTGGGCTTCACCCAATGAGACTGGGATACACCTCCCTGAAACCCAATCCCTTGCCTCATTTGGGTTGAACTTTCTCGAATGTCCTCTCCTCAATAAATGGGATGGTTTCAGGTGTGCCCACTCTCTTTCCAACATACCCTTAAGGTCGAGAGCCATCCCTGATTCCTGCAAGCAAAAGGTATTTCTGTGTGTTGCATGCTTCTTTCGCCGTTTTCTTAGTTATTGATGTAGCCAGCTCTTGTGAACCCAGCTCAGGTTGCCAGCCCAGCTAGCTGGCAATAGTTCTCTATAATCTACATTTTACTGTACATTGCAAAATAAGGGTAAGAAATCTAACTCTACAATCTGACTTATGTAATGTCTTACTTTATAAGATAAAGAATCAAGGCCACATAAAAGCAAAAACAGAATAATTTATTTGAATCCATTTTTCTTTGAACAAAATAAAAACAAGACTTCTGCAAGTAATTCTTTAAGCATGTTTGCAAGTCGTTTTTCAAAAATACCCTTGACAACCAGGGAGAAGGCACAGTCTTACTTTGGAACAACCATCCTTATTATTTTTGTGGCACAAATAGCAAGAAATAAATTTGGCGATTGAAATTTTTTTAGCCATCTAAACAGTAATGAAAATTTAATAAAACAAGAGCCTACTAGAAAATTTACAAATGTTAATCCATAATTTTAGGTGAGATTAGGATAGCATCAATGAATGTTGATGAAAGTGGAAGTACAGATTGGAATGCTTTTTGAGATAAATTTAATATAAAAAGAGTGATGAGGAAGCTTCATTTTTCTCCTTCCTCACAGTCCCCATGATAAGAATGTCCACTGAGAAATATTTCCCCACTGTTTCTGTGGTGTATAACACATTGTATGTGTGCTGGAAAATCTGCAGTCCAATTTGTATAAATGCTTCTAGTCTGCATTTGAAAGAAGTAATGAGTAAAAGGTATTGAGTTGGAGTTCTTCATTGATTCCAGATGAATATATATTTCCATAGTTTTCTTCCAAAATGCCCCTTCATTATTTTACTCCAATGTACTGATTTGCCCATGAAATCTCACCTGGTAAACAGATATAAGGGATATGTGAACTGATGTATACATATCCAAATCTACAGGTAAAAGAACTCTAAATTACTCTATTTCTTTACATAGCTGTATAACATATGAGTGAAATTTTAATTAATAAATATGAAGAGTAAGCAACCATTAAACTCTCTAGACAATTACCGTTTGAAACTCAAGGTTTACCTACTTGAATGTCCTGTTTTCAAGAAAATAATAATTATCCTTGGGTTCAAAACAAACTATGCCAAGAACACTTAATGATGTCAACAGACAGCATTTCAAGAAATACAAATATAAGTTCAATAGACAAATAATTGGGCTGAGTACTTGGATATGAACACGACCAATTTACCAATTTGTTAAACACCAGTCCAATTAGCACACAATCACATGTACTCAAGAAAATAGTCTACGAAGCAAAGGATGAAATTGTTTGGCTGTCTTTTTTACCCTAGAAGTGACTGTGAAGTCAAGGTGAAAAAAAAAAAGCAGTAAGTTAGAATTCTTTCCCAGTGCTTGTGCATTCACTCTGGGAGTGAGGGATAGAAGAGGTTTGCTAACCACCTGCAATCCTGCATTATTCATGAAATTGATCTTTGAATTTAATTGGACCTAGAGAATAAAAACCATAAGCAATCAGGAGAGAAAAATGGTCTCTGTATCTATGGGCAATATTTATTCTATGGAGGAATGTTTATTTTATGAAGGATCATTAGTCTTTGGTTAAAACAACCAAACAGGAACTTGCTAAACTAAGGAGTCCTTAAAAGACTCAGTCTTATTTACATGTCTGTGAATTGACTGTAAATAAAATAAGTGAAAAACAGTTTGTGATGATAAAAAAGAAAACACTATTCTATTTAAAAATTTATAGTAGGTAACATAATCTGTATGGAAAGAAAATAATACTTTAAAAAATGTTAGGTTCCCATTTGGATAAATTAAAAGAGTGACAGAGGAAGAAAAAATTTTAAAGGATTTTAGGGAGAAGGAAGATAGACTTGAAGTCTTGCAGAAAATAAGAGGACACCAGGCACTGTGGTGTAGGCCTGTAATCCTGGCGACTCAGGAGACTGAGGCAGCAGGTTGCAAGTTCAAGGCCAGCCTCAGCAACTTAGCAAAACCCTAAGCAATTTAGTGAGACCCTGTGTCAAAATAAATAAAATTTAAAAAGGGCTGGGGATATAGGTCAGTGGTAAAGTGCCTTTGGGTTCAACTCCCACTACCAAACAAACAAAATTATAAAACCAAGAGGAAGAGAGAAGTACAGACTCAGGAATGGAAGGAATCAAAGAAGGGAAGAGAGAGCCATTGGAAGACAAAGACACACAGAGAACAAAACAAAACAAACAGGTCTCAGAAGAGGAGAAAAAGTTGAGAAGAGCGGGGAGCTGAGAAGACATTCCCTGGTGGGCTGTGATCAAGAGTTGATATCCTGATGCCTTTCATAGGAGCATGTCCTTTACTGAAGTTTTGCATGTTCCCTTATGCGTTTGAAAAAAATAATAGGAGCAAATTATATTTAATGCTTTTATAATTATGTTAAAAAATGAATCCTAATGTTATATATAACTAAAAAAATTCTAAATAGAAAAAGAAAAGCATTTCTGCTTAATTTTTCACCTTCAAAAGATTTTTTTCTGAAATGAACTTTTAGATTCTTAAGCTATTCTATAGATTTTACTTCTGTCTGAAAGCCATCTGGTCTCAGAGGGTGATTTTTTAAAAAGAGAATCAAACTGGATACAGTGGCACCTGCCTATAAACCCAGGCTGAGGCAAAAGGATTGCAAGTTCAAAGCCAGCCTAGCAACTCAATGAAGCTCAAACAACTTAGCAAGACCCTGTCTCAAAAAAAAAAAAAAAAAAAAAGTGCTGGGGATGTGGCTCAGTGGTTAAGTGTCCCTGGGTTCAATGCCTGGTAAGCCCTCCTCCACCCACAAAAAAGAGAGAGACTCAGTTTTCTCATATGCAAAAATAACCAAATCGCTTTTGTGTTCTGAAGTTGTAGTTGCCACATTCACAATTTTAACTCATTATTTGTTTCATATTTAGGTACTTAGGAATATCAGAGGGTAAACCCCAAATTTTCATTTGGTTTGCTTGCATTTTAGTGGGCAAAGTAGGTATTTAGAACAAAAGATACATAGAAAATAAGTGAATTTACTGAATTCACTCTTCTAAAGCAGACATACTTTCAAAATTCTGGTGATAGATGTGCTAATTAACCTGATTTGATCATGACATAATCTAGACGTAGATCAAAACATTACATTAAACCCCATAAATATGTAGTTATATGTCAATCAAAAAAAAAGGAAGGAAGGAGAGAATAGGAAAGGAAAGTAAAAGAAAAAAAAGCATCCCCTAACTTTGTATTCCAGAGAGTAAAGAGGGTTAGACATCATTTCAGAGAGTTTTTTATTTTTTAAACTATCATGGAATAATACCCCATTTTATAGTAGTCTATTAGAGTAATAGTATATTGCTTTAAACTAGTTTTTTTTCCCCCAAATCATTAGTTTCTAGTTCCACCAAGATCTGTTCCTAATTTACCTGACTCCAGATAACTTTCTGGGGTTCTCTGAAGTGTCTTGTCACTTATTTAGCCTTTAAGTTACTGCATAGTTCCTCCATTCCCCCCCAAGACTGAGGTCTCCTCTCCATCAGATAATTTCTCATGTAGTCATTCACTCCTAGCTGTTATTTTTGGTATTCACCCAGAGGTGTGCATGAATTACTTTGCTGGCACTGTTTCTGTTGCCAGAGGGGAAGTTCCTAGGTGTAGTTATTGATGTTCTTTTCAGAGTCAATAAATGACAAATAAAGGAATGATGGAAGATGATTTGTGGCAGTTATGCCTGCAGGCAGCTGCAGTCCACAACAAATAGTCCATTTCATTATTTCAAAAGACTGTGGGCTCAGTTTCACCATCATGAAGAGGGGACAGAGACTTCTTTCTTAGTGACAGCTTTGAGCTTAACTGGATCAGTGGTTTCCTGACTTTAGCCTCAACAGAAGTTTTTTGCCATCTCTGAGATACCAGTCCTCTTGGTCTGGTATTTGATGCTGTCTGTGCTGTGGACCTTCCTTAGGCTTTTTAATCCCAGTCCTATTTTTACTTCCAGATCATCGTGGCTCTGCTATTACCATGGCCACTGGGAAATCATGAAGATAACCAGATGGCTTGAGAACTGACCTGAACATGCCTTTCATCCCTAGATGTAGATTCCATGGGGACACACCATAAGAGGGAGAAATGTACACAACAGACAGTTCATTCTAAAGCTCTGCATCTAGTCCACTGGCTCAAGGTCATGGCCCCAGAAGATATTTGTGTGTTTGCCTGTTTTATTTCTCCAAATTATTTTCAGATGGGCAAATGTCCTATACATTTTCAAATGTACAGAAGCTATGATTTCCTGTTTTAATATTTTTCTTCTGAGACTTTCAATAAATTCTGAGGATGAATGCTAGGTAAGCTCTTCCATAGCTCCACCAAATGAAGATTCATACTTACTCTGGATGATCCTGCTGTTGGGCAGGGATGTGCTGAATAACTTCGTAAATTGTACTATGCAAATCTTGCCCTGATACACCATTGGAGGCTGGAATAGACCTACTTGGCATCTAGAAAATATGGCATATGAAAAAATTAGCCAAGACTAGTCAATAGTATTTCTTTCCACTATGCTATAGAGTTGAAAACAACTGGCGGTTGTGATGATTAGAGAATTAGAACCTAGAATGTTTGTTTCCTCCTTGTTACAATTTCCAGCACTTACCCTATGGTGGTTTGTGCAGCAACAAAGCTATGAGGTCAGAAAAGGAATATAGCTTGACAAAACTATGACTTTTTTCCCCTTCATTGAAGAATAAGGCTGTCAGTACTATACAGGAAATATAATAGGAAGGAAAAATGGCAAAGAGGATATAACAGAACAGCTTAGAACCAGTGAACATATTATCTCTTATATGACATCTTCTCAGTTAACCTTTGACACTATTTGCCAATTCCATGTGAAAAGGTAGCTTAAAAGAATAATATATAGCCAAAATCCCTATTCCTGTTGCAAGAGACAATACCAAGAAATATGGAGTACATTAAGGGAGATATTTTGGTTTGAATGTAGTAATGGGCTCTAAAAACTAAAGGTTTGAGTGAATGAGGAAAGAATAGTAGGAATTTAGTAAAAGCCATCCTGTATATTAATACTGCTGCTGACTTTTAGTCCTTATTTACATAGCTCCACCTAGAGGACACTGTCCTGGCCAAGTCTGAGGAGTGCCCTACCTCATCCCAACTTGATTTGCTGGGTTATATTAGAACATTTTTGCTTCATACTTTTCTGGAGACTGCCTGTTTTACTTTTACTTACTAAAGCTTTATTATATGTGAATTGTCCTATCATTTGGGGTTGAGGAGTTTTGATTTATGATTTGTACTTGAGAAAGAATCTTGTTTTTCTTTGGCATCGTAATAGGCAGGGGCTATGATAAAAATGATGATCAATAACTTAACCGAATATTAAAACTGTTGAATACACACATTAGTTCATATCATTCAATTATTTTCTGCCCATCTCCTGAAAGAGATGCTAAGTGGACAGTGAAATGTACAACAGATAGAGAAGTAATTTCACTTATGCATGTACCACAATAAACTAAGAGATGATTTTTTTTTAAAACTAAACAAACCCTTAGCAATTCTATTTTCCTTAATTCCTTTAATTTTGCAATCTTAGTTTTGTGGGCCCTTGTTTTCTTGGTAAAGTCATTGCATTGGCTGCTAATCTTCCCACATAACTGCCATCCTGGCTACTTCTCACTCAGATCCTCCTCCTCCCATCCTGGTCTCCATTCTCTTCCTATGGTTGTTGGTTTTGATTTCTCACTTCTTTCCCATAGCACCTGGCATGACCAACTAAGAACTTCAGAAGTTTCGTCAGGAGTTTTCAGCTTTGAAAATGGGCATAGCTCCAAATCAAGTTATTCCATTTATGACACAAACAAGAGGTCTTCTGAGATGCATTTAAATTTCTCTGCTTCAAATTCTTGAGGATTGTAGCATTTTGAGTCAATAGAGGACCTCCTAATTTGTATCCCAAACTTTTTAGTCCTTCATATTTACATAGCTCCAATAATTTTTCACAAGCATAAATTTAAGGTTTTTTTTACACAAATCTCACTCATTTCCAATGAATTCCTAAGAATAAAATTGTGCATTATTTCAAATAAACTTCTAGCCTCAAAGATTCAACTATAAGTCCTCTTGGTTCTTCAGTTTCCTGCTCTACCAATTGAAGGCACACCTTAAAGTAGTGCTGTCCCTGTGAGAAGCTATTTTAAATAACTGATCCATCAAATATTTATTTTTGTCTTTTGGTTGGGAAAGTGAAGGGTGAGCCAATCCTGACTGGGATTGAATGGGACAATGCAAAGCCTTTCCAGGGGAAGAGTTCTTTTCATCTTATGACAATGTGGGCACTGGTGTTAGTGACTTACCCTTAGGGAGTAAAATGAAATCCAATCAACTCCTCTCTGTTACTCACATGGCACTTCTGAAATAAAGTCTGTGGCCAGGAAACTTACTGGATGAACCTTACACATGGACAGAATGCTCTGGACAAGAAAAGTGACCATTTTCTAATAGCAACTAGTTCTTAAAAAAAAATGGAAGTGAGAATGCCCAGAAGCAAGACATCCATTTATGACCCCTTGCATAAATGGACTATCATAGGGAAATAAGGAAGAAGAGGGAAAACTGGTCCTATACCAATCTAGAAGGAAATCTGGTCCTATACCAATCTCTTTGCTAAGCTAACCAGGTAAAGAATACTTATTACTTAGTGTTGCTTCCTTGTTTGTATTAGCTTATAAAAACTGAGAAAAAAAAACACCTTAGCTAACTCCCCAGATCCAGCCACATCATTCATTACAGAGTAAGTCAACACTTCTTAATGCAGCAGGGGGAAATGCAGCCATTGGACTACACTGCCCAAGTTCTTAAACAAATGCTGCTTGCACCTCTGGTGAAGCAGAATTCTACTTCTTGGTTAATCAGACACTAGGAAAACCAACCCTGGGAACACCAGAGGCATCTGGAAAAGCAACAAATTCATATATTCCAAAGTCATCCAGAGCATCTTCATGGCCTGAAATAGAAAACAATACTACTTTCAAATCCAAAGCTTTGACTTGCGATTGTTGTTTTTTAAAACCATAGTAAAACATTATTGTCAAATTAAATGGTATAGGTACAAAACCAATTTAACATTTCCTAATGCCATGTGGTCATACTGCCTTTGAGCAGTGTTGGAAATCAGCCCTTCTGAATTGAAACTGAACTGGAACTGGAATTATTCTTAAAGCCTGAGGTGGAAACAATGTATTACATATTCACATACACACATGAGAACAGGCTTGTCCTTTGTAGCCCTCAATATTCAGACTTGTGGACACCAAGGTTTTAGCCTTTGATGCACCCATAATAGCTACTGCACCCTGCTACATCTAACAGAGATCACCATAATGGAAAAGAGTAACTATAGCTTCTCAGATATATAAAATATCATACAATACAACATGTCACAAATATCATCTGTAAGGTGATGGAATTGGGGTGGTAGGAAGAAGCCAAATGATCTCAGGGCCCTTTCCTGTTCTGCAGGCAATCATTTGTAAGTAGGCAAGGGCTAGCTAAGAGGAACAAGTTACACATTTATTAAGCATTTGGGTATTAGGTTCTTCTCCTACGTAATTTTATTTAATTCTCAGAGCAACACTAGGAAGAAGTTTTTATCTCTATTGTATAGATGAGGAGGTTGAGGTCAAGAAAAATAATTTTCCCAAGGGGAATGTGGCATAGAAGGGATTGAACTAGCTCCTGGTGATGCCAAGGTCTGAGCAAAATCTCCATTGTTAACTTGCAACAACTCAGTGCAGAGTCAACAGCGAAGGTAATGAGGGTCAAGTGGGGACAAAGCAGCAGCACTGGCCCTGCCAAACCTCCAGTTCCTCTTCTGTGTGGGATGGAGTGGGTGGCATCCCAGCATCCCTAGGAATTAACAAAGCGAGACAGCCCTTTGGCATTTTCAAAATAATAATAATGAATAAATGAATAAGAAAGGATTCATCAGAACTCAGTAACTATGGAAAGTGATTTAATCTCTGATCCTTAGTTTTCTTGCCTGAAAAACAGAGTTGAGAGTGACTTCCAGGCTTCTTTTACACATTTTTGTGGCTTACATAAAACAAATACAGGGACAGCACTTTGTAATGAAGATGCTATTCAATTATTATTATGAATGTTATATTATTATAGATATCATACTAATATCAGCTTATTTTACTTCTATTACATTGATAGTAATATCACTAATTCAAATAACAACATTAATTAATGTTGATAATACCACTTTTTAGACTCACCATTACCTGAAAATGTTTGCGCTCTCCTGTATTCTGTCTCTGGCCTGAAAAGACAAATAAGTACTTCTATCAGGGATAATAATTGAGGAAAAAACATTCAAAAATTATTTCCATAGAAACATGCATTACCTGCCTTCTAGCTTCTGTTTTATAGCTAAAACCAAAAGAGAAAAAATGTAGTAAGATGTATATAAAAGTATGTATATATAGCTTAATTTTTTTCTAATCTTTACCTACCTTTGTAGGGTTGATATTTTTTCCATAGGAAGAGAAGACACATGGATATAATCAAAAATAATGATATTCCAGTTATACTTGCTAAAGGGGACAATGATTTGCCTTTTTGTGCAAGTTTCTCTAGTCCTAAATAAAAAATAAATATATTTTAGTAATAAATTACTGTGTGATTTTACATGTTGATCATCATTCAATATGTTAAATAAGATGCTATTACAAAACTGGAGAGACACCAAATGAAAGGCGCAAACTTATTTTAGAACACATACACACCCATCCACATAAAATTCCCCAGTGATATTGTGATTGGAAACTTGTGTGGTAAACTGCCTGGGATAATACTGGCACATTGTACTTAATGAGCAAATAGCTCATGTCATACTTCTCAATTGTATTTGCCACTGTAACTTAAATCTATGTCAGCTCATTGTCTCTGCATCCCCAGATACTGGATATTCTCACTCTACCTCCCTCCCTCCCCACTTCCTTCCATCTCACCTTTTTAAATGTGAATTTTCTAAGGGGATAGTGGTATATAATTAAATGTAGAGAGGTATTGGCCAAAAATTAGTAAAGTGTATTTGAACTAATCAAGAAAGGTCAATCCTAAAACTCAAATGAATATGATTTTCAATAAATCGTTCAAAGTCTCACCTTGTGACTAAAATTCATTTTGTTTTGTAAGTTTATTCCCTTTGTTAATATGACTGTAGTATATGGTGCTAGTAGCTAACATCTGCTGAATACTTGCAATATGTCAGGTTGTGTTTTAAGAATGCAGGACACATTAACTCACAGACTCCTCCCAATGATCTTATCAGGGAGGTGTTATTTCATCATCTCCTCTTACAGATGAAGAAGCCGAGGCTTTCCCCAGGTCACTCAGGTTATAAGTGGTAGATATGACCCCAGGCTCTTAACCCTTGATGCCACCTCTCTCTAATGTTATTTTAACATAATTTATTAACTGGAGCTATGTTAATACCAGCTCCAGATTATAATTTGTTTAGTTATATTTAACCTGTATAGTAGGAAATAGTTGTGACCTCCACAAAAATGTGGAAAACAGATGTCATCCATATTACCATGTGACTTAGATATTGATGTGGAAATGAATCATGGTGGGTACTTGTATCTGTCCAGATTCAAGTAGAAATGAAAGTCATCTGGTGCAAATTCCATTCTGGGTGTGGTGAAGAACATGTGGCCATTCAGCTCCTCACTAAATATGAGTCTGCATGCTGTCATCCTGGATTGTAAATCTTTGTTGAGGTCTTTAGCAGCCAAGATCAGCAGGAAGCATTAATCTTCCCTCAGTATGAACCTATCTACACTTTCTTGTCTTTTCCACTTAGAATAGTTTCAAAATGTAGTGTAGATGATACATTCCAAACTGCTGAACAAGTCATGGAAATCCAGTTATCCCTTGTAACTTCCCCAAGCAACACTGTTCCCATATTTGTCTTTCCCCCTGAGTACACAAGAGATAAACAAGATTGTTTTTTTTATTATCAAAAATCTTCATTTCTAGTGAGAAATTTATAAATTTCTAATATGTATTCAGAAAATTTCACTCTTAAAATGCTCTTCTATAGAATAACAGTTGCATGATATTGCTTTTAAACAGATTTTAAGTTAAATTCTTTTTTTAAAGCCGGATAGCAGAAATATACGTAAAGTGGTTTAAAATGAACTAGAATGGCATTTTATTGGTTCTAGATCTAGACTAGACATCATAAAATGTAAGAGAACAATAGTTGATCTCCTCTTTGTTATTAAATTGTACAAGAAATAATACTCTCCAACTGTTAGAAAGTTGGCCTTCCAGTTGGAATTATTTTAGCCCTTTGGTGATTTCTTTGTGAGGTCTTAGTCTCTCTCTCTCTCTCTCTCAATATTGTATGCCTGCTTCATAGATTTGTTCTCTCTAAAGAGCTTAAAGAACTCTGAAATTTTAGGTGAGCCATTTGATTCTCAGGGTTTTGATTTTCACATTGATAAAAGGAAAAGGTGAGAATGATTGCCTTTAAGTTGTCTTCTTGATCTGATACTTTTTGATTTGGGACAGCCAGAGAGGTTTACAAGTTTATTATGTAAATAGGACACTTTATCTGGTGGCATACTAGTAACTCAGTCTCAAAAAATTGCACATTTATACCTTCATTATTTATAAATTTCATTTATATAAAGAATGAGTAGCACATAATTTACAAATAACAATAAAATATGCAATATTCTTTATTGTTAATTCCATATAGCTATTAATTTCTCACAGAAGTGCTTTTGTTGATTTTTGCTGAACTCTTATTTAAATCTACGGTCAACCTGTGAGTGAAATTCAATGAGTTTTAAAATCCAGTTTGACAATATTTGACTTTCAGTTGGAATATTTAGTTCATTAATGCTTAATGTAATTACTAATTTTTGGCTTAGATCTTACATTCTAACTATTCTCTATTTCCTGCATTTTTGTTTCTTTCTCTAAATTTTCTTAATCAGCATTTTATTTTATTTCTCTTTGCTTGTTAGTTACACATTTTTATTTGTTTCTTAGACTTTAGAGACTTAGAAGTCTTAATCAAAATTACACTTTTACCTTTCCTGCTTTTTCCTGTTTCCACAATGCAAGAAAAAAATTCTATACAAGAGATGGATCTTTAAAACTCCAGCATTCAAATTTTACTCTAGTATGCCTGACTATAATTCTATGCTCTTTTCACCATTTCTGACTGACCACTATCCTGAAACCCAAATACTTTCAGTTTTACCAATCGGAGGTACAACAAATAAATCAAATTTGTTTTCTGTTTTATGCTGTATCAATTGGTGGAACTCTCACATCTCCCTGACAACTCTCTTCTTCAGAGTCAACATCTCTAGATCATTTTGGTGTTTTTTATAGGAGTGGTTTCTTCATCATCCTAGAGGTATACTTTTGGATGTTAAAGAAAAGCTCATTGATTGTACTCCTAGGATGTAAATCTACAAGAATTCATACTCCACTGTTGTTCCCAATAAGATAAAGGCAAATAGAATGCTCTCTGAAATACTGAAAGTAAAAAAAAAAAAAAAAAAGAAAGAAAGAAAAAGAAAAGGAAACAAAGGGGCTGGGAATGTAGCTCAGTGGTACAGCCTAGCAGGTGTGAGATCCCCAGCACTTAAAAAAAAAAAAAAGAAAAGAAAACAAAGAAAGAAAAAAGCAAAGCAAACAGAAAAATAATCGATTAAAAAATGCCAAATAATAGTCAGTTTTATCACTTTTAGCAAAGGAATTCTCTAGTTCTTCATTTTAGATCTGATATTAAAATTAAAATTAGTTAAGGGAATTTTCAGATAATGTAAAATTAAACATATGTATTATGTATATATAAAACCAAATGTGTATTGCTTCCCATTTACTTATAGTTGTATCATATCAATAATAATGAAAACGATAAAACTTACAGCACCAGTTATAGGTACAAAGAAATAATGTCAGAGAAAATAAAATATTTGCCATAGTAAGTTCTAGAATAGAATCTGAAGCTTTTTTGTTTTTTTTCCTGACTGGGAATTCAATTTTTTTCTCATTAATCTGTGCTCAAAATGTTTTTTTCAATTAGCAAATAGATTCCTATTAATCAGCTTTTCCTCTAGCCTTTTCTAATTCCAAACTTCAGGTGCTTCAACTCTTTCACTTTGTGATAACCTAAATTCAATAACCTATGACTCCTAAAACAAGAATGAATAGCAGTTAAGTCTCTTCAAGCTTCTATGATGTGCTTTACCATGAGTAAAATTGCAGAAAAAAAAACATTTTATTATAATCTCAATTTTTTTTCTTAAACTTGAAAATATCTGGATAAGGCAGGACATGCCTATAATCCCACCCACTCAGAGGCTGAGGCAAGGAGCATCGCAAGTTCAAGACTGGCCTAGGCAATCTTGTGAGACCCTAACTGGGGATGTAGCTAGTGGTGGAGCACCCATGGGTTCAATCCCCTTACCACAAAAAACAAAACCAAAAATTAACAACAACAACAACAAAAACCTCTGAAGGGTTTTTGTTAATTCTTATTTCAGAGTACCTCTCATTCTAATGGTGAAGTTTCAATCTGGCGTGGGACAATTCTATAATTCTGGAGTCCATTATAAAGTTTAACATATGAAGATGACTGGATGTTTTATGTTAAGATACGTTTCCCCTACTCTCCTTTGTTTGTTAACTTTTTGTCTCTTTTGATATGTATTTGCTGAAATAACCTAATTTGCACAGTCTCTCCTATACAGGATTACATTCTTCCCATCCCCCATTTCTTCCTATTTTTTTTTTTTTTTAGACTCCTTCCTTATTGCCCTCTTGCCTCTTTCCCTTGGCTTCTGTTTACTCTACATGAGAGAACCACGTGGTGGTGGCCAGCAACTGTCAGACCCAAACCTTGGCTGTGTCAAAGGCCAGGCATCCTCCTTGGGGATCATAAGAATAAGGGTGGTCCTTTTCTCAGAACAAAATCTCTTTCTTAGCTCCCTTCTCTTCTGGAGTATCCTGGTTCTCTGTTAACATTGCTTGTATATTCCAGAATGCAAATCAAAGGGCACGGCTTCTGTGGTTTCAGCCCTAGATAGTGTGGTTTGGATACACAAACTTTCACAACTCGAACTTGAAAACAAGACAGTAGGGAAATTATGACCACATTGCCCCAGAGAATGTATGTGGATCCCCATGCAGTTCTGGACACTTGTAGGACTTCCCCTTTTTCTCCTTTTATAAAGTTTACACTTTTCCTTAGCCCACAGCATGCTATCCTTCCCATTATTTAAACATAATTGACTCATTTACTGAAGGCTGACTGCAAATGCTATTTGCCCCCTCCTTAAGCAAACAAATAAAATGGAATAACATGTTAAATGCAAATATGGGCAAGAGGTGTGGTATCCATGGTATCGAAACCCTGCTGTTTAAGAGACTGCACCCAAAACAGGAGAGCCATATGCTACCACTCACTGTGTCTATTTCTAGATCAGAATGGAGTCCTGAGATCTCTCCCATCCAATCTGTTCCCTGATTATGGCAGCTGATTCATATCCCTATGGAGTTAAGGCGCCATATTGAGAGGTATGCTATTTCCACACTCCACCACAGCCCCACCTGAAAAAATACACTTATTCTGTGGTGGATGCCCAGAGGGACGTCATACGAGGTCTCAGGGTCTGGATGTCAGGGTTGTAGTTCTATGTCAATTGTTATCTACAGAGGCCCAAAGTGGAGGCCAAACTGGAAACCTTGACTTGAGAAATTTATAGATAGATAGTAAATATTTTCTTGGGTTCTTTTCCTATTCTCTTTTATGAAAAGATGTGGAATACAAGAAATTGTAAAAGTCATCGCTTTCTCAGTATTACATACAAATTCAAAATATTTCTATTATGACTAAATCTCAAATTATGGCCACGTTGTCTTAAGGAACTTACATTATTTATATACTTGAATGCCTTCATTAATTGTGAATCTTCAAATTCTGATTAGATAATTACATTTCCATAAACACTTTCACTTTATATTGTATGTCATAGTGATTTAGGCTCAGTTAAAATTCTGAAGTAGAGACATCTGCATTTAAGGAAGTCCTAAATTAGACAATAAAAGAATTACTTTCTCAAAATACAGATGCTAATTTATTATCTTATAGCAATTCTTTCTTTGAAACTTCTAGATATTGTTTTTAGTTATAGACATTTCATAATTTCTCATTAAAATGAAATTATACACTTGTCATGGATGAACCAAAGTATTTCTATATATAAAGTATTAAATTGGCTAGGACGATGAGATACATACTCTATATGTATAACTATATATATATATCTAAGAAAAATATTAGCCCCATCAATCAAGGTATGTAGTTTATACAATGGTTAAACAGACTTTGAATTTAGATATTATTTTATCACTGATTAGCTGTGTGACCTAGCCCATTGCCTTTATTTTCTTTGGGATATCTACACTGAGATGCAGAAAGGTCAATTAATAATAACTCAAATTAGATGTGAATCATAGCCCACACAGGTAGAAGTCACCATCTGGTTTAGTTTTACACAGGCTGAAAAACACAGAGCTAATTGCCACATTTTCTAGACTTCTTCCCCCCAACAGAAAATCCACAATAAAACTTTTGATTATTTTCTGACCATGTTATTTTCTCTTTGTATCTGCGACCTTGAATCTATTTTCCTTTGCCCTCATATCTTATTGCTGAGACTTTTTGGCTAGACATGCTTTTTGCCTCATTAGAAACAAAGAATTTCATCTAATTTCCTACAACTTGACTCTGGCTGCACCACATGCCAACTTGGTTTGGGAAACATCTCAAAGACAGGTGCCCTAGCCTTCTAAATGATGTCAAATTCCCCTCAGATCTTAATAAAGCTTGTTCATCAGTGTGGATGGTCAGTAGTGCCAAACTGACAGTCATTTATAACTATAGGTAGTGTACACTTAATCTGATTGCAGAAAATAAATTAGCATCTGTATTTCAAAAATTAATTATTTTATTGCCTAAGATTCACTCATTTGGAAACTTAGAAAACATTAAATACTTAATAAAGCACATCAAAACTATTCATTTTCCTCTAATTTTGCTGTTATTTGAGTTAAAGTTCTGTGGACATTTGGGGGTTGGAAAATAGTTCTGAAAACCACAAAGAGGTCACTAATGTTGACAACCATGAATCCCTCTGAAAAATAAGCACCTGTTCTTCTTATTTACTATAATAACAAATGGTTGGTCTTTGTACAGGTCAAACAGGTTTTTTAGATTTTTATAAAAGGCAATTATCTGACATTAAGACTGTAGCTGTCTTTGGGCCTTGGTAATAAGAATTTAATCAAATATTGGGGGCTTCTGATATTATAAAAATACCGTGGCTAAATATTAATGGAGAAAGTTTAGGGGATGGGAAAGTCTTAACTATAATATACTTCTACATAGTAAAGCCATGTTTTCATTTGCAGTAAGCATAAAGAACATGTCTAAAATGACACTCAGATTTCCACCAAACTAGTTTACATATTTAATTGTGGACTACTTTAAAGTCATGTTTTGGGTAGCTACCTGGGTGTAAAGTTGGTCAAGTCTATACAAGATTAATAAAACAGAAAACAAAGGAGGTAGCTTAGCGGTTTATATGTTTGCCACCCTTCTTAGTTTATAAATGGTAATTCTTGATATCAGGAATTATTTTTTTCATGTGAATTTTTTTTTCATTCTCAGTGCCTACAGCCCCATATTTGACCCATAATAAGTGTTTAATCAAGGAATAAATAAGTGCCTAATTTTAATAACCTTAAATGCATGTTTTGTGGGGTCTATAAAAGAAATATAATTTGCTTCCCCAATGAAACATAATTCAGGTAAAATTTTACAGCTGCACTCTTCAATGTGGTAGCTACTAGAAAGATGTGGCTAATTATGTCAAAATTTAAACTGAAATAAAGATGGTATAAAATTAAAAATCCAGTTCTTCAGTTTTATAGTTATATTCCAATTGCTTAGAAACCAAATGAGGCTAGTGGCTACCATATTGAAAATTGTGGATAGGAAACAGTTCCTTCATTGTAGAGAATTTTTTTACTGGATAGCATTCTATTATAGGGTATAATATTTTCTTCATATAAAATAATTGCTTATGGCAGTGTACAAATTCCAGTATACTTTTCAGGTGATTTTGTAAATATAATACTCTCCACCTTCATCTAAAGGAGTTCTATGAGGAACCCATCCACTACACATTTCTTCATCCACATGCAGGTTTGTGGTAGTCTTATAATTATTGAAGGAGCTTTAAGAACTTTTCTCTTTTTGAGCTGGTGTCTCCCTAGCTATATTACTCAGATTGAATCAGACTTGTGGGGTTCAAGGAATCCTCTTTCCTCAGCTTCACAAATAGCTAGTACTATAGATGTGTGCTACCACACTCAGCTTTTAAGAGGTTATTAATAAACTCAAAATTCTACAAAGGAGAAAACATCTTAAACAAGTGATGTTTGAGCTCAAAGTTGAGCTTGCCAAATATTTAGATTCCCAGATCCTATCCACAAGATCCTGATCCAGTAGCCTGAGGTATCTTAATAAAATTAAATTTTTAGCAACCTCCCAAGGTGATTTTGATTTATGTGGCCCAAGGGCCATATATGGAAAATTTTAGCATAAGAATTATGAGGATTATGTTCTTACTGCATTTATTCAACAAAACATATAGAGCTTCTCTACATTATGGGCCATATCATAGGCACCAGGGCTATAAAGATGAAAAAAGAGAGCATCAGTGGGAAAATATTAATGGGTGTTACTTTTTGTGAACCTGTGCTTTCACTAATCATACGCACCTTAACCTCTGCCTCCTGTTCAAAGCTGCCCTTAGGTTTTCCCCAAGTGGAATCTTTTTTTTTTCAATATGCAAAGAGGAATATAGGAAGAAATTGATATTAGCAGAAATAGTAATAGAAGAGAGAAAAGAAAAAGGCGGAGAAAAAGGAGGAGAAGGAAGGGGTTTTGAAGGAAAGGAGGAGGGGGAGGGAAGGCAAGATGAGAAAAAAGAAACAAGAAAGAAGAAGGAAGGAAAGAAGAGCATGGACCTGAGAGAGGTGAAAAATAGGAGAATGGAAAGCATTTGGTCATAGAATTGGGGATAGGGCCATAAGCAAGAGAAAAGAGACTGAGATAATATTTAGCTTTTCATCCTCGGTTGGTAAATCATAGGAATATTCATTTTGAAAGAGAATTCGGATAGTAATTTGGCAAGGGAAAAGGTGGTTTAGTTTGATATGTTAGACTTAGATGCTGCCTCTGGTATTTTCAAGCAGGAAGATCCAGAAGGCAGCTGGGTATACAGTTTTAGAGCTTTGAAGATAAAGGTTTGGCATGTGCCAGTGTTATATGAAACCATGAGAATAAGTGAAGTCATACAGGAAAATAAAATGGAAAGATGGAAATTTTAGTGGACATCCATACTTTAGGCAGTGATTTTAAAACTTTTATAGGTCCATAACATTTCTAAAAATAAATTGATTTGTAAAAAATACTTAATTATACAGACTTAAAAAGTTTTGTAATTTTCAAGGAGTTGCATGTATCATTGAGAACATCCCTAGATTTCATGTATTTAAAGGATGAGAAGTGGAACCTATCAATAACAATACAAAGAACAGTCAAATAGAAAAATCAGAATTCTAACGTACAGAGATGTATTTATCTGACCTAATGTAACAATAGATATAAACCCTTTAAATTAGCAGCCTACTTCTCTTGTATTCATATTTGTAAAATTAGGAAATTAATTGTGCATGTTTAGAAGTAATTTATTGAATTTCCTTTTTCTTCATAGCCCTTTAAATTCTGCAACAGAATTTCCCTTCATTTTGTTTTGAGTTTTCTTTCTTAGAGTCATAGAAATCAGTTAACATTGGAAAGACATGTTTTTTTTTTAAGTATATGAACAATTCCACAATGGTTTTTTTCTTCTATAGAGATATTAGACAAGGGAAGGCAATGCATTTGTATTTTATGAGGGTATTTTCCTTTTAAGTTACACTTACCTGTGGAAGTGATGATGACTGTGAAACGAGTTTCATCTCGCCTTCCAGTTATGTTGTTGTAAGCACAGCATACATAGTCAGTTGTCTTCTGGGCTACTTTCTCAGATGCAACTTCCAAGTGAGGCCCATACTTAATGACATATGTTGTATTGTCAGTCCTCCGAATCCAAGAGTAGGTGTTGGGGGGATAAGAATCAGCAGAACAATCAAATAGAATGGCTTCTCCAAGATCCACAGTAAACACTTCCCCTACTTTTAGCCCTTTATCAGAATTAACTTGAAGTCCATAAGGTCCATCTGCATCAATACAAAAAAGAAATAGAGGGGTAACATAAATATTTGCAACATACTTTGGGGGCTTGGGAGAGCTTAGCAGTATTTTACTTTCTTTGCAAGTCTTCACATGAGACTTGGGCAAACAGGTCCTTGTTTAGATTCCCAATGAACTTATTTGTAATAGTGAAAACCTGAAGTTTAGCTTTACAGACACTATCATTATCATTGTGACATTAACTTTTTCAGTACTGTATTGATAAAGACACATTCTTGTTGGAAAACTCAATATTTTTGAAATAGTAATTGTACTTGAAAATATTTTTACAGCATACGATGTCCATTATTTTTTTCTTTGACAACCATACTTGAATATCATCTATTTTTCTTCTCAGTGTGAGGATAGGTCATCCAAATATTTACTGAAGGCATAGTTTCACAAGGAACAGAGATTTGTGCAAATAGATATAGGAGTGTTTCATTTTCATAATATTAAAACAGTTAAAGAATTTTTAAAATTCCTACCCCTAAGCTAACCTTAAGATTCCACTTGGAAATATAAAGATATATATATATATTTACTGTCATTAACAAATATTAATTGATCATCATTAAACTACTTAATCATGGATATACCCTGGTGTTTTCCCACACAGTCCAAGGCTTTTATAGTATTTTGCCATTCCCATGGTATCAGGTCCCAGCAGATGAAGACACATGTCTTAATGCTTTTTTTCAGAGAATAAAAAGAGAGATTAAAAATATTCCCCAGCTACAAAATTTTCTCATCTAGTCTTAAGCCCTGGTTTATATTGTAAAAACTTTCACATTTTAGACAGGATTGTACTAACTTTTCAGTGGATGGTAGCTGCTATTTTTTGGACATTTGCTATGTGAAAGCACTTTAAATTCTTACATGTATAACCACATTTAATCTTTAAAGAAACCATATCTGATAGATGTTATTATTCCCATTATAATATTTAAAAAATTATTTGTACATGATCACATAGTTTTTAAATAGCAGAACTGGGACTCTTAAAATATATGCATTTAATCATTCATATTAATCCACTAAAAGGAAATAAAGTAGAAGAGATATAAATAATAAATTTATCAGAATATTTTCTTGTTGTCTACCTATACTATTACTTCTATAATAAATTATTGTTTAATTATATATTAACTGTAATTAGTCAAATATTCAATCAACAAATATTTACTTGAGAGATATGTATAGATAATATATTTAGTATATGAGAGACAGAAATAATTTTTAATCTTTTTTTTGGTTCTGATTTTGTTTTGAAAAAGTCTTAACACTCATTTCAGAACATGTGCAATAATATAGTGTGACTAGACCTTACTTAGTAGGGTCATCAGTTTTGTCAACCATTAGTTAAGTGTTCTTTAGAAATTAATGAAACTTTTTGGGTCATGGCTTTTCTCATCTTTTAATATAAAAAACTGGATTAACTTGTTGCCAACGTTCTTTCTACCTTTCAAACACCATGATTCATACTGTGCTAGAGCTATTTTAAATATGACAAGCCAATCTCAAGTTTGCAGATTTCCAGAGTGGCTCTTCATTTTGTCGGTATTTTCTGACCGACCTACCTTTTGATAAACAAATTTGCAAAAATATGACAGAATCTAATGAGTCAAAACAAGGGTTTATATTTAGCTAGGGTACATACCCTTAAACAACCTACAGATTTACATTAATATGTCAAGATGAGGTAACCATTTAATCACCCCTTGGTATTTGGGTTGATTGGCTCCAGAACACTTTGAGGGTACCCAAAACTGCAGATGCTCAAGTCCCTTACATAAAATGGTGTAGCATTTGCATATAACCTCCATATGTCTTCCTGAATATTTAAAAGCATTTCTAAATGACTGAAAACAACGTAAATGCTATGTAAGTAATTGTTATGACTTATTGTTTAGGGAATAAGACATGAAAAAGTGTGTACACATATTGCATATAAGCTGTAATTTTCCAAATGTTTTTCTATCTGAGGTTGGTTAAATCTGTTAATGTTGAATCTACAGATATGGAGTACTGACTGTATTTTGAAATTTAAAGCAATCAGGAACTTGAGGTAGAGGATTAAAATGAGGAGGAACATAAGTTCCCTGTGAATGCATTAGCACCTTGTCACACTGTTTTCCTGTTTTAGTCTCTGATGAAATCTCAGGTGAAACTGGTGGTAGCAGGCCCGCCCTGGCCCCTGGGGACTCAACCCCCAGTTCTTTGTTATGCATGTCAATGTGGCCAGCTCACAAGGCCGTGACACGGCTTGCGGTTCCCTGTTTATCTGCCTCGAGCATATGTCTCTCTCGGGAACATCTTGACCTGTTCGAGCCTCCTGATAGGGGAAGGTGACTTGACGGTAACCCAAGGATGCAGTTATTACTCTTCCCTCCTCACTTTTGAGTAATTTCCCACAGCTGTTAAAAAGATATATAAGGGGAACAAATTTGGCAATAAAGCGCGCACACGCTCCCTCCTGGATGAAGAACCTTGGTGTCCTGTGTATTTTTTAACCCCGCCGTCCCTCGCCGGACTCGGCTCCGGCTCCGTTAGCCCGACGCGGCATGAAACCACTGTGATCACGATTTAGAACAGTGTACTGTGAAGTGAAACCCTCTTATTCGGAGCTCCACTAAATAGTAGTAGTTTAATGGAAATGAAAATTTGCTTTTACTCACTCAATCAAAGTTGCTATTGAGATGTTACTGTGTGCATGACACTGTTCTAGGCACTGTGAGTGAATCGAGATGTTGAAGACATGGTTCTCCAGGCTGCTGTGTGCAGCAGCAGTGCCCCTTCTGGTTGTCAGCATTGATAGAACATTAGGAAAGCAAAGGCCTCCAACTAGTGTTCACACAGAAGGAAACAAATGGGAGGAATCCACAGTGACTGGGAAGAGCACATGAAAATGAATATTACTTCTTTCAAAATGTGCTAACATTACTCAAAACTTTTTTGGAACCTCCTCATTTGAAATCACCTTAGGACCTTGCAACAGAATGAAGTGCTTTCACAAGCAATAATTCTTTAATATTAGAGGGCGTGTCCCAAAGTCACAGCGAACCAGAGGTAGTAATAAGTAAATAAGTAATAAGTAAATAAGATCATTGAGCTAATTTAAAAAATCACTCTAGCTTAAAATAAAAATGCTTTCAAAGAAAGAAATCTTAGTTTATCTTCTCATCTTAGTTTATCTTCTCTTATTTTTATTTCAATTTTGCTACTTCCTCACTTGTTGGGTTTCATGACTGGCCTCATCTTTCCTTTTTGTCTTACTTATATGCTATATCTGGCTTTTCAGAGTTGGCCTCAAATCCCTCAAACTCCCTTCCACACCAACCTCTAAGCATCTCTTCCATTACTTGGAACCTAACACCTTGAAGCATTTAAATCCCTTGCTTCTTAAAATACTTTTAAAATCCTAAAATTCAAAGAAGCTCAATGTGAAAAAAAAGTCATTTGTAATTTTATTGCTCAGAGAACCAATATCCACATTTCAGTGTATGATCAAGTCTTTCTTCACACACATACACACACACCCCTAACTATATCTTACCCCGAACACACTGCTTAAAATGCATTTTCATTTTCTTTATCAGTAGCACTTCAGGCTGAGTATCCCTCTACTTTGAGGCAGAGCCTAGCACATTATTCAAGTGAATGGATATCTAGTTGGAGATGTTTGGAATGATTCAACAAGGGTGACTTCTGATACTAAAGATGAAAGCAGAAGGATAATTCCATTTTGACTTTGGATTATGGTTCACTTTTTTGCCTTTGGCAGAAGCTTCCCAATGGAAATGAACCCATAGCCTCAGGAATGACTGTTTACTAAATGACTTGTAAAGTCACATGTCATCTGTTCTCTTTAACAATTTATGGCTGGGTGGGAACAATACTGAAAATTCTGTCATGATGCTGCTTGCCACCCTGCTTGGGAGCAGATGGTAAGTATTTACCATGAATGACCCCTTTTTTTCCTTTAATTTTTATCACTTGGAGTACCCCCCTGCAGCAATACCATATGTTGCACACAGAATATAGTGGTTAGTAGGTTATTAGCTGCAGCTAGAAGCATGTACATCTTGTGAACTGCATGTAGATATTTGTCTGAATTATCAACTTGGCATTGTATTCCATCAAGGCCAATACCAAATTATGACATCATAACCTCATAAATATATGATCAATTTTGCTATATTTTGTTATATTTTTTCCTGACAAAATAAAAAAAATGATTCCTGCTTTCATGAAAAAAAAACTGTCGTGGAAACAGTGCTTTTAGAAAACAGAATAGATGATTTGTGCTAAATTATGATGTGGACCTCTATGAAGAAATATTAGAATGTGACATTTACAAGATTATTGAAGAACGTTGCTAAAGGTCAGAAAAACAAAGGGCTGAAGCACTATAATGAAGAAACTGTCACCTTATAATAGGAATCTAACCTTTCCACAGTATCATCAAGTATCACTGGAATCTGAAAGGGTATGAAAAAAAATAATGTATTCCATTTAGTCAAGTTCAAGAAACTTTATTGAGTTCTTAATCTGTGTCAAGTGTTGCCCTACAGATATAAAGGTAAATAATGTGAAATTATTACTTGGGTTTGGGGTGCTTATGAGTGGAGGAGAGTCAAGGAAAACATAATGCAGTGAAAACCAGGAAAGAGTTCTGACACAATCTCATTTCCTATTCTTTCCTACAACATTAAAAGGTATATTTTAATATAATTAATATATTAATTTGGGATTAATATTCAGTATATGATATCTGGCTGGCATTTGTTCCTTTCGTATGTTAACGTCAACCATTTAGACTAAATAATAAGAACAACATAGGGATGTGTCCACATAGTCCTAGATTTTGATTTGAGTAGTCTGTTCATATTTTCTTTTCACTATGTTTAAATAAATGAAATACCAAAGTCTGTGTTATTTGAAGTTGAGTTAAAGTTTTAATTCTTTCAGAATAATTGCCAAGAATATGCATATAAATAAACTGCACCAACTTTGAACTTTTTGCTCCAATTCAATGCTAGTCTCATAGAATAGGCACAGAGTGTAGTTTCATTGTGAATCTATTTAACAGCCTATATTTTAATGTAGATGGAATATTTCACAATGTTATAAGAATGTAAGATTAAGTAAAACCATCATTAAAATACAGCTAAGAATTCAGCTATAAAAATCATGTCATAATCACAATATAAATTATGACTTGTTTCCATACATTTTAAGGTACTTTTACTTTGGCTTTATGCCTGGGTTCCTTCTGTCCTCATTGCCTGTAATCATTTCCTAAGACATTGCCACTTGCCCCCAATCATACCTATTGTTCTAAGTCCACTGAAATGTCACTTTCTGCAAGAAGCCTTCTTCCCAGTCAGAAGCAATATTTCCATCCTCTGAATTCCAATGGGTTGATATTATTGTGGTTATGATGGCTCTTATACAGTACAAGTCATCCAGAGTTCTAAGAACTTTTCATATAGTAACAGTTTCAATCCTCACAATAACTGTTCAGAAAGATCAAGGGATTTACTTAAGGTCATACAGGTAATGACTGAATGCACTTCCCACTTCAATCTGTCTGATTACTAAGCATCTAAGTGCAAAGCTTTAGTGCCTATTTCAGTATTATGAGTATGTATTTGATGAGTGACTATACATATATACATGCACAAACATACTTATATGCACACATATAACATATGTGTATATATATGTGTGTATATATACATATGTGTGTATGTGTATGTGTGTATGTATGTGTCATAATTCTCATCTTAGTATACAACCAGCTGAAACCTCCACCCTCATGCCACAGAGGTAACAAGTGTCCTGCTACTTTTCTTGATAAGTTGTGATGGCAGCCATGCTCTAAATTACATGGCAGCTGCTAAAAAGACTTCCTGATGTTACAGGTCATTGGTTCTCATTTTGTCCCCCAGGAGACATATGGCAATGTCAAGGGACATTTTTAGTTATTACAACTGGAGAGGGTTGCTACTGGTATGCAGTGGGTAGAGGCCAAGGAAGATGCCAAACACTGTATTGCACAAGATAGTCCCCATTACAAAGAGTGATCCAGCCCAAAATGTCACTAGTATAGAGGTTTAGAAACTACTACACTGAAATTAGAATAGCATTAGTAAACATATTAGAGGTAGTGCTATGAAGTGGAAAGGACTGGGGAAATAATGCAATAAAGAAAGTGCTTGGGTTGGTGATAGTAATATGACATGAGCTGAAGGGTTTGATAAACTTAACTGTGCACACGAGTTTAAACTCATGCAGGGAAAAAAGACCACAAAAAATTGAAATCCAGAAATAACTGTTGATTCCCTGGGAACCTGAATTATTTTTGACAGAATAATTAAGTAGAATCTAGAATCTTCCCTGCACCTTCTAGAATCTTCCCTGCACCTTCTTCTAAAAACAGCTGAGAAATGCGTAGAAAGAACAACAATGCCCTGGGGTGTGCTCTCCGTGCATAACCTAGAACGCTTTTTTTTTCCCCTTGGGGTCAGTTACAGAGCAAATTCCTCTCCCAACCTCACCGACTCTTCCTTTTTGGGATGAACAAATTAGTACCTCTACATGATTCTGGGATCTTGAAATCAAATTCTTACTTTCCACTGCAAATGAGGTCACACAATGTACTGAATTCCAAATTATATCTTGAGTGGCTCCTGGCCAGTATTTCAACTTGGTCTTCAAGAAATAGGATTGTGTTAGCAGATAAATTTTATGACAAGACAATGCCTAGGAGATATGACTATAAATAATCCTGAACTACAATAATGATAAAATACCAAATGATATCTGGTGCTGATATTCTGTGGGTCTACCCTATGAGAACTTTCCAGAAGAAAAATATCTTTTGAGTAATATAAACAAACAAACAAGCAACTTACAATAGATGGTGGGCATAATGATGTTACTTTCCATCTCACTGACAGGGTTCTTCACCAGGCAACTGTAATTCCCAATGTCTTCCTTAGTCACTGGGGAAATATGAAGTGTGTTGTTTTGAGGAGAAAAGGAATAGGTGGAACTGGTGCAGACAGGCTTCCCATTCTTTAACCACTGGTAAGCCAATCGGGTGCCCCCTTCCACCTGGCACACCAGTGTTATGTTCCCCACATACTCCACAGCCCCAGAGGAAGGGTAAGTCCAGACCACTGGTTTTGCGACAGGATCTGCAAAATCAAGAGAGAGAAATTATTTTTGCTATCCATGAAACTACAATAAAATTCTCTGTGGTTTTTCAAATATTAAATCCTGGAGAAATTATTCCAACGTTTTATATTTTGTAAATGTAGACAGGCAATAATTAAAGAAGAGAATAAAAAGTCATGGGAAATGCAAACTAATAAAATATAATAATTTTATTCATAGACAGAACCAAATTTTAGAACTTACTGTTCAAATATTGTATAATGAAGCCATTTGCTGTATAGATAATGTAGTTAGTAGTCAAGAACCCCAACTTCCTTATTTCCTGTTCACTGTGCTTTCCCAACACCACAAAGGTATAATTTCCCAGGCAAAATGTATATGCTTATTTCCTTCTCTTGACTTGTCCTAATGTACTAAGAGCAGCTGGTTGGAGTGATTGTGGTGAACCCCAATTTCCAACCACTATCAGCAAAGTAAACAGTTCACATATAGTATAATGTTAAAGAATCAAGGGAAAGTGTTAGAGACTCAATAGGCACAGTTTCCTCTTCTATATAAAAGAACCCAGTATATGTTTTAATTGTTTTACATTTGTGTTGCAACATAATGTTAGTTATTTTAACAAACCAACACCTACATTTCAACATTGATTCAATCTGATAACAGATTAAAATGTATTGTTGGGACTGTACTAAATTAAGAGCTATAAAAAACAAATTCAATAGAAATTTCTGTTGGGAAGTTGAGTTACAGGAAAATAGTTTTATATTCCAAGTTTAACAGATAGTGGGTACTTAATATTTATCAAATGAATACATTTCCAAGAATGCATAATATTTCCTTCTGAATTTCTACTCTGAAGTTGATGGTAGAGGGTAGAAATGATATATGTATTCACAACCATTTTCAGCAACCTTCACCAATCTCTGAGGTTCTTGATTCTTTATTTGATAAAAACAGTGACTTGCCCAGAGTTACCTGGCATTCAGTGGTAAAAATAAGAGGGCTTTAAGTCTAGCAATATTTCTCTCCTGTATTTTGGAGAGAAATGCATTTAATAATCTCCTGTGTATGATTACAGAACACAGAGAGAATAAGATGGCATATGAGTGACTGATAATTTGCACCAATACTGAGACTTTAATTCCTATCAAGGGTTCAGTTGAGGTTGATGCATCCTCCTCCAGCAAGTCTATCTTGAATCATGTTTACATTTTCTTACAATGGAAAATGTGCATCAGAGCACAAACAGACCCAATTCTCCAGCCCAGGGAAGATAGAAAGAAATGAAATATAAGGAGGAATGAAGTTGTAAGCAACTTGTAGGGGGGAGCTGAGTAGTTCTGAAACTTCCATCAATTTTCAAGGTGGGTTTTAGCAACTGGCTTGTCCATTTAATCGATCCTTTATCTTTGCTGGCAAGAGGAAAGGATTTAGAATAATATTTTGTTTATAATATCATGATTTTTAAAAATTGAACTATATATATTTATTAGGTAAAACAAGCCTTATATTTAAAGTGCATCTTTATGTAGAAACATATATGGTATGGTATAAAAAGATAACATGTGAACAGTCTTTTATGAGGAGAACCAGTCATTAGAATAGTCATCAGTACTGTGAGCCTAGAACAGTGTTACTCAGATGTGGAAGTTTTCCTTCTGAGAAAAATTTTTGCTCAGGTCCTAAAAGCCAAAGAAGCCTTTACTGGTTGCATTTCCCTTATCAGGTCCAACTTCCCTATTAAGTTTTTGGAGAGACAAGAAAATTTCACAAAAATTCCTATATTTCTTTTCTTTCCCTAAAGTCGCCCTTCAGGCATCTGATTCCACATCCTTTATCTTAGCTCCCCTGCAGCCTCCCTTTCTCTTCAATAGTCCACTTACTATACAACCACTCAACAGGTGGTTTCTGAGTCTATTAATGGCCAGCAAGTTTTTTTTTGGCGGGGGACCAGGGATGGAACTCAAGGACACTCGACCCCCTGAGCCACCTCCCCAGCCCTATTTTTGTATTTTATTTAGAGACAGCGTCTTACTGAGTTGCTTAGCACCTCACTTTTTGCTGAGGATGGCTTTGAACTCATGATCCTCCTGTCTCAGCCTCCCCAGCTGCTAGGGATTACAGGCATGAGCCACTGCACCCAGCAGCCAGCAAGGTTTTAGGCAGTAAAGAGAAAGCAGCAAAATTCCTATGGACCTTAAATTTTAGTTAGGGAAGATAAACAATAAACATAATGACACTGGTATGTGTGTGTGCATTTGTGTGTGTGTGTGTGTGTTTGAAGGAGTAAGATTATATTTTATATAAGTTGGTTAAGAAAGATTTAAGAGATAGTGCGATATTTGAGTTGAGACCTAAGGAAATAGGGGAAATACCTTGGAGAAAAGCCATCTAGGTGGAGTGAACAGCAAGTAAAAAGACCCTGAAATGTGTGTCTGGCCTGTTTAAGGAGGAGCAAGCAGATCAGCAAGGCCAGGACAGAGGTGGAAATGGTGTCAGATAGGTGCAAGGATGTAGGGCCTTGAAGTCCTTGTTAGCACTTTGGTTTTGTTTCGAGTGAGTGAGAAAGCTGTTGGAGGAGTTTTAAATTGCAAAAGGCAGGAGCAGAGTGGCATGCTACTAGAATAATCCAGGCTATAGCTGGTGGTTGATGGGGGGGACGGATGGGGGTGGTAAGTAGCTGTACTCTGTCTATATTTTGAAGGTAATGCTGACAGGGTTTTCTTGTGGACTGGGTGTGGGTTGTGTGGAAAGACAGGGTCAGTGATCACTGCAAGTTTTTAGCCTGAGAAACTGATAGAATGGAATTGATATTTACTAAGATGAGAAATATCAAATAAACAGCTCTATAGAGAAAAATCAGAAGTTGGGCTTTGGACATAATACATTTAAGGTATGCCACCTAGTTATCTTAATAAGAAAAACATATCTAAAAGTTAGCTAACTCCACTCCTCCTCTGAGAACATTTCCAGAAACTCTATTGTCCTTAAGTGTAGTTATTGAGCTCATTCTCCCCAAAACAGTGTATCAAATTAAAAACTTCATGTGACACAAATAAAAATACTACTGAGATTTAATTTATTTTTCATCTCATTATATTAGCAACTTAATTTTTGCAGTTTCCAGGGGAACTAATAACAAGTTATACTTATTGCTTGATTATTTTTTGCTGGGCACTGTGCATACCCCTTACATAAATGTCTGATCAAATCTTCAGAAAGCCTCATGAAGTTGATAATATCATTCGTATCATGAGACATAGAGGCTTTGAGAGTTAATTAATTTGCCCAAAATTTCAGAATCTAGGAAGTTTAGAGTCCTGAACCTCTGCTAACTCTATACCAGCTTGCTATATACAGTCATAGTGGACTCACCATCTACAGTGACTTGTATCTTCTGACTTGAGGATAGAGTTCCATTTCCCTGAATATTGACCTTCACAATGTAATTGCCTTCATCGGTGAACTGCAGTGGGTTGATAAGCAGAGATGCATTGGGTGGCATCATGGTAAACTTGTGTTGGTATTCCAAGTCGGGAACCACAGACTTATTCACAGAGCCCAGCAAGTATTTGGGCATTGTGTGGGGCCTCTCAAACAGCCATATGATCTGGATGTCCGATGCTGGAGTGTGGAAGCCATAGTGCACAGGAAGGTAGAGGGCCTGACCCCTGATGCCATGGACAGTCTGTGATGGCACCATCACCTTCAACCCCGAACAATCCATTGCTACAAAGGCAAAGAAAGCTGTGAAGACCCTGAGCCACATTTCATAATCCAAAGGAATAACCGCAGAGAGAATTTGATCAAATGATAATCCTTTTCAAAGAAGAGAGGCTTCTTAGTACTGACCATTCTATTACTGGTTTCAGGTAGAGGTAAATATTTGTCTCAAAACCTTATGCATTAAAAAACCTCCACCCAAAATCTATGCTGAATGCATGACTTCTTTAAAGGCAAGAAAAAAATGAAAAGCAGAAGTAATTATCTATAACCGTTAAAGAATAATTGGAAAAGGAGAAGTGGGAAAGATTGTTAGTTCTAAAGTCCAATGAAACCATTAAAACATTTGAAATTATGACTGTATTAATGTCTGTGCCATATCATATCCTGATCAAACTATATAATTTCAGAAATATGGGGAAGGGAGCAAGGTTTATTTCATTCTAAAAATTTTTCCCCAAACCTTCTGAAATGGCTTAATATTCTATTTTTATAAGTTTTCCCCTTTAGCCAAAGCCTTGCTAAATGAAATAACCCAAAGGAAAGTGGTATTAAACCACAATAAATCATTACCAGTCATTCTTGCCCAGGAGAGGAATCTAGTTGATGTGTTTGAGGAACAGCAAGCGGAAGGCACAGATGGAACAAAGTGGAGGAGGGAGAGAGTAGTAAGATATGAGTTCAGTGAGTTGGCCAGAACAGATTGGGAAGGACCTTACAATCATGGGAAAGACCTGGGCAATATGATTCTGAGTGATATGGGAATGCAACTGGAGTCTTGCCAACAGAGAAGGGGTATTATTTTTTCTTATGTTTTATTAGACTTGTTGCTGTGAGAATAGACTGGACTAGAGAGAAGAGCAGAAGAGCAGGAACAGAGAGACCACTTTGGAGGTGACTTCAATAAAACAGGCAAGAGATGATGGTGTGGACCAAGGTGCTAATAAATGATATGCAAGAAGGCTGGTGTAACTAAAGGATTTGCTGACACACTTGGGATGAGATATAAGAAACAAAGAGGAATCAAGCATGACTGCCTTGTTCTTGAGTTAGGCCAAATGGAAAAAAGGAGTTGCAACTGATAATCCCTGAGGAGAAAAGGTTTTTGGGAAAGAAGTTAGTTTTGGACATGTTCATTTTGAGATACCCACTAGACATGTAAAAGGCCAGGTAGAATGGATATAATTGGACATGAAAACCTGGTTGAAGGGAATTTAGGAGAGAATGAGAGACCTAGATGACTCTGGGGCATGGAGGCCCAGTGCATAGTCCTGGGCAGTGCCTGGGTTATTTGAGCCCATGCACTTGCAGATGTATCTTAAGTTTGCAGTTTTTTCCTATTTTCTGGCACCTGGAGGTATCCCTATCTTATACTCAACCATGACATATTGTTTTATTTTATTTAACATTTTTTAATGTATTTGCAAAGGAGAATCCTCCTTAACCTAGGCTAACACGTTTCTGGATCTCTAATTCAAAGCTTTTTGCTTCAAGCTCTTCATTTTCAAAGGAGGCACTATAATTCCTCCATCCCAGGAATGTTAGAAATGGAGAGAGAAAGTGGTGAGTTTAAATGTGGAATATTTTGGACAGTGAGAGAAAAAAAGAGAGAATGGAACAGAAATTGGAGACAGTGAGTATAAACACTGCTGCAGAGTTTTTCTGCAGGAGCAGAAAAATAGGATGGGAGTTAGGCAGGAATGTAAAATATGAAATCAAGTTTTTACCTACTGAGAAAGATCCACTTGAAAGGGAAATGTTGATGAAGGAGAATGGAGATGAGTGAAGGTTGAATAAAATCCTTGAGCTGATGAGAAGAGATAGTAATTAAGCACAAATATGGGGATTTTACACTTTCAATTTTCATATATACAAAATATGTATTCTCTTGGCTGATGTCCCTCTTCATTGTTACTAGGAAGCTTCGGTGTTACTAGGGGGTGGATGACTTCATCTAAGTCATGTTATGGTAGGCCACTGACATGAAGATGGGAAAGGCAAAAAGCTCTGTTTATCTCTTGCAATAATTTATTTGGAGAAAGTAAACATTTAGGACTACTCTTGAGGAATCTACCAAGAATATATTTATTTTCTTCCTTCCTAGGGTAGAGGCAAGAACAGATTCCTATGGTTTTGGCATCTGGTGAGTTATTGGTACAGAATGAGACTTTGGGATCGGCAGGATGTTAAAGCAAAGAATTCAGAAGAAAGCATGAAGAGGAAGAGATGAGAAGGCTAGAGGAAGAACAGACCCCTAAACACTCAATTGAAAGTGACTGAATGAACTGGAGTGTATAAAACAATAAGGGGAACATAAAGACAGTATCCTTGGCTTCTCTGTGGATTTGTGATTATGATTTTTAAAATAATAGACTTTGCATGTTCAATTTAGTGATTTGGTTCATATCAAAGGCATGATAGAGGTATGAGGATGTGCTTCTGCATCCTATTCCGGCAAATGCAAGAATGCTAAATTTGGAGTTTTTCCTAATTTGAGTAATTAGCAAAACAGGAAACTGGGTGCTGGAAAATCTAAAGAGTAGAAAAGTCGATTGCAGAAAAGGAGTAGTGGTCTCTGGAGGGAAAGAGAGAAAAAGAAAGAAGGAGAGTAAATCTATGTCTTAAAACTAATGGTATCTAAGAGAGGGGGTGAATTCTTTAAAGTCACAGATTTGGAAAGCCATTGACTATTTGGATAGAAGACCAGAACCGGAAAAGATTCTTCCTAGTGTATGTTTTCTCAGTATAAAACAAGATACTTTTAAACACTTTTTATCAGAATTAGAGATAGGGAACTTCTGACAAGTTAAAAGCTATTTTTTAGTACCCATTGTTGGTAACTTAATATATGAAAGTATAACTTTCACTGCATCTACTAAGTGTGTTACTGTCTTCTTTTTTATTTAAATGAATATGAAAATATTTACAAGGGTCTTATGGTCAGTCCTGATTTTTTGATTCCTTTGTCTTATGTCCACCAGCCAGTCTTAAATCCATCACTTGTAAGTTACTCTGAAATAATATTCAGGAAACCTTCTCTAAACTTTCAGAAAGATTACTGTATTGGATATTTTGACAGTTAAAAATTCACTGAAATATAAGGTCTTAGTAAAGGACACACATGTGGGATAAAATGGTGATTAGTGGGTTACATGATCTTAAGTCAATTTAAGTCTCAATATGTTTTCTCACGTGTGAAAGGAGGCGATATTAGCTGATGTTCAAAGCCTCTCTTGAATCTCTAAGTGTTTGTGTTCTTGACATCTTGAGGTATTCTTCTCGGTATAGAGCAACCCACATTTGATGGTGAAGGGTCCAAAGAAGTTTTAAGTATTAAGATTCAATTTGTAGTCCATTTATTAAGTTGTCAATCCCTGAATATTCTTACATAAAGTGACAATTCTGCATTTGTTACCAAGAAATCAAGTGGAAATGATGGGAATCTACATCATTGCCTTGGGAATACACTGGGAAAAGCTGTGTGGCTTCTGACATAAAATGAGGTAGTTGCATCTGGCTGTGAGCAGTTTTGTCATTGACTTATTGGTCTATTTAAGACATTTCACAGCTCAATCTAGAAACCACTGCAAGATTAAGATGTTGATATAGATAGCCCAAATGCAATTTTGGCCAATCTGTTCTTGTCATTTGGGGAAGTCATGGCAGAGGTTCTCTCTTTCTCTCGTCTCTCCCAGAAAGGGAAGAAACCCTTTAAATCTTCTTTCTTTGAAATTGTAGTTGAAAAGATTGATTGAAATTTATTTAATATTCTGGAAATAGTTGGGAGGCACTGTACTACTATGGAGTAATAATATCACTATAATAGAATTGTTGCCGATTTTTGGATTGTTATTCAAAAAGTGGGAACCTAAGCACGAAAACACTGGTTATAGAGTTTATGATTAAAGTTAGGGGATTAAAAATTTTATTTGATAAAATAATAAATATAGTACAAATATAGTAGCCCAGAGAAAAATGAAAGTGCTTTAGTAGAAAATAACCATTTGTATAGCATTTACAATCATTGTTTAGGGGGCAAAACTAGTTCTTTGGGCTATTTTTGAGGCTGTGTCATATAATAATACCTTAAATAATATATTGCCATCCACATCTCTGGATATATTCAATGCTTCTAAATCAAATGAAAAAATGTTATTCAAATATGTACGTTTTCTTTTTCAAACGTGTGTATGACAGTGTAGCACAGCTGTTACTTAGAGATAGCCTACATGATTTTATGGGATGAATTATAGATAGCAAGTTATAAGCATGTCAGCAAGGAATGAGTTTCTCTTTAAATAGAATCTATTTTTTTTATTTTTTAATTTTTTTATTTTTTTTTAATTGGTTGTTCAAAACATTACAAAGCTCATGACATATCATCTTCCATACATTTGATTCAAGTGGGTTATTAACTCCCATTTTTTACCCCAAATACAAGTTGCAGAATCACATCGGTTACACATCCACATTTTTACATAATACCATATTAATGACTGTTGTATTCTGCTACCTTTCCTATTCCCTACTATCCCCCCTCCCCTTCCCTCTCATCTTCCCTCTCTACCCCATCTGCTGTTGTTTAATTCTCTCCCTTGTTTTTTTTCCCCCTTTCCCCTCACAAACTCTTATATGTAATTTTGTGTAACAATGAGGGTCTCCTTCCATTTCCATAGTTTCCCTTCTCTCTCCCCACTCGTCTCTGTTTAATGTTAATCTTTTCCTCATGCTCTTCTTCCCTGTTCTGATCTTAGTTGCTCTCTTTATATCAAAGAAGACATTTGGCATTTGTTTTTTAAGGATTGGCTAGCTTCACTTAGCATAATCTGCTCTAATGCCATCCATTTCCCTGAAAAATCCATGATTTTGTCATTTTTTTAGTGCTGCGTAATACTCCATTGTGTATAAATGCCACAGTTTTTTAATCCATTCATCTATTGAAGGGCATCTGGGTTGATTCCAAAGTCTAGCTATTGTGAATTGTGCTGCCATGATCTTTAAATAGAATCTTATCTCATTTCCCTAAAATCTTTTCATTTTGCAGAAAAGACATAAACCTATTGATATGATATAACCCTTGTTTTAGAAATGAACAGATAATTGGGTACTTCCTCTACCTTTTAGGGAGGCACACTGTCATCATTGATGTATTTCTCACTACTGTTAAACACAATAATCTACTAATTTTAGAAAAAAACAGCTTAATTTTGAGGGGTTTTCAAGAACTTTAAAGGACTAAAGCTACTGATTTTATAAAGTCATCCTCTGTGTGAACAAAAAAAGCTTCAAGAAAGCACATAATATAAAATTAAAGAAATGTTAACTTCCTTTTTAGAGTCCAAATATTTGGAATTAAGTGGAAACATTTATTAGATTCATTGATAATTCCCTTTTTAAAAGTGTTGTTTTGGTAGTTGTATATGGACAGCATGCATTTATTTTTATTTGTTTATTTTTACGTGATGCTAAGGAACAAACCAGTCAGTGCCTCATGCTTGCTAGGCAAGCACTCCTCCACTGAGCCCCTTCATTGATAATTTCTTAGAATAAAAAAGAAAGATTGGGTAAAAAGTAGAACTAGGGAAGACAGACATGCTCCAAACATGATATATGCAATGTATGGCTATTTCAGAGAGTCCCATTAATTTGTAAAATTAGTATCTGTTAATAGTTGCAATCAAAACAAAAATTATATTGTGAAGTATTTCAAGAACATAGAAAATGCAAAAAGATATACAGCCATAATTAGTGTGTTAAAAAGGGAAAACTTTTAAACTTTTTATATCTAAAACATCAACAGAAACATAGATAATCATTAACAATCTGTTATACAAAATTATAGAAAAATTTCCCTTTTACAGACTATCTTAAAATGTATAAAAGAGTATCTTTTAAAAATATACAGTATTAAGGAACACTTGAAATTATACTGTAAAATTTATCTATATCCAGCAACAAAAAGTTCCCTGGACCAGTTTCACTGTATTGAATATAAACATTAGGCTCCACAAAGTGACCTCTACCTGAGCTCAAAATAGTTAACATTTATTTTCCCATTACCATGCATGGTATTAGTAAGCAAAACAGAACTCTTGTTGACTGAAAATAAATGCTTGCATCTTCAGAGAAAATAGAAATTACAAAACTGTATTTTCAATAGATAATAAAAGTTCTATGGGGCTTCAATCTTTAAGACTTTTTTTTAAAAAAAGAAGATAGAAACAAAAATTCATTACTCCAAAACACAAAACAAAGATTTTCACAGTTGTCATTAAAACAGCCTATCTACAGAGAAAGTAGATTTACATAAGAAAGACAGTCTTGAGATATAATAATAACTTTAGTTATCTATGAATATGCAATTTCTCTGTGGTACACCTTAATTTTATTTCAGTCAAGTTTTTCAGCTGAATTTTCTATAAGTTCTTCTCAAGGCCAATTATAAAAACATCACTTATAAAATGACATCAGTCTTATTGTTCGAAAATTAAAAATGAGTTGGACATACAGGACACTTTCAAAATTAAGAAAAATGTTCAATTTTTCAAAAAATAAAAAATATATTACAGGCTTGAATTTAATTATATAAGCACTATAATAACTGAACAATCACAACTATGGGAAACTCAAACACTTCAAAACATTTACAGACTGTACATTTCATGTACATGAGATATGTGCAGAATTAGATATAAATTTGAATAATCACCACATTTACTACAAAAGTATAACAAAATATACCTATGAAAATAAAGCACTAACTAACTGAAAAGTTCGAAAATGCAAACGGTTTATGTTGCTAAGTTGTCCTTAAAAATTAAGGAATAAAAACCTCTTTTGAATTTCTATCATTGAAAGTAAACAAAACATGAAACGAATTTGTCTTTTAAAACCTATAAATAGGAAAATGGGAAAAGAGAACCCCCTGTGAAATAATGTCAATGGATAAAAATTGTGGGAATGTTTGGGAAGTACTCCTTTAAACACTTCGGATAAAGAGGAGAATGAGAAAAACAATAAAATACAGAAAAAATTTCAATAGGACTAGACATTGGGAAAGAGAAAAGCTAAAGGCATTTAGGAGAAATCATCCTTTTTAACACATTTCTCCCTTTTGTCACCTTTTTTTCCATATTTCATAAAACAAGATAGGTCATTTAAAATAAGGTAGATTTAAGAGAATTAACAGTTTGTAAAAGTATCTTTAAGGCAATATATTTAATTAAAAAACACTTCTATAAATTGTTTTTAATTTAATCATAAGTGGTTCCAATTTCATGGCCTATTAGAACATTTGCCAAAATAAATGCATTAAAAGACAATTGAACCTATACGTAAACTCTGAAAAAAAGAAGAAATTCATTAGATTTTAATAATGTCTTAACTTTCTTAATAAGTGCTATTGACAATAATTGTTGTTCCAAGAAAACAATGATAATCTATTTATTGAAACTCATTTCTCCTAAATGTTCCTGCTTCTTTGTTGGAACAGTGCGTTATTGTTAAAAGGTTCTGACCTGCTCTTCAATGATCTCAGAGAATCTACAGCCTAAAGCAAATATTTACCTTATGCTCACAATAAAAATAAAACTAGAACTCCTTCTTCCCCCTCCCCAAAGCCCCAAATACCTAAAACACAATTCATGCAGGGCCTTACCTAAGAGAAGGAGGTATATTTTGCATTGAAAGATCCCACCTGTGCTGCTGAGACGCTCCATGAAAGCATCCTGTCCCATGTATACAATGCCCTGTTTTCAGTGGTAAGTTGGTTCATGGACCAGCAGCTGCTGGTTTATTTGCTAGGGAAATTAGCAGTGAGGTAACAGACCCTATCCTGCCTCTTGCTTCTGTGATTTGAATACAGAATGAATGTGTATACAAAGGACACAGGGAGTGGGAACACCTGTTATATGCTTTGCAAGAATATTGGCTTATGACTTTCAGAATAGTTTCTTAGTGATTATCAGCAACTGTCAGTATATTTTATAAATTATTCTTAGTTATTAATAATCACACAAAGGAAAACATTCTTTGGGGTGACTTTATTGAAAAACAGTATGCCTTCATAAAAAACAAAATCAGGAGCTGATTTCCTAGTATTTAAAATTATGTCATTATTTTGAAATCTAAGACTTTTTTCTATGAAAATTAGTTCATGTACCTTCTAAGCAGTTGTAAATCTCCATGAAGCCAAGAATTAACATGTGAAAATTATACCAAATAATCAAAACAGAGCATAAGAGTACTTTTAAAAAATGTATTTTTCTGTCAAATCTTTCCTATTACAAATGACTGCTATGGTCTTATTGAATCCGTGGGTTCATCTAATTTTTAAAAGCAAATCACAGGTGTGTTTCCAAGAGGGGCTGAAGCATGGATTGTACATAATTATAACAAAAACCTATGCCAACAGATATTATCTAAAGACCCATTTTCACAGCTGGAACTTGAAAGGAAGTGAACCAGTGATCCAGAAAAGACCTTGCCTCTACTGTGGAGTCCTGCCTACAGGACTAGCCTAGCCTCTTCATTGTCGTGGAAGCAGGTAGACTGAGCACTTCTGCTTAATTTACTTAGTTATAGGTTAACTGTTGTTTGCATGAAGGCTCTGGTCCAAGATTTGAACTACAAAATGGAAAATTTATAATCAAATCAGTATCAAGTCAGGTAAAGTTCCTTGTATAAATCAGTTTTAACAGTAAATGTCCACTGAAGAAGTCCAACAACAAGAGGGGAAGGAAAAATATTGCTCAAATGTAATTAAAAGTCAAAAAGTAATGACAGTTATTTTGGAGTCCAAGTTTGGAAATATTCTTTGCAGCAAGGCTCCCAACTTGTCTATAAGGGATTCTGTAGGCAAAAAAAGTGACTTTCAAAAAATCTGAGCCCTCTTCAGAGGTCTGTCATTTAATGATACCTCCATGCTTCAGAAAAAATAGAAAGAGCTACCCACAGTGCCCAGTAATAACTATACCACAAGTTCCTCTGAATTATCTTTACATCATGTTCACAGTCTGTTATAGCACCTATCTCATTAACCTCGATTTATTTGATTAGCTGTTTATTTTCCCTCTGAGCCCCTTGAAACAGACAATAGTCTTATCCATTTATGGATCTTTGACATCTAGGCATACTGCTTAACTATTATTTTTGTTAAAATGTTTCCCCAGGAAAAAACTCCAAATAATCTTTGCCCCATGCCTTCTGATGCTCAGTTGATGCTTAAGAAACACACATTGGGCTGGGGATGTGGCTCAAGTGGTTAACGTGCTTGCCTGGCATGCACGTGGCACTGGGTTCGATCCTCAGCACCACATAAAAATAAAGATGTTTTGTCCACTGAAAACTAAAAAATAAATATTAAAAAATTCTCTCTCTCTCTCTTTAAAAAAGAATAAAAAAGAAATGCACATAAATTTTGATATTAGATTGCACAAAAAACGGCTTGTAAAGTAATACGGGAGTTCTACAGATATCACATAAGCTCTCTCACACCATTCAGATCAGTGTTGTTTTAAAATATTAATTGCTTTCATTAAATAAGCTTTTTATACTGTTTTACAATCAAGTGATGGCTCATTATGAAGTTTATTGGGTACTGGCAAATGAGAGTAATAAAGACTATATATTGTGGTTTTCCTGAAATGAAATAAATTCAACTTAATGACTTTATATTGTGGTATTTTTTCTATTGCTTTTGTTATATTTAAAAGTATACCTTTTATGATACAAGATAGTAGATGTTATATAAATTAATTAAATACCAGATGAACCATAATTGTGATCTTTTCATGTCATGGCACACATTAAAAAACTGACAATACTTGTGTAGCACATGTAAAGGAAGCACTAAGTGGCATAAGCACAAAACACCCTCTAGCGGTAGGTTTGTAGGTATAAACTCATCTGCTGCAGTAATTTCAGTTCAGATGTTTATACAGGAAGTCATTCAAAGCAATGTCAAAATTTAGTTTCAACTGTTGCCAATTTTTACGTGACTTAAAAAATTGTTTGAAGTGTTTTTATAAGAAATTTCTCACCATCAACATCTCACATCACACTTGTAACCCCCTGGAAAACTCTGCTCTACTATATACTGCTTAGGGAAAAAAAGGGCCTTTAACCTGTTTACTTATTTATATTTATACTTATATTTAAAATGAGAAGGGTGATTAACCTAAAACAAGCTATATTCATGGTGGTTAAATTGTAAGCAATGCAAGGAGCCACTGGGATAGGGTATGTGTTTATAACTGCATATGAAAATATACCTGGTCCTGTGCAGGTGTGTGTGTGTGTGTGTGTGTGTGTGTGTGTGTGTGTGTGTGTACTGGGAGGACTGTGCTCTTTTGTTCTCTCTCAAGTCACATTACATAGTTTATAGTCTAGTTTATTTAAATTATAAGGTTGATCTTTCTTTATATACCAAATGACTGCTACATGAATTTCAAACATCCATATTTTTAATCCATGTTCTTTGAGTATTTTGCAATGGCAAAAAAAAATTGATAACTAGAGGTGGTGAAATGCCAACACCATGTGGACTGGGATTGTGGCTCAGTGGTAGAGCTCTTGCCTAGCATGTGCGAGGCCCTGGGTTTGATCCTCAGCACTACATAAAAAAAATAAATAAATAAAATAAAGGTAAAAAAAAAAGAAATGTCAACATCAACATAGAACAGTAGGTCTTAAGAAAAAGTGAGGAAAGAAAGCATTTTCTTATTGTTGTAATTAGATCCTAGGAAAGGTTACTGTTTACAGGAAGAACTGGCTGACAGAGTGGGCCAGAACCTGTGCCCAAGCCTGTGCTGCATTCACTCCTGTATGGTAAAGTCTACAACACTGGATCCAAGAAGCCTAGGTCTACCCTCTGTGGCTGCTGACTATGTGGCAATGTCTTCCTTCTTGACTCTTCTCAGCCACAGCTTTATCTTCAGGAAGTGTTCTGTTTTCTGTTATTGCCTGATCAGGAAGTATGGTCACATCATTCTGGACAGGCCAAACTTCTCCACTGTTCTGGTATTTATAGGAGGAGAAGAAATTTATTTTCCTAACCACATGAGGTTTTCAGCTCTTTTTTTGTCCTTTGAGAGTTCCCCCCTGTTTGGGCCATCAGAAATATGCCCTTACTTTATTGTTAATGCTGTGATATTCCAATCTGCAAAAACAGGAATGGCACCAAGGAAAAACAGGAATGGCACCAAGTTCAGCAAGCTTTTCCTCAAGACTTGTTTGCAGGCCATTATAACTTTCTGTGGCCTACCACCAGGAAAAACTTAAAGTAATAAATCTCTCTCTCTCTCTCTCTCTCTCTCTCTCTCTCTCTCACACACACACACACACACTGAAATCTCTCTCTCTCTCTCTCTCTCTCACACACACACACACACACATTTTTTAAAATGGGAATAAAATAACATCCCATCTTTTAAAAAGTGTTCATTAGGGCATTAAAAATTTTATCAAGCTAAAATGCATCATTTATGGGTTATTTTATAAAGTGTTAGGGTAAGTTGATACAGTTTATTTAGACAACCAGCAGGAATTAACTTTACATGTCAATATTGTACTTAAAGCCTTTGTGCTTTTAGAAGTTTGTATTTTCTACCTTCTTCACTATAAGATGTAAACTAAAATGTGGAGCTTTAAGGTAAAACATAGTTGTAATGCTTTTCTTGATTCTCAGTGTCTAATAGTTATGCAAAACACTTATGTTTCCAATTTTTTTGATCATCTTAACTTTGTGCATTTTTTGTGTATGAGAGAAAATTCTGGGACTGAATTTGGGTTCTATACCTGGATCAAGGTGTAATGAAATGTGTGGCCTCTATATCTTATATGGATTAATTCTCTTATCACTAACGAATGGATTTTAAATGGTTCAGCTGGGTTTCCTCTAAGAATCACTGAAGACCTAAATCAACCAACAACCCCTAAGAAAATAATAACAACAACAGGATCCTTTTCAAGTGAACCTGACTACTCAGAATCAGAACTACTGGAATTGATCACCACTAAGATATGATTTTTATTTTATTTTTTATTAAATTTTTTTATTGGTTGTTCAAAACATTACAAAGCTCATGACATATCATCTTCCATACATTTGATTCAAGTGGGTTATGAACTCCCATTTTTTACCCCAAATACAAGTTGCAGAAGGATATGATTTTTAATTAAACTGTGAACTCCTTCCTTATTCATCTAAATTGCTTAATATAGTGTTGCTCTGTGCCCAATGATCAACAAATATTTATTGAATTCTATTTTGTTTTATATGTTAATATTGTTGGGAATTTGTTTCTTTTGATATAGAAACTTCTAAATATTGAAGATTTTAGTAAACTAAGAACAGTCAAACAATTAAGATTAAAGGAATGAACTAATGTATGAAATATGATATGTCAAGAGCTTTGTAATGTTTTGAACAACTAATAATAAAAAAATTTAAAAAAAGAAAAGATACAAGCAGCCCATGACCTGGTCAAACAACAATTAGCGGAGGGACAATAAAATAAAATAAAATAAAAAAGAATGAACTAAACTAGAATTGCCCTAGAGTGATGGGAATTTTTAAGGGTTTAGAAATAACAGAGCCAGAGATGCATATAGGAAAACATAATATCAAAAGGAATTGCTAAGCACTTTGATACTGATAGAAGTATACACAAGATGGTTCCGCTGGTGCAGGGAACAGGGCAGAATTATGACTATTAACACCTCAAAACTGTATGGTGCTTCATAATTTACAAAATTGCACCCACTTACATAATCTATTTGTAATTACAAACACCTAGGTCAAATATTACAATCTCATTTTTAGAAATTAAACGTTTCTGAGAGATCAAACAGACTTTCAAAATTAAAAATAACCTCAATATTACTGTTCCCCACCAGTGGCCAGACCCTTTGGGCAACTCAGAGCACACCTTTCCTCAGGCCAAACCCAGTGCCACCTGGGAAGTCCCAAGTTTTCAGGTGATTCCACCAAGTGTGTCTTTCCCCTTCCCGTCTGTCTCACGTTCTCCCACCCTACCCCTTTAGACCAGCTGGGGGGGTTCACTCTATCACACGCCCAGCGGGCGACCTGTCAGTCTGGTTTATACATGGTCTCAGTGTTTGTTCTTTAGTTCACAGCCTCGTCACCTAGTACTTCGGTTTCAGATTCGCCAAAGCAGAGAAATCAAGTGCAAGTACCACCGAAAAGACTCAACATGTAAGATTTGCAGCTTAACGGAAGCACCCGGTGCTTGGCTTGCTGGAAAATGTAGTACCTGGCGATGCTCTTCTCACCGCTTCTGCGCTGCGGCCGGAAGACTACAATTCCCAGCATGCCCGGGGAAAGGAAGGCTGACCCGGATCAGTGCTCCACGTGACCGTCCACTATGGCTTCCCTGTGTCGGCGCCAGCAGTCTGGTGGTTCTGTGTGATTTGTTAGCTCTCTGCGGCATGGTAATCTCCCCACGACTTCGACATGCAAAAAATAAAATCTCTTATGACCCGACAGGTAAGTCCTGGTGGCTGAAACAAAGGCCTCCTTTTTCTCGGCTGGGAGAAGAGGCGAGATGTTCTGTCCCTGGGCGGCGGCGGGTGGAGACCTATGTTGGAGGTGTTGGCAGGTGTCAGGAGGACTTGGAAGCTGGGACGCACCCTGTAAAACTCACCTGAGCTGCCTACATCGGATTCCTGCTGAAGTAGATAAGGCCCTCATAGAAACATTTCTGTAGACAGGGTTAGTGAGGGAATCAGGCTGGCTTTGTTTCTCCTCTTCGCCTTTTTGCCATCTTTCCAGAACAGCACTAGTTGTGTTTCAGGGACCCTTGGCATCCTGGCTGGCTGGCTGCGAGCAGGAGATTTGGGAAGACAGGTAGGGTCTGTGTAATGGAGATGACTTGAAGAGTGAAACAGAACCCAACAAACAAATGACTTGAAGACAGAATTGGTAGAATTGTGTTCTGGGCCAAATTCTCAAACCTTGTAGCTAAGTTTTTTGCATATGAAAATAATTCTTTGTTCATCCTTTCTCACGATTCTATTATGAGTATCATCAGTAAGCTAAAACTTGTGAATCCTGTTTATTTTAAAAAAAATATATTTTTGTCATGGCTAGATGAGGCTTTTTTTTTTTTTTTGCCAAAATGATAATTCATGAGTAAGAGTTTTGGCTATTTTGTAACCTATCTCGTTTATGTTAAGGCTTCCTAATAAGGTTTCAACTTCCTTCAAGCACGAATTGGTATGCATTTCTATTATGTACTTACTGACCTGACTTACTTTATTTCAACTCCAGTATTTCAAAAGAATTGGCAGTTCTTCACTATTTTAACATGAAATAAACAATTTATATTAGTTTTAAATCAACATGCGAAGTTGGGAGAATGTGGAGGAAAATCCTTTAGTGAAATATTCATTTGTGCCTTCTTTCTTGTAGTGGTAGGGATTGAAGGCAGGACCTCATGCATACTAAGCAAAGGCTCTACCACTGAGCTACATCCCCAGCCCTTGTGATTTTTTTTTCTTGATTAAAAGAGAACATAAATTTCAAATTCTTATTTATTTGGGAATTTAAATTTTAGAGATATCTGAACAGGTTACAAATTATTTTTGATGGACAGTGAAAATGATCCTTGGAATATTATTTTGCTTTTGTGAAATCACATTGTTGAAGTCATGAAAATAAAATAAAAATTCTGTGAACAATAAAAAGATTTGCAAAGGGGTTAGTAGCATTTTAGCATTCTTTACATTTGTTGTCTACTGGTGCTTAGTTAGCTTCCTACTACTTTTTACTTAATAATGAGTTTGGATCCTGTTTCATCCTGTGATAACTTTGTGACCTTGGGCAAGTTACCTGATGTTTCTAAGCACCTGTTTTCACATCTTTAAAATAGGAACAATAATGTGTTCCTCTAGGGGTTAGCCTGGTGGTGATGTTCATATTATGTAAATGAAGTGAAAGGAATAAATAAAGGTAGTAATAGTGCAGTTTCTAGGCATATCAAAGAAAAAAAATGCTTGACCATACAGACCCTTGCATTGGGTACATAGTGGGAAAGCAGTAAAACTGGAAGCAGACTGTTACAGTAATTCAAGCAGTAGAGAAGTTCAGCAAATGTTTTGTTATCTGTCGTTTGACTTTTAAAACACTGCACTTTTGTATGTCCTACCACTAATAAACTGCCTTTGGACTGCTGAATTTAGACTTCTGTTCATGAGTTAAGTTTGGTGCTCTCATGATTGTTGCTTCCCATACAGTTCAGGGTAGCAGTGTTGCCACAGTTATAAAACAGTTTTGGGTGGCTTGTTGTTTTTGGATCTTTCTTTGTGAAAAATAGTAGGAAAGGAAAAAATAAAAATTCTAGATACCAGTGACATTAAGTTTCTATTTCCTGAACGTAATGGAATTGTACTAAAAATGGTAATTCCTCAGCCTCAGGCAGTTGCTTATTGAATTTGAGCAGCTTTTATCTATCTAATTGGAATGGAAGAAAAATCTGAAGAACATACATGAAAAGCTGGAATTATACTGTGTAAAAAGTGAAGTAAAATTGGAGTTTTACACAGCTTTTAAAAGTCATTCGAATTATATGTGTTTATGTCTTGACTTCCACACAGTTGTTTATTATGTTTATTATGTTAACATATATGTTGAGTTAATGTGCAAAGTCTTGAAATTAAGGTCTATGAAATTTATAATATGTTGGCATTTCAGCTGTCCCAAGATCTTTGTTTTTAAAGAGTGGGAAGGAGGGAGGGCTTTGTTAGCTCTCTTTGTTTAAATTAGATCTGTTCCATCATTCTCTGTTATGCTGGCCTCTGTTCTTTCAGTTCGTTCAACAAATTGAATTGAGCACTATGTGCCTGGCACTATTCTAAGTTTGGGGGATGAAGCCGTGAGCAAAATAGACAAGTGCTAAAGCAGACATGATGATAAATGCTATAGAGGAAAAGAGGATAGGGAGTCCTGGGAGTAAATTTGGGATTGGCAATTTGGGATTATTTGTAATTTTAGAGTGTCATGGATTGCATCAGAGAGATGGCATCCTGGCTCTCTGGCTGTGAGCAGGAGGTTTGGGAAGACAGGTAGGGTCTGTGTAAATGGAGATGACTTGAAGACTGAAATAGAACCATAAAAATGACCTGAAGGAGGTAAGGAAATGAATCATGTGGATATCAATGGGAGGATAAGCAATTGCAGAGGTTCTGAGGCAGGGACATGTTTGAGGAATTTGAAGGGACCCTCATAGCTGAAGTGGAGTGAGTGAGGAGAAAATAGTAGGAGTTGAGGTCAGGGAGCTAAGGGCAGGAAGCAAACTTACATAGAACCTTATACGGCATAGGAAGGCCATTGCATTTATTTTGAGTGAATTGGCAAGCAGAAGAGTGATGGAATATGATGCTAACTCTTCAGAAAGACCATTGTGACCTTTGTTTTAAGAATAGATTGAAGAAGCAGGCCAGGGGGGAGTGGGAAGTGGAAACAGAAGACTAGTAAGAAGGCTATTGCAGTAATCCAAGTAAGAAGTGTGTGGGTTTATTTGGTGTCCTAGTGGTAGATGTGTTAAGAGGTTGGATTGTGATTATATGATAAATGTCTAGTTAACAGAATTTCTTGATGAACTGGACTTGGGCTTAAGGGAAAGAGGATGATTCCAGATGGTTTGGCTCCAGAAATTGGGAGAATGGATTTGCCACTTTACTGAGGTGGATAAAACTGAGGGAAGAATACTTTGCATGGAAATGGCTTTTAAACTTTTTAATTTGAAAGCCTAAAATGGTAAGATAAATGAGTCTGAATTTATGGGGAAAAATTCCAGGTATAGATAAAACCTCAGGAGTTACAAGCCTATTGATGGCAAAAACCTGGTTAAGATCACCAGTGGAGTGAATGTGGATATATGAAGAGTCCAAGGTTGGAGCTTTTGAGAATTCAGTGTCAAAAGGAGAAGGGTGAATTCTGCACAGTAGAACGTGAGAGAACAGCCAAGAGATTAGAATTCTTAAGCATCCCAGTGGTCTCTAGCATATAGCAGATGCCCAATAAGTATTTGTAGAATGAATGCTGGATAAAGACAACAAACAGGAAGAGTGGATCCTAGAAGCCATGTAAAGAATTTTAAAGAGGGAGTGAACAGCTGTGTTAAATGCTGCAGATTGACCAACTAAGGTAAGGGTGAGAGGGAGCTTTTGGTCTGGGCAGCAAGGAGATCATGGGTGACATGACAGTGGCACTTTTCATGAAGTGGTAAGGAAGAAAGCCTGATTGGGGTGCTTTTTTTGATATGATAGAACATTAATTGCTGGTCTCACAAATAGATAGTGATTCACATAGATATAACTGAAGTAGTCTAAAGTGTTAATCTGATTTGGGCAAATAATTAAAATATAGAGACAGGTGTTAATGATACTAGATTTTGTATTAATGTAAACATACAAAATTATCAAAAAGAATGAAGAAAATCACATAAAGGATAATGATCATAATGAAATTTCAGTTTATAAAGGCAGACTACTAGGTATAACCATGACTGTGCTTTATTTTATTTTATTTTCTTAGTTGTCAATGGACCTTTGTTTATTTAATTAATTTATTTATATGTGGTGCTGAGAATTGAACCCAGTGCCTCACACATGGCAGGCAAGCGCTCTACCACTGAGCTGTAACCCCAGCCCATGACTGTTCTTTAAAAAGCACAAATAGAACATAAAAATGATTCCATATCTGTTAGTAGGAACTTATAAAACTGATAGTCAAAATTCAGAAGTACATTTGAGTTTTAGATGTGCTTTGAAACATATAATTCCTCTTCATTTCTGTTTTGATCAAGAAAAATAATTATGTGTGCATAATAATGTTAAGAATATAGTTAATACTTAAAGAATGCTTGTGAGGTACCACATAGCATTTTTAGCTCCTTACATATGTTGCTCTGACTACTTTTAATAAACTATGAGCTGTAACTATAATTAGGAGATAATGCATAGGTAGGATTGTTAAAGGAGAGTTTTGTTAAAGACCTGAGTGCGAGAGTGAGGGTACAAACCCAGATAGTCTGCTCTGAAGCCCCTTCCTGGTGTCATTCTACTCTACTGAGCAGCATGGAGATCATTGGTGACATGATAATAGTATTTTCATGAAGTGGTGGGGAGGAAAGCCTGATTTGGGTGGGTTCAAGAGAATCAGGGCCAGAGAAATTGGGGACTGAGTATAAACACTATTCATTTCTGTTGAAAAGAAAAAGAAACAAATCATCAGAGTTGCCACAGAGTTTCCCATTTGTTACTCTTATTTTGTAATTTGGCAGAAGGTTGCCATGAATTAGTATCGAATGGTTGTGGGTGGTGTCTAATCTTTTTCTGGATACTGGGAAATATCACATTTACATTTCAGACATCAGTTTCTTTACTGAGCAGTGCTAGGGAAAGAGAAAATTGGACACGATATATTCCTCCAAGGATTTCTGTTAGATTAGTTAAACAGATCTCTGCTTTTAAAAATGTTTGTTTAAAAGATATAGCAGTTATACTTTAAGATATTTTAGGGGTGGTCATGGCTTTGAATAAAATTATGAAGTTCTAATTTCCTGAGTGTGTTGATGCATATACATGGTTGTATATATAGTGTTATGTGAACTGCACATAAAAGTGTGCAAAATACTTACCTTGTCATGTATTCTTTGCCACTTTGATGGTATGCCCTCAAGATAGCCATTGGTGAGAAATAGAGACAAAGAAAAACACACAGCCTAGGAACACACTAACAACAATTTTATCCCGCTGCACATTTTCATGTTAGATCTGCAATAGGCCTTTCTTTTTCCAGTAAGCATTCCTGGTAACATAATTCTGCAGTCTGTTGTGTGTTCCCATGGGAACAGTGTGGTATTTGGTTGAACACTGGAGCCTGACCAACAACTTCTACCCAGTAATTGACTCATTGGTGTTTATTCTGTTCCTAGAATTTTACTAGCCACCAGGCTATACATGCAAGTAACACTTGGTCTCTCCCTTTCTTTGTTACTTAAGGTCTGGGAGAAAGAGATACATTTGAAATTTAAAACTTTGACTTAGCTGTTGTCCTGGAAAATATTTAGCTATAATTCAGAAATGTCAGTGATCATATGAGTCACATGAGGTGTTAGTTAAAATGCGTATTTCAGGTTCTAATCCAGAAATGCCTGGGTGAGGGGCTGCAGCTATAGCTCAATGGTAATGCCCTCGTCTGGCATGTGTGAGGCACTGGGTTCAGTCCTCAGCACCACATTAAAATAAATAAATAAAATAAAGGTATTGTATCCAACTACAACTAAAAAAAAAAAACCCCAAAACAAAAAACAGTTCCCTGGGTGGTGTTCGTAGAGGTGGTCCTTGGTCTATACTGAGAAATACCATGTTTGAAGCATAGGGGTTCATGAAGACTTCATAGAGGTGATAATTCTGAAGGTGGTATATTATTTTCTTATTTTTATGTGTTTGTGTGCCTGTGTGTGGGTGGTGGGGCAGGGGATGGGGTGGGTAGAGCACCACACAGAGGAAGAAAAGGGTATGGTTGGGTGGGGGATAGGTTAGGTATTCTGGGAGTAATGGAAGAATTGAAGGTGAGACAGCACTTAGTCTTAAGAAAAATCATGTATTTGATTGGTGCTGGTTTACAGTGCAGAAGATAAAACACACCTCTATGTCTTCAAGAGAAACAAGTTCTATTTTAAGTTTCAAATAATCAACATATACTGTATATTTTGGTTACTGAGAACCAAAGGCCAAGATAGGGCGCCTAAAGGACAATTTGACTTATGAAAATTTTTCCTCAAATTAATGTACTAGTTAATTTTGCCTAAGACCAATATTACTATTTTGAGTAGCTTATTTTTAAAAAATATTTTTAGTTGTAGTTGGACACAACACCTTTATTTTTATTTATTTATTTTTATGTGGTGCTGAGGATCAAACCCAGCGTGCCTCGCATGTGCTGGGCGAGCACTCTACCGCTGAAACACAACCCCAGCCCCAGCCCCTTGAGTAGCTTATTTTTTTTTAAAAAGGTTTTTAAAGAAAATTTAAATTGCTGAGTTCTTTCTGTCTTGATAATTTCCCTTAATACATATAAGGGTTTCAGAATCCTTCAGTTGCCGTTCTTATAGGAAGTACAGGGTACCAAAGAACTAAAAAAGAGGTAGAAAGCAATATGACCTGGAATTTAAATCATAATTTTGGCAGCATGAATTAGATACATTAGTGGGAAATAATCAAGCAAGATGATGAGATTACTTATGTATGAATTAAGTAATTAGCATTATTAAAATGTTTGAATAGCTCAGTTGGTTAGTATATTGCATCTGTGAATAATAATAATATTGCTTGAACCTTTTTTTCCAGGTGAATTTGCTTATGATTAATAGATAAGTACTTTTATAGAACACTTTTTAAATGGATTTCCTTTCTTTTGGTTGTTTTAAAACCCTGGTGAAGGTAGACTTCCATTCTTTGCAAAGGTGCTGTATAATACTTCATTATTTGAAGACACTAAAAGTACATCCTTACCTGATTTCATAATAATACTGCAGGTGTTAAGTGATGATTATTTTTAAAATATATGTTCTCTGTATTTTGAAGCAGGAAAATTTTCATTTTTACTAAGCATATTCTGTCCTTTCACAGTTCTTCAGCACAATTAAAATTCTCTTTGTCTTCTTATTTTTTTAAGGGTCTGAAAAGCCCTCCTGAGAGCCTCAGTGATCTCGGTGCTATTGAGAGTCTCCGGGTCCCTGGAAAGGTATTGATCTACATGTGTGAGCGTGACTTTTCACTTTCTTAAGAAAATATTATTGCCTCTGGATAATAATTGGTTCACAGAAGCTTTTCTTTCCCATAGGCTAATGATTGTTATGATAAACTGGGTAAATTTTAAGTGTACTTTAGGTGTAGGGCTTGTTTGTGCTTTCATTACTCATTGGGATGCTTATGATTCATTTTAGTACAGTAAGGGAACTGCAGACTCGTTAAATTAATAAACTAATAAAATTAAAGTCTGTTATATGTGGTTCCTAGCCTGGAAGTGTGTGTGTGTGTGTGTGTGTGTGTGTCCACACACACGTTTTATGTATACAGCCAATAATTTTATATATATAAATAAGTAATATTATATAAATCATAAATTTTTTGGTAGATCGTTTTGGACTTAATTTATGTGGTTATATATAATCCATAAGTACGTATGTGTATATTTAACTTATTAATGAATCTGTTGTAATTTGAAGAAATAAGGTAAAATAATTTACTACTTTTTATAACTGTAACATTATGAGCCAAAAATTATAGCTAATTGTGTTTTGTTTTGGGCATAGATTTTTGAATAAGCACCTAAGGCATAAGTTACACTGAACTTCATGTATCTCAGATTTTAATCCTTTGGTATTCATGTGAATTTCTCAAGTTTACAAGTTTAATATATGTCATTTATAAGCTAGGTGGCTTCCAGCTTCTCCTGGGAGAATTATTAACCATTGTTAAGTCCCTGCTGTTTCTCTGGAATGTGACCTTGCAAACAGCAGCTCCACTACAGATAAAAGCTAACACTTCTCAATGTCTGCTCTTAGGATTTTAATTTGAGGACCATATTTGAAAGTCATTTGTTTTCTATGTCCAGCATTTTAATTCATAGGGATGCTTCTCTTACTAAGTAATCAAAAACTTCTTCTTATACCTCAATGTCAGCTACTTAGCAGGATGATTTCCTTTCTCTTTGAGACTCTTTTCCTGCTAGAGTGAATTTTTCGTTTACTGCTTAGCTTTTATGTTAGGGCAGACCCCAAAGGGCAGATTCAAACACATTGTCTAAATACAATGAAATTCCAGCCAGTTCTTTAACATGAAATGGGCCAGACAAAACTTACAGAGTCATGTTCGAATACTGTAATTTTATAAAATGTATTAAAGATTATTGACTGTGGTACAATTGGGAAGTGAGTGATAACCATATGTCCTAATTGACAGATAGTTCTCTTTATTTTTATTTTACTTAAAAAGATTATTGGCTGGGCACTGTGTGCATGCCTGTAAATCTGAGTGATTCGAAAGGCTGAGGAAGGAGAATTACAGGTAGTGAACCTCATTAAAAAATACATGAATGTATTAATAAAAACTTTTTGTTATCTTTAAACCATGGATTTTGATGTTTTTCCAGTAATGGTGGGCAGTGGATTTATGATTATCTCTTTACCTAGTCTTATGGACTCTCCACCCAAGCCCCATCAGTACTTTTGAGATAACTGGCTCTGGGTAGAGTGGCCAGTCTGGTATCACAAGACCAGCAAATGAAAATGATTCAGGTGACAATTAAGCCTGGGGCATTGGTCCTTTCTGGCACGTACTGAGAACCTAAGTTACTTAGATTGTAAAATAGTTGTAATAGTGAAATTATATTAATAACTACACTATAAATATATGCTCATTATAAATAAAATAATAAATAATATAAGCCTTTATTCTAAAAAAGCCTTAAAAGCTCCTGGTGCCCATCTGTTCTTTTTGGGCTCTCTTGCAACATCACCAGTGCTGGAGGGGAAGCAGAGCTGCTGCCGTCTCTGACTGGTTTTCAGAACTAAAGAGTTGCTCAGTTTAGAATGCAGTAAAGCTCAGTCAGTGGACTGAATAGGATATGGTGGTATTGGTAGTCAGTATTGAAATTGACAGTTAAGACTCGTTTTCAGAAACACACAGTGTAGTCTAGTATAACTTTAATGCTTAGTATATTTTTCACAGGTTGGATGTGACTTCATATTTAAATCATATAAACATTTTAAATGATTTATTTTGTATAGTTGCTTTGAAATTAATGTGCATCTAGTTCTTGGTGACCTGAGATTTGATGTGTTCAAAAATGATCTTTATTGAATTTTTTTCAAATTATTAAAAGCATTTCAACAAAATGGAAAACATTCATTTGAAGTGGTGATTTTATTTTAAAGTAGCTTTTCCTTTAAAAGTTCCATATAATGCAAACAGAAAACATGGTAAACAGAAAAAGGAACCAAAAAACCAAAATCACAGAAATCATCTATGTTGTTCATTGCCCTCTGATATTCTCCCTATGCATTTTCAACAGATTTTTTGAGCATCTACTATATGCTAGACACACTGTAGGGACTGTCAGTACAGCTGTAGAAAGACAGCATCTTTTCCAAAAGCCAAAACTTTCCTCCTCTGAGGGAGTTTATTTACATCAGTTAGGAGTAAGGCAGATAGCAAACAAGATAATTGTAAATTATGACAGATTCTAGAAAGGAAATAGGGAGATGATATAACCCCTCTTTTTTCCCTGCAAATATGGTATCATACTCTAAAAATTATTTTGAAGCCTGTGTTTTAAACTGGTAATATATATTACATAGAAAATGTTCATAGTATATTACTAGGTATAGAATGCAAGCTGCCCATACTTTGGCAAATATTTTTTTGGATTTAACAATTTATACTATTTAAGTGGTTAATTTAAATGCTTGTATGGAGAAAAAAAATGTATATATACATATATATTTGTTCCAATTAGGTACACATGACAGTGGAGTGTATTTTGACATATTACATGGAGTATACATGGAGTATAACTTGGGATCCCGTTCTTATGTTTGTACATGGTGTGGAGTTTCACTGGTGTTGTATTCATTAATAAAGGAAAGTTATGTTTGATTCATTCTGCTCTTTCCTATTCTGATCACCGCTTTCTTCCCTTTATTCCCATTTGTCTAATCCAGTGAACTTCTATTCTTCTCTCCCCTTTCCCCTTGTTGTGTGTTTGCATCCTCATATCAGAGAGAATTAATTAATTAATAGTAGTATTAATTAGCCTCATATCAGTAGTATTCCATTGTGTGTATGTACTGCATTTTCTTTATCCATTTGTCTGTTGGAGGGCACCTAGGTTGGTTCCATTGCTTAACTATTGTGAATTGAACTGTTATAAACATTGATGTGGCTGCATCACTGTAGTATGTTGATTTTGAGTCCTTTGGGTACCAAGGAGTGGGATAACTGAGTCAAATTGTGGTTCAGTCCAATTTTCTGAGGAATCATGGAGAAACTTTTAAATGTTAACTTCATTTAGTAGCACCGCATCACACAGGTAGAAGATAAAAAAAAAAATAAGGTATCCCTGCTCTTCAGAATGGGCCCATTTCTATTTCTTTTCTAAGTTATTACAAAAGTTTTCAAGGAAGAAATAGATTAGCTTAAGTTGTGTTACATTGAGAGATCCTAGTGAAAAGGATAAGTAGGGGAGAGATATTAGGATGAATTGAGTGAAATGGCTGTTGATTTAGATTACAAATGTTGAATCTTGGCAAATTTCATGTGGTTCAACTTAATAGAAAAAGGAATGTAGTGAAGGGGAACTGAAGAAGTGCATTTGGGTATCTGATAAGCTAGAAGGTACTGTTTATTTTATTCTATTTCAAGAACTTATAAATACAAAGAGGGAAGAAATCTTAAAAGTCGTCTAGTACAATTTCTAGATTTTATAGACAAGATGATATTGTTCTTCATTATAAGAGGAGATGTAAGTCAAATGGTAATCCATATACTGGCATTTTGGGATTTTGGTGAATAAAATAATATAGAAAAGTGAAAACATGATAACAAGAATGGACAAATGGGAAATATAAGATCGATTCAAGCAAATTTCAATTTTGAGGACAGTTTTTGTGGGAAAAAGGAAAATGATCTAAAATTCTGTTCTTGGGAAATGGGGTTCTGTTACATTTCAAATTCGTGGGATTTTTATACAGAGGTAAGGATATTAGAATTAGAGCATTTGCTGACTACACTTGTTATCCATTTAAAAGTGAAAGGATTTTCACTTAATTGATTACAAGAATTATGAAGAATTAAGACCAATATTTATTTTTTTATAATTATAGTAGCCATAAACTTATTAGTTATAGAATTTATTAGAACTGTTTGGGAGTTGAATCCTGATTTAAAATATCAGTATTAAGAACCTTGAATCTGCATCCAGATTTTCCATAGTGCCTCCAAAATGGTCATGTATTATAACCTGAAAAGAATGTTGATATCAATATTGTTTTATGAATTTTTATCAAAATATTATCTCCAGAGCTATTATTTTTTATTTTTTAATATAATAAATTTAGTAAGATATTTGTTAAAAATATAACAAAGTCCTGAACTTGGGTTGGTATTTTTAACTATAGAATAAAAGAAATAAGTACATGACAAGGTATTAAATATGAAATTTATACTAATTTTGTGATTTTAATTTCTATCAACTCAATAAATTTCTGTGAATAAAATCATGTTTATTTGTAATCTATTATTCCTGATCTATTGTTTTGTGTGGGAAGTGATTAAAATACATTATTTTTTATTATGTAAGTGTGTTGTAAACCTGGATTAAAATAATGCCATACAATAACCTTTTATAAAAATTTTCCATAAATTATTGTGCTGAAACCTCTTTTCAAATTGTAACCTCATCAGTATTCCACTAGATGGCACTGAAAGCCTGGAGGAAAACCGAGTAGGCTTCAGAAGCTATGTTTTATTTAAAACACACACATACAAACTGATGAACCGGCTATTTTGATGGATTATTATTGTTGTTCTAGGAGGATTTTAAGAAAATGCGCCATTTCCCCATGTAATCAGACATCTGGCAATTCATTATAAACTTATGTGGTACATGGTTTTAGGGTATCTGTTATCTTAAAGTAGGTTTTGGATCCTTTTTCATTTTGGAAGTAGATAAAATCTGTTTCACTAAAATAGATTTATGACTTTAATAATACTGATCGAATATTGAAAACAATATTTTGCTCTTCCATTTAGCTCTATATGGATTTTGGTGGCTATTTTTTTTTTTTTTTTTTTGCTTTCAATTACAGCTTTAATGTGATGTGACCTTTATAATATTAAGGTTTCTGTTTAGAATTTATTATAACAGAATAGCTTTTTATCTTGCCTGGTGAAAAGATGCCAGCAGTTAAAAAAATAAACCCAGCTTTACAAGAACATTTCTTGCTATCCTCCACTCTTACCCTTCAAAACACACACACACACACACACACACACACACATTCTGCCATCCAGATAAGTATAATCAAGTATATAATGTGAACTGTGCTCTAATAAAGCAAGTAGAGAAAGGGGAGTTGGGGTTTCAGTATTCTGCAGAAATTTGAAACCTATGGAGATTTTACATTTGTCTTTTTGTTCAAATAAAAACTTACTGCTGAAAATTGAGATTTTTAGCTGTTCTGTGGATTTAAAAATTCGGTTAGATTATTTTTCAAAATTAAAGAGACTATCGAGTTTAATAATGATGAGCAGAACTGTTATTCTGTCATGACTAACTTTTTGTACTTATAAAAGTGAATAGAATTGAAACTCCTGAACTTGAGTTAGTATTTTCAATTAGTATGCTCATTTTAGATAAGTTGAAAGTAGTGGTTAAATACAAAATTTATAGCTGCTAGTTTCCTTCGTAAACTTGGGTCTATTTCCTTAAGAGATGGACTCTTATGTTCATCTTTTCTTGTGTAGTTCTCTAGAAACCATAAATAAACTGGGACTGTTTTCTAACACCTTACAGTTGAAGGCTCAGATTGTTTTATGTACTTGAATCCCCAGTTCTCATAATACCTTTTGTTTTTATGTGGAGAGGAAAAGAAATCAGAGATGTTGACTTAAATTTCTGTGATGACTATTTTTCTTCACTTTTCATTAAGTTACATTCATAATGTATATTTTATGTGTATGTTCATGTAGTTTTATTTCAGAGATGGTCAAAATAGGAAAATTGTTAGTATTATATACAGCCTTATGTTATGAATGCTGGATAAAAGAACCTCTGAAATATTGAATAATTTTTTTATTGTCTTCAACTTTCCTGAAATAATCCTGCTTAGTTTATTATGTTAAGAAAGTATTGAATATTGGGTTTATTTTTGATATAGCATCTGGTATAGGGATATGTGTTAAGATACTTTATTTTTAGAAAAGGAAAATTTAGTTCATGTATATATAAATGTATTGGATTTAAAAAAAAATTCTGTTACATTTCATTGCCTCTTGATGTATGTACAGAGTCTTTCCTTTGACAGTTGTCCTTCCTGCAGGGAACTGTCCTTATTGCTTGAACCTGTTATATGCTTTCCTGAGTTTACTTATACCTTGTTTTATATTTGTGACCCTATCCCCACAGTTTCTGAAATTTGAAATGATCCCTATTCTAATATTCTCTAAATGCCACCTCTTCCATTGATTTTTTTTTTGTACCTCTCCTCTGCCTTGTCAACCATTTACTTATGTATTTGACTCACTTATTTGAGGGAGGAGCTGAATTTTACTGATCTGCATTCCTGTGTCACTTAGTCTGGGGAATTTTTACATAAGGGGAATAAAAATAATTGTTTGTTAAATGGAATTATATCGACTGGGAAAGGTGAGGTGGTAGGGCCTCGACAGTATTTGTGTTAGTTCATACTGAAAGAAGGGAGAGAGAATACATTTGCTCAGTTTTACCTTTTGTTTACCCTCATCTGCAGTTATATTTTTTACTTTATTTGTAGTTTTCTCCAGCATTAATTCTGGAATGACACTGATACATATTTTAGGTGTAGTTGCCATTGGCAGGCAAGTATGGCCCTTTGATAGTCTGTAGTTGTTGACAAATTGTTCTTGGATTTTCAGATATTACAGAGCACTTATCCCATTATTAATGTTAATATATATTTAGTTATGTATTATATGACTCAAATTTTACTGTCAAGATAAACCCTTTAAACATTTTGTTAATAATACAACAAGTTTATACAACTGAAATATTTTATTTCTAGCTTAGCTTAAATATCCCAGTATCATTGTAACCTTTTTCCTTAAATCACATAATTTAATATGATATAGAGAATTTCATTTGGTACTCCCCTCCCACCCAGTTTTGTATTTACATTTTTTTTGTAGGAAATCTTTTGTTTATGTAAAGTACTTGACAAATTCATTCTATTTTAGATAAAAAATTACATATTTTTGTACATCTCACATCCTAGGAAATCAGTTTATATCATGGCAAAATTGTGGTGTAATTATATTAAGAGTTTGCATCGTAACTGATTTTATTTTTCCAATGTATATGCATAAGATATTCTTGTCACTAACATTTGCCATTATTTCTAATTAGAAGAAAGAATCTTTTTATTATGAATTTGTGAAAAATTTTGACTTTCAAAACAAGAAATTTTTGCATTTTTGTTTTATATTTCTTTTCAATACAATTAACTATTAATTTTAGTTTGTTCAGTGACTATTAACTGCAGTGTTCTTTGACACTATGGAACATAATGATGGAGAATAGAAGTGATCTCAGTTCTCAAGAAGTGTCTAATTTGGTTGAGCAGGCAGTCTTAACAACAGTGAAGTATTTAGAGAGTGATGAGGTAGAAGCCTTCTTACAGACCAGAAGTGCAGTGGCGCTAAAAATAAAAATAAAAAAAAGAAAGAAAGAAAGAAAGAAACATCATCTAGATTCTTTTCAGAATGGAGTGTGTCTGAATTGAATTTAGATGTAGATTTCACATAGAAGCCATCAAATTGACTGAAAGGAAAAGATTTTTTTTTTTTTTTTTTTTCGGACTGCAGTGTCATTTTGGGACATTTGTTTTGGTACTTAATATATAATTTCAGCATGGTGTCATATGCCAGTGGCATTTATACACTTAATATGAAAATAATTGTTGTCTATTTAAATTTTTAGCTTGGCTACATACTTGATATTTTTCAGTCTTAGCAAATTTTGAATCTTAATATTTTTTGCACTTTATCAACTATATTTATTTGCTTATAACGCTGCAGAATTACTAGGTAGTAGGCATACCTTATGAATTCCAGTAGTAATTGTGACCCAAAAGTCATTGAGGTGATATTCCCTTTACAGGAATGTTTTTCCCCCTGGTACTGGAGATTGTACTCAGGACCTGCACATGCTAGGCAAATACTCTACTGCTGTCCTACAGTCCCAGCCCCTGATGTTCCCTTTTTGTATGGTGAGACAGATTTTAGAGTGTTGCTGAGCTGATAAAATGAGCTGGGCATGGTTGTGCATGCCTGTAATCCTGGCAACTCAGGAAACTGAGCAGGAGGATCTCAAGTTAGAGGCTAGCCTTAGCAACTTAGGTAGGCCCTAAATAACTTAGCAAGACTTTGTCTCAAAATTAAAAAAAGAAAATATTAAAGTACCCTTGGGTTCAATTCCCCAGTACCAATTAAATAAATATAAAAGTAAAAAGATAAAATGAGTGTGTATGTGATAGGTTTAGGTAGTTACTTTTCTTTTTTTTAAACATTTAAGTTCTTTTAACTTTGTTGGCACTCAAGGAGTTCATTGTAAAATCCAAATCATTAAACTGGCTAGTTTTCATTTTCCAGTAGATAAGTAGTTTTAAAGTATTTGGCTATTTCCTAATTTTCCACAAATTTTTATGGCTTATAATTTGTGTCCTTGGTTAGGATGATTTTTGGAAGATATGTGATGGTTAAGACACATAATCATTTATTTCCATGCAAATGGAATTCTTACAATTGTCAGTATTATAATTGTGACTTTTTTTCTTTAAAGGAGGAATTCAGGGAACTTCGAGAACAGCCAAGTGACCCTCAAGCTGAACAAGAGCTAATTAATAGTATTGAACAAGTATATTTTTCTGCAGACTCATTTGATATTGTCAGATATGAGCTGGAGGTAAAAGAAAACTTTGATTAAAACCTATCAAAAACCTGTTTGGTTCTTGGATTGATTTAATGAGATTTGAATGTTTTTAAGGAGCACTTATAGGTCTATGATTATCATATTGTGCTTTAATGAACTTTGAGCATTATTAAAAGATCCAATTATTTTTGAAAATGTGATTTTAAATACATCTGTAGAGCATTGGTCAGGGAAACATTGCTGTGTTTTTATTTTTCACCTGTTAGCAAATAATATGTTATTGTACTATTTCTGTTTTATATTGGCTAAATATATTTAGAAAAACAGACTTTTGATCATAAATGTGTATTATGATAAAAACCCTTATGCAATGTTGTTTACAATATTACATTTTGAATTTATAGGAACTTCAAAAAATTAGAATTTTAAAATTTGGTTTTAGGTAAAACTAAGTGCAGTACAAAGTCAGTCAGTCCCCAAGTTATTCTGAAGTTTCATTTATCAATTGTTAAGACTTGCAGCCTATTTCCCTATGTGCACAATGGTGTGCATATTTTTGCTTGTTTCCTATATTACCCTCTAAAAGCTGATATAATCCAGAATGTAGTCCCAAAACTGTCACTGTTACATTGTAGAACTTAGTTACCATTTATAATATTTCAGAGGGAAAGTCTTTTTGATTTCTATTGTAGACAAGTAGGGACATATCTGTGGCTGGTAGAGTGGGGGATTAGAGTTAAGAATTTTTCTCACATTTTCCTGGAAACATTATCTTCCAGCTTAGGGACCAGGCACCCCAGTAGTAGTGGGATTTTCTAGGGGTCAGAGTAGCACAGTGAAGGAACAAGGCTGGTGAGGTTTGAAGTCAGACAGTTGTGTAAAAATGATGTGTAGGCTTTTGTGGCTGGAGTCCAGTAAGGGAGGTTGAGAGGACAGGAAAAATGAAGGGCAGTCAGTGTGACAGGTGACAGTGTTCTGAATGCAGATTGTAGTTCATGAGTCAAAGGCATTTAGGTAAATGAAATGAAATTATGCAGTTTATGGTTTTATTCTTTCTTTCTTTTTTTGTATAGAAGCTCCCACCTGTTCTCAATTTGCAAGAATTAGAGGAGTATAGAGACAAATTGAAACAACAGCAAGCTGCAGTAAGTAAAGAATATTTCTTTCTGACAAAACACAATAGAGAGATATAATGTTTGTAGATTTCATGGTTTTAACTAATATATTAAAATAGAAACAAATCCTGTTATTTAACATGACTGAATCAGATAATATATTTATATTAAAATTTTAATACATATGCAGTTTTCCTCATGTTATTTTGATAGATTTGCTCCTAGAACTTGGAGTTCTCTCTGGAATCCTAAATGTGATCAAAGAACTTAGAACTTGTTTTCAGTTTAGTAAGTACCTCAGGCTCTGTGATATGTGCATGACTTCCCTACCTATAATATTGTAATGGAGTATTTTTATCTCACAATTAAGGTCCACATATTTCCTTGAAATAGGTTTATAAAAAGAATACAAGGCTAAGATTTAGAAAGTGTGAATTGTAGTGACTATTTAATTATGGCATTGAACAGATCATTTAACCTTGCTAAAACTCTTTTGTTTTACCTGTGAAGTGATAGGTTAGGCTTGCATTTCCTCTAATGTTGTAAAACCCTGTAATTCTGTAATTTATTTGTGTTGACTGGACTTACTATATGCAGCTCACTAAATAAGATTGTAATATGTGATCTTATTAATATTTTTAAATAAAAGGAACAGTAATAATAAATTTACCTATTTTAATTTAAGGTAGGATTTTTAGTAATATATCTGGCAGATCAAGGACAATGTACTTCTCTTTCCTTTTATACCCAGAGATCTCAGTAGGTGCTGGGGTCTCCTTAGGGGTGGCAGTAGTATGAGTGGGCTTGAAATCAAGAGGACTGTGTAATAAAGTATTGTGCTTTTGGGAAAAAAATCAATTTTAGTGGTAGGTGGCATCTTTTGCCTTCTGTTGGTTTCAACATATTTAAATACATACTCTCTTATATGTGTACTTTATGTGACAGCATTATTTTGAGGATGTTCCTCATCTCATTCCAAAACAGGGCTTTTGGAATTTGCTAAGAGTTGGCTTGAATCTTAGCCTTGCAGCTTATTAACCGTGGGCAAGTACCTGTGACTTTTAAGGTTGCTCATTTGGAACACGAGGATGTATGGAACCTCTCTCGGTGGATAGTCATGAGTCCCTATTGCGATAATAATGTAGAAAAACATTTTGTACACTGTCTGACACAGGGAAGACTAAGTATAAGTACTTTGTCTATGTTTTTTAAAACCCAGTTGAGTAAAATCAATCATTTCTATCTATGCACATCTATAAATACATATATGTCAAAATACATGGTATAGAGCTAGAACTTCCTGATTGCATTTTCTTACTTATGGCTCCTATTTGACTTCTTTTGGTTGTGTTTGTATTATCTTAATTAAGTTGTTATTAGACAGTCCTACTGAATGTTTGAAATTCTTAAAATGATATTTCAGATTAACATTAATCTCTCTTCATTAATTGAAATGTAAAAGCTATTTGAAATTTGATATTCTTAACCTTAGTGGAGGTCTCTTTTCTCGACAAAAGCAATCAATGTTTTATCTAGAAAATAATACATGTAATTCCAAAGATGTTAGATGCAGATTAAGATCATATGAAAGGATTAATGCAGTAGATTAGTATGTGTTCAATGTTTTCTTTTCCCTTGGCCTAGGGTAGGGGAGCCAATTGTGTTTTTTGAGCAGACACTAAATGCCTCTGTATGTCATGCATCCTGCTAGATATGGTGTTTCTGCAGAGTAGTTAGCAGTACTCTTGAAATTGTGGAATAAGAGCCTCATTTTCAAAATCATTATCATTCTAACTTGTGATACTAACATTATTCATGGAATTAACCAACAAAACCTTTGATAGCTTCATAGCTTTCTTTTCAGCTTTTTAGAAGTAGAGGACCAAATGACTTGTCTTTTTACATGGTGCAAAGAATCTAAAGGGTCCAAGCAAGTTCTCTTTCCCAGAGATTATCTCCATAAATTCAGTTGATTAAAAATTTGTCTTAGCAAATTGATTGTTTTAAATCATTTCCTTTGCCCTAAAGAGGTTACATTTTCATGCATGTTTGCTAAATCAGGTAATGACACTCATTAACATTAATAGTAACCATTTATTGAGTTTCTGTTAAGGTGCAGGTACCATGCTATGTGCTTTGTTTACTACCTCTTTTACTAATCTTGTACATAGGGAAATGTGTATGGCCATAACATTGCAATAGCTGCTCTAGAGTTATATTGGGAAGACATATGGAATATTCCTGCAAAAATTTTAAATATAAAAAATATTATAGGAAGTTTGAGACTTTTTCTTACATCTTCTGTTTAATTGTATGTTCTAGGTCTCTAAAAAAGTAGCAGATTTAATCCTTGAAAAACAGCCTGCTTATGTGAAGGTAGGATAATATTTGCTATTTTTAATAATAATTTTTTTTAATGGTGGATTGATTTACACTTGAAACTATTAGAATATTATAATTATTCTTTTGCCTTTAGTTAAACAACATACCCCCGTGTGTGTGTGTGTGTGTGTGGGGGGGGGGGGGGATGTGTGTCTTTTTCATTTGGCAGTTTATCAAAAATGAAGTAAAAGAATACTTTAAGTGATGATTCTAAGCGATGTCTTAGCTTTTCCCAACTTTAGAAGAAGCAGTGAAAATTGCTTCCATTAACTTTGTAACAAATACATAGATCAACAATATAGCAATCTGAAGCAATGACAATGTAAAAATCCGAATTTAAAATATGATAAAATTGAAACTGTTTATCTGAATCTGTGTTTTCATCAGAAAATGAGAGCTTTCAAATTCCATTGAAATATCTACTAGTGTTCATATCAAGATATTCCTTGTCAAAGCATCTTAGCAAACAGAAATCATATTTGTCATAGCCTTTATTACTTTGCAAAGTTCGGTTAGGTAGAAACATGTAAATGGTATTTATTTATTCCTGCCTAAAACAGGTTGGGTCTAGATTTTCTTGTAAGCAATACTGACTAAATATTTTGTCATCTGTCATTGTGAAAATCAGTTGGAAGAAGTCATTTTAAATAACTTTTGAAAAATATACTAACAGTTTTCAAGTTTAGGTATTTTTGTTGCAACTTTGTTTTCTAAAGCTGGCTTTGCTTTGAAACACATGAGGTTTTGTTACAGTACTATGTGAGAAAGAAGGAAAAATAAAACGTCTCAAATAATAACCTGTACTTAATCTTTCCATAGGAACTTGAAAGAGTTACCTCATTGCAGACAGGTCTCCAGTTAGCTGCAGTTATCTGCACAAATGGGAGGAGGTATTGTTTCCAATGATATTTTGTTCTTTAAGCTGGAAAATATTTTAAGAACAAGTATGAAATCTGTCATTGACACTTGTTTTTTAAAATCATGGTTGTAGTTTTTAGAATAGCATTCATTAAATGAACATATGTTATGAACTGAAATTTGCACTAAGAGGATGTGGGAAATATATACAAATCTACTTTTGGGTTAAGAAATATTACTGGCTGTGTATTGTTTAGACTAGGTTTTCCTAAATTATTTGCAATGAAGGACCAGTGTTGTTTTACTTTTCTTTTCACAAACCTGTTACAGGGTATTTTGTAAATGAAATAGAAATAAATTATTAGGAAAAAATGAAACGAAGAAATAATGCAAGACATATAATACAGTCCCAATTTTTTACTATTAGATTCATAAGTAAAATTATTCTGTCAACCTTTGCATTAAGTTTTTAGGTGCTTATTCTCAACTTCTGTACTTTTCTTATAATTTGTGGATTGGCATTAATCCATCTTTCATGTATGAACAGAACTGGTTTAGATAATTACTTATTTGTTAAATTATAGTTTCAAACCCCAGTTTTAATAGTAATGCAGGTCACTAATGGCCTGTAAGTTCTGTGTAAATGGCATTCTTGTTATATTAGAAATATTAATTGTTTATTGTTCACTTTGCAGACACTTGAATATTGCAAAGGAAGGTTTTACTCAAGCTAGTTTAGGCCTTCTTGCAAATCAAAGGAAACGTCAGTTGCTGATTGGACTTCTGAAATCTCTGAGAACTATAAAAACATTGGTATATATAAAACATTGGTATATTGGTCCCTTTTTAAAAAATTAAAACTTAGTTTTGTGATTGAAACAGATTTTACCTTTGATTTTTGTGTTTTTCAGCAAAGAACAGATGTACGCTTAAGTGAAATGCTGGAGGTAAGCTAAAAAGACTTGGAAATTGGGTGATGCTAATAATCTTATATAGAAAAATTATAGTGAACAAAATTCAGACATGCATTTTTCTTGAGTTGATAATTGCTATAAAGAACATTTTTAAACAAGTGAAGGTAATTGCCCTTGAGCCTTTTTCTATCAACATAATACACATTCGTTTTAGAAAAACAAATTTATTTGAGAAAATATTTGCTGTGTACTAACATTGGCATGTTCTCTTCAGCCTTTTGATTGTATTAAATACAAATAGTAGTAACATTAAATTTTTCATCAAACATATATTAGTGATTTATGGGATGTGTGATGTTTTTGTTATATTTAGTATCATATATTAATTAGTTTCCTGCCTGAGCCATCTGTTTTCTCTTTGATGTTTTCTTAGCATTCTGCATCTATCTCTGTCATAATAAGGTTCACTAAAACATAATGAAATATGTGTGTTTTCCCATAATACTTGAGCTCCTTGGGGTAGATACTTTGTCATTATCTTAGCATCCCATGGTTCGAATTGCATCTGTTGAATTTAGATATGAGCATCAGGAACATTTTTTGTGGTTTTCTTATAATCACCCTGTTGCTTCTAAACTGTTACTACTAAACTAGGGTTTGAAAGATCCATTTGAAAAATTCATTTGGTATTAAATTACTATTAGGTGGTAAAATATTCTGAAAATATTAATATTTTCCCTTTTTTTCCAAATTCATTTCTTTAGAAATATTTGATTTCTTGGTGGGTGAATTGTTGGCTCTTGATTATAATACAGTATGTACTATTTTGGAACAGTTTATTTACACATTAGAGTAAGATGCTATGTTAACAGCTAAGGAATCCTTTCAGAAGCAGCTTATAATTCTGTATAGACTTTACACATAAGTGATGGTCTCAAAGGGATGTTATTGTGTATTTGAGGGAACATTTTATATATATATATATATATATATATATATATATATATATATATTAATGCATACAGTTTGGGCCTAGAGTTAGTTGCCTCTTTTTATTTTGTTTTCTATCTATTTTTGGTGTTCTAATCTTTATTTAAGAAGAATTAGAAGTTTTTGATTCTGTATTGTTGGGTTAGAGTATGAAAAGAGATGTGTTTTTATCAGGGGTTTTAAGAAAAATGTTTCCAATGATGTGACTTCTGTTGCCATTCTCTTAAGGAGGAAGACTATCCAGGAGCTATTCAGTTGTGCCTGGAATGTCAGAAAGCTGCCAGTACTTTTAAACATTATAGTTGTATAAGGTAAGGTAATATAAAAAATTTAAAGCTGATTTTTGTCAATTTTTTAATGTAGGAATTGTGTAACATCCAATGTTAATTAGCATTGAAGGTTAATACAGAGAGCAGTGTTCTAGTTTGGTATTCATGTTTATAAATGGGAAGTACAAGAAAATTATAAATAACAGTTTTTCAGGTGTGAAAGATCAAATGCTTTTCAATCCTACCTCCTTTATCACCTCATTGAAACTCTTTTTTTATGTACTTTCCAGTTTGATTTATGTCATTTTTATAGAATAGTAGAAAATAATAAATTAATCTGCTCACATTTTCCTTGAATCTCTTAGGAATTGTTCCTCCTTAACTGTGTCCATCATACAAATGTTGAGAGTATTATTGCAGCTAGTTTTTAAGATCCGGATGGTTCAAGTATTTGGCTCGTCATCATAAGTCTTTTAGAAAATTTAAATATGATTTCAGTTCATGTAACAATCGTTTTTGTAATACTTGATTATGTATTTAATGTGTTACATGTCTTATTTAAAATAGCAAAAGTGGCTGCCACATCTTTTGCTGTTAGTTCTGACTTTATTAATAGAGTTTTGGTTTGCTTAAAATAAAGGGTTTGCATTACTTCTTGAGATAGTACATTGGGAAAGCTCTAATTCTACCTTTAATTTCTATCATTCCTCCCAAGCCATCCCAAATAAACACACAATCTAGGTAAAATAGAGTGCTTGTCAAGCAAATCCAGTTTCAAGTTAAATCGATACCTATCTCAGAATGCAACTCTTTTTTTTCCCCTTTTCTGGAAATTCTGGCAGTCAGTCAACATAATTCACTGATGTTACAGATGTCGATTTTTAGTATATGAACAATGGAAGGATTATGGTAGAAAAACATTGATAAAGGTTAGAATTTTTTTTCTTTTAATATACTCTCATAGGTCTTGGCTGAATAGAGGCTAAGAGCTAGTTATTTTCCACTAGAGATTCTATTTAAATATTCATTATATTTTTTCCTTAGGATTATGCAGCTTGAAGTAATGCACTTTTTTATTTGATTAGGATTTACATAGTTGTGTAGCACCAGTGATACTTTGGTTTTATTTGAGAGTGATTAACTGTTATTACTAAAATTTTGGTGACATCATTTATACTTATTAGATTGAATTGATAATTAGTTCTAGTATGTTGAATGTATTTGGAAATTTCTAGCAAGGCTTTCTAGGAAAAAAGCAACAACAGAATATCCATTTAATTTGTTTTGTGGTGGTTATCTGGTAACAGTGATAATAGCTTGTTTAGTGATTAGAAATGATTCAGGCAGTTATTTATTTACTGAGCATATTTACACCAGGTTTCTTGTTTTGAAATTGGTAGTTTAGTGGTGAACCATACACAAAATAACCAATAAAAATCTCTGGCTTTATAGAGGACGTTATCTATAGAAGAAGGACTTGCATTGAAGCAGACACAAATAGAATTGGGCCTGAGAGAGGAGGATCTTGAGCACACAGTGGAAGCATTGGTATCTAACTCGTCTTTCAGGGTCAAGACTAAGGAAGATCTGAAGGAGGAACAGGAGGAGTTGGGGAAAGATGTAAGGAGTTGGGAATGGGAAATTATGGGTCCCATGAATAAAATCTTTGTTATAGAGATATTAAGCAAAATGAGGACTGAAAATATCTATCTGTTGGATTATGGCAACAAAGAAGTCATAGTTGAACTTTAGAAGGACAGATTTTGTGGGAGTGGGTGAAGTATAAGATGAAGAAATTTTGTGAAAAGGAGAGAGATGGAATTAAGCAGAGAAACTTGAATATTTGAAAACTTTTGGGAAAGAGTGAGAGGTTGGAAACAAAATAGAGAACATAATAATATATTATGACTTTGCAGGGGATTATAGCAGGGATTGACTTTGTAAAGGTCACCATCTATTATAATGGGAAAGAATGAATGGGAATTTGGTAACAGGAAATTGAGGGAGCAGGTTACATATTGAAACTGTATTTTCCATTAGTTAAAAATTTGATTTTAGCTTGCTAAAGTAAATATCTTTCATGGAAAAGTTAGCTATAAAAATGTCTTTGAAAGAAATTATTTGGACTTCTTAAAGTTAGCATGAAAAATAGAATTCACATATTTGCTTCTGCATAAAGAAGCACCAAGTAATATCTAGTAAAGTCTCAAATTGTGTGACATGCAATGCCAAGTAATATCATGCTGTACCCGGTTGGTTGCAAAATAAAGGAAAACTGGTACCTTGTCTGTACCTTATATCTTCCTTGAGATGTGCTGTGTTCTAGCATCTTTAATAAAAGCAACTGTAACACCAGTTTTGTTCACGTTTATGACTGACAGGGAATATCTTGCATTATGTGACAATTCTTGAGTTGATTGACAGAGTCATATAGTTGGGATTTGCTGGGAATAAGAATCAGAATGTGTTTATGTTAAAGTGTCTCTGAATAAAGCGTTTACTTTCTTTTTCACTTAAAATTTATTTAAATTAGTTTCAAGAAAAGTTATTCTGAAAAGACAAAACTACTTTAGAATTTTTTATTTCATTTGAGAAAAATTACTTGAGGGATTCCAAGAACATGCTGTAGCATGTGCTGGAAAGTTTATGTACTTTTGGAATTAGTTTGTTGAGTACTTTACTTTTAACATGAATGTATTTAATTTCTCATAATCTTTCAAGTATCTTGACAGTTTCATGAAAATTGTTGATTGTAGAACTTCTTTAAGTTGTATAGCAGATGGGCACAACTTTTAATTACAAATGTGTCAGTACTAGGGACTTTTCTTCTTTATTACAAGATGTGCCTGATTTCTTTTTCTCTAAGCTCAGGCCAGGGACCACCAGGAAGCTAACTTCAAGTAATGTTTGAATATTGAATGTTACTGCTGGGTCAGCAGGCCAGTTAGCTAGGGCTATTGCCTTGACCCTGAGTCCTCATTGCTTGATCTGCTTGGATCAAGTTATTGATATCACACTACTCGGATATTCCCTGCTCTCTTCTTCTTTTAAATTGTTTTTTATGCCTTCTTCTCTGTGATGCTGTTTAAAAATAATGTAAAATAATATCTGCACTTGGCAAAAATCATAATATTTAATGAAAATGGTCTTAAAGAAAAAAGTAAAGTTTTTTTTTTTCTTGCTATAACCACTTTTTCTTTTATTACTCCCTGGAATAAATCACTTCAACTGCTTATAAATTTTTTTCTTTGTAGCTTTCATTATAAATACTGCACTAAAATATCATTTTCTTGACTTATCACTGTAGTTGTCTATTGATATCCTCTGTTTATTCCCCAAAACAAAATGTTAATAAGAGATAGGATTTTCGTGTATTTCCTGTACTTTTTTTCTCTTCTCCGTCTTCCAGGAATTTCTGAGCACACTAAGGACACAGATCTGGCTAGATCCAAAGTGATCTTAGAAGTTTTGTTAAAATGAAAACATATCTGATTTAAAGGTCATATAGACACTTCCTGGTACCTTAGGGTTGTTAGTTTATCTTCACAGAATTTGGAAATCAGGTTTTCTTTGAGGTCATTGATATTTTCTCTGCTTCTTGTGAATAGATTAAAACTACTAGAAGAGAGTTTAATTTAAGCAAACTATAATTTTTAGTTTGCTTAAAATTATAGCATTTAGCATTGTAAGTCCACTTAATGTTCATGCTAAGAGTTTTAGAATTTCCCTGAACCACTAAAAGATGATAACGTTGAGCAGGTATCTGTTAGTCATCTTTGTTTCTCTATGACCAAAATAACTGACAAGAACAGCTTAGAGGAGGTAATATTTACTTTGGCTCATGATTTCAGGGGTTCTTTCAGTCCATGATTGGGGGATTTTATTGCCCTGGGCCTGAGGTGAGACAGATCATCATGGATGAAGGGCAGTGTGTAAGAAAGTTGCTCACTTCATTGTAGTTGGGAAGTAGTGATAGAGAGGGAGGAGCCAGGGGTTTAAGATATAATCCCTAAGGGTATACTCCAAGAAACCCACTTCTTCCAGCCACATTCTACCTGCCAACAGTGAACACCTATTACAGTGTCCTTTCAGGTTATTAATCCATAAAATATATTAATCCCTGATTAGATTTTGTTCTCATCATCTAACTACTTCACCTCTTGCTTTTGAAGATACTTTATATCCTGATTATAAGAGGGTGTACAACATATAAATGAATCAGGAAACCTTAGAGTTGGAAGCAACCCTTTCGACCTAGCCCACCTTTATACAGGAAACTGATGCCCAGAGATGTTAAGGGACTTAAATCACATGGCTTGTTACTAACAGAACTTGGAAAGATCAATATGATGCTAATTATCCCTTCACCATCTTAAAATTTTGTACAAATTCAACCATACAAAAAGACAATTTATTTTCACCCTTTCTCGGACTAATTTTTGCTGGAGTGCATATCCTAGAGCAGCTGTATAAAAACACTATTATTAGTTATTTATAGATGTTATCTTTAATATTTTCTGTAGTGATGGCAAAAATGCTTCTGTAGAATTGTTCAGTGCTCTGTAGAATTGTTCAATTCATTCAATTTAGCTTGAAGATAGCTTTTAAAAGCTTTTAGCTTTCTGTTTTAGGACTAGTGTTTTTTTTTTTTTTTTTTTTACCATAATGTAGCTTTTATTTATCAAAATGTTTATGAGTAGATCCTTTTAGCTTATTTTGATTAATTGAAATGGCTTGAATTCACATTTCTAAATGATAGCTAAGGACTTTAAAAGCTATACAGTTAATGTCCATTTCTTGATCATGTAATTTTTATATATGTCTATTTGATTAGTAGTCAGTTGTTATCAAACTGTGGTTGTATATTTTGAAAGCCTTTTTAATAAAACCAAATTATTTAATTTATAGATTTTATATTTATAACCCTGTGCATTCTTTACGTTATGATGTTTGCATTTTGTTAATACATAAGATATAGAGTAATTTAACTATAAATTAGAGCAGCAATGAAAACAACAGAGATTTGTGATAATTTTATAAATAAGCACTAACACATTTATTTTTTAAATAGAGAGGCTGAAAAAATTAGTCTCATCTAGGAATGAATTTGAATATACTTCTTTTCCCTCCAAACTCAGTATATTCCCCTTAAAGAAAATGTTTGTAGGTGCTGAGTTACTGTCATTCCAGTTGCCCTTGCCTTTCAGCATCTGTGTCCCTAGCTTCAGCCTTGGGTATACTTTTAAACTCCATCTGGTAGAGCAGTAGATCTAGCTTTAGCTGTGGTCATATTTTTCTTTTGCTGAAGCATCTGTAGACCCAGAGTCTAATATGGTTTTTCTTCCCCTAAAACAATTTCCTCCCTTTCTTCTATTTCTGCAGTTTCATTTGTTGAGGCAGAAAATAGGGCCTAAAGGAATAATAGTCAAATGTTGCTATTTTTCTTCAAATTACAAATTTGATTCAGTAGATGTTATTACCTGCTCTGAGTTGGGTAGTGTGTTTTGTTCTAGGGAGTTACTAGGGAATAAGTGACAGTCTCTTGGAGACTTGCACCTTGGAGTTGTAGTCATAGGTATTCTTTACTGTAATACACGGTTCTGTGAAAATTATGGAAGCTTTTGGTGAGCAGGGGTAGACTTTCCAGAGAAGATGGCATTTGAGTTGGGCCTGGAAAGATAGAAGGGCATTTGCCAGTAAAAAAGAGAGGAGGATACTCTACTTATTGTGAATGTTGGTTTAAGAATAGGAAGTTTGAAAATATGGGGTTTGGCAGAGTTGCACACAGTCCATATAAGCTAAAATATAAGCATTAAAAAGTGAATGGAAATTATTTTTTCATTTCAGATTGTTCAGGGACTTTCCGTAGTAATTGGCTTTATCTTTAGAGTTTAATGGGGAACCACCAAAGTTTTTTTTAAAGTAAGACATTCATGTGATTTTATTTCTGCTTTACTTAAGAGCTGCAAACTTCTTTGTTTTTAGAGACCAAATAGGTAACATAAAAATGATGATAACAGATGTAAACCAGCAGGGAATGGCAGGACCCATTGAACTAGAGTATACTTGTTTTGCCCAAAGCCTTTCCCAAGCAGGCTATTTAAAAACACTCTGTCTGCCAAACACATAGAATATTGACCAAATCCAGTGTGAAGTTAGACCCATGTCTAGACCCATGACAGCATTTTGAAGAGTGTTGTACAGTGTCTGTCAAATAAGATGGATGTATGGGGTGTATACCTTACATATGGAGACTTATTAAGAGGGTATTATAACAATTCAAGCAAAGGTGATAATGCTTGAATGGGACACAGAATTGAGAAAGTATTAGCATAGGTGGATATGGGGAATACTGAAATGAAATGGTAGAGTCATCAGGATTTGATTATTGGTTACATATGAAGAGAGGGAAGAATTACATATGACACTGAGATTTTGAGCTTGAATTAAATGAATGTGATGCTAAGAAAGAAACTCTTAAGTGATAAAAGATACTGATATTTCTAAGGTTTTATTTTATTTTTGCTTGACACAAAATAATTGTACATATTGATAAGTAACCATTATTCTACTGCGCGTATCACTTTTCTACTCTCAACTTCTGTGAGGTCCACTTATTTATAAGATTCTGCATATTAGTGAGATCATGTGGTGTTTGACTTTTTGTACCTGGCTCATTTCACTTAATATAATGTCCTCCAGACATCCATGTTGTCACAAATGACAGGATTCCATCCATTTTTCTGGCTGCATAGTATTGCATTGTGTATATACACTGCATTTTCTTCATCCCTTGATCTGTTTGGTTTTGTTGGAGAATTTATTTAATTCTTTCTAAGCAAAAGGCACTATCATGTCTGTCCCTTTTGGGATATTATTTTAGAGTCTTTAGCTCTTCTTTCATTCATTCATTTATGCATGTATGCACTGTTTTTTTGGACAGGAGTTGTCCTAGAATCATTTTTTAAGGAAAATCTCAATAGTACTTACAAGTATTCCCTTAACCTTATATGTGGATTTGTTTGAATGTCAGTTATAAATTCTGGTTAGAGATCTTCATTTTTCTAACAAGGCATCAACCCTATATTGGTGATTGTCAGAGATTATAGTTTGTCTACTCTTTAGCTTTTACTGAAGAATATAATTACCAATTTTCCTGAACTTCTAACCAAAAAATGCTTATGGTAAACAGTATTTGTAGAAAATAATCAAATTTCTCTCTGGGTTTAGGACATTTATCTTTGAGACCATCAAAAATTGGGTACTTGTATTATTTTGGTTTTACTTTTTAACAAATTGCTTTATGTATCTCCTTCCTCCTCCCCCTCCTCTCTTTCTCTCTCAGTATCTCCTCAGCATATATTGAAAGGCTCTGTAAAAAGCCACTGCAAGGAGCCTGTTATTGTATATAATGGAAGGATGTGATGTGGTCAGGCTGTTAGCCTTTGGGGATAAAATGTCCCCTTTATCAAAACTCTTGCAAAAAATTTCTCTCAGAACTTAATGACAACAAAAAAAATTTCTTTTTTGTTTTTTTGTTGTTGCTTCTTTCCCTTGTAAATTAATGGTAGGTTTTGATATTATGAATGCCAAATTGTGTACTATGGCTTTCCTTCTTTGCTCTGACTGATAAGGCATTTGAGATTCAAATTTATCATCAGCAGCTAAGAATTGTAAAAAACCTATATCAGTTTTTTAATTAAAATACTTTATTTTGTTAGATTTCATCAATTTGTTTTAGTGATGAGACATAACAATTTACACATGTCAGTTTTAAGATTTTGCTTAGTACAAATAATGCTGCAAGGATCATATATGCATATAGCCAGGACTAGAACTGCTGAAGTAAGAGTGTGTGTCGAGTTTCAGCGGATGTAGTTTTCCCAAAATGTTGTATCAGTTTCCTCTTCTTTGCTCCAAATCCTTGCCAACGTTTGGTAATAGAATCTTGATTTTTAAAAAATATTTTGGGCTATTCTGGTTGTAACACAGATACCTATCATAAGTTAAATGGCCTTTTCTTTTCAGAGGTTTTTAAATAGGATAGGTACAACATTATTTTGACTCTCATGTTATTACCAGTATTTCTAGACTATGACATTTAATATTTTGTTTGGTATATCCATGCATATTAATGTTAATATGCTTGTGAACTCAATATTTTTAGGATTATGAGACCTCAAAAAATACTAGAATTTTTTTTTTGTTGTTGTTGCTTTAACTTGATTTTCCTGAATGACTAATGAACTCAAGTGCCTGTTTATGTATTTATTGTCTGTTGGATCATTTTGGTGAAAATCATATTGAAGATTTTAATCTATTAACATGGTATATACTTCCATGTATCTAACTCTAATTTTGTCTTGGCATTGTACAGTTGGTTTTTTAAAATAATATATTTTTAAAAATTCATTTTCTAATTCCTTGTTACTGCTCTAGAGAGATTAATTTTTTTTATTTTTGAAATTTTACATTTTATTTGAATTATAGTTTTTATCTTTAAAAATTAATTTTGAATTCTTAAATTCTTAGTTCTGTGTATAGATTCTTTAGGATTTTCTTCTTACACAATTCTATTGATGCTAGTATTGACTCATTTCTTTCTTTCTTTTATGTGATTTCTTTTTCTTTATTGCAGTTACTGTAGAATCATCAGTACATCTTAAGTGCTCATACCACTGGTATTTGTTGATTATTTCTTCAGCTGACGTATTTAGCACTTAAGTTTGTCTCTTTTTTAAGATAGACATATCTAACTCTGTTTTATTTAATAGTGAGCTGAATTCAAAGCTGCAAGATACTTTAGAACAAATTGAGGTAAGAAGGAGTTTTGTCATAAATTACTTTTTCATTTCAGAAATTTTTGAATAGTTTAGGTTCAGCATTATGTTTTGATTTCTGTCATTACCAGTGTTTCTAAATAACCATATTTAGTCTGTTGTTTTCATTTGGAGTATCTACTCATGGTCAACTTAGTGTTAATCTACTTTTAAACTCAATAATATTTTAGGGACTATTGGGCCTCAAAAAAAGGACTTGAAAATAACATCATTTTAGAAAAAATCTCCAAATTGTTTGTAATAGGTATATTTTCATGTAAATTACATGATTTCCAAAATACTTGCCACATTTTAGTTACATTTTTATCAACTGCTTCTCTTTTTTAGTTGAGTGAGTTAACTTGACTTATGAGTAAATATTGCCTGATCCAAATACTCTGCAGAGTATTCTATTCATTAAACCCAATAAGAATTATTTGATTTCTTTTAATATTTTACTTTATTGCTTTTCCTTAAAAGAGTGCTTATGAAAGTTAAAGTTGGACTTTAAAATGACGCTTTTTATGAAAGTAGTCTTTGGTCATAAATACAATTATTTGCTAATTGTAATAAATTCTAACTTGATAGTCAAAAAAACAACTGCTTATCCCTTACATGGATAGTTCCCTGTATATTTTTAATGAAGGCTTTCTATTGAGAGGTTAGTATTTTTTCACTCTTAATATAAATATTATTCTATACATATTTAGATAATTATTATTTTAAAATGACATTATTGAAGTAGAAAGCCATAAACAAAGTAGTGCTTTTAGGTATAAAACCTTAAACGCTGTGGTTTATACTTTCAAAGGCATTATTTTGTTGAGAATTACTTTTTTAGAGATTACATAAAGGTGGTTGTTATTGAATAGTTTCACAAATTCAGTTCTTATAATTGTAATATTTTAGCAAATGTTTGAGGAAACAAAATTAAGAAAAAGTAAAAAACAAGATTCCTTAAGAAACTTATTTTGTTTACCTTGAAACTCTAGGCAGAGTTTTAAGACATAGAAATTGATGCTAACAACATTGCAGTAAGCTTGGTTATAGTTGCTTATAAATTGTAACTTTAATTTGTTTATAATTTTATTTAAATTTAGTATTAAAACTACCAAATCCAGTGTGACCATAAATATATTGAGATATTGTTAAAAGTGACAGAATGGTTTTAATATATTCTTTTTGATAACAATTACTTAACCACCTCTTCCTCTTTTAATTAATAGGAACAATTGGATGTAGCTCTTTCCAAAATCTGCAAGAATTTTGACATTAATCATTATACCAAGGTTCAACAAGCTTATCGACTTCTTGGAAAAACACAGGTTAGTTTTTAAAAGGATGTTCCATTTTTTTATTAATCATAAATCTACTTTCAAGATTTAAGTCAGAATATAATAACTAATGTAGTATCCTTGAAGCATTTTATTTAACAAAGAACATTTTTATACTGAATTAACATTGGTAACATGATTGCTTACATGGAGTGTATGTAGTGTGATTAAACATTATAGAAGTTTATTTTGAACTGTGAAGTGTTTGTCAGGTTTAGCATTTTCACAATTTTGTATAAGTTTTAAGAAAAAAGTTCATCTTAAGATAATTCAGGGGGGATGACATGTACTTTCTTTGACCTCAGCTCTTGATCCTGAAACATGGCTTTCTAATGTGGGGTTTCATTTGTCCCTAGATAAGCTGGCACAACTCTCTTAAAATGGTGTGTAAACTTGTGTACATTTATCTTTTAAAACAGGCCTATTGCATTCATCAGATTTTTCAGAGGATTCTGTTATTCCCCAAATACCATAACTCCTCTTGTAATACATGACTTTGCACACTCTTATGTTCAAAGACTTCCTTGAAGAACTTGGAACAAGGGCCATGATTTGAAAATTTATTGTATTCTCTGTATATACAGAATTGTACATTTACACTTACTACATTTAATCATGATAGGTGTTAAATGTTTTCTTCTCTGAAGTGGTCTTCTCTCCTAAAAGGAAATTTAATATTTCACCTAACCATTTAAAATTTTTACATTTTAATATCTTAATTGTTGTACCTTCTGACTTTTCACATCTTGGTTGTACTTGGACGGAAAAATACAAGAAGAAAGATATGTTAATTTTGAGATACATATATAAAGACCTTCAAAAATAAAATTATGATTTCTAAGTTTCTTCTGAAGATTTTTTTACCTTCATTTAATATGTATTGGTACCTGCCAGATGCATTACTCTCGTCCTCTGAATATTAGCCCTTATGTATATTCTAGTGAGGGATATGAGCATTCAAAAAATAGATGCGTATGCTGTCAGGTGATAACAGTTGCTACGGAGAAATATAAATTCAGGATAAGCGAATAGAGTGATGGAAAGTACTTCTTTGTATAGGATAGGAAGTCAAGAAAAGCTTCTCTGAGAAGGAAGCTATTGTAGAGTGTCCTGAATGAAGTAAGAGAATGAATATGTGATGGCAGAGAGAATCCAGAGGTGTGATATACCACAGCACATTTATACAGAGCAGGATGAGTACCAGTTAGTTACAAATGCAGAGCAATAGAACAGTTCACTATTCAGACTTGAGTGGTATAGTGTCATGGTTATATGAAGGGTTATCTGCAAATAATCCATACTACAATTAATTCTGGGAATGATGGCAATCTTTGTATTATAGTTATAATTGATGAAGATTTTTTCCTGTGTTTTTGTAATCTGTTGAACTTTATTTATTTTAAGAAAATGAAATTATACTGTACCTATTTTCTTTCCACAGACTGCAATGGATCAACTTCATATGCACTTTACCCAAGCCATTCACAATACTGTGTTTCAAGTTGTCCTTGGTTATGTGGAATTATGTGCAGGAAACACTGATACAAAATTCCAAAAGCTGCAATATAAAGATCTCTGTACGGTGTGTAGTAGCTTAAATACTTACTGTTCATATGTCTGTCTCCTGTGTTTTAAATTTATATTTCCAATTTTTTTTGCACCTACTATTTGAAGATGCTACTATAATAAAAACAAGTATAGTTTGCTAAAAGTTTATTTTTTCTTCCATATTATTCTTTCTTTTTTAGTATTTTTATAGTTGTTGATGGAGCTTTATTTTATTCATTTATTTTTATGTAGTGCTGAGAATTGAACCCAGTGCCTCACACATGCCAGGCAAGTGCTCTGCTACTGAGCCACAATCCCAGCCCTCCAATATTATTCTTTTCCTCAAAAACTAAAGACTCAGTCATACAAATGCATAGAGGTTGCTGAGATTGAAGTGCAGTTGCTTCAAAATTGGTTGTCTACCCTCTTATAGCTTCTTTTATTCTATCTCTGATAGTTCTCTTCTGTGATTGCATCTGGAGTGCTTCTAAGCAGTTATCTTTGTTCAGTCTTTCCATGTGTATACATGCACTCCTGTCAGTATCTGTAACCACTTTTCTTTTTCATTCTTAAAGAAACATTAAGTCTTTAGGTAGCAGAACCCAACAGATGAACAGTAGATGAATTCATGCTTTTTCAGAAGTAGGTCTTGCTGGTAGAGTATGAAGAAAAGAGAATAATGATCAAGTTGGAAATTGTAGTGTCATTTTTTTTTTTTTTTTAGGGAAGACTGGGAAGAAGCAGGATGCAGTCGGAAATCATGCATTCTGTTTGATACCTGTTAAATATGTAGGTAGATATGCTGAGGTTAGTCTAGGGATATCAAGGCTAAACTTAGAGATTTGAGAGTCATCAACACATTGTATTTAAAACTATGATACTGGAAAAGAAGATTGGGGAAAGGGTTGATGGTATAGGTTAAGAAGACACTAGGGCTATTAGCTTTATGACTTTCAGGATGTAGGTAGGGGAGGAGAGACTGGAAGAATATGAGAGCAGCTGGGAAGACAACTAAGATATGGTGGTGTCATAGTTCATGAAGAAGGAAGTGTTGTAAGAAGAATGAAGTGTAAACTATGCCAGGTACTGCTGTCTGAAGATGGTGATATTCTAGAACTAGATACTTGATTTGACAATATGGAAGTTGTTATGGAAGTGGTCTCTCATTCTAGCCTAAGAGTATTCTTTGTTTCTTAGTAGAGAGTTTTTTTTTTTTCTTTTTTCTGTTCCTTCACCCCCAAACTGGGGATTGAACACAGGTGTCCTCTACCACTGAGCTACATTCCCAGCTCTTAATTTTTAATTTTGATACAGGATTTCACTGTGTTGCTGAGGCTGGCCTTGAACTTGGGATGCTCATCCTTCAGCCTTCAGCCTCCAAAGTCACTGGGATTACAGATGTGCACCACCATGCCAGGCATTATTTATTTTTTTTCTTGATGTCTACTCAGGAAATTGTAGCAGTTCTAAGAAATATATATATTCTCTTTTATGGTTGTGTCTATGAATTAGTATGAAAGTAAGGTAATCCTTATTTGTCAGTGAGTTTGTAAAAAGTGCAGGTTGTGTATCTAATGAGAACTAGAGAACTTTCCTTACTTGAAAACTACAACTAATATTCTGGAAGGATGTGCTTATATGTGGTATATTAAAAATTAGGTTAATAATGACTTGTTAATATAGCTAAAATATCTTTTTAAAATAATTTCATAAATCATGAAGACTTTCACAAATATTATTTAAGTGTAATATAGTTTCATAATTATATCTTTAAATATAGCCATCATATAATAAATTTTAATAATTTTGAAATATGTTGTTAGTTTTCTTAATCATACATGCTTTAAGAAAGTTTGAACTTACTCTGAATTATTTTAGAAAGTGTAAAGTTAAGAAATAACCCTCGGCCTCCTAGAAATTATCCCAGGATTCCTAGTCACTGCTGCTACAGGCAGACAGGAATGTTTTTATTTCTTTGAAACTTAAGTGTTATTTCACTATACTGAGTCATATTTGATAAATTTAAACTAGGTAAGATTAGAAAGAAATGATTTATTTCTGGGTTACCATGTTGCTTATTTAGTCAGATGAAAAGATGTGAACTTTTGGTAACTGAGTACTATAAAAGATGATGGTTAGCTAAAGAAAGGAAAAATAGAGGGAATCCTTCAAAGTGGAATAAATAAGGTCATGAAAGGAAATGTCAGTACATTTTCCTGGGGAAAAGGAATATTAAGGCTCTGGAGTAGCATAACTCAGGCAAGGGAGATAATCATGAATGAGTCTTATATTATAATGTAAGATTCTTAATTTTTCAGTATGAAGCTGTGGAAATCATTTTAGCCTCTGGTTAAAAGTATAACTGTTGAGCATATACTTGTATAAAAGCAAATGTGGCAAATGTGGTAAGCAAGAAGTGGCAGAATCCTCAGCAGGCAGGTGGAGGGTATTGATTGGCATATTTTGGAAACAAGAAGAATGAGCTTAGGCATTTTGGCAGTTTATTTTCTCTGTATCAGAGCAATATTTTGAAGGAAGTCCTTAATCATAGATAGAGTTTAAAAATAACATTAAAAATTAAGATAATTGAGTGGTACAGCATAAGAGAGAGATGGAGTTCCTCTGAACAGGGAACAATTGTGATTCCTGTAAATGGAAAGAGATTGGAAATGAAAAGAGATAATAATAAATCTGCTTGCTTTATTCATAGTATTATTTTCAGCCACTTTCAGATGTCAGCCTAAATGAGCTAGAGCGAAATTGAAGTATTTTTAAAAAATCTCTTTACAAAGAAATTGAGCAAAATTAATGTTCAGTTTTTATTAATTCTGGTAAACAGAACCTCAAAGTTCTTAAGGCCAACAGCATCCTGTTCCACTAGGGAATTCTGTGCTTTTTGTTTCCTTTCATCATTGCTCTGAGCTTAAAAGTTTAGTTGGTTTTGAGTTTTTAAAAATAATTTTGCCATTGAATGTACTTATTTTTTTCTTTACTAACTCATGTTTCTAAATGGTTTAATTAAAGCATAGTTTTTATAGTCTATCCTTCGATCTAGTTTCCCTCCTTTTCTGAAATATGTTGGTTTACTGTTTTTAGATTAATTATTGAAGTTCTTTTTAAAAAGGCATATGTTATTTTGAACCCCCGATAAATGGCTAATAATTAGCAACAACAAAATTTTCAAAGGAGAACTCAACTTCATTTATTTCTTTAAAGGAATAGAGTAGAAGGTCAGAATGGTAATCTTATTTACTTAAAAATTTTATTTTTATTTTTAAAAATTTATTTATTTATTTGGTATTGGGGATTGAACCCAGAGGCACCTAACCACTGAACCACATCCCCAGCCCCTTTTTTTTATATATTTTATTTTGAGACAGGGTTTTGCTAAGTTCCTCAGGGCCTTGAAAAATTACTGAGGCTGGCTTTGAATTTGCTATCCTCCTGCCACAGCTTCCTGAGTCAATGGGATTACAGGCATGTGCCACCATGCCTGGCTTAAAAAAAAATTAAACTTTGTTTATAATTGCATTTATATTTTGATGTACCCCACATGTTTATATGTGAAAGGATTTGTAGACAGCATATGGAAGCTCTTTATTTTGACCTTGTAGGAAAACCTATTGTAGGTTATTTCAGAGTTTATAAAGTATTCATCAGTTGTTTAAAGATGTTTTTATTAGTGCATTATGATTATACAAATATAGTGGGGTACATTTTTATATAATCATAGTTGCATAGAATCTAATTTGCTCCATTTCAGTCCCAAGTACTTCCTTTTTATCTCCCCTCCTGTCTCCCTTATTCTCCTTCCTCTACTGGTCTTCCTTCTATTTATATTCTTTTTTAAATTGGTACTTTATAGATATACATAAAGATGTAATTCACTGAGGTTGTATGTAGCCTAATTTGATCAGTTTTATTCCACAGGTGTTTTTTTTTTTTTTTAATAGCAATCTTTGGCAGCCTGTTGGGTTTCCCTGAGGGAAATTATTTCAAGATGTTAATTAAGATGTCATTGATTAATTTTTTAATAATAGAGTTGGCTAAACTGGCTGAAGTTCTCTCAACCATTTTTCAGTTGTTCATTTCCAAATGATTTTAATGAACTTCCAGTTCTGTTTTTGAAATGAACTTGATGATATATTTATACTTTGGGGAAAAATTTAGGATTTCTTTTTAAAAAACCTTTTAGAAATCATTTCAGTATGTGTTTTCACAGTGTCTGGCACATTAGAGGTATTTAGTAAATGTTTCATGAGTAAATTGGATTGCCATCTTTGTCTTCAACTGGCATAATGTTGACACAATTCAAATCTGAGTAGGCAAAAAAATTCAACATTGATCACATCCTCTGTGCCATTTATTTTTACAGGTATTTTATAGCATACATCATGGAAAGGCAAACTAAAGACTAGTTTAATGTTCCACCTTTAATCTTTTAAAATTTCGTTCTTATGAATAATATCATGTGATGTCAATAAATAATATCAATTGGATTATAATTCAATGTCAGTTTTTTGAGAATCAGTAAATATCTTTGATATGTTCCTGTTGAAGACAGTCTATTTTAATATTCATATAAAGACCTAAAGACAAATCCTTTTTTGAATAGAAAACATTTTTCTGTTCCTAGATTCTCAGGGCACTTTCTGTTGTGAAGAATTAATTTATTTTCTTTCGTCAGGTAGTGTAAGAGTGTGCTGACTTTCTTTACTATACATGTTAAGCTACTAGGAAATTCAGAACTAAATTTAATGTTCATGTATAGTGCCCATCTTGATTTTGGGTTTTCTGTATAATTAATTGTTCTTTTATTTCTTTCCTATTTTCTGACTTTTTAAAACTAATTTGTTATTGAATGTTTTTTGTCACTCATGGTCTTTATGGAGTTAGGCCTAATATAGATTATATAGGTAGTTACTAAGTAATATGATGCTCAGTCTTAAAATGACTATATATAATTATAAAATGACTATATATAATTATATAATAATGTAATTATTCTTACATTAATTGTAAGAAAAGCAAAAAGAATATAAAAATTGTATTTGCATGATCTTTTTAATGTGTATGTGAGCAGATAAAGTAGCTTTATACACTGTTGTATATAATTTTTTCCCACTGGTTATGTAAAGAACAATTTTCCATTTCAATAAGTAAGAACTCATGTAGCTTTTAATGACTTGACGGTATTTCAGTGTTGAAGATTCTGTGGATTAACTAGTTTCCTATTATTGCATATTTTTGTCATTTCCAGCTTTTGTTGTTGTGAACAACACTATATCATATAAATATTCTTAAAGCTAAATCTTTAAGTGTGTTTAGTTATTTCTTTAGGATAAATCATGAGAAGTGAAAATGCATTGTCAGAGTCTTTACATTTTAAAGACTTGGTTGTATTGCCAAATTGCCCTCTGGAAAGTGTGTTTCAGTTTACATTCCACATCAGCAGCATCTGCTTTGCTACCTTTCCCTGAACACATGAATGTTGTTTATTATTATTTTTTATTTCATAGCTTAATTGTCAGGTACCAGAAAGTAGCAAGTGAAAAATAATTTGTGTTGTTTATCACCCAGGCATGTTTGGGATGTTAAGAAAATTAAACTGGGACATTTATAGCCTGTTGAAGTTAATTTTCTTGTAAAGGTGAGGACCTTTCTTTTCTTGCTGACTGCTACCAATATTTGAATATTGATCCAAGAGAGCAATCTTTACAGTTCAGGGAATGCTATTTATTTGAGGGCTTGCTCAGGTCATTTCTAGAATAAACTAAGAATTTAGCTGCCAAATCTATTCTTTTTTACAAATACGTGGTGTCTTGCCAAACAGGAACACTTTATATGGATGGGTCCAGGGATATCAGGGAAATACTGTGTCCAATGGCATGAGAATAAGAGAGCACAGGGCAGGTGAAAGAACAGTGGATTTTGGGGCGTGGTTTATTGGGTTTCAGGATGGTGGTTTCACTGTTTGTAGTGTACACAGGGATTAATGAATTACTAAGGAGCTTGTGCCTTTTCTCTCTCGAATGGAAATGGAGGGATTCTCTGTTCTCTTGAACCCAACTTAGGTGTGGCAAGACCTCTCTGCTGCATAAGAACCCTTCAAATTAATTAGCCTGCAGCTGGGTGATTTGGGGGAAAGGAAGTGGGGTAAAAATAAAGGACTAACCTTTAAAGGGTAGAAACAAAAAATAGCTTATTGTGAAAAACTATTTTGAAACCTGCTCTCCCCAAGATCTATTCTTTATTTGATAGTGATTTTATTGTGATCTCAGCACAGGAATTAACAGCATTTTGTGTGTGTGTGTAAGCATAAGTGCTATGCTTATTTTATATTATTAAGCTGTCTGTTGGGTCAAACAGACAAAATAATGTTTTAAGGATATCCCTAAGAATTTTAATTTAACAGCAGTTAGAAAAACTTGAGAATGATACTAAAAGAGCATGTTCTATTTTACAATTTAGCAATGCTGGTTACCTAGTTCCAAGTTGGGATCATTTATATCATTATGTTGTCTTTATATGTATCAACATATTTAATATTAATAACAAAGTTCCAGGTAGAAGAGAATGATTTTTTTCTCCATCATACATTTGAATTTTCAAATCATGAATGAGTCCAGTCAGGTGCAAGGATAGTTTTGCTAAAAGCATATGCACATATATATTTTTTAATCTATAGAGTGTCATAGAGACTCTAAGTGATTTGCTTTAACCATTAGGATTTATATACATGAAATGATATGCAGAAGTCCTGACCAAGTCATCACAAGGTTAGTTCCCAAGCACAAACAGGTTCTCTCCAGTTCAGTGCTCTTTCAGCTATTTGGTCCTATTTCTCTGGTTTCCTGTGGTTAGAAAGTACTTTAAAATGTTTAGATTTTTAGCAGCTTGGCACTTACAGAAGTAATCAGAGATTAGAAGGGTCTTGTGAATGTATGGCTCAGGCATTTAATTAGGGTACAGTCCCACACATTTTTGGTTCCTTGGGCCTTAGTGCTGATTTGAGCAGCAGCACATTTCCAGAGTCTTAGCAAATGTCCCAGCGTCTTCTGGTGATGGGAGCTCACAGTGCTAACAGCATTCATCTAACAATAGTAATAACCCTTTATTGTTTTGATATATATGTGTGTGTGTGTGTGTGTGTGTGTGTGTGTATAGGATGGGGCACTGTGAGTTTTGGATTTCTGTGAGGAAGCCAAAACATCTGTTCTTTTTGTGCTTGTCAGGATATGATTAGAGTGCTAAACCTAAATGTGAAACAAGAACAAAATAATGCTTTAGGGCTGGGGTTGTAGCTCAGTGGTAGAGTACTTGGCCTAGCACTGGGTTCAATCTTCAGCACCACATAAAAATAAATAAATAAAATAGAGGTATTGTGTCCATCTATTAACTATTTTTTTTAAAAAATAATGCTTTAATGATAGCTCTGTGGATTTTCATTTTGATAGTTAAATTAAAAATAGCATCTTTCTCAAATTTTTATAAGGTTTGGAAATGGAGAGTTCTGGTATGTATAAAAGTAAATTGTATAATAAGTAAAAGACTAACTCAGTAGCCTCTTTTTTCATTTTTATCACATGACATTTAACCAATAAATGTAAAGATGTCAAAAGATGACATTCTTTCATTGTGTGCTTCACATTTGGAAAAGAGACTTATATTTATGGCAAGATTTATACTATTCTTTGAAAGTGGCCTACATTCATTGTTTATAATCAAGGCTCACATGTTGCTACTTTTGATAAGTTCTTCATTTTAATTCTGATCAGATAAGTCGGTTAAGATGGTTAATAATATAGATGAGAGTGCCAAATGTTAACTGTGAACTGATAAGAATGAAATGGGAAATATGTTTGTAGATTTTGTGACTGCATTGCTCAAGATTGGATTTAGCAGCCTATTTTGATGTTCCAGTTGGGAAGCATGGTAGAAACATGTTGAACTTTTCTATCGTAATATCTGGATTTGTGAATCATCTCTAAATCCCACACCCTAGGATATTTTTTACCTTTTAGGATCACCAATGTTATGAGACATTTGTGTCTTCTCTGTAGAGGATATGAATTTTTTTCTTAGGTTACTTAAAGTATCCCTTCTTTTCTGTATGCTTTTTTAGAAATATTTCTCAAAAGCTTGTACTGTTTTTTATACTTAACCACACAACTTTCAACTAAAGATGAAAGTAGAAAAATAACTATAGAACACAGAGAAGTATTGGTAATTAAATTTCTCTTTTCTATCTGCTCTTAGGAAAAAATTCAAGGCATGAAATTTGGTTCTTTGGGGTGTCTTACTGTGTGGATATTTTCTAAATTTAAGACTTTCATTCCTATTTTCATGTGATGTAAACACAGAAGGGGAGTTAAAATATAATGCTCTTCTGTCATGAGATATTTTTGGTGCTCTGTCAAGCAAGTCTCCCCTTAGTGGGAACTTGAACTAAGTTTTAATGTTAGGAATTTAGTAATTAATGAATGACTCAATCAGTAATGAGATATCTGTTTGATCACGATTCACACATGTCTGTGTAATAATAAGATTCTGTATTTGAAATTTGGAGGTGATTTCAAAATACTAACTAGTTGCAAACGATCTTAAGTATATGGTAGTAAAAGCATGAGAAAGATTTGTTACTGAGAGTTGACACTAGTTGGTTGCATGGTGTAATGGAAGGTGGTACCATATTAACATAAGATCAATGTAGCTGGTTCCCAGCATAGTCTTCTATACAGAGATTAATATATCTGGGCTTAAATCTATTGAAAACATTTTTTTATCTATCCCATTTTACTTTTCTTCTGTAAGTTGTTTATTATGTGTGTATAATAAATTTAGTAAGATGGTGTCTACATTTGTTTCTATTGTAGAATACAAACTTAGGCAAGGATTATTTAGTTAACTGGTAGTGAGTATGTCATGGTCTTATGCTTATACATATGAATATATTTGAAGATAATAAAATTTGAGTTCTTTTGGGAGACTCAGGTAAGTTTAGTGGTTTCACTAGATCTATGAATCATTTATACTTAAATCATTGAGAAAAAGCCTTGCTATACTTCACTACATAATTTCAACCTTTTTTGAATAAGAATTTACATGTATGTCCATGTGTGTATATCTCATATAAATCCACTAAACTTCAGCAAACCCCAAAGTGATAGCCCTAGGAAAGGATCTCCTCTGATTCCTCAAGTAAATAGGCAGAAATGTAGTTATACAGTGGTTGGGTGGAGAATAGAAGGTGGTAGGTCTGTTTTAATTTTCTGGTTTGTTAAACTGTGACAAGTATAATAGAAATTAATTGGTGGACTATAACATAGTTATTTGTATAGTAATAATTTTTCTTTGGCAAAAAATAAGACTAATACTGCCTTTCCCTTATCTACCAGAAAGAATGTTGGGATATACTTAGATTAAATATATTTGCATAATACAAATATAAATTTATGCACAGTCGAGTTTATGAAATTTAGAAAAATCTACATGTAAAGGAGTACCTTTATTCAAGTGAATGATTACTGAGTCGAAGCCCAGAACTTTTTGTGACTTTTGCTTTTCTTTGCCATCTTCCTTTAGCCATTTCCTGACCTTGTGCATCAGTATTGGCTTTCAGTATCTGTGTGTGGAATAAGAGGTGGATTATGTTTAATGATGTGCTAAAATAAACAAAGGAAAAAGGAGTAAGACCGGTTTATTGTAAAAGTAGCAATTATAAAAGCAAGCATGAGAAGTTAACCCCAAATAATTTTTTCATAGCTTTACAGTCCTCATTTGTGTTTATGAATGATATTTTAGTTTATTTTACCAGTCTTCTTGTTTGAACATTTAGATAGATGTCATTATTTTGTATTTGCAAATAATCCTTTAATGACTAACCTTGTGCATACGCATTTCACATTGCTTAAGGTATATCTTCAGGATAATCATTTCTAGAAGGGGGATTCCTGGGTAGAAGGGAAAATACATATGCTGTTTTGTTATGTGATGCTAATTTCCTTTCCTTGAGGAGGTTGTACTATTTTTCATTTTCACCAGCATTATATCAGAAAATCTGTCTTTTCACAGCCTTGCCACAGACTGTGTATAATATAGAGGTAAATAAAGCCAGACAGGTTTTAATCAGTGTTGTACTCTTCCAGTAGAATGGTGTCCAGTTTGAACTGAGCTCAACTTTGTTTTGTATAAAGGCGATTAGACATTTTGAAGGGACTCCCCTTAAAAGAGGGGATACATAGAAGGGTCATAGGGAGTCAAGAAGTGAAAAATTGCAGAAGAGCTAGAAATGGGGCTATTCCATTTGAAACCCATTTAGATTTGCTGACTGCTCCTTATGGAAGTTCCTAGGTTTCTATCTTTCCCTGAAGACAGGGAGACAATGGCCTCATCCTCAGGTGTTAACTGAAATAAACAGTAAATTCTTTAGGCAGCCTTGAGTTTTCTGAGGCAGGCATTTTAAGGGGTCTGGTGTCATCCTAGGGACCTGACCTTGAGCCATTAGCAACCATGGTAGTGTGTGCTCAGATCTTTTTAGACCAAAGTTCAGGCCCTCTTGTAAAGTATTCAGAAGATCCTGGCTAAAGTTTGATTAAGGAGAGGATCTTTGCCATTGGGCAGCTTTAAAATTTTCACTAATGTGATGAATGAGAATTTTGTATCTTATTGTGAAGTTCATGTACATTCTTTCCATTTTTCTATAACACTTTTTGCTTATTTTTTCCAAACATTTGTCGTTGTTGTTGTTGAGATAGGATCTTGCTATGTTGCTCAAACCGGCCTTGAACTTCTAGGTTCAGGCTATTCTCCTGTCTCAGCTTCCCACGTAACAGGAACTGTATACCACTGTATCCAGCTTCCCAAACTTTTAAGAGCTCTTCATAGATATAGAATATTAGTTCTTTAATGTGAATATATGCTGTGACTATCTTACAAGTTTATCACTTGTCTCTTGACTTTGTAGTGTTTTTTTGCCATGCAGATTTTTTTATCTCATTATTTATTTATTTATTTAGTTGTAGTTGGACACATACCTTTATTTTATTTATTTATATGTGGTGCTGAAATTGAACCCAGGGCCTTGCACATGCTAGACGAGTGCTCTACCACTGAGCTACAACCCTAGCCCAAGTTTTCATTTTTATGTAATAAAATTTATCAACATTACCTCTGAATTTCAAGTTGTAAATAAAAGAGCTTTCCTCTTTATAAAGGTTAGACAGGATTTTATTCATGTTTTCTTTAGGTGCTATTATAATTTTATTATTTCTTGTTTAGTTTTTTTTTCTTGCCTATTCTTTTGCTTCTCATTGTTCAGTTTTTTTTAATTTGCCTATTCTTCTGCTTTTCATTGTATTTTCTGGTCTATTTGCATTGACTGGTATCTCTAGAACTTTGTTAAATAGTAGCAGAGGTGATGAGCACCCTTACCTTCTTCCTAACCATAGTGCATATGCCTTAGAATTTCTTCATCTTAAGAAAATATTGATTCTCAGCACAACTTATAAATAAATAAAATAAAGGTCCATCAACAACTAAACATAAATATTAAAAAAAGAAAAATATAAGTCTATTGTTTTTTTCTCATGAGTTTTTAGTTAGGAATAGGTATTGAATGTTGTCCCTTTTTTTCCTCTGAGCATCTGTTGAGATAACCATTTTTTGTTCCTTCTTAGACCTACTAATAGGGCAGATATTAATAAGCCAAAGTCTTTACCTTCAGTGTTTTATTAGCATTGATTTGTTTTGGTGGATTAATTATATACTAAAGGAATGCTAGAAAATCTCAAATAATGGTACAAAGGCTGCTTTATGACAAATGGGAAGCCTATAAAATAGAAAAGAAAAAGCAGAACGACATTGTTTTTATGAGGGGTAGAGAAGAAAAACAATCGTGAATCCCCATTAGTTAGAATATTTGGGATCACATTGTTTTACAGTCTTTTTAAATGTGAATAATTACTTTAAAATATTACTGTCAAGAGACTGGGATGTGGCTTAGTGGTGGAGCACTTGCCTAGCATGTGTGAGGCACTGTGTTTGATCCTCAGCACCACATAAAAATAAATAAATAAAATAAAGGTGTTGTGTTCATCTACAACTAAAAAAAATTTTAAAATATTACTGTCAATTATAGGATATCTATAGTCATATGATTTAAAGAATTTGTAGTTTGTCAAAGGTGATTACTTAAATTACACAAATGAAATCATTGAATTATAAATGCAGCCTCTGTTTTACTGGTTGTTACTCAGACCCAAGTTTAAATATAAAGGTGTCTGTGCATGTTTACAATTACGTCTTTGAGAAAGACATTTGGGGAGGTTTATACTGTAGTTTATGAGAATACTTTCTAATTCTGTAATATCTTGTATTCTCCATAGTTCTGTGAGCATAACTGATTCATAGTATATGAACTGTTATTACTAATAAGTACTAAAAGGTCATGATGAAATGGGAATTACTTTAAAATTTTTTCTTACTATTGAATTTTCTCTTTAGGTATGTCAGTAGGAAAAATTTTCTTATTGTTAACTTTTCAAATGAATTTGATTAATAACATAACATTTTACTTGAATTAACTTTGAGTATAAAAGTAACATAATAATTTGAAAATTGGGCTGTTATCATTTTTTTCAGCATGTGACTCCAGACAGCTATATTCCGTGTCTTGCCGACCTGTGTAAAGCACTGTGGGAAGTAATGCTCAGCTATTACAGGACTATGGAATGGCATGAAAAGCATGACAGTGAGGAAACTGTTTCAGCTTCTGGTAGGAAATTATTTTATTTTAAAAATTAAAATATAAAATATGCCACATCTCTAGAGTATGGATAAACAAAAGGGAAAAGGTGTTCCTTTACAATTTCAGATACTATTACAGTGACCATTGATTAAATAAATGTTCAGCAAAGAAAGTGATTCAGCTACTGCAAAAGCTCCATTACCTTTTGGAATTAACTGGACCAAAGGACTTTTTAAGTGACTGATAGTACCAGTTTCCAGGAGTATGTGCTGATGGCTTTTTCAATAGAGAAGGAGCTTTTTCTTAAAGGAGAAGGAGAAGGGGTAGGGGAGGAAGAAGGAGAAACAAAAAATATTAAAAAATATTATTATTAATGTCAAACTAAGTAAGACATTGGTCTACTTAGATTTACTATGAACTCAGTGCTAAATATTCAGTGTTAATCTATTTTTATACAGTTTTCAAGCTGTACTAATAAAATTAGATTCTAAGAATTAGTATATTTTCCTTTCCAAAAATAGGAAAGTGAAACTTTGAAAAACTGTCATATATAGAAGAGCTAAATTATTTACTAGCCATTTTATTTAAATTGCCTCATTTGTGTAGTTATATAACTTAAATTGGTTATCCTTAAACAAAAGCTGAGGTTAAGTATTCAAAATACTTTTTAAAACAACAAATTATTTTATCAACATTTTGTTTAATGTGGATAAACTAAATAATACTGCACAAGTTTTTTTGTATGGCAGATACAATTTAATGTTGCTATTTAATCAAATTATTTTAGTACTTTCCAGTTTCTGAAGTACCTGGTTTCTATGGTTGGGTAGTACAGGAAACATCCAAATCTCACTGATTAAGCATGGAATTTTGAAAGGTTGGAAGACACCGATTTAATTTCTTTCTTGACTCATAAGAGCCTCATAAATATAGAAAGCAAAAACGGAGAGGAAAATTCTGTGGATGGATCTTCATCTATTAAGAAACACTGTTGAAGAAGGTAAAGGAAGGGAGAGGAGGAGAAGGCAGAGAGGATTAGCTATGAGCCAGGATTGTAGGTCCCTGGACAGGGGATGTAGCTCAAGTGGGGGTCACCTGCTTAGCCTGTGCAAGATCCTGAATGTGATAACTAGCAAGTCAACAGATTGTATAGACCAGACTGTTTTTACCCACCTTAAACTTAACCTTTGTACTACCTCTGGGAACACAGGCTGGGTAATCTGAGAGGCCTAGCTTCAAATTTTCACTGCCATGAGAACTGGAAGAAATTGTCTTCTCTAGTCTTCAGTTTGCTCCTTTAAATGGTAGGCTAACAAACAAAACAAAACCGAAAACCCAGAGTTAGGAAAGTATCTATCCTGCAGGGCTGCTGCTGTAAAGTTTAGAAGGATGTCAGGTTCTTCCGTTGGCTATTGTAACTATCATGAAAGAGAATAGATCAAGAGATAATTATAACAACTATAATAATAATCCTGAGATGCCTATAGGGTCTTTGTTTGTTTGTTTGTTTTAATTTAAGTGTATTAGGAATTCCTGGGCTTACTGAGATTCCAGTTTTTCACAGGATTTGTCCTGTTTTGGCAACCTTTAAATTTTTCTAGATGTGGACACAACATTTGAGCAACTCTTTTTTCTTTTTTAAATACATTAATGAGAAACCAAAAGAAAGGATGTAACAGAATTAACATACATTAGATATAAGAATTCATAAATATGTACAATAACTATGAGTCAATAAGTGTTTTAAGAATTAAAAAAAAAACAAATTCAGAGGACAATGTCTATGTATTCAACATGGTGAAGCTTGCGTGCTTTTTGCATTAGTTTAAGTTTACATTCATTGGAATACTGACTCAAAACTAATAGCCTTATATACTTATCTTCCTTACTAAAATTCCTTGACCCTGAACTTTATTTTTAAAGGCTATCTAGGACTCTAAAAATTCACTTGATAACCTGAAATTAATTCTTTCATATTCACATTCAGGAATAAAATTGTAGGAATCAGTAATTTGAAAATTATTCTTCATAGAACTTCATAAAGCTGCAGAGAACTCTAAAATTCACCTGCCACAGCTCAGTACTGATACTATTTGGAATTCTAATACTTTAACATTCTAAATAAAATTCTAAAGCTGCAGTTGAGGCACTTCCCTAAGCTGCTTTGTCTATAATGGCCAAATTTGCATTTCATTTAAGTTCTAGGAATGCTCAGAAGTCAACTAGGTAGGCATCTGTGGTCTGGCTGTGCAAGGGCCTTTTTCTGGTCACCAGTGGATAACCTGCTAACCTAAAAAGACATGACAATAGACTTTGTTGTATTCACAGAAAAAATGTACTCTCTTTAATATAAATGAATATATGTATTTCCAGTTCCTTGGGGGAATTTATTTTGAGGTAGATTGTTGATCTTACCTGTTGAACTTTACATTGTTCGATAATTTATATTGAATACTACTATTATTTATTATGAAAAATATAAAATTATGCATCATCACTTGATTGTATGAGTAATTCTGCAATCTTCATTCTTATTGATGTTCCTATTAATTAGTAGTTTAGTTAATTGGTCCTGTAGTGCCCTTACCCCAGCCTGTCATGTGGTCTTGGAGTAGGCAGTATGTAACCATTAAGAACCTGATCTCTGGGACCCTACTACCTATGTTAGAAACCCAACTCCAGTCATTTATGATTGAATAGTCTCAGGTATCTTTAGCATTTCATTGACTAGAATTATCTATCTTATGAATGGGTTTAGTCCTAATACCTGTATTTTGGTATTATTTTGGGTATAAATATTAAACATGCTTTCTGTATTTTTTGTTTTCCAAATAACTCCATCTAATTTCTCACAAGTCACATGGAGTTATTTGGAAAACAAAAAATTGTTAAATTAAATCTAAAAATACATATTATATTTTACTTTCAGAAGGAAGTAATGTGATGGGTACTGAAGAAACCAACTTTGATCGTGGCTATGTGAAAAAGAAGTTAGAACATGGACTTACACGAATATGGCAGGTTTGGTTTTTTAAAATTATTTTTTTTAGAGAAGTAATAGAAATCTTCATGTCAAAATTGTTTTAAAAATAATTTCTCAAATTTTCTGTATTTGTATCTTTACAGATTTAAAATATGTTATTTTTCTTTGGAACAAGGTTGTCATTTAATTTAATTTCTGTAATTTAGTTGGCAATTATACTGGTCTACAAGTGACAGTAGAAAAAGTCTTTTAGTTTAAAAATGTTCCTAGAAAGATATTCATGAATTTCTAATTACATTTTTGATATTCTAGTCCTTACAAACTTATGCTTTCCTAAATAATTTTGTTTTTTTTAAATTGAGATGTTCTGTCTATTATTTTTTTCATTTATTCATCTTTTCTTAATTATTTTCTCATAATTTTAGGAAAAGAATAAGTAAGTGACCTATGTAGGTCAGAAACACTAATGAAAACTTTTCTTTTCAATGAGCTTTATGCCTTTCAGGGAATCTTTCATGCTTATTGGCTGAAGATATATGTTTTAGTCCATTTGAGCTGCTGTATATAACAAATATGCTAGACTAGGTAGTTTAGAAACAACAGATATTTGTTTCTCACAGTTCTGGAAGCTGGGAAATTTATGATCAAGGCTCTGGCAGATTTGGTCTCTGGCAACAACCTGGTTCCCTTGTTCCCTTGTCCTTGTTCATAGGTGGTGTTTTACTGCTCTGCCCTTACATGGTGGGAACAGAAAGGGATATCCCTCTGGCATCTTTTATAGGGGCACTAATTCCATTCATGAGGGCTTCACCTTCAAGACCTCACAATGTCCCCACATCCTGATACCATTACCTTGGAGGTTAGGATTTCAACCTGAATTTTGGGAGGGTCCAAACATTGAGATCACAGCAATATCTTAAGTTTTTCTTTTCGTTTAGTGGCTCAGTTGTCATAATCAGATAATATTTTAATTTGTTAAAATTTGGTACTTCCCAGATAAAAGTGTAATTTCTTAGAGGGTAAGTCTTCTTGGAACTTCTTAGAACCTTGGAAGATTGTAGACCTTTTGACCATGGTATAGCCTTTTAAAATGTGTTGATTTTTTTTTTTTTTTTTTTTTTTGTGAAACCAATTTTTAGTTTGACCACTTTTAAATGGGATTTCTCTTGAAAAAACAATCATTTAGGAAAAACAAATCTCCTAAAATACCACTTAATATTTATAATTTAGTATTCGAATTTTTTATAATTGTATAGTAGATATGCTATTTTAATTTATAATTTTATATATATATATATATATATATATATATATATATATATATATATATATATGGAGAGTAACTAAGATCAGAGTAGGGATGAAGAGCAGGAGAAGAAGATTAACATTTAACAGGGATGAGAGGTGGGAGGGAAAGGGAGAGAGAAGGGAAATGGAAATGGAAGGAGACCCTCAGGGTTATACAGGTTATACAGTGGAGAAGAAGATTAACATTTAACAGGGATGAGAGGTGGGAGGGAAAGGGAGAGAGAAGGGAAATGGAAATGGAAGGAGACCCTCAGGGTTATACAGTGGAGTGGGTAGAGAGAGAGGAAGGGAGGGGAGGGGAGAGGTGGGGAGGGGGGGTGGTGGAGGATGGGAAAGGCAGCGGAGCACAACAGACACTAGTATGGCAATATGTAAATCAATGGATGTGTAACTGATGTGATTCTGCAATCTGTGTATGGGGTGAAGGTGGGAGTTCATAACCCACTTGAATCAAAGTGTGGAATATGATATGTCAAGAAATTTGTAATGTTTTGAACAACCAACAATAAAAAATTAAAAAAAATAAAATAAAATATATTTATATGACAGTTGTAAGAGCTTTGACTTTTATATTTCCTCTTATAATCACATTGAACTAATTTTAAATTTATCATTAATGTGGATTTGGGCCACTTTTTTTGAAAATTATGTATAAGAAAAGAAAAATCTTATATCAACTAAATATACACCCAGGGTCAGATGAGTTGTTTCTGATTTAGTCTCCTAATAGACCCTCATTGTACTTAGTTGAAATTATAGCATGTTTTAGTTAGCTTCGTCAGCACTCTGACCAAAGAGCCTGATGAGAGCAACTTAAAGGAGGAAGAAAAGATTATTTTAGCTTATGGTTTCAGAGGTTTAGTCCACAGTGAGCCTAATTCCTTTCCCTGGGCCCAAAGTCAGATAGAATATCTTGGTGGAAGGTTATGGCAGAGCAAAAGCTGCTGAGGACATGAAAGAGAGAAAGATAGTCAGTGCTCTCCTCACCAGGGACAAAATACATATTCCAAAGGCACACCCCCAGTGATCTACCTCCCCCAGCCACATCTTGCCTGCCTGCAGTTACCACCCAGTTGAGCCACAACAGTGGATTAATACCCAGTAGATTGCATCTCTCATAATCTAATCATTTCACTTGTAAATATTCTTGTGTTGTCACATACATGAGCTTTTGAGGAGATATCTCATATCTAAACCATAACAGCTTCCATGGTATAATTTCTGGTAATGCAGTGTACTTTGAAACACCTGGCATTTTTCATAGCTAGTTTCCATTCAATCTGACAACCTGATGGCTTTCATGATATAGGAAAATCTGTTAAATATAAAGTTTAATAAACCCTTTTTGCTTAAGCATTTGGACAGTTAATGGAAACCATTTTGCTTTTAAGTATAGATAATTGTATTTTAGCTTTCAGGCACTGGAGTAGTTTTACCACCACCACTCCTCAGATTCCTCTGCATCCCCAAGCCCACTTCTCAGCCTATTCTTGGTCAGGACTTTGTGTACTTTAGGAACTCATAGAATGTTTATTAAATTAAAATTATAGGGCTCAGTGCTATTGAAAAAAAGCAAAAGCTCTGAAAAACTTACTTTTTTATTTTGGTAACAGTCAGCAGGCAAAATCTGACCTGAATTGAATTTGTTTGGTAATAGAACCTGACCAGCATTGTCTTTTTAAGGTATCGATAGTACTTACTTATTGCATTTAAGTGAACATTAATATGTTGTGGGAGTATTAATGTATTTGATTTGGGGATTTTGCTGCAGACCCTAGTGTAGGGATGTTAATGTTATATTGAGTTTATTACCTTTCTAACATCTGAAATCCTGAATTACAAAGCATACTTGGCTAGGGATGGATTCAGATAAAGCAGTGAACAAAAGAAAGAGTTGGAATAAAAGCAGAAAATTTACCTGTAATCAAAGAAGATTTTTCTCCTAAAGATTTATTCCTGTTTTACAGAGGAGTCAGTTGTAAGACAATATCTCTCCCCATAACCTCACGAATAATCAAGATACACTACAAAATGGGATATGTGTATGTGTATGAACAGTGTGAGGAACTCCTATAACCTTTACCAAGAGACCCATTTAAGTTCTTGCACTGTCTCAGACATGCCCTTTGCAAAAAATGATCAGTGTAAGGCCATTTTCTGCATTTAGTTGTCATATCCCTTCCATCTTTTTTAGTCTAGAAGGTTTCCTCAGTCCTTGACATTTATAATCTTGACATTTTTGAAGATTGCAGATAGGTTATTTTGTAGAATGTTTCTCAATTTGAGTTTGTCTGATGTGCTTTTATTAATTTCAGGTCACAGGTTTTTAAAAGGATTATTATGGAAGTTGAGACTATGTTATTCTCACTCCCACCCATCAGATGGCACATGATTCCAATTTATGTCATCACTGGCAATGTTAACTTGAGTAAGGTACCTCCACTGTGAAGTTAGTTACTCTTGCCTACTGATGGATACTTATTCGGGAAAAGATGGCTTCCAAAAAGAAGTCAGCTTTTCGTTGCTGTGACCAAAATACCTGACACAGGAAAAATGTATAGTAGGGGAAGTTTATTTTGGCTCATAGTTTTAGAGGTTCAATCCTATCCAACTCCATATCTCTGGGCCCTCAGTGAAGTAGAACATCATGGAGGAGAGGCATGGCAGAAGAAAGCAGCTCAGGACATGACAACAGGGAAGCAAAGAGAGAGTTATGTTCACCAGGAACAAAATATTAATCCCAAAGGCACATCCCTAGTGACCTACTTCCTCCACTCTCACCCTACCTGCCTATAGTTACCACCCAGTTACAGCTGTAATAATTCATTCATTTTACTTCTGAACATTCTGAGGGGACACCTCAGATCTAAATCATAATAAATAAAAATATATTTTCTTATCTAACATTCACTCATTAATTTTAGTTTCCATTGATATTTTTTCGTAAATAATTATTTTGCCGTTATTGTTATCAATGTTATTATATGATATTTTCTAATGCTAATTATTACTTCTATGAGAATTGGCGCTCTATTGTTATCACCCACTAGTTTTATAATATAGTTATGTTTTTTATTGCTTATTTTTACTTTAATGATTTTCAAATCATGATTTTTAAAATTGTTATTGCTTCAACATTTATTAATTGGCATTCTAATATAGGGAAGAATTTTCTTCCCATTTATATATTAATTTATTTCTATCATTGAGTAATAATATATGAGTATATGTATACACATACATATGAGCATATACATATACATATGCATTTGCAACCGCATATATAATCTATTGTATAGTCTGTCACTATCATTATTTAATTGATGGGCATCTTGCCCATGCTGTGGTCATTTGGAGCCCCCATCAAGATAGTTTTTGTGTTTTGTCATAATTTCTCCATCATTTATTGGGGACTTACTTTTTCATACAAAATGTTCCAGACTCACGTTGGACCTTCCTGTTTGAAGGGAATGGTATTTGGAAACCAAGATCTGACTGTAGTTAGTTGTGTTGTTGCTGCTCTTGGGTTTCAGGGCCTATGCATGGTAAGACCAAGAATTATATGTGTATACACATACACACATTGTACATTGTATTTATTTTTTACCTATGTATACACACTGAAACCATAAGTTTACACTGATAAATCTATCTCAGTCCAAGATAGGGCTTATGCTAGCTTTTCCCCATTTCATATTTGCAATTCCCTACTCCATCAGCAAGAAACATGGTTCCTATTATCCTCAATATGTTTATCTGTTTACTCAGCCTTGTATGTAATCAATCTTATGACCCTTCTCAGTTACCTTCATTGTTCTGGCTTTAATAGGTTGCCTCCCTGCCATTCTGGGGTTTTGATCCCAATTTGGACAAATAGAACAAAATATAATAAAAACATGGAATTCATAAATGGATGGTAGAATAACAGTGGACTGTCCATTTTGATTCTTAATAGTTTACATTTAATTTGTCAGAATAGAAATATTTTTGACCAAAGACATCATAACCTGTATTTAATTCAGTGATGTCATTCTGTATGAAAGAAGACTTTATCATCATATCTTTTTTTTAGTTTGTTTTGATAGTTTTAAGTTTTATTTGGAAGTCTAATATGGAAAATTGGTTATCTATTTGATAAAATTAGAATTATTTCTGTCTCACACCATAAGCAAAAATAAATTCCAAGCAAGCATTATATATTGTCTAAACCTGAAAGTAAGAAAACAGTACTTAAAATATAGGAAAATATTTTTATGATCTTAGTATAGAGATATTCTTGCTAAACAAACATTTACAAAGAAACAGGCACTCTTAAGATTATTGGTGAGTGTACAAATTGTTATAATAATTTCTTAAACAGCTTTCTAGAAGTATAGAAGTATGGTTGACATAAAATAAACATGCATATTTAAAATATTCAATTTTATAAGTTTTGTCATATACATCAGATATGTGTATATATAATTATACATATTATAAATAAAATGTTTTGCAAAATTTTACATTCTAATAAGTGTGTAGTAGTTTCTCACTGTGATTTTAATTTGCATTTCTCTGATATCTTTATGATATTGAACACACACACACACACACACACACACCTACATCTTTGCCACAATCAAGATAATGAACATGTTCATCTACCCCTGCAAAGTTATTAGCTGATTTTGAGGTGGGTACTTCCCATGTACCCACCTCAGGCAACTACTAATGAGCTTTCTGTCAATATAGATTGATTTGCATTTTCTAGAGTTTTATATAAATGCAATCATGTACAATATACTTTTTTTTGGTTTAGCTTTTTTCATTCAGCATAATTATTCTGAGGTTAATTCAAATTGTTGAATGAATCAGTAGTTTGTTCTTTTGTTTTGCTAAGTTGTGTTCCATCACATATACATAATTTGGCTATCTGTTCATGCATTGATGGTCATTTGAGTTGTTTCTGAATTTGGGGCTATTATAAATACAACTGCGCTGGGTGAAGTGGTGTGTGGCTGTAATCTCAGTGACTCAGGGTATCATCATGTCTTTATCCTCAGTAATAATGTTTGCTGAGAAGCCCTGTTACTCTTGTTAGAATTCAGTTTGAATGCTTTTAAATAAAGTGTTGATCTTTCAAAATTTTCTTTTTTTATATTTTAAAATTTGATAAGTGAAAGTGAGTTTAAAAATACTTAATACCTCTTTTACTATAGAAAATTAGGATCATACTATTATGCATTTTTTTTTTGAGATTTTCTTTTCATTCTGTGTGCCATCCACTTGTAAATTTCTTCCTGAAGCATTTGAAAAATGATCATCTCTTTCCTTTTTGTACTAGGAATTAGTTCTCTATGTTAAATCAGATTTACTAATTGCATTATTGTGGTCTATAATCTTGTTTCTCATTTACTTACCTCCAGTTCTGAAGCAGTTTTAACACTGCAGAATAATCATAGTTTTCTTGGGCTTTTCTTTTTTGTAATATGGGGATGCCATATTGACTGATACTGAAATGTGAATACCACCTTACCTTTTCTTCACATGATTTCCTGCGTTCAATTGAAATAAAAGTGCTTTTGTTTGGAGGCATTTTGCTGTGAATTCTAGTTTGCTTAATATTATTACCACTCCTGCTTTATTTCATCCATTCATTCATACTTCTCCAACAAATCTTTCACTATCTCTTTTATTTTAAATGTTTTGTGGTTTATTTTATGTTTGTCCTTTTTACATTTAAAATTTTGTTACTTTTTGAGGGTGGGTACCAGGGATTGAACTCAGGGGCACTCAACCACTGAGCCACACTCCCAGCCCTGTTTTGTATTTTATTTAGAGACAGGGTCTCACTGAGTTGCTCAGTACCTTGCTTTTTTGTTGAGGCTGGCTTTGAACTTGTGATCTTCCTCCCTTAGCCTCTTGAGCTGCTGGGATTATGAGATATTTTATCTTTTAATTGAGAATAAAATTTTATTAGTTCTTGTATTTTTAAAAAACTATTTGCTTTAGTTTTTGCTCATTTATTTCATTTTCTAAATGACTTTTGTGATGAGTAATTCCTTATCTATTATTTCTACTTATTTTTGGTATGCTGATGGTTAACATTTTATGATATCAAACTATTAACCTTTGTCCTTTTGTGAATTCTTATGCTACATTGTTTTTTAGAAAGTTCTTTCCCTTGTAAAGCTCAGCTGTATATTTGTCTGGTAATTATGAATGTTCATCTAGACTTTTTTGTCATTGTTTCTCACATTTTTTTATTGGTGCATTATAGTTGTACATAATGGTGGATTTGTTGTTACTGATTCGTACATGCACACAATATAACAAGAGAATTTGGCCAGTACCATTCCTCTTTGCCTCCCTTCTACCTCCCCCAGTCCCTTTCCTCTGCTCTACTGAACTCCCTTTGATTTTCTTTTTTTTTTATTTGTTTTAATTAGTTACACACGACAGTACAATGACCTTGAGATATCATACATTTGAATCAGATGGAATAGATTGCTATATCTTCAGTACTTAAAGAGTACAACTACCTACAACATTTTGGCATTATTAAATTGATCAATAGCCTAATTTTTACTCTTGAAAATATACAAAAAAATTATCTAATCCATTTTACATTTCTTTTGATGTGTGATATGAAGATTTGTTTTGAGTACTGAGGATTAAACCCAGAGCACTGTAGTACTGAGCTACACACTAAACCTTTTTATTTTTTGTTTTGAGACAGGATCTCTTTAAGTTGCCCAGGCTGGCCTTGAACTTGCTATCCTCCTGTCTCAGCTTTCAGATAAGCTGGGAGTGTGGGTATGTGCCACTGTCCCTGGCTTAAAAGAAGATTTTCCCCCCAAATTTAAGTAATTTTCCTTTCAGTTCTGCTGAATAATTCTACCCCCTTACCTTTCATTTGTTGCAAGGTACAGTGAAAAAAGGAGACTTTGAAGGATTATAGAACTGGATTCAAGGCTTAGTTTTGTTGTTCACTGGGCATCTAAGGATAATTACATGACTTCTTTTTAGTTGCTCTTCTTCTAGGGGGATTATAAGTTCCTGCTCAACAGGGCTGCTGTTATCCTTAGATAATATGTAAAGTTCTTAGCATAATGTGTGACACAAAGTAGATAATCAGAAAGTAGAAGTTTTTTTTACTGCTACTTGTGTTATGGTGACCATATGAAGGGTCCCCCAAAAGCTCATGTGTGAGACAATGCAAGAAAGTTTAAAGGTGAAATGACTGGTTTATGAGAGCCTTAACCTAATCAGTACATCAATTCCCTTGAATGTATTAGCTGGTGATCCATCTAGGCAAATAGGGTGTGGTTACAGAAGATAGGTCACTGGGGGCGTGCTTTTGGAGTATATATTTTGTCCCTGGTGAGGGGATCTCTGCTTCCTGGTGCCATGTCTTAAGTGGCTTTCTTTCTCCAGGACCTTCCACCATGATATTCTACCACAGCTTGAGCCCAGAGCAGTGTAGCTGGCCTTCTGTGGACTGAGACTTGTGAACCATGAAACCCAAATATGTTTTTCCTCCCTATGTTATTGTTGGATTTTTTAGTCACAGCAACAAAAGAGCTGACTAAAACAACTTTTTAAACCATTATATATATTATCTACATAATATACATTGTGTACTACTTCTGAGTTGTCTTTTGTCTATTGATTTCTGTGTATATTATTATATTGCTAGCATTTTTAATTTTAAGTAGTTTTTAATATATTTGATGTAGGTAGTACATAACTTTTAACTTTATTCTAACTTTTACTCCATCTTTACAAAACTTTATTTTTTAAAAGCAGTTATCTTGTTCTTCTAGGTGAACTTTAGAATAATTGTTTAGAAGAAAAGTTTTGGTTGTGGTTTTGTTTGGAATTTTGTTGAACCTATACATTAATTGGAAAAATTGGAATTCATCATTCAGTTTTATTATTCACAATTTATTGAAATTTCAGTTTTCTTTTTGTATCCCACTGAAATTGTTAGTTTTTTTTAAATGGTGTGATATTATCAAAATTACCCCTACTATATGTTAAATAAATTTCTTCATTTTAAGGTTCTTGTTAGATACACCTGAAAGCCATCAATTTTTAGGTATCATTGTATATGTATTGTCTTGTACTTAGTCACTTCTCTTAGTTATTAAATTTTAATTGATTAAATTTTCTAAACAACCACTGCCATGCATAAGTAAAGATAATTTTTGTCCTTATTTCCATTATGAGGATTTAATTCTTTCCTTGTATAGGTGTTTATGTTGTTTTTTACAATGGATAGAATTTTGTAGACCTCTGTTGAATTGTAGTGATGATTCTGACCTTTACTATTTTTGTATCTGATATTCATGGGATTGTATTACCCTGGAGGCTGTTGGCTGCTGGCCTTTAAGAGATGCTGTTTATCCAGTTAAGAATGTGTATGTCTCATTCTATGTATAAATATAGTGGTTTTGAGAACTTTCTATATTTGGAGTTACTGAATTTTTTTTTCTTATAGGATGTTCAGCTGAAAGTAAAAACGTACTTGCTTGGAACTGATTTGTCTATATTCAAATATGATGACTTCATCTTTGTTTTGGATATAATCAGCAGGTAATGTTTGAGATCTTGTCTTACTTTTTAGTTTGATTCAACCATTATAATCAAACAAATGATAAATTAGTGAGTTATCTATATCTTCTTCATGCAAATATAGATGATTATACATTCACAACTAATTGCTACTGGGTTTGTTTATAAGTGTTTCAATATTTCTGCCCTTTGGATGTTTATATAACATTCTGAATTTGTGATTTTTTTAGAATTTTTCCAAGCATTCAATTTTTATGATTTGCTTTCTTTGAAGAAAGAAATATGAATTTCTTTTTTCTTGAAAAGATGTCATAGAAATTTACAAAAACCTTCCTATCCAACCAGGTTGATGCAAGTTGGAGAAGAATTTTGTGGTAGCAAGTCTGAAGTTTTGCAAGAATCTATAAGAAAACAAAGCATCAACTATTTCAAGAACTACCATAGGTAAGAACGCTAATAATTATAGGTAATTGAGAATAGTTCTGTGTAATGCTTATTCTTATAGTATTAATTGATATAAATAATTACTTTTGAATTTGAATGAATACATTCTGTAGCTCTAGTTAAGGATGTTTCACCAAAAATATAAAATGTTCTCATTATTTATTCATTGTCAATATTAATATATTTTTTGTCTTGGGGGATCTCAGATATTGAAATGATTTATTTATGGGTAAGAGATGATTATTATATCAGGGTTAACCAAATGAATTTAGCCATTCCTTCCATGCCTACACATAAATGGTGCAATTAGTAAGAAAGTCAGATCAGAAGAGGCAGTACTCAGAGAAAGGGTGCTTGAGAGCATCTCTCTCTTAGGAGTAAGATGGATTGTGGATGGAACTTCATGGTACTCAGATACTGACTACAAAGCAAGGATTGTGTATTATGGTCATCACTGCTGAATTTAGAAAGGGTGACTAGGAATGGTTTTAGGAGTGGAAGAAGATGGGAAAGAATGTTTACATAGCATTGTGAGTGTATCCTTAAAACAGTGTTAAACTGAGAGAAGAGAGAACCAACATTTAACTTCCCTTGATAACAGATTGACCCTAAGCTGTGCTTCTTGCATACATTTTGCCATTTGAATTGAGTCATATCTTACCTTTTATTCTGAACTTGTACTTTTTACCACTAAGTTTTGATTTTGTTCTTATTTGGTGGTAGAAAGAGTCAGGATTTCAAATTCTGCATTCTTTCTTTGTTCGTGGTCACTACCTGCTCACAGTGATATATGCCATGACAGTAGAGAGATTATTGGACATCAGACAATTGGTTAATTAATAATTAAATAGATTTTGATACAAGTTTTCTATGGTAATTGTAAACTATTAAGTAAATTGCTTTGAAAGTAAATTTAAGTTGAACCTGTACCAAAGCAGAGCCTTTGAGTTTCATAATTGAATGAAGAAAATTAAAAAACAAATTTAGTTGAATAAACATCAGGGAAACAGTAGTTGGGAAACAGTGGTTAGGGAACAGCATGAAACCCTAACACTGCTTTATTTATAACTTCCTTTTGTGCTAAAGCAGAAGGTCTGGCTGTAAACATTTCTATACAGAAGGGAGCGAGGCCTTTTAATCACAGATGAAGAAAAAGGAGCCAGAAACCTCAATTTCCCTGCCAGCATAGAAGCATGCCAGATTTTAGTTTCCCCAAAGATTGCTTTTACCCAACAGAACAACGGGGAGACCTTTTCAGGTGCGGGCACTGTAACAATACTGATTCCTGTAGTTGCCTCCATTCTAAATCCTGCTTATTTTGAGTGTTTGTCTTCTGTGGCAGCCAGGCATGGGCATTTTATTTTAAACTCTGACCGTGATGTAGATTCCTCACAATAATTCACCCTGGTGCAGTTAAAGAAAATGGAAATGAATTATTTAATATTTTTAATCATTTCACGTTTTAAAGGACTTCTCTTAGAAATATTTGTGAACTTTGTTTCTCCTTGATGTGACTATGCTGTATTTTTAGAGGAGCTAAATGGGGGAGATGATAGGCTTTGGTCTCTGCCCTTCCTTGCCAGCTCTTTGGGGTGTGGTTCCATCAGTTGTAATCTTAAAGTGGTTTGATTAAATGGTCTCTATAAGCATTGCCTACACATTTTCCTTTTTTTTTTCCCCCTCCTTGCTGTGTTGTATAATGTAAAGTTTGGGACAGCTTGAAAAAGCAACGAATTAACTATTTTTTAGTATAATTTTTTCCCCAGTGTTAAAACAGAAGTTTAAGCCTGTGTAGTTTGTATCTTTCTCTTAACAGTTGCCACTTCAAAATTATAGTGAAAATCACTTGGTAAATATGGCATCCACCATCAGTGTGTTCTGAAGTACTTCTCCCCCTTGCCCCTTAATGAAAGAAGGTTCACTTGACAAGCAGTTTAGAAATGATACCTGTGGACTTATGTTGAATTGGCTAAAATTACATTAGCCAGTGATAAATCTAAATCTAATAAATGCCAATTTAATATCCCTTTCACCAAATCATACTACAAATACTGAAAAGCTGTGTGAAATATGATGATATATGGGTCAAGTGTGTGTTTTTCAATAAAACTCTTTAAATGTATAATAGTGTGTTTTGTGATCCTCTACTACTAAATAGAGCCCTTGAAAAGGAAGAAATACTTGAACCAAATTACTCTTACTTTGGAAGTCTATTGAGGCTATTTGTTTGAAGATGTAGATACAATAAAAAGATGAAAATAGAAGCATTTTGCTTTCTTGAGGAACATCTATTTATTAAGTGTACTCATGTTATTTGTGGTAGTTGTATAAAATTTACATATCATTATCTTTTTCTAGGGCAAATTTGTATAAAGTATGAGTGAACACAGTATCATTATGAATTTTTATCTTTTAAAATTACAAAATATATTTAAGTTCCTTAAATTTCTTTATGTTCATGTACTAAGTTTGCATACACCAAAGTTGTCATTCTTCTGCTAGGTGTTGCAAGATTTCTAGAAGCACAGATAGTCTTATTTAAACAATGATGACATAGAAATTATGTGGCAATGCATAATTATTAAAACATTTTTTATATTTGATTTTATATATTACCCTAATCGTAACCCTAACCCTAATACCATCACAAATAAGAGGAAGGCAGAGAGAGAGAGAGAGTACAGATGCTGAGGAAAAACTACATAGAAAAGAAGGCAACATGAAACCTGAGGTGGAGGTTAGAGTGGTCTTGCTGTAGCCTCAAGTCTGAGAATGCCAGCAGCCACCAGAAGCTGGAAAAGGTGAGGGGTGGATGGATTCTCCCATACAGCTTCTCGAGGGACTCCACCCTTCCCAATACCTTAGTTTCACCCAGTGTTGCAGATTTGGGGCTTCTGTCCTCCAGAATTGTGAGAGAATAAGTTTCTGTTGCTTAAAGCCACTCATTATGTGATAATTTGCTACAGGAAACTATCAGAAAGTAGAATTGCTGGATTCTATGATAAATATGTTTAGCATTTTGAGGAACAGCCAAACCATCTTCCACAGTAGTTGTACCATTTTACATTCCTACCATTATTGTCTGAGGGTTCCGATTTCTCCAAAACTCGTCAACACTTATTTTCTTTCCTTTCAATCATAGCTGTCCTAGTATGTGTGAATGTTATTATGATTTAGGTTTGTATTTCCCTAATGATTAAAGATGTTAAGTTTTTATGTGCTACTGGCCATTTGTGTGTGTGTGTGTGTGTGTGTGTGTTTATTTTCTTTACAGAAATGTCTATGCAGAGCTTTTGCCCATTTTTTAATTGGGTTAATTGTCTTTTTATTGTTGAGTTGTAAAATTTTATAATTTAAGTTCTTAAATTAGATGTATAATTCATTTTAGTTAATTTTAGTGTGTGGTATTAGGCATGGACACAAATCACTTTTACCATTTCTGAGCCATTCCCTCTCCCAGTATTTTTCCTGCTCGTTTTTTCTATCCTTTCCATGCAACTGCATGCACACTAGATGTTTCCACTCTACTACATATTTCTTATGATCTTTTCTGTTTTTTTTTTTTTTCCTATTTTTCCATTTGATCTTCAGTTTGGGTATTTTCTATTGATCTGTATTCAAGTTTACTAATACTGTCTTCTGGTACCCCTTGTCTGTTGTTCTGCTTATTCAATAAATTTTAATTGGACGTATTATTATTTTTTGATTCTGGAATTTCTATTTGACTCTTTTTTGTTTTTATTATTACATTTATTTGAAGTTCTTTTTTTGTATCCATTTTTGCATCTTTGTCTCTGTTTTATTTAACATAATAATCTTAAGGTCCTTGCCTGTTAAACCCAATATTTGAAGCAGTTCCTGCTTTCCATATATTTATCTGTTTATCACCTCTTTATTTTAGAATCTGTATTGGAAAAAAAGAGAAATCTCGAGTTTTGTTTTTTAGTGTGTAGCAACAGCTTGTGGTAAGAAGGGAAAGAATAGGACAGGTGCTGACCCTTTATTCAACTAGAAGCAAGGATTTGTTTTCCTGGGACTCTATATATGACATAAGGATTACTCTGGACAGATAGACTAGTAGCATTAAAGAAAGAGCAATATGACATAGGTGATGTCATACTGTCCAGACAGTCCACTGACTGTCCAGACAGTCCACTAACATACATGTCTTACCTACTAATTTAATATGTGGACATAGGTCCTGACTAAAGATCTTTGAAGAGTGATTAATTATCTTAATATTATAGCTGAGTAAGTATGGGTCAGATCTATGCTGTTTAGCATAAAGTATTAGTATGTATATTTTCATATAATTTGTAAATTATTTCTCTGTGTTTTGGCATTGATATATGATTAATAAGATATTTAGGCACATGAGTTAGTGACAAGCTTTTAGTTTTGTTCCTTAATAAATATGCCATTTTCCATACATTCATTATTTTTGCAGTAAGGTAAAAATATTCAGCTAGTAAATATTTGAGAGTTTTTTTTCTCTAAAGAATAAAGTATTAGCAAGTAAAAATGAACATTTATGTTTATTGTGTTAATCTGAATGGGTTCTCAAAATTGATTATGATCATGGTAATCCTATAATTATATGGTATTTATTTCCTCAGTTCCTATGTGCAGAGTATTTTTCTTCTTTAAGGTGTTTATTTTCTTTATTTTAAGAACACGACTTGATGAACTGAGAATGTTCTTAGAGAATGAGACCTGGGAACTTTGTCCTGTTAAGTCAAATTTCAGCATTTTGCAACTTCATGTAAGTTTTTCTTAAGAGCAGTGTGTCTTTTTGTCATCTTTTGATCTTTTTACTTTTTAAAAAAGCATATTAGCATTTAAAAAATTAGTGAAATTAAGTAACCATGATGTGTCTTCCTTTCTTGAAAATCGTTAGTGGTAAATCCTTTCAATAAGAGTGATCATTTCATGAGTATGAAAAATCCATCTATTTACAAAATACAGTTTACATTCTTCAGGAAAACTTTTTTCCCTAAGAAGAATTGCAGTTAAATTGGCCTTTTTTTCTTTCAAATTCAGAAAAGGGTATATTGCTATATTTAAAGTTTTCAGAAAGCTTTTAGTTATATTTTGGTACTTTTGAGTAAAAATGCTTATTTACATATGTAGAATATTTCTTTTCTTAAAGGGACTTAAATTATGCTAAGTCCTTTTTAATTATGCTAAGGCTCTTAAATTTGTACTACAATTCATAAATTTGCCTGTACTGAGACAGTGCCTCAGAAATAAAAGAGATACTTATGAAAAAAAACTTACCTAATTTTTATTAGTTAATTGGATTCCTTGAATCTCTATAGAATAAGGAATCTGTAAAAAAAAAAAAAGTCCTAAATAAAAAATTAAAGGTAAAATCAAAATGTTGATTTTACCTTTAATTGAAACACACTGCAAATATTTGTTTGAAATATTTTGTTATACAAATATCAAATATCAAAATGCAGCGCATATACTTAGATCCATGTGTTGAAAGTAGTATGTTCGGTTTTTGACTTTGAAAAGAATGGCTTTCTGTAATCAGTTTTCTTAGTCTGGATAAATGCAAAGACAACATGATTAGTTCTAGTGTGTTCCTTTCCTAATATTCAAATATTAAAAATACTGAAATGTGTTGGTAACAAATGTTTCAAAGACAACAAAATTAGCATTAATTTTAATTAACACTATCAAAATAATGTAATTAACATTAACAGAATCTACAGATTCTAATATAATGAAGATAATTTCTTAACATTATTTAGAATTGTAAGTTTAACATTAATTTTAGAATATATTTAAATAATTTTATTTGAATTTTTATTTAACTATCAAATTGTGAATGTCTACATACATACTTAGTATAAGAACTTATTTTAGAGGCACCTTGAAACATTTCTATTCAGGGAAGCATTATTTCCTTTAAAGGGGTTACCTTGAACACTGTGCACAACTTGTTGTTTACTAGATGCATGTTCCATATTCCTAGATGCATGTACTGTATTCTGTGGATACTTAAAAAAATTGTCTCATTAATTTATATTAACCCCTTGTTTATAAAATTATAAATTAGAAAAATAAATCGCATGATTCTTAGGTGTTACAGTGAATCTGATTTAAGGTGTCCTTGAAGTTTAGAAAGAAAAAGCACACATTCATAATTTAAAACTTAACAAGCCAATGTATCTTTTAGAAATTTAAGAATACCTTTTAATAATATCATTGGATCTTATAATAAGAATATTATTGAATATGAAATTTGAGATTAATCTTTAGATATAGAAAAATGTTGAATTTTTTGTGATAAATTATCAAACCAAAAATATAATTCAAATGAACTTTAAATATTATTTTAAAAGATAACTTTTTCTCTAGCTAGCTGTATAATCTTGAATTTAGCACTGAATCCCTTTAGAACATCTCAAGTTTCCTCATCTGGATAATGCATGATTTGAACCAAGTATTACAACTCTTTTAGCCCTGGCATTTATGATTCTCCCAATCTAGATTGTTCCTTTCATTTTACAGATGAAGAAATATAAGCATAGAGAAGCCAGGTGATATTCCCAATAGTATGTAAAAAGTTAATGGAATGTAATGGGTTAAATATCACCTGTGTTTTTGTTGTCTCCTTGTTGGTATATAAAGAAAAGTAAATGAAGGTTTACAGATATGTACACAACAAAGTAAGATATATACTTCATGCTTTATTATAGAATATCTTAAATGGTACAAGCATATGAGTAAGCAAAGTGTGTGACTTAATTCATTTTTATAAATAATTCTATTTGTTCAAACTGTATCCTGCTAGGACTTTTATTGCTACATTAAATTTTCTTTAAATGTCATTCAAATTTCTTAAGCTATTTAAAAAAAAAATCTGCAATTCCTTAAAGTCAACGCCAAAAGTAGCTTGATGCAGATAGCACTGATTTAAGTGATATAATTGACTGAGTTGTCATTAGGAAACATTTAAACTTGTCTTTCTAAGATTGTGATTTCAGACAACCTGTAAGATTTAAAAGCAGATTAGATCGTGATTTTTTCCCTGATTCACTCTACATTTACATTGATAGAATATGTTTATTACTTGAATTTTATTGTTTTTCCTAAAAGACATCTGGTTCCTTTTTTAATGTTTAGGAATTTAAATTCATGGAACAGTCTCGTTCCCCATCAGTTTCGCCTAGTAAGCAGCCAGTCTCATCTTCTTCGAAAACAGTTACCTTGTTTGAGCAATACTGTAGTGGTGGGAATCCATTTGAAATTCAGGCCAGCCACAAAGATGAAGAAACAGAAGATGTCTTGGCTTCTAATGGGGTATGTGATATTTCTAAAACATACTGTGAAAAGCAAGTTAGATTTATTTGAAAGTGTTTTAACCAATGAGGAAGGTAATTTGCTAGATTTATTTATCCACATACCAGCTACCTTTGTACGTACATCATATACTTACAATAGTACTTGTATAGGTAGCGACTTTTCAATACATTTCGTTGATGATGTCCTTCTGAACAATACATTTTGCCTTTATGCTTGCTTTATGTTCTTACCAGATTATGGGAGGGAATAAGTCATCTGCACTTTTTTTCTCAGCTCTACTCCTGGGTATCTAATCATTTTGTTCCATGTTCCTTTATCTGAGAGAGAGAGTAGTGTCTTTTCTAGTCACTTGGCAGGGATGTTTTTAAGATTTAGAAGTACATTGCTTTAGCAACATTTTGAGAAGTTCAAAAACAGTCTTAATAGTGTTTAGTGGAAAGAATTTTAAGTCTGGTAATAAGTATTGCCTTTATTGTTTATTAACTGTGTGACTCTTAGAAAATTATTTTGTGATTCTGAGTTATCCATTATTAACAGTGAGGAAAATTCTTGCTTCCCAATTGCCATCAAGGTATTCCAAAATATTTCACTTGGCAAAGGATGTTGTTTGATGCATCCTTCTAAGTGTCATAATTTCTAAATGAACTCACCATGATTTTTATTTTAGATTTGGTGAAGCCAGAGTGAAAATTGTTCAGATTTGACCTGAGAAAAATCTATTACATTTGTTTCTGTATTTAATTTTGGAATTTCTCTTTTGTTTACTTAACATGTATTTTTAAAACTACAACTAGGAAAATATACCATCATCATGTCTTATCAAGGACTTTAAATTATTTCACAGTAAGCCATATTTAAAACTATGGTTCTTTGGTGACATTTTGCCCTATATAGACTAAACTGAGAAGAATTAAAAGGCATTTCAGTTATTTTGAAATAATGTTTCCCTCTATAATGATTTGTGAATTTAAAAAATATAAATTAAAATTAGAAAATGAAAAAAATACATAAAAATTTTAAAATGCCCACACAGTATTTGATCCTTATTATTTGCATTAATTGTGTTCCATATGGTTGCTGTGAACACTTCAGATAGCACATGCTAAACCATTGCTTCTGTGGTTCATATAGAATTAAATTCCTGTGAGCTTCTAGTCGCAAAATACTCACCAACTCATCAATTCATGACCTTGTTTTATGTATGCTTCTATTAAAGACATCGTATGTAATATATGCTGTTGATTCATTAGCATTGAACTTGTGGCTGACAGCACTGTAACTTATGCCAAAGTGAAGCTTATCCAGCATAAGCGTTTTCTCTGTAAGGGAAATCACATCTGCCTTGTACTTAGGAACACTATAGAAGACTTCTGCACTGTCTTGAAATGGAAGCCATTCTAAACAAAGTCACCAACAAAAAGCATGGAAATATAAAATACTGAATAAACCATGATAAGGACAACTGTTTATGGTATAAGAGCAAAAAGAAAGCAGAGCATACCTTCAGCTGAAAATGTGTATATTTGATGACTCAGAGTTTGTGCCTCTGCACATGTCCATGAATAATCACAAAAGTCTCTTAAACATTGATTTGGAGCTTACAAATAAATTTTAGGCAAATTTGTAAGAATCTAATTAAATAATGAATACCCACTATACCATGTAATCATAAATCTCTGTTGTAATAACCAGGAAACCCTAGTTTGCATGAAATACTGATCTGTATATCACTGGAATCGAATTATTTATATGTATAGAAGAAGCCTACTTTGCTTTTTTTTGCAATTATTAATATGTGATCTAATCTTTTTAGATACAACTTAAGTCCTTGAGAACCTGAATCTAAATATGGCCTAACGAAATGCTTTTCCTTAATAGAACTTTAAAAAGTGGTTTGTTAAATTGTTTTCATTTTGTCATCATATTAGTTTCCTCAACTGTCAAATGAGATTAAACTTTCTCAGAATTGTTTTTAGACTCAGTGAGATAATTCATGACAGCAGATTGCATGCCGATGGGTTCAAAATAATAATTTTTGGCCAGATCTTAACCCTATTAATCGATAACAATAGTTTGATGATGATGATATTGCCACTGCTTTCTGTGCCTTTCGTGGTTTCCACTGTCCTTCCCCTTGCTGGCATTTGGCCATGGTAACATAATAGATGGTGAAAATGTTAGGAAGGTATACATCTTTTCAAGAGTAAACCAACCATGTTTGTCCTTGCTCTCAGTAGGTCCCTGGGTGTTGAACATAATGCCCTAAGCTGCTCTTGGAACTAAAGCTCATTGTAATGAATTAAATAGAATATATGTGTGTTGTATGTGTTTATTAACTGAGTTAGTACTTCCAAAGAGGTTGAGAATTGCACACTCAACCTCTTTATAATGAGTTAACAAATTGGATATAAGTTTGATGAAAATTCTAGATTGTTTATTAAAAAGAAAGAAAGAAAAATGTACTCTTCGTTTCTCTATTGAAGTCCAGTAAATAAAAAGAAAGAAAGAACACTTTGTTCCTCAGTTAAGGTTCAATGTTTTTTGTTTTTTGTTTTTTTTTAAAGAGAGAGAGAGAATTTTAATATTTATTTTTTAGTTTTTCGGCAGATACAACATCTTTGTTTGTATGTGGTGCTGAGGATAAAACTTGGGCCGCACGCATGCCAGGCGAGCGTGCTACTGCTTGAGCCACATCCCCAGCCCTCAGTGTTTCTTTTGTTGTTGTTTTTTGGTTTTTGGTTTTTTTTTTTTTTGTAAATGGAGATGTGATTTTGTTAGATAGTTACAAGCTTTTATAGGTATAATTTTTTTTTTCCATTTCTATTTAGCTGGATTAAGGAGGATGATAGAGAAGAAAATGAAAGGAGGATTCTTGATGGCAAAATTAAAGCTAAATTATTAAGAATTTACCTAGATAAACTATTTCTTATAAAATTGATGTACTGTTAATTATTTTGAAAGAACTCAAGAAAGGTTGCACTTTGTACTCACTGTTGTATTTTACTCTGTTCTCTTTAGTATGAATCTGATGAACAAGAAAAGAGTGCCTATCAGGAATATGACAGTGACAGTGATGTTCCTGAGGAACTCAAGCGAGATTATGTGGATGAGCAGACAGGAGATGCTCCTGTGAAAAGGTAATTGTTTAGGGTGTATGGTATTTAGCATTTAATGTTGTACTCTTGACATATTGAATTACCTTTAAAGGTCAAGAAAAAAAATAAAATAAAAATTTAGTGGTTATCACATCCTATGAAAAAAGTTAATGTATTTTAAAGAATGATTCCAAAAGACTGAAAATGTAGGTTTTCTTTTATATTCCATAACAGTAGATTTTCAAGAAAAAATATCTCTAAGAAAAATTCTACTTAGCAAAGCTTTATTTTGTTATTTCACAAATGAATTCATTTGACTATGAATTTGACTGTTACTATTTCAAAATAAAGAAAAAGAATATATCACATCAGGTAATTTTAAAAGGCTAAAAAAAGGTTTTAAACTAGTTTTTCTTAAAATTTACATAGCCCTTTTGACATTGTTTTTTGCAGAATGATTCTAATTCCTATTTTTTTAAATTTCACAAGACAATCTTTTTACAAATTTTTAAACAATATGAAATGAAAATGAAAATATTGGGCATAACCAAAGATCTTTTAATTTAGTGATCAACAGTTTTTACAAAAGAACAAAATCTTTAGATTTATAAAATCAGTGCTGCCTTTCGGGGCAGTACTTGCTTCACATAGATCAGAGAACCTCAGAGAGAAAATGGCCATTATTTTCTTTGTGGTGTTTTTGCCTCAATCTAGTAAATACAGCAGGTCTCTACTTATTTTCTGGTGTTTCCAGTTCTGTATATGGACCTTCTATTAAGGTTTTCTATTAGTGGTTGAGTTTTGTTTTGTGACCAACTATCTTCTTTTCAGATAGGCAGAGTGAATAGTGATTCTCTGGTATTTTCAGATGCAAGGGTTTTACACTAAATGTTCAGGTAATAGGAAGTATTGTTCTTATTACAGATAAGACCTTTACTGATGATTTTATAGAAGGCAGACAATATGATAATTATATTAGAAATTTTTTTACCTCCTCCCAGTTAAATGTGCCTGATTTTTATTTATTGATATTATTAACATCAGAAATTTAGCAAAACACAAATGTTCTTTTCTTAAATAATAGATTTAAGGGACTGGGGATTGGTGTAGTGTTAGGTGCCATGTGTGTGATCCTGGTTTTAATCCCCAGTACTGCAACAACAAAAGGACTTAAATGATAGATTTAAGTACACTCTTCCTTACTCTTAAACCTCATGATTTCTAGATACTTGATTAACTTGAAACACTGACTGAAATAATTATCTCCTTAAAAGTGAGCAAGTCATGTAGTTGTAGATATATTAATTGGGAAAATTTATTTGTATGGGTTTTTATGTATGTACTGAATTTCTTCACTAGATATGTTTTAAGTATAGTTTGGCCAAAATGAAAGCTCTATTAAGTTGAAATAAATGACTAAAATAGAGTCACTTGTTCACGTATGTATACCTCTATTTTTGGTAGTTAATGCCGACTCCTAAACCCTATAACCTACCCATAAGAAGTTTGAGTCATGTGAATTACTGAAGTCAGTTGGTTAGCAGTTATTATCAATTCTAACTTCTCAGTTTCCCTTGAATATATTAATTTTCCTGTCCTAGGATGTAATGACCATCCTGTATCATGCCAAAATCATCTCTGTACCAGATTATTCAATCATCTTTCTAACCTTGGCTTTATAGAGTCTTACCTCCTTCCATTTCATTCTTAATATGAATTTAGATTTTATTTCTTAGATACAAATTTAATCATGCCATTTTCCTGGTTAAAGTTTTTATTGGTTTACTACTGCATTCATGATAGGGTTCATACTATTTAGGTTTGATTGCTTTCAGTTATCTTCTCTGTGCTTACCTCTTTTCCTGTCACTTTTCTGTCTGCTACAAGCTACTATCGTGGACTCCAGTACTTCTCTCAGCATACAGTATTCTCACTCCCTCTGCCTCATTACTTGCTGTCCTTTGTTTTCTGCACTTGCCATATGACTTCTGCTTTTCCTTTGTATCTAGTGCAGCCTCTCTACCCCAACATTGCCATCATACTTTATATTTTATTCTAAGGAGGGTATTTTTTTTCCCTAATTTTCTGCAATCAGGAAAGTTAGTAAATTTGTACCTATGTATATAATTTCCCTAGAAAATCTGCTTTTTAAGTCATGTAGCTTTTTATTAATGGTTGATAATTTTGTTTTAGAATCAAAGAAATGCATGAAGAGTACTTATATTTCTCTGCTTATTTATTTATCTTTGTATCTGTACTGTGAGTTCATCTGAAACATGGTGAGAATTTCAGTGAGTAATTAGTGAATGAAAGCTAGATGCTAAACTGAATAGCTTATTGGTTTCTTACTTGATAATTCTAATTGAGACTCTTGTTTTTCTGTATTAAGTGTTTCTCGAGAAACCCTAAAAAGTCGGAAGAAATCAGATTACAGTCTAAATAAAGTGAACGCACCCATCTTAACAAATACGACGTTGAATGTAATAAGGCTTGTTGGTAAGTAGCTACCCCTTTTGATTAAAAAAAAAATTATACCAGTTAAATTGGTTTGCTTTTGTTACTGAATAATTTTTACTTGAAGTTTTCATTGTATGATAACTGCAGTACTCCATGCAGCAAGAGATTTGAGATATCTCATATGTCAATGCTTTTCATTTTAAATGTTCCAAATAGTAGGATACTAATTTTAATGTTAGTTTTTTCATTAACAACTTGTTAAATCTTTGCATCTTCTAAATCTTTCTAAAATATTCCTGTTAATGGAAATGTAATAAAAATTATATAGTTGAGTTAGAGGTACATATAGGATGCTGATAGTACCATTTGCACATTTACACATTGTTTTTCTACTTAATTGTTTCATAGATCTTCACAGCCTTCCTTTCAGATAGGCAGAGTGAATAGTGATCCTCTGGTATTTTCAAATGCAAGAGTTTTACAAACTAAATGTTCAGATAATAGGAAGTATTGTTCTTATTGCAGATAAGACCTTTACTGATGATTTTATAAAAGGCAGACAATATGAAGAAATTCCTTTTTAAATATGCAGGTTTGAAGGTTATGTGGATTTTTTTAATGTCAGTGTTTAAATATCTTACATTCTCTCAGCCTTTATATTTCACATATAGGTCTGTACATTTGACAAATTAAGTTATAGAGTTGTCTTCTCACATTGCCATCTATACCATTCAGGAACTTTAGTGGTTTTCTGTTAAAAAAAAAAAAAATCAGTTTTCTATTTACAAAATTGGAATTTACCAGTGATCTTATTTGATTAATCTTAGCTTTGTTGAAATGGTCTGTGTTCTTTAATATAAATTCCAAATTTCATTAATGTTATGATGAAATGTACAAAATGCTTTAGTCCTGCTTTTTTTAGAGAAAATATGGAACAGTAATAATGAATTGAGAGGAAAAGAAATGGTATGCATTTTCATGGCACACAGAAAAATAACAGATTCTTAAAAGCTATTCTATAGCTAATTATTGTCAGGGAAATTATCTTTTCTTCTTTTGTCCAAGAGACCTAACTGAGCAGTATCATGAATAATTCTTGAGAATTTATAGAATCAGAATTGGAAGGGTGCTTGCTGAGAGGTCATCTGGTATAAGTTACCACAAAATAAGGTTTTCTTTCAATAATGTCTGTAATACATGATGGCCATCAAGCTTTTGTTTCATGACTCATAGTCTCTCAAAGCATATTATTTTGCAAGACTACTTATTTTTCTATTAGACCAATTTAATTGCTAGAAATCTCTTCCCTATGGTAAATCAAAGTTTGTCCCTTTCTAATTCTATAGTTAGTTTTGCCCTTCAAACACAAAGAGTGAGTCAGTGCTTTATTTCCTCCTGTTCTTTTATTTCATTACTGTCCAGGTGTGTGATGGTAGTGATCCTGTGTCTCCTTTCCTCATATCTCTCGTCCCCAATCCATTTTCAGACTCAGTGCACACAGTTCCTTGATCTGGTCCTCAGAGATGGAAATTCCAAACTTTTCTGAATCCTTATCATGCTCCTTAGCCTAGTTTACATTTAGAATTTTTAAGTGTCTGAACATAGTACTAAAAATGTAGTCTGTGTACTTTTGCTGATTATATTGAAGTAGCAAACAGCCCTGACACATCAGTAGCTTTCACCCACAGGGTGAAAAAAACTATGCTTCTGCGCATAAAGTCAAGGGAAGTGAGCAGGAATGTAAAATGTTCTTACAGGGAATGGGGAGAGCAGATAATTGGGGGAAATGATACAATTGGCCACATCTATGTAGTTGTTTGTATTTTTTAGCCTAGTTCAGAAGAGACTAGAGGTAGTTATGCTGCTTTTTAGTCTAAAAGGGTATATAGTCATTAGAATCGAATCAAATACAAGGCTAACAGATTGAGGACTAGGAGGATATCATGTTATGTTTAGATAAATGCAAGCATCAAATGCAGCTCTTAATTTCTCAGTAGGCATAAAGAATTTGAAAAAGGAAAGTATTCTGCTAATCTTGTTATATAAAAGGATTTTTTATCTTAGTTAATGGTAAAAAATATGTTCCTGATGCTAAATTCAAAAGGTACTACAGCATATTTGTATATAAGGATTATTGATTAACATAGTAGACATTGTTTTTTAACAATGGATTTATAGAAATTGAGAAAAGCCACATTCTATGGCCCTTGATATATCATGCTAGAAAGTAGGGCACAATCCTGAATTAAACCTTGCTTAGAAGAGAGAGTTTGACCATTTTAATTTTAACCGTCTGCACCACTGTGTGTTCTAGAGTTGTAATTTGGAACCAGTGTTAAGTGTGATCATTTAACTGGACCATCTTCTCTTTAGCACTAGCTTGAGGTGCTGCCTTTAGCCTCCACACCCCTTTCCACCCACTACACACATTGATGCCCTTCACTTTCTGTCTCCCTGGAATGTCTTTATCTTCATTTTGAAATAGGTTTATAAAGTATAATTTGAAGGGACCATTCACTCAGGGGTCTCCAGCTAGTAAAATGCACTCTTCTATCCCCTGTTGTTATTGCCCTGAGGAGCATGAAGATTCTAAAAGGCAAAGGCAGTGCCTCTTCTCACCAGTGGAGAAGTACAGTTATGTAAGTAAGATAAATTTTTGGTGCCCAGGAAGATGAATGGAATGATTATTGACTAGTTGGGAGACACATTGTAACGCATGGAAAGCATATTCAAAACATCATTTTCAAGTATTATTTACTAGGCAGATAATTAGAGAGATTAAACAAAAGAGTGTTTCTAGGGTCAGCCAGCTCCAGGTGGTATCTAAATCTGTTAGAAAGGCTCAGAGAACCTTTCCACCGGTGCTGAGGACTAATCAGAATGTGATCTTGTATAAAGAAAAAAATCCCATCAAGCCTGATAAGTGCCAGTGGAGCAGAGGAATTTGAAGTGTCAGCATTAAAATAGCTTTGGTATTCAAGATTCTTTCTCCTAGAGGCTACTGTTCCTTGACATCTCTGATAGGTCTAAGTGGGAGGAGATAGGTAGCCAAAGCTCAGGCTTATAACAACTTAATGCAAAAAAATGCTTTGGTAGCTAGAATATACACACTGGCACATACATCAGTACTTTAAAATGAAAGAAGATAAATTTGTGAGATTTTATAAATACAGGACAAGATTGATGAATTAGTTATGAGGAATCACTCTTAAATTTTATGTTTGTATAATTGACCACTTAACACGCCATAACGGAGAAAAAGAAAGAAGAGGAAAGCCAGGTTTGGGGAGCTGCTGATGGAATTAGATTTTGGACATATAGAGGTACCAAATGAGAAATAAGTAGAAATACTCTGTAGGTAAGGTAAGTTAGATAATTATTGAGTCATTGATTTAAATATTAAAACCATGTTAGTGGGTGAGTTTGCTTTGGCAGTAACTTTTAACCTTTTGGGCTCATAATTGTTTGGAAAGAAGCACTACCATCCCATAGTACATATAAGCAACTGAACAGGAGATAGCAAAGCAGAGAAACCTAGGGAACAACAGTGGATATGGATATATTGAAGGGGCAGAAAGCAAGAGAAACCAGTACAGGAGAATCTGAATGAATGGTAGAGAGACAGGAAAAAAATTAGGAGGTAAAGAAAAGATCTTGAAAACCAAAGGGTAAGAGCCTATCCAGAAGGAAGAAAAGCCGGCTTGATCAGTCTTTTTATAATGATTTAAGCCACTGATTCTCAAAATTGCAATGTGCATCAAAGTCACCTAGAGGACCTATAGGAATATAGTTTGCATCTAATTCAGTAGGTCTGAGGTTTAACCTGAGAAAACTTGTATTTTAACAACTTCTGGATGATGTTGATGAAATTGGGCCAGGGAACAAATTGAAAATCATTGATTTCTTTGTTTTCATAATTAGAATGTTAAACAATGTGTGCTTAAATAACAAGAAAATAATTCAAGTGGTTGTTTCTTTCGTTTTTTACAAATGTAAGTAATTATATCAATTGTTTTCAAAATAATGTATTTCAGATATTTGGATCAAGTTATAAAGTTCAGTGAAATCATAAGTGTAATATTATAAAATTGTGTCAATACTTTTTCATTTAAAAAATTTAAAACCTTGTTATAAGATTAAATTAAAAATTATTAGAGACTTTTCAGATGTGACATTTATAGAAAAAAATCTCTCACTCTTTAGGTTACATTTCAATATTGTATTAATATTATAATTACAGTAATAAGATAATGTTACTATAATTGTATATTTATTTTTTCAAGCAGTATTAAAATATTTTTGGTTTCTAGCTGTGTATAAACAACATTATGTTTTGAGAGGATGATCTAAAAAGTGCAATCCCTTAGTACATGTCATAAAAAAATGGTATTGGAGGTTTATGGAGCTAAGGTATAATAATAATAATAATAATCAAACAATAGAATAAAAATTGGCAGCCAAGCACTTAGGTAATATAATGGACCTGTTCATTTTTCACTTCAGTCTTCAGTAGCTTTTCTAAATTGCCAAGCTGGACTCTTTTCCTTCTTTTCCTTCATGCCTCATTTATATTGTTTCCAGTTTGCCTTTATATATATATATATATATATACATATGCTGTTACACCTTTATAAGTATTTATGTCCATTGATGATTTCTTGGAGTAGTGCAACGTAACAAGAATAATGAACATTTTTCCAGCTCAGTTTCTGTTTTTTGCTCTCGCCTCACCCGACTTTAAACTCCTAGAGATGAGACAAGAGTTGATCATTTTTTGCAGCATCTGTTTATAGCACTCAGCCAATTATTATTTTTTTTTTTTACTTTTGTAAGTTCCTAGTGTGAGTTGGACTGACAAACCTTAATTTTTAAAACCTTGACTGTTGGAGAAACCCCTTTTCCTCTCTTGTCACGTTGCTCAAACAGATTAAATTTCCCCACACTTCCAGTGCTTCTCTTCACCTGTGTATTCCCTCCTCCACTCAGGAGGCGCAGCCAGCTGACTCAAGAACCCAGAATTACTCTGGGCCACCTTCCCTGTGATAACCGCACTCCTTCTTATACCTCTTGCTGATGAGTTAGCTAAGGCAGCCCACTGTTCTTTCTTTCTCTGTGTCTAGTCCCTATCCATGCTGTTATTTGGTTGGTTTCTTTGCCAGTCTCTTTGTTGTCTCTTCCCCATCTGGACTTGGTTATGAGAGAGTTAAACAGTGTTGCCCCTGTGAAGTTTTTCCTCATATCTGTTTTAGGTTGGGTTCCCTTTTTGTAACATCCCATACTTCTCCCTGTTGAATTCATCATAATTATAGTTTTCTTTTGTTTTTGTTGTTGTTGTTGTTAGTTGTCAATGAACCTTTATTTATTTATATGTGGTGCTGAGAAATGAACCCAGTGCCTTACACATGCTAGGCAAGTGCTGTACCACTGTACTATGACCCCAGCCCCATAATTTTCTTAAGATAATAGTTGTAACTGCAGTTGCTTAGCTATGTATCTGTCATATGCTGTCTAAATGTTTCACACGTATTTTCTCATGAATTCTTCACAACATCCTTTTTACACAACAAATAACAGAAGTTCAGAGATAGAATTTGACTTTATGACACATCTGGTAAGTGGGAAAGTATAGGCTCGCTCATCCTAGAGCTAGTAAGTTCTTAACTTTCATGCTTCACTCTCAGTGGAGGAAATCATGAATATTAAATCTCATTCCTGAACAAAGCTAATTATTCATGGATCAGAAAGGATATCACACAGGCTGGTTGGAGGAAGGAAGGACCTCTTGCAGTGGATAATCTGGGAAGAGATGTCTGTCCTGGTTATCTGGGCTGGATGAGGTAACTCTCTTCAGTGAGCATCAGAACTACATCCTAAACTGCTGGATGCATATTTTAAACCAGGCAGGCTCACTTCAGCACTGTATATTTATATTTTTATCAAGGTAGTTTATCTCACAATAATAAGTCTACTAAGGAAGAACTTGTAAAGAAAAGCAAGAGACACTTGTCTCACTGCTTCCTGGAAACAGTGTGGAGGTTATTTTTGGGATCTGTTTTTCTTCCAGTTATTTCCCAGGAAAGGATGGTGAGAGGTAAATGTTTTGAATTCATATCAGTCTGAAAAACATCTTCATTCTGCTGTTTGGTTTGAATGACAGTTTATCTGTGGAAATTATTTTCTTTAGAACTTTGAAACTTCTAAGTATTCTAGTTGTTATATTATAGTTGAATTTCTTTCTACTCCCCCTGCCCCCGGCCCCATCTCTTTCTCTCTGAAAGCTTTTATTATTTTCTTTCCCCCTTGACATTCTCAAATTCTATGTTGATATGCTGGGTGTGAGTTCTTTTTTAATAAGTATGTTCAGTAGTTTGTGGGCTCTCAGTCTCAGGGCTCCTATGTTCCTTATGACTGATACTAGTATTTCTTTGATAATTGCCACCTATTTTATTTGTTCTCATTCTCTCTCACTGTCTCTCCTTTATTCAAGTGTTTAGTCTCTTAAATTGGTCCTTTTTGTCTTATTTTCTCTGATATTTTCTGTATTCTTGTTTTTTCTTGACCCTTTTTGGAAACTTCTTTGTGACCCTTTTATTTAATTTTTTTATTTTAAAAATGATATTTTTAATCTTTAAGAGCCATATTCTTTTTTTTAATATTCTAGTGGTATAGGGTATTATATAATTATCGCGTCTCTCTTCTTTAGCTTGAATTATTTTGCTTTCTCTGTGATCAGCTTCTCTTTTTACTCTCATGCTCCAGGTTTTCTTATGCACTTGACTATTTTTTAAAAATTTTTTATGTATATTTAAGATAAAGGCCTACATAGCTATTGTAGGTCTCTTCTTCTGTGTAATTAGATCTGTGTCTGAGCTGGCTCTTTCTCCTCAATAGGAATTCTGATTGGGTAGGTTTGGTGGCATAGGACAAGACTGGGGTACTTACTGGCAGTCTTTACTTTATGGTGAAAGAACCCCAAAATCCCAGAATGAGTTAGACTTTAGTCTCTGTTGCCAATATCCAATCTAAAAGCCTAAGCTTTTGTAATTTATTATGAAATTTTAAAGTTTGTTTATTTAATTTTTGTGTGTGCGTGAGGTTAGTTTGCTTTATATACTTTTTGAGAGAGGAGCCCTAAAGTCTTTTCTTCTCATTTTTTGTTTTTTGGTGGGGGTTGGGGGTAGCAGGGATTAAACTCAGGGGCACTCAACTACTGAGCCACATCCCTAGCCCTATTTTGTATCTTATTTAGAGACAGGATCTCACTGAGTTGCTGAGTTGCTTAGCGCCTCACTTTTGCTGAGACTGGCTTTGAACTCGTGATCCTCTTGCCTTGGCCTCCTGAGCTGCTGGGATTACAGGCATGTGCCACCATACCGGCTTGTTTTTGTTTTTGTCTGTGGGTAAATTGTAGCAGCCTATGCCTCTATCTGCTAGAGGGGGGCTAGGGCTAGGGCTGGGGCAATATAGACTGATGCTGTCAGTCCTACATGGGACCTGCCATTTCATCCTTTTCAGCCCCATTTTTTACTCTTACTATATCAACTTGATTCTAAGCAGTCACTCCTCTATGAGTAGCTTCCATGTCCTCTATGTCCTTGTTATGGTTAAATAGCTTCTTTATATTTTCCAACAACCTGTTCCTATCCATGGTCAGCCATCTAAAACAGGGTTTAACAAACTAGCATGTAGGCCAGAGTCGGGCTGGCTGCCTTTTCTGGTAAACAGAGTTTTATTAGGATACAATCATGCTCATGTCTTTACTCCCTTTCTGTGGCTGCTTGTCCTACAGTGGCAGGGCTAAGTAATCAAAGCAGAGAGCAGCAGAGCCACAGAGACTGTGTGGTATGCAGAGCCAGAAATATCTGTTTGGTTTTATACAGAAAGGATTTGCCAACCCCTGTTCTAGAAATGTTTTTAGATTTCTCCTTTTTTTCTGTCCTTGCCTTTTCATCCTCTTCTCAGATCTGAGCTCAATTCATTTTAAAATCCTCTAATTGAGTAAGATCTGAGAAGAACTGCTCTCTGCCTGTTTACTCCCTTGGCCTGAATAGACAATCTTCATTCTCATGCACTTTAATACACTGGCAGCCTCCTCCTTGATCACCACCTTCCAGGCATAACCTTGTAAGGTATGAGAGCAGCAGGGACTTTGTGTCCTTGTACCTTAACACAAAGCCAGATATGTAGAAAGTCTTCAAAAAGTGTTTGTTGAATGAATAAATATTATTTTTAAATTTTATTTTCACAGGGAATCATTTTTTTTATTTTGAATGTACATTTAAAATAGCCTTTACCAAAAAAGTTAAATAGCCTTTACTTATTCATAATTCATTTTCATATCTTTTCTCAAGATTAAGTATCTGAGCAATGATTTATCTTACTAGAAATGAAGAGGAATTGTGTATTCTGGATATGTATCAGCTCAGTTATTTGCATTCTACTTTGTCTATTTTTCTTGTACTGTTTAAAATATTTTTCTGTTTTTTTCTTCACAATGTTACATTGTTAAATGTGTTAACTAGTTGTAGTGTAGGTAACTATGTTTGTATTTGAGGAAATAATAGCATAATTATCCAGAATGTTCTAGGAGCATATCTTTCAAATATTTTAAAATGTTGATTATTTTTAAAATTTCAGAACACACAAACTAATTGGGAAAGATGACTCTAAAACAAAAGATTTATAAATAGGAATAAGACTGGAATATGAGTTGAAAGATCTTACTTTATTTTGATATGTACTTGTATTTGAGTTTCTCTTTATAACCATCTGTTACTTAGGATTGTCTGTCACATAAATTAAGACACATGTACTGAGGTAAAGAAATGGTTTTGATAGTAAATTTTTCATTTCTTCTACTGCAGTTAATGTATTTTCTTCTGAATTATGCTATCTTCAATAGTGCCAATTTAAAATTTATAACTACAAGTTATATGAAGTTGAGCTAGCACCTGAATTATTTGGAAATTAAGTAAATGGCCTGTTTAAAATTTAATTGTTTTAGAAGAAGGTATAGAATATTTTTAATAGATAGATTTCTTTCCCTATATTATGGAAGGGAACAAAATAAAATAGAATTAAGGACTTGTAGTTGTTCTTTGGTTCAGCCCATCTATCATGTACCCTTAAAATACAGTAGCAAGTTTATAAATATAGATATTTGGTTTAAATTTTTTTTCTTGTGACTATCTGATTATATGTTTAGAGAAAGAATAGAATATTGGCATCTCCCAAAGGAAGGAATGAGGAGCATATATTCTTGATACTTTGAGGGTATAAAGAAATGTTCTTTGTCTCTGACACAAGATTTCAGCAGGACTAGAGTTGAAAAGAAGGGAGAGTGGCTGTGTCCTCTTTTCTCTTGCCGTTTTACATCTGTTGTGTGTGTGTAAGATTATGAAAGCTCTTTTTCTTATGTATGTTGTATTTTACTTTATTACACTTAAACATTTCTAGAATTTCCTAGAAAAGAGGAACTATGTTGTTTGTAGAGCATCTTTTGAGGTAGAGTATGGGAGTTCTGTAAAAAATTGACAAAATTTGTAAAATATAATAATGGGTAGGTATCATTCATCAGTGCTGTCCAGTAGAACTTTCCAGTATGTTGGGACTGTTTATAATTTCTGCTGGTAATGTAGTAGCCACCAGCCACATGTGACCACTGAATACTTGAAACAAGGCTCATGTGACCAAGGAGGCAGTATTTCATTTTATTTAAATATTTGAGGATAATACTTTATTCTTTTTTATCATTATATTAGAATTATAAAGTATCAGGTATTTTATTTCATTTAATTTTGGACTTTTTTTTCATTTCAGGGAAATATATGCAGATGATGAACATTCTTAAGCCTATTGCCTTTGATGTTATCCATTTCATGTCTCAGCTATTTGATTATTACTTATATGCAATATATACCTTTTTTGGCCGGAATGATTCAGTAAGTCAACCTTTGGAGAGAAAATGCTTATTTTAAAATTTATTTATTTTTTAAATAAAAAATGTTTATTCTTATATAACATGACATTCTTAGATAACATTATTTTGAAGATTATGTTGGTTTCAAATTATTAATATCAGCTTTCTGTCTGCCTGTTTCCTTATTTAAATATTAATTTTAAGCTTTGATATGATAACCATATTGTATGCTATTCAAATTTTTGGCAGAAAAAATATAATATCTGTTTCTAATCTGGACATATTTCTCAATGAAACATGTTCAGGTTACTTTGTATATATTTACTACATATTCAATGAGACTTTTTAAATGTTGACTAACAACTTTAGCAGTTGGATAGGTAAACTTTTCTAATACATTTTAAAGGTAATAACAAGTATTTATTAAAATAATTGAAGTTTTGTTTAATTGAACCATCTGACTGCTAGAGGTAATGTTTCTTACATCTCCTTTTTGGGTTCCCAAAACTATTATTATTTTTCTACTCCTAGTGGAGTATTATTTTTCTACTCTTAAATGAGAATACCATGATATTTGAACAAATCTCATGCTTGGAAATTATTATGTGGTTGCATAGATGTTTGACAGTTTTCCGTTTAAGAACATCCCACTGGGTCATAGGGATATACCATAATAGCAACTTTTCTAATATCATGTTTCCTTTTCAAAAACATGTAAGTTTTAATGTATAATTAACATTCATCATATTAATATTCATATCCAATGATCACAAGTGTATCAAAGAGATGATCTTTTTATATAGGATTTGAATTTCCTATGTTCCTAATTTTGACAATTGTTCTTTAGAAAGAATGCTAATATAATGAGAGATAAAGTGTTGCTGCAGAATTTATGTTACTTAAAAATGAGTACTAATTATCACTGAATTTGGAAACTCACTAAATAAATGTTAACAGAGGAAGACATTATAGGGTTTTAGCTAAGTATCAGAAACTTTCAGTCTTCTACAGAGTCTTTACTCTGTCTTCCGAATTATTCCTCCAGACTAGTGCTGTCCTAGAGATTTTGCAGTAATTGGGAATGTTCTGTGTTTGCATTGCCCAGTGTGGTAGCTGCCTATGGCGTTTGAGTACTCAAAGTGTCACTGATGTGACTGAGGATCTGAATTCTTAATTGTATCTAATTTTAGTTAATTTATTTTTAGATAATAGCCACATGTGACTATTGACTACCATATTGTACAGAACAGTTTGGGACAATATTATTGATAAAATGTGCTACAATAGCATCATTTAAAATCTCTTGGCTATCTAATTGGTGTGGGACATGACTTTCCACCTTATTTTGTACTGGAGTGAATTTGTTTGCAGTGGGGCTCATTAGAACCTGAGAAGGTTGGTGGAGTGTTGTTAGGTGCTTAATGGAAAATATGTTGAATGCATTTTCAGTTATATAAGACTCAACACAAAGTAATTACATTGAAACAGATAACCGTTAGGAGATTTTAACAGTGGTATCTGCCCTTAGGTTATATTACGAATAGTTTGCTTTATGTGAGCCAATATAAAATATCTGTATGAGTAAGTATGCATGAGTAAATATAGCGTTTTCTGTTCCTCTTTCTTTCACTTATTTATTTATTTATTGTACTTGGGACTGAACTCAGGAGTGTTCTACCACTGAGCTACCTTCCCAGCCCTTATTTTTTTATTTTGTGACAGGGTCTTACTAAGTTGCTGAGGCTAGCCTCGAAATTACAGTCCTTCTGCCCTAGCCTCCTGGAATAGCGGGGTTACGGGTGTGCACTACTGTACCTGGTTTACTTGTACTTTTTAAGAACGGCCTTTTCCATTTTAGATTACATTTATTAATACTAACTTTTAGCTACAAAGTAAATATTGAAAATATGAACATTTTCAAACAGAATAGCTTAAAATTTGAACCTACTATTTTTGATTCTGCAAAATTAAAAAAAAAATACTCAAGCAATGACTGAATCTTTATGAAAGGGTTTTTTCTGAACAAATTTATAAAAATAAATAGTCCATTTCCCTCCTCTGCCTGTATTTTGCTTTATTAGTTTTTGTTGGTTTGTTTTATTTTGTTTTCTTTGTCAGATTATATTCTTCTTAACTATTTTAAATCACTTTTGGAGGAAGACAATCTCTAAATGAAAAACACAAGTTAGCACATGTATGCATACAATGTTGAAGAATAGTTTTGATTTCTTAAGAGAATAAGCTTTTCAAGCCCATTCCTAGAAATTCCCATATTTATAAAAACAACTACATACTCCAGATTGCCTCCAAATAACATTCACTAAATTGCTTTATTAACTGTTAAGTTTTCATTGGTAGGAAAGGAGTGAAAGAATCAGATGGTAGGTGGAATAGAAAGAACAAGTATGTACTTGCACTTGCTTCTCTCCCAGAAGAAAGGGACTACTGTGAGTGAATTTAGTTGGATGCTCCTTGAGGAATTATAAGCATATTTTCCTGGGTGTTCTGGTTTTTAGAAAATCATTGGCGGTAGGTGGGGGGCACTGCATGCATTAATCCAGAGATTTCCTCCTGTTGACACTAATTCTTCCAGAAGCTCTGGCTCCTCACTGAACTACACCATGCTTTATTTTATATCTAATCCATTAAATTCTGTTGTAATAATGTCACTCTTAGTATTTCTTCATCTTGCCTTGCCTCAGGCTTTCCATTCTTCTCTTGAGTTACATTTTCCTTGGTCTTAACTGTGCTCTTATGAAGACCAGTCATTTTGTAGCTTACCTTCACACACTACTAAGCACAAAGTGGAAAATAGGTGCCCAGGGCTCAGTGTACTAATGATTTGCTTTTCAAGTAGGTGTTAGGAGGGTTCTTGACAACAGTTTGTAAGCCTGAATAAATTTAATTACCTTTTATTAATAAAACTGTTTCCCTGTAGAGTAGTCTGTGATTGACTATTTAAACTTCAAGGAAATTATTTCACTTCCAGGTATGAGAGACTGAGACCTTACTGGATGATATTTTCTATAGAAAATAACTATAAAAACCTGGATGTTATTCAAAAGCCAATTGTTTGAGCATTCTGGAGAGTAAGCAAAAGAAGCAAATAGACTGGTGGGGAGTTCATGTTAATGTAAAGGGAGGAGAAAGGGGAGCTATATGAATAAACCCCATGCCTATGGCTTTTACCCAGGGCTTAGTGAAGTCCATGTGGCACATAAGTGGAGATAAGCCTGAGAAACCCTGCATCTTCACTGCACTTGGTGACTAGAAAAGTAGATCCAGGAAACCAGGGATACTGTTAAGAGTGGAGGAAACTGAGAAGGGAAGTAGCTATAGAAGAGATGATTACATTCACCTTACTTATATTTGACTAATCCATGAACCATTGTTTTTGTAGAACAGAGTAACTACAACCTACTCAAAGAAAAAGATCTGAATAGATGGGCTGGAGTTGTAGCTCAGTGGTGGAATGCTGGCCTAGCACATGTAAGGCAGTGGGTTCGAACCTCAGCACTACATAAAAAAATAAATAAAACATACTGTGTCCATCTACAACTAAAAATATATTTTTAAAAATGATCTGAACAGAAACAAAGCTGCTGCGTAAGACAGTTTATAGTTAAGCCCAGCCAAGAAAATCACATACTGAAAATAAAGGAAATATTAATTATGGGAGAAGAAAAAACAAAGTCTAGAATATTCAGATGCATAAATCAAAAAAGTGGAGCAGATAGTTAAGTAAAATCTAACTAAATAAAAAAAATCTAATCTGATGCCAAGATATTAGAATTAAGAAAGGCTTAATGTCAGTGAAGTACGACTTTGACTGTCTTTAATGAAGTAAAAAAGAACATGTTTTAAATGCATGAGCAAGTCAGCAGAGAATTAAGTTCTAATAGTGACAGTAATAAAAAAAAAATAAAAGTGACATCTTAGAGCTGAAAATACAATTTCAAAAAATGGAAAAAAAATGATGAATGTACTTAATAACTAAATAGACATGAAAGAAGACATGTGAACTTGAAGAGAAGTCAATAGATATTATTCCAAGTAAGAATATAAAGAATTATTGGGAAGTAGAAATCTACATATAATGGTAGATACAGATCCAACTAATGATTTCATCTCATGTTAATAGACCAGACATTTAATCTGTCTGATTGGACAGATTAAAAACAAAGCCCTCACTTAAAAATAATAACATACCTTAAATGTTAAAATGAAAAAAAAGCCCACATAGGTTAAAAACAAATGGATAGAAAAAGATATGCCATATAAATATCAAGCATAAAAAAGCTTTAGTGAATATATTAATCTCAGGTAAACTAGATCTGCAGATAAAATGTATTATCAGAGTAATAATGATATAAGCATCAATTCAAGAAAAATATGATGATATAAATGTGAAGCACCTGATAACAGCTTCAAAATAGATAAAACAATAATTGATAGAATTAAAGGGAAAATAAAATTCAACCATAGCTGGAGATTTTAAGAGCAAACAATAACTAATATAGTAAAATAGACAAAATCAGCAAATACTTAGATTTGAACAGTATCATCAACCATAATGACTTAATTGATACATGTGGGACAACATATCAAACTGACAGAAAAATGACAGGATAAATATTCTTTTCCAGTGCCTATGAAAGTAGATTTTACAAAAGTAGATAAAAGTATCTACTTTTATCAAGGTAGATCATATTCTGGGCCATAGACATATCCTAATATTTTTTTTTAAATTGAAACAATGCATAGCATGTTATTCAATGACAATGAGTTAAGTTAGAAATCCATAACAATAAGATAACTAGGGCTGGAGATGTAGCTCAGAGGTACAGTGCTTGCCTATGTGCACAAGGCCTTGGGCAATCCCAAGCATATCGCATCTCTCTCTCTCTCTCTCTCTCTCTCTCTCTCTTTCACACACACACACACACACTTCTAAATATTTCAAAATTAAACAGCACACTTTCAAATAATTGGGGCAAAGAAAGAATCACATGAGAAAATGTTTTGAGCCAAATAATAATGAAAACACAACATAGGTGGGATGCACCTATGTGCAGAGGAAAAGTATGTAGTTTTTAAAATGCTGATACCAGAAAAGAACATCTCAAGTTAATGTTCACAATTTCCACCTTAGGAAGCTAGAAAAAGAAGTACAAATTAAACCCAAAAAGAGCAGGAAGAAGAGAGAAATAGTAAAGGTAAAAGAAGAAATTGAAAACAAAAGCAATAGGGGAAAAAAACCAAAAATTGGTTCTTATAAGATATGAATAAAATTGATAAAATGCTAATTATACTGATAAGGAAAAATTAACAGATAAGGGAAATTGTCAGTAGCAAAAATGAAATGGAGAGCATCACTACAGATGCTTAAACGGACTATAGGAAATATTTTGAACAATATTATGCCAATAAATTTTCCAAACTAGATGAAATGAATTAATTCCTTGGCAAACTTGAATTATAAAAATTGACCTAACAAGTAGAAAACTTGAGCAGTTCTTTTTCATTTAGATAAATTTAAATTTATAAATAAAAAGCTTCAAAAAGTATTAACACTACATAATATGCCAAAGAATAGAGGAAAAGGGGTTTGACGATTTGTTTTGTGACACCAGTATTACCTTCATTCCTAAAACAGATGATGACACCACAGAGATACTGGATAACAGTCCAGTATCTCTTATGTACATACATTTTAAGAAATCCTTAAGGTTTTAGAAAATTGATTCATGATCAAGTGGTATTTATCTTGAGACTACAGAATTGATTTAACAGCCTAAAATCCTATCCCAGAATCAGTGTATCTCACCAATTAATATTCTTCAAAAGAAAAACTCGTGACTTTAAATATTTTTAAAAGCATTTGACAATTTTGTGATTTAAAAACTCAGGAAACTAGTTAGAGCAGAGAATTTCCTTAACCAAATTATGGGCCTCCATAAAACAGTTAATGTGATATTCAGTCTCAATGTTTTCACTGTTTATAAAACTCAAATAAGATCCAAAACCGTGAAACTTACATTTAAAAAAAATACTAAAACTAAAAAACAACATAGGAAAAAAATCTCTGGCAATTTAGTTGGGCATATGCTGCTTTAAAAAGACATGAATCATAAAGGGAAGTATTGATAAAGGACTTCATGAGTAGCAACTTTTGCTTTTTGAAAGACAGAAATACAAAAAGGCAAGTCAGACTAGGAGAAAATCTTGCAAACCATATTGAGAACAGGCATGTTTCCACAATGTATAAACAGCTTTTGGGACTCCATAAGAAAATAAGGAATCCAGTATAAAAATGGGCAAAAAAAATTGATCAAATATATCACAAAAGAAGACATGTGAAAAGGTGTTCTACATCACTGGTCATCAGAAATGCAGTGCTACTGCATATCTACTGGAATGGCTAATTGAAAGAACATCACAGATTGTTAAAATTGTGCATGTTTTAGTCTGCTGAGGCTGCCATAGCAAAATAATCATAGACTGAGCAACATTAAAAACAAATTTATTTCTCACAGTTCTGGAGGCTGAAGAAGCAAGATCACAGTACCAGCCAATTTAGTTCCCAAGGACTCTCTTCCTAGCTTATAGAGAGCTGCTTTCTCATCGTGTTATAATTTGGCCTTTCCTCTGCTCATTTGGTGGGGAGAGTAAGCTCTCAGTTGACTCTTCTTTATAAGACACTAATCCCATTGTACCAGGGTTTCAACCTCCTGAACTCATCTAACCCTGATTATCTCCAAATAGCATCACATTATGAGCCATAGCTTTACCATGAATTTGGGAAGTACAAACATTAAGTTCATGACATGGAGCAACTAAAATTCATATACATTGCTTGTGGAAATGAAAAAGTTCTGGTTACTTTAGAAAACAGTATGGCAATATCTGATAAAGTTAAAAATATTAACCAGAAATTACACTTATGAGTATTTACCCAAAAGAACTAAAAATAATATATGTCCAGGTAAAGACTGACATCTCAGTGCAAATTCACTGAGGCATTATACAAATAGGCCAAACTGGAACCCAAATTTTTAGAGACTGGTGAATAAGCAAACAGATTTGCTGTCTATCTATATTATTAAATATTAAACAAGTGCAAAATACTAACGGAACGGACTCATAGCACAATTGAATCCTAAAAGCATGCTGATAAAAGAAGCTAAACTAAAGATAGCACACTATGATTCCATTTATTTGAGATTTTAGAAAAGGCTAAAATTTTAGTGACAGAAAGCTGATCAAAGGTTAAGGATGTGGGGAGAAAATAAGTGCAGACAGCATGAGCACATTCTCAAAAGAGGAGAGAATTCTATATTTCGATTGTGAGCTGGTTGCAAGACTGTAACAACTACCAAAATTTGTCAAACTGTATACTTAAAACCAATTAATTTATATATAAAAGTACCTTAATGAAAAGGGAAGAAAAATGAATTAATGAGGTGTATAAAACCTAGAAAAAATAAAATTATTAAAATTAGCAATTAGTTCCTGTTTTACTATATAGTGTCATCACATTAGCTATTTTAGCTTGGGACTTTTTGACATGTGTAAATTTCTCGTTCTTGGATTGGAGAAGAAGAGTATTAATAAGTGTGTATGCATGCTCGTGGGTATGGGTATATATTCACAGTTATACATGTATCTATGAATATACTAATGGAAATATATATTTTATAGCTTACTATTAATAATTAATGTTTCTAATTTATTGGCTCAGAGAACATTTTAACTTTTTTTCCAAATATCTAGGTGTCTATGATTATCTCTCAAATTTATTTTCATCATTTGAATTATCACACCAAGAACTGACTCACTGGCTTTTCATGTCTTAAGTATCAAGTCACTCTTCTCATTTATTCTCTTGTGTCAATGTTTTTGTAAGTGCTTTGGCTTTGTGATAATGAGTAGAATTCTATACTGTGAAATGTTTACTAAGCCTAAGAAAATTTGATTAATTTTTGAATGAGGATTTAGGCTGTCTTTAATTTGTATAAGAAAAATAAATTAGTAACATTCTGCATTTTCCTTTTAGATAAATATACAGCAGCAAACCTTAACTACAATAGAGGATGCTCTCTTTAAGTATCTAAAACCTTAAGCTTTGTAACTAAAGCTAATAACTTGTGGGAAAGAAATTCTCCTGCTAATTCATAAGATTGCTCATGAGTAAATTGTGCTTTGATTCCCTTAAGGGCTAAGGTTTGACTTCTTTCCTTGATGTGCTAGAATTTTTTAATGCCTTTTGGAAACCCTCTGAAGGCTAACTAATTGGAAACTCATCAAATACTTTGGTTAATTTTAAGATGCATCATTTGCAAAATCATCTCTAGAGTGATATAACTATGCCTTTTTTTTTTAAGTTGGAATCAACAGGACTTGGTCTTAGTAGTAGTAGATTAAGAACAACTCTCAACAGAATACAAGAAAGCCTTATTGATTTGGTAAGTAACTAGAATTAATTCCTTTGTTATATAGAGTAGAAGTCAATCATCTAATCAACTATATATAAATGTGTGTTTTTATGTATTATGAAGTACCTGAACTCTTTAGTATTATGCTAAATGCATATAGAAAGTAAAACAGAGATTGCTTATAGTCTGGCATATGTTTGTGGTTGGGGCACTGGTACATGCTGAGAAGCTTTGTTTTAGACAGAGTCTTAGATCACTGTATAAATAGTTTTTAAATTCAGGAAGAAAGTTTGGTTTTAGTTTTCTATGTAGTAGGAGCCCAGTTCTTGACAATTGAATCCTAAAATTGCATCCATGATGAAATGCATGCTTCAAGAAGATGGGTTAGATGGCAACACAAAGGGGACCCTCTGTAGTTTTTAAGCTAACACAACATTTAAAATTTTTTAAAAAAATCTGAGTAATATTCAATAAAAGAGAATAAAATCATGGCATTTGCAGGTACATGGATGGAGTTAGAGAAGATAATGCTAAGTTAGCCAATCCTCAAAAAACAAATGCCAAATTTTTTTTTGATATAAGGAGGCTGATTCATAGTGGGATAGGGAGAGGGAGCATGGGAGGAATAGAGGAACTCTAGATAGGGCAGAGGGGTTGGAGGGGAAGGTGGGGACATGGGGTTATAAATGATGGTGGAATGTGATGATCATTATTATCCTAAGTACATGTATAAAGACACGAATTGGTGTGAATATACTTTGTATAAAATCAGAGATATGAAAAATTGTGCTCTATATATGTAATAAGAATTGTAATGTGTCTGCTGTCATATGTAAGTTAAAAAAAAAAATCTTTTTCTTGTGGTTGGTCACCATGGTCAGAAATTTATGTGTTTCAGGATGTTTCTCTGTGTCTACATTAACCCCAGGCTTCTCTGAATTTTTCTTCATTCTTTCAACCAACCCCAAACAAGCAATCATTTTCTTTTTCTTAAATTCTATATTATGTGCATACTTCTATTATTGGAAGTTTTTTATAAATCAAATGTAATAATTCTTATAAGAAATATTTATTGAAATAATTATTATATGCCAGGCATAGTTATGATGCTAAGAAAGCATCAGTGCATAGAGATAATTCCTATCTTCTTTAGAACTTGTATTTTATTGGAGCAGAGACAAAAAACTATATATAATATAGTGAAACAGGCTGATAACTGCTAAGATGAAAATGAAGCAGAGTGTTGGGTGGTGATCTTTAGCAGAGATGTGGAAAATGTGAGAAGTGTGTTTTGATACCTTAGGTGAACAGAGTGAAACAGAAGAAAATAAGCAGTGAACTTCTCCTTGATCATTTGGAGATGTTTTGACCCAGTAAATCCTGTACTTCTTTTCTTTTCTCTTCCTTCCTTCCTTCCTTCCGTCCTTCCTTCTGCCCCTTCCCCTCCCCCTCCCCTTCTCCCTCCTCCTCCTCCTCCTTCTTCTTTTTTTTTTAAATGCAGTTGCCCCTCAATATCTGGGACATTGGTTCCAGGAGGCACTGCAGTGCCTCCAGGAGCACAGTCCAGATGTGCAAGTCCCTTGTATAAATGGCATCATATTTGCATATGACCTACTTTAATCATCTCTAGATTACTTAAAATGCCTAATACCATCGAAATGCTATGTAAATAGTTATACTATATTATTTAGGTAATAACAAGGAAAAATCCTATTCATATTCAGTACTGATACTTCTTTAAAAAAAAAATAGTTTTGATCTACAGTTGGTTGAATCCACAGATGTGGAACCCATGAATGTGGAGGCTGAGTTTAAGTCATGGTACTTACCTTGGCATATAGCATTTCTTCAGTATATGTTCATGGAGTAGACGAATAAACTCAGATCCCTAGGTTTCATATTTCCTAACTTAATTTGGCTTTTCCCCCTGGCTTTGCTATCTATTTAATCTTAAATCTTCATTCAAATCAAGGATCCTTGTTTGACCAGACAAGCCCCCTCCCTTTATTAACCCATCCTACCCCCATCCTGCAAAAGCCTTCGTTTTGTGAACTCTGTTGGCTTTCAAATATGTTGGAACTTTTCTTTGTTTCATTTTGGATTCTCTTTGTTTGATTCTTAGCATGACCTTAGTCATCCAGTCTTATTCTACAGATCTTAGTCCACAGCCTAAGTTTTTCTTGTTTTCTCGAGAAACAAGCTAAGGGAGTTATGGGTATAGCTCAACAGTAGAGCACCTGCCCACCACGTGTGAGGTCCAGGGTTCAGTCCCCAGCACTGGAATTTTTTTAAAAAGGGAAAGAATGCCAAGATGGGCTGAAATTCACCATTGGAGTCTGGCAGTTTCTCTGTCATCTCTGTAGTTAATAGATTATGATTATCAACCATAGTTTCAGATTTGTTTGTAATTTCCCACATAGATATACAGTGAAATGGCCTGACCAAGTAAGTAAGCAGTGGTACTAAACTAGCTCTTCTTTGAGATGAGCTGCCACTCATCTGTCAGCCTAATAATAAATATCTATGGTATCTGCCTAACTTCTGTGATCTTTGGATAAGTTTTTTCCTGAACTTGTCTAATTGTCAAATTTAGAGATGTGTATTTAAAAGCTAACTGTGCTTTCCCTTGCCCAATAAATAAGTAAATTTGCCTGTTTTTACTTTTTCCTTGGTCACATTATCTTCTTAGCATATCCTTTCTTAAAGTCTTTATTATTACCATGTCTGGAATCAAAAGATCGCCTGTTGAATGAGAAGACCATGTAAGCAGGTGTTCCTCCTTCAGTTTGTAAAGACCACTGCCCTTTGAAAGGGTCTCTGCAGTGTCCTGATCCCTCTGAAGTATAATACAGTACAATACAAGTTTTCCTGAAAATTTTCATTAGTTTTCCATTTTTTTTCCTGTTAGTTTCTGTCTTTTCATACTGAAAAGCATTGGTTTATTATTTTAGAAAATCTATTTATCATTTATTAGACTTTGTTCTCAGGTTTTTTTAAGTTGACATATTTTCTCACTTCATTAATTTACATATAAAATGACAGAGAACATTAATTGGTTTCTTGATGTTCAGTATATTCTTTGTGTAGTAAAATAGTTTATAGCCTAATTAACCTGGATTCAGCTAGATGGAAGTAATATTTTATTTTTATTTTTCTCTTACCTGTCAGTTGAAATCTTAATAAATAATTTTTTCATAATGTAATTTTTCTCCATAATATCTTCTAAATTTTTGCTTTTCTCTAAACTGTTAAAGGCAAATTGAATCATCATGATTTTAAAAATGACACCTAAAATAATTTATTATTTAAATTCCATGTAAAATAATAAAATTTGTTTGACACATCAAAGAAAAGTCTAAGAAAAGAAGTTTGATAGAAGAAAAGTAGGAAAGGAAGCTGATGTTGGTGATAATGGTACCAGAAATGAGGGAATTTTTAATCTTCTGTTTGGTGATGCTAACTAAATTGTTTGCTTTAAGACCTGTGACAGCTTTGAATTTTAATAATAAAAATGTATATTAAATTTTTTCAGAAAAGTCTGTAAGTATGAATTCTCTTTGTAGTCATAAATGAATGGCAGGAAAGGCTAAAAAACCAAAATGTGACTTTCATTGTGAAAATAAAGATTAAGATTTTATTTCTGAGTCTTCGAGGACTTTATACCAGTCTAATATGTAAAGTCTTCCTTTACATATTAGACTGGTATAAACTGAAACAATAATCCAGTTTAGGAGCTTTTCCATTTAAAGTGCACAATAAGCGCATGCCATTTATTTATGTCAGTCTGACATTTTTGTGACTCTCTTGCTCTCTTCAAGCATATTACTTGAAATGTAAACACAGACCTTTAACCTTTAAGCAGATGATTACCATAATTTTTATGCCTAAAATGCCACTGACAACTGGGAACAAAGGAAGCCATTTAATCAAAACCTTTGTGATTAGGTGGGAGCAATCTCAGTCATTTCTGAATGTTTGCAAAAAAGCTGTTCAAGCAGAAGGGGAATTCAACATGCTTATGTTGAAGGTGCTAGATAGATAAGTGGAAGTACTTAGATAAAAGTAGTTAGATAGAAGTATAGAAGTAGTTAGATATATGCTTTTGGCCCCTTCTGTCATGGTGGAGTTGATCTGCATTTCCCTCAGGGTACAGTAGCCCTTCTCCATTATGGCTATCACTGCCTAGCAACACTTCCTTTGCTGTATCCCAAATTACATATATAGTTAGTAACTAAATTCAAAGAAACTTTCAGTTTTATAAATATGTTGTATGTATAGTGATGTCTAATCATAAAAGAATGAAATTCAAAAGTAATTCTGCAGTTAAAAATTTATGGTGTTTGTGATGATCCTTGAGCTATTAATAGACTTAGAGCTTATACAGAATTGTCAGGAAGATCATGTCAGATCTAGTGTAATTATAAAATATTTCAAAAGCGAGAGTGTTGAGTGCTTAGAAGATTTTGTTATGCTATTGGAGTATAATACTTAAGCTTGTTATGGCATAGCTAAATCTGCCTTCTGGAACTATTTTCTGTTAATATTATTTCCTCATTGTGTCACTTTGGCTCCCCTAATCATCTTGCCCAAGTGAAATATCTCAATCTCCAGCTTCTTTTTTGGTTTTTAATGTTTCAAGGTTTCAGATCTTCTCATTGTTCTTTGATTTGTCCTTCAATAGACATTTACAACTCTGAGCTGAGAAGAAAATACTGAGTGCTTTAAGAGGTGCTGGAGATTCATAAAAGGGGAAGGAGTCACGTGAGAGGGTGAAAGATGGGACACATAGGCGAATAGTCTGTTTATTCATTCAACAAATACATACTGTGTGCTTAGGTACTCAGTGGTAGGCTGATGATCCATTTAGTGGAGGAAGCAGATAAGGAATAACTGAATATCTAATTTAATGTCAGATTGTGTCGGGAGCTATGAAAAACTAGGTAAGAAGGATGGAAAGAAAAGAGAAAAGTTACAGTTTTATTTGGGCAGAAGAAGACAACTCTAAGAAGATAACATTGAAGCAGATCCTTGAAGAACATTGGGAAGTTAGACACCCAGATAAGACCCCACTTGTTCAACAGGAGTTAAAGATTTAATCACAGGGGTAAGATGGAAACCAGACAAAACTCTTGACCCATGTGGAACTTATTTTCTAGTAGGGAGAGCATCTTTTGGGAAACAGTTGGAAAAACAGGAAATGCAAAGGCCCTGGAGTGGGAGCATGCTTGGCCTCTTCCAGGAACATCAGAGAAGCCCATGTGATTGGAAAAGAGTAAAAGGCAAGATCATCAGTGATAGATGAGACCAGAGAGATAACCAGGGACTAGATCATGCATTTTACTCTAAGAAAAACAGGAAGCCATTGAAGAAATTTAAGCACAAGAGTTGATATGATGTGCCTAATTATTTAAAAGAGAATTATTTGGGCTGCTGTGTATAACAGTTTAGGAGAAAGATGAGGTGGTCTGTCCTAAAGAGTTAGCGGAAAAAGTAGTGAGGGATGGTAGGATTCTGGGTCTGTAGACTCACTGAAATTCATTGATTAGAAGTGGGGTATAAGATTGAAAAGAATCAAGGATGATACTTAACTTGTAGATGTCAGAAATTACCATTACTAGAGGTAGATAAGACTTTTAGGAGGGATGCATTGGAAAAAGATATCAAGAATTCAGTTTCAAATATCAAATGTACTAAAGGTAAGAGAGTTTGGGGCCAGGTATGTGAGTTTCGTAGTCATTGGAGGGAGATGGCATAAAACTATGGGACTGAATGAAGTCATCAATGAGAATGTAAATGGAATTCTGAGGACTGAACTGAGGGTACTCCAGTATTTAAAGTTCAGGGAGATTGACAAATGGCCAGTGGAAAAGGAGAAAAAAACAGCAAGGTGTGATGTTCTGGAAACTATGTGAAGAAAGTTTTTCAAAATCAGCTGTCTAGGATGCTGCAGATCAGTTTGAGTATTCAGGGTTGACTGTTGGGTTTGAAGAGACTACCAGGGAACCTTGAGGACAGTTTCTTTGAAGAGGGACAGAAGAAAACCTGCTTGGAATAGGTTTGAAAGAGAAGAGATGGGGAAGACTGTTATATTATTGTTGTTATTATCTTAGTTAACTGAGCTAATGGAGGGCTTGCTCATTCCAGAAGGCATGCCTAGTTAGGTCTTAAGGTACAAAAATAACAAAAGTTGTCCTCACCCTCCAAAATCTCTCCATGAGGTGGAGAGTCAGCAAACAGTCACTAATGTACCTTTTAAACTCGTGTCTGTCTGGGTGGTGGAAACATGAGTAAGATATTCTTTGGAGACTGAGAAAGTTATAGAAAGGAGGTGGCTCTTTAAAAATGAGGAGGAAAGAACTAGGCAAATGAGGCAGGGAGAGCTGGTAAGACAGGCGGTTCAGTCAGCCAGGGATGGCAAGTAGCTAGTATGATTAGACCTTAGGGATATGTGGACCACCTCAAATGAGGCTGGCAAGGTGGCTGTCATCAGTAATACCATGATAATGTGTTCAAACTCTTTTGCTGTAAGGAATGAATTTAGGCTTCCAAATCAGGGAAGTAACAAGACCACATTTCTATTTTATAAATATCTCATCAATATTCTAGAAAAATAAGCCAGTTAACTGTGTGGAGACTAGACTAGAAACAGGAGATGCACAGACAGCTCTATATTCAGGGGCTTATTGTTACAGTTTTTATTGTTTGTTTTGTTTTCTCCCCAAACTAGTTTTTAAATTTTGCACACAGAACAATTGTACATATTTGCAGGGTACAGTGAGATGTAAATTCAGTGTACATCATGTAGTAATAAAATTAGGGTATTTAGCTTATTCATCACTTCATAACAGTTGTCCTTCCCTGGTAGTGAGAATATCCAACGTCCTTTCTTCTTGCTGTTTTGAAACATTCAGCACAATAGAATTAACCATAGTCACACATTAACCATAGTCTACAGTTGTGCAGTAGAATACCAGAACTTACTCCTGTAAATTTACAACTGTAAATCTGTATATTTGTATCTATTGGCCAATCTGTACCTCTCTATGCCCTTTTCCCTCCTTTCCCCAGTCAATGGCAGCCAGTCTTCTACTCTCTACTTCTTTAAATTCCACGTATGATTGAGATCACGTGGTACTTGCCTTTGTGTGCATGTCTTTTTTGACTTAATGTAGTGTTCTCCAGGTTTCTCCAGGTTGTCACAAATGAGAGGATTCATTCTTTATAACTTGAATAGTAAGTATTTCATTGTGTATATGTATCACATTTTCTTTGTTCATCCATTGCCGCAGTCTGGCTGGGCACAATTCAGGAGCCACTTGTCAAAAGAAATGAACTATTTTTAGAACCACACACGCCAAACAAAACAGCTCCTCAGGAAAACCTTCAGAGCCCAACTGCCACCACCGGCTTCCCACAAGCCTCTCCCCCTCCCCCACTCCTCCTGCCCTTGAGGCTAATTGGCTGGGTTGTGGGCAGAGCCAAAAAAAAGTCCCCCAATGAGCAGCTCCATGGTCTGAAAGGGCAGAGAAACAGCCCAATGAGCATCACCGCAGAGGAGCCAATCAGTTGGCAGCTAGAAGTTTGCTGGGGCTGCTGTGAGCCAATCATCAACTGGCAGCTGGAAGTTTGCTGGGGCCCCTTCGGCTGTGGCTCTCAACATCTCCCCCTCTCTGTTTAAACAACAAGCTTGTGGCTTAGGGACTGTGCCTGCCTTAGGTTGTCCAATAGTACATATGGTCCTTACCCGTTATCGGATGAGCTGACCTCAAGGCGTCAGCCTTCTGTCTTAGGTTGGTACCATTGCAATTGGATCTTACCTGTCACTGACTACCGGTCCAGTATACAGCCACACCTGTGGATAAGTCTTTGTACCAGCGGGGCGGTGAGGTTCTTTGCCTCACCTCTGTTGGCCCCCAAATTTTAGCTGAACGACCATGACAAGCAGAAGGGAGGAAGATACACCAAGCCAATTGACGGCTCCTTTTGGAAAAATATCACCGATGATATCATCAGCAAAAATACCCCAACACTACCACAAGTCGCTGAACCAACAGATAGTTCACAATGCTTACAAGTGAGTTCACAATGCATACAAGTGATACAGAGTCCAGGCAAGTTCTGCAAGCAGTTCAGTGATGGCTATTGCAGAAGCTGTAGATTGGTTTTATCTTTGTCTTCACCGGCACTGGGATGAAGATAGGAATTCTGGCAATAATGGCTAAAGAAAAAATTATATAACATTCCAGAAGGCACTAAAAGAAAACAATTTTCTTTTTCTTTTTTTTTTTTTTTTAGAAAACAATTTTCTTAACAATGTACCTTATCTTCAACAGAATTATTAAATATAATGAAAAGGAAAGGTGAAAGTAAACAAACAGATCTATTAACCTCCTTTTTTGTTCATATATTAAAACAATCCTCAACAATCCATATATAATTAGTTTAGTCCCATAGCTTTACTACTGTGAGTAGTGCTGCATAAACTTGGGGATGTAGATATTTCTTTAATGTACTGATTTCATTTCCTTTGAATATATATCCAATACAGTTTTCCCTAAACCATCTGTTGAAAAGTCTGTCCTTTTTCCATTGAATATTTTTGGCATCTTTGCCTAAATCAATTGTCCATAAGTGTGTGGATTTATTTCTGAATTCTTTATTCTATTGCATTGGTCTCTGTGTCTATTTTTATGCCAGTACTGTTTTTTTTGTTGTTGTTGTTTTTTTTGGGGGGGGCGGGGGGTTGTTGTTCCTGTAGTTTGTAGCATATTTTGAAGTCAGGTAGTGGGATGCATCCAGTTTTATTCTTTTATACCCTATTAACCTATGGGATATAGCAACAGTAGTTCTCAGAAGGAAGTATATAGCAATAAATGCCTATTCAGACATTCTGTTTATTTTATTACAAGTAATAATTACTTATTCATCATTATCTGTTATTTAAATTTATTTATTTGGATTAGTTCAGTTATGACTGTCAAAGGATGGGAGGCCCCAACTAAGTAGTGACATCACAAAGGAACAAGAAAGAGAAGTGTCTGTTTAATTTTTTAGTGATGGAATGTATATGGAAGGTGAGGAGGAGTGGCAGTTATGATTCCAAGGTTTCTCATTTAGACAGTTATTAAAAAGCCCCTAGAATTGAATAGTACAGGCAACCAGTTGGTATCATACACTGTCTAATTTCATGAATTATGTTTTGTTTTCTTTTGCTTGAGTAGATTTGCTCCCTTTCTAACTGAGGCAAATAAATAAAGGGGATGTAACATTGATTAACTTGCACAGTTCTATAATCATCATTCTCCCTAGAGGAAGAACAGTTATTCTCCAGATAAGGTTTTTTTTTTTTTTAAGAGAGAAGTGGGGATTTTTTAATGTTTATTTTTTTGTTTTTGGTAGACACAACATCTTTATTTTATTTTTATGTGGTGCTGAGGATGGAAACCAGCGCCTCCCATGCATGCCAGGCAAGTGCGCTACCGCTTGAGCCACATCCCCAACCCTCCAGATAAGTTTTAAGCGCTAATTAAGTAATGAGAGATTGAGAGAGACTATCTTTAAAAGAAGATAGGAAATTAAAAGGAATTTTTGAAAATAATATCATTTTCTAATTTGAAAGGTTTTGCAATTTGTATTTTACTGAATTTATAAAAATAAATCATAATTCCAGAATCTTACATAATTGCCAACATTTTTATTCAGCTGGAAAATGTTGGCTATTTGGGATTATAGCATTTCTTCAAGCAGTAATCTAGATTTACATTTTTGTACGCGTTTAGATTTGTTTACATCCAAGTTTTGTGCTAAAATTTCCTTTGAGAGTCTTTTGGCAATTTTTTTACTTATATTTGCATTTAATTGTGCTGTCCATTCATGTTCTTACCTTGAAATTCCCATAACCATTTAATGTTTTCCATACTGAAAATAGTACATGAATTGCAGATAATAATGTTTATCATCTCTTTTGTCTCTGTCATTCTATTATTCAATCAAAAATTTAAAACATTTTACTAAAGGATTGGATAAGGTCAAAAGTTACCTATATCCAGGTAAACTTCAAAAATAGCACATCTGCTTAGTATTTATTCTATTTTTTTCTTGCACATTTCTCTTCTGGAGTTTCTTTTCAAAACATAATGAATAGAGTTTGTTGCCATGTCATTATTAGGAAAACTAAGATTATAATTTCCATTTCTAATTCAAGCTACTTGTTAATAGAAATGTATTTGGTTATGAAAGTTCTTCGCGACCTCACACCGTAAAGGGACTTTGATATTATAATATCATTAGTATTGCTTCGAGTCATTTGTTTAGACCCATGCTCCCATGAAGTTGTTCTTTTTACAGTGCAGTTGTGATATCATCAGCTTGACTGCCCCCAAAACAACAAGATTCTCTTTCTCTGACATTGAATGAGCAACTTTGGGCATATGATGATGTCAGTATTCTAAACAGCATTCCTTCATAATTAGCTTGCTCACCTGAATGTATGTCTGTGAAACGAACTGGCAGCAGTCCTCTGTCAGCTACTCCAGGTGGCCAGTTTAGTGCCTTCTTAATTAATACCTAAGTCTCAAAACAAGCAACAGGCTGTTTGTTTGTAATACAGGATATTTTTCTGTGAGTTCCAAGAAGGTATATAACTCACATTCAAATTATTCCTTGCCTGACATCAAAATACTGGAAAGATAAATTAGTAATGAAAGGATTGATAGTGAAAACAGCATCAGATAAAAATAAAACAGATCTACAGTCTAATGAGTTTTCCTGGTCTCAGGTTAGGCTGCCTCTTTCCTGTTGACTGTATGGCTATTTATCTAAACCATTGCCTATCTCCTGGACAGTACTGAGAAGCCCAACACACCCTGCTCTGCACATCTCTTTCCTTCTCAAGAAAAATCTCTTCCCAGACATATACAATGTAGTTTGTCACCTACCTTGTAGTTCTGCCTTTTTTCTGGAGATTATACCAAGGTCACCTTGATGAAGATTTGGGTGTGAAATGGTTAATCAAACCCTACTTTATGATTTTGTCAGCTTGGTTATGAAGGATCAATTTCATTTTCCTCATGTATAAGTTCTTGAGGGGCATCTTAATATTGTTGCTATGAAACTTGATTAATAAAGATCTATTCTGTTGGCAGACTCATGGTCTTGCTTGGAAGATAGCATATAGTGTTGTGTGATCTACAGAATAATTTTCACTTAGTTTAAAATGGAAAGTTCCAATAGTTACAAAACCAAAAAGCAGGGGGAGAAAAAGAGCTAAAACTAAGTGTAATTAATGTATGCCAATGTGTGTTTTAATTGCAATTCTAATTTTGTCAAACCACATAAGTTTGTTATCATTAGATATGCTGTTTCAGGTGTTATGTAAAATATGTGTGTTGTATTTTCAGGAAGTTTCAGCTGATCCTACTGCCACACTCACAGCAGCAGAAGAAAGAAAGGAGAAGGTACCCAGCCCACACCTCAGTCACCTTGTGGTTTTGACATCTGGGGATTCATTGTATGGGTTGGCAGAAAGAGTAGTAGCCACGGAATCCCTGTAAGTTGTTAAAAACAAAAACAAATCAAAACAACAACAGTAGGAAAAAAAAAACACAGTTACTTTGTCATTAAGTATGGAAGAAAAGTTAGCAAGGTGAACATGTATAATTAGTTTTCTAGCTGTATATGACTGCGACTTTTAAATATCATTTACCTGGTTCTTAGAAATATATGCTAACATAGAGTACCAATTGATTTTTAAAACTGAATGGTTGGTTATCAGTTATACAAATGAAAGGAATGAAGTCTTATAGATTTTGATCTTCAACAGCATAATTCTTGCTTTAGGTAAAACTTTAAAAACTGTTATGATATGCTTTATGTATTCCTATCAATAACTGAAGATTCTACATAAACTCTGCATACATTATCAGTGTTACATGAACTTGGTCGCCCTTGGCATCAGCAAGAATGCTTCCATTAAATGGGAATATAACTCTAATTGTTAAAGTTTTGCTTTGAGATTTTAAAAGATTACTTATACAAAAAACATTGGCAGTCTCTAAATCCTGCAAGGTTTTTTTACACAGTGATTATTTATTTTCTTTAGGGTATTCCTGGCTGAACAGTTTGAATTCCTTCAGCCACATCTGGATGCTGTGATGCCAGCAGTCAAAAAGCCCTTTCTGCAGCAGTTTTATTCTCAGGTCAGAGATGGTTTTTGTCATTTCAATTGTGAGCAAGATAGGACTGTCACAGATTATTAGGTTGCTTTTGTTTTTTTACTAGAGAGCAGTCTCCAGGTCCCAGGAGAACTGGATAAAACATTCAGTCATGGATTCTTGTGTTAAGTAAATACTTAGTAAGCACCTCCTAGAACTTTTAGCCTAGTGAGAGAGAAAGAGAAAGCCAAGTTATAATAAAACTATATTTATAATAATGCATAGTAAATGTTTATTATGAAGGAAAAAAGCCATGTCAGCATATTTAACTCAGACTGAGAAGGAGAGAGTTGTAGTTGAGAGAAGCCTGTGTGGAGGAAGCTGGACCAGCCAGGTGGAAAGAGTGATTTGGGGACATATTCCAAATTAAGGGAACAGGATGTATCAAGTCCAGAAGATGAGAGAGAGCATGGTGCCTGTATCAGCTGAGGAATCTAAACTTGTCAGAGTGGGGAAGAGGGCTAGTGATGAGGGCTAGAGTGACATGCGGGAGCAATATTATAGAAAATGCTCTCTCTCTGGAGTTGGACTTGATTCTCAGGGCACCAGGAAGCTATTGGAGGGATTGAAACAGGTGAGCATTTTCAGGTGTGTGTTTTAGAAGGAGTCTGTTGGGGGCAGGGTGAAGAGTGGACTTTGATAAGGCTAGGGTCAGGAAACCAGTTGAAGACTCAAGTATGCAAGTGAGAGATAATGGTCAGGTACTGGGAGTGGAAATGGAGATAAGTGGAAGGGTCTGAGAAATAGTTCCTAATCTTCATGAAAATCTCCAGGTCCCTTGTAATTGTGATGTTAATGGTTTCAAGTTTATTCAGTATCTCAAAATTGTATTTTGAGTAAGAGCTTGGCCCTCTCATTAAAATACTTTCATAATTCAAGTCTCCAAATATAGTGTTTTATTTTTATTTTTAGATATGATAGATGCTAAAACTGGCAAAATGTTCATTATAAATTAAAAAGTAATTGTCTTCATTTCTGTAAAATGTATTTTAGACAGTCTCAACTGCTAGTGAACTACGCAAACCAATTTACTGGATTGTAGCTGGTAAAGCCATCGATTATGAACAGATGCTGCTCCTAATGGCTAATGTGAAATGGGACGTAAAAGAAATCATGTCACAGCATAACATATACGTAGATGCATTGTTAAAGGTATGATGTTCTCCAGTTCCAGCCATTTACCAGCAAATGACATAATTTTATTTTTCTTTATGACTGAATAAAGTGCCATTTTATACACACACAGCCACACACATCCTCACAAATACATACATATATAGATACATATACATACATGTTGTGTGTGTGTGTGTGTGTGAGAGAGAGAGAGACATTTTCTTTATCCATTCTGTTCATGTTTACCTAGACTGGTTCCATAACTTGGCTATTGGGAATTGTGCTGCTATAAATGTAGGAATGCATGTGTCACCTATGGTGTGCTGATTTTAGTTCTTTTGGATAAATACTGAGGAGTGGGATACCTGGGTCATATGGGTCTATTCCTTGTCTTTTGAGAAATCTCCATACTGATTTCCAAAGTGGGTGTATTAATTTGCAGTTCCACCAGCAACGTATAAGTAAGTATTCTTCTTCCCTGCATCCTTGCCAGAATTTAAAATTATTTGTATTCTTGAATGCCATTCTAACTGAAGTGAGATGAAATCTCAGTGAGTTTTGATTTGCATTTCCTTGATTTCTAAGAATGTTGAATGTTTTTCATTTATTGGTTGCCCGTTTTCATTTCTTTTGAGAAATTCCTGTTAAGTTTAAATTTGCCCATTTCTTGATTGGGTTAGGGTTTCTGGTTTTGTTTGTTTTTTTGGAGTTCTTTATATATTCTGCATATTAATTCTGTACCAGAAGAGTAGCTTCTCATATTCTGTCAGCTCTATATTCGCACTCTTGTTTGTTATACAGAAGCTTTTTAATTTGATGGCATCTCATTACTGATTCTTGATTTTATTTCTTTAGCTTTAGGAGTCATGGAAATCAGTGCCTGCACCTACATGTTGGAGTGTTGACCCTGTATTTTCTTCTAGCACTTGCAGAGTTTCTGGTCAGATTCCTTGGTCTTTGATACACGTTGAGTTGACTTTTGTGCATGGTGAGAGAGAAAGATTAGTTTCATTTTTCTAGGAGATCTAGTTTGATTTTTTTTATATAGGTAGTTCCAGTTTTCCTAGCACAGTTTGTTTAAAAGGCTGTCTTTTCTCCAGTGTATGTTTTTGGTATCTTTGTGGAGTATCAGATGACTGTAACTATGTGGACTTTTCTCTGTATCTTCTATTCTTTTCCATTGGTCTTCATGTCTGTTTCTTATTTCTTTTTTCTTTCTTTTTTTAACTCTTGCTTTGTAGTATAATTTGAGATCAGGAATTGTGATGCCTTCAGCATTGCTGTTATTGTTCAGAATGACTTTGACATGGATCTTTTATTCTTCCAAATGAATTTTAGGGCTGCTTTGTCTAGTCCTGTGAAAAATGTCATTGGTATTTTGTTGGGGAATGCATCCAATCTGGAGATCACCTTTGATAATATGTCCATTTTAACAATATAAATTCGGCCTATCCAAGAACATGGGAGGTCTTTCCATCTTATATCTTTTTCAGTTTCTTTAGCATTTATAATTTTCATTGTACAGGTCTTTCGCCTCCTTGGTTAGATGTATTCCAAGATTTTTTTTTTCTTTTTGAGACTATTGTGAATGAGATTGTTTTCTTAATTTCTTTTTCATCAGGTTCATTATTGGCATACAGAAAAGCTACTGATTTTTGTGTGTCCATTTTATATTCTCCTACTTTGCTGAGTTTGTTTATTACATCCAGAAGTTTTTTGGTGGAGGCTTTTTTTTTTTAGGGGGGTGGGTGGTGGAGGGTCTTCTAAATATAGGATCATGACTAAAAACAGAAACAATTTAACTTTGTCTTTGCCTATTTGTATCTCTTTAATCACCTTGCCTAATTGCTCTGGCTAAAATTTCAAGTTCTATAATCAAATAGGAGTGGTGAGAGTCCACTGAGTCAAGAAGATATTTCTGTTTAGTTAGATGTTATTTCTATAGTTTAGTGTGTATAATCAATAGCAAGTGACCTTGTCCTTGATAATTTCAAGTTATTTTTTCTATGAATCATTACTTTTGCAACATGTCATGCAAATAGCTCTTTGTATTCAGTGACTTGCATTTATAAGTTTCCTGGAAAGAGTCATACTCTATTTTTTTCAATTTATGTATGAATAGATATTAATAGATAACCTGACATGTGTCATGCTCTGGTAGAAATACTGGCAATATAATTGTGAATTAAGGGACTTATATGCCTTCAGGGAATTTACATACCAGAGCAGAGACAGCAGTGAACAGATGAATTGACATGTAATGTCAAGTGATGAATAGTGCTGCAAAAATAATAATAATATAAACCAGCTAAAGAGAGGAAGGAAATGACAGGATGTGAGTGAGAGAGAAACACCATTTATATACTCTAGTCACAGAAGGACTTTGATAAACTGAGTGGAGAAGAGGCCTGAAGGAAGTAAGTAACTGAGCCATGTGGGTATCTGAGGTGAGGAAAGAAAGTCTTAGAAAATGAAAAAGTAGTTTTCAGAAAGTTTTGTTTTTGCATATTTGCCAATGAATAGAAATTGACTTTTTAAAACACTCCTTTTATCTCATTTTCACCATCCTTCTTACCTTCTTATCAAAGGCAATAAATAGTAGCCTGGGACATGTGAGAACTGATAAAGCTGTGGCCTGGGAGAGCAGCATAGGAGTCTGTTGTGCCCACTCCCAGCTACTTATGATATCCTTCTGGAGTCCTCTCCCCAGATTCAAGAGACTTTGAGTAAGCAATATAGAGGAGTCTCCATAGAGATATAAGGGGTGAGTGAAAAACAGGGTACTTTGTGTTTACTACCCTAGACTTCAAAGAACACTGACCTTGAAAAATAATGAAAGAAGAACTCTTTGTTTCTAAAACACTCAGGAGATTTCAATTCCAAATTTTAACTTGAAATATAAAAGATAAATATAATTTATAAATATGTCACCCCCTCTTTATTAACTATTGTGTTTTTGAGAAGTTGTGACATGCTGTTTTAATCCATGTAGGCTACTGTAACAAATGCAATAGACTGGGTAGTTTATAAATAACAAATTATTGTTATTTCTCACAGTTCTGGAGGTTCAAAAGCCCAATGGGGCTGGAGTTGTGGCTCAGCGGTAGAGCACTCACCTAGCATATGAGAGGCTCTGGGTTCGATCCTCTGCACCACATAAAAATAAATAAATAAAGATATTGTGTCCAACTAAAAACTAAATATTAAAAAAAAAAAGCCCAAGATTGATGGGGTAGCTGGTGTGAGGCCCCAAATTTTTATAGATGTCACCTTCTTGTTGTATCCTCACATGACAAAAGGGGTGTGGCAGCTCTATGGGGCCTCTTTTTATTAATTATTTATTTTAATTAGGTATATATGACAGCAGAATGAATTTTGCTTCATTGTACACAATTGCAGCACAACTTTTCATTTCTCTGGTTATACACCATCTAGCATTGGACCATATGTGCAGTCATACATGTACCTAGGGTAATGATGTCCATCTCATTCCACCATCTTTCTGGCCCCCATGCCTCCTCCCCAATCCTCTCTTTCCTTTGCCCAATCAATTTCCTCCATTTTTCTCCTGCCTCATCCCCCTCCATATGAATCAGCATCCACTTATCAGAGAGAATATTTGGCCTTTGGTTTTTTGGGATTGGCTTACTTTGCTTAGCATCATATTCTCCAACTCCATCCATTTACCTGCAAATGCCATGATTTTATTCTCTTTTAATGCTGAGTAATATTCCATTCTGTATATATACCACAGTTTCTTTAGCCATTCATCTATTGAAGGGAACCTGGGTTGCTTCCACAGTTTAGCTATTGCTAATTGAGCTGCTATAAACATTGATGTAGCTGCGTTACTTTTGTAGGCTGATTTTTAAGTCCTTTGAGTACAGACCAAGGAGTGGGATAGCTGAGTCAAATGGTGGTTCCATTCCAAGTTTTCTAAGGCATCTCCATACTGCTTTCCAGATTACTTGCACCAATTTGCAGTCCCACCAGCAAAGTACAAGTGTGCCATTTTCCCCACATCCTTGCCAACATTTATTGTTGTCTGTGTTCTTAATAACTGCCATTCTGACTGGTGTGACATGAAATCTTAGAGTAGTTTTGATTTGCATTTCTCTAATTACTAGAGATGTTGGACATTTTTTTTATATATATTTGTTGGTTGAATGTATATCTTCTGAGAAGGGTTTGTTCAGCTCCTTAGCCCATTTATTGATTGGGTTGTTTGGTTTTTTTTTTTTTTTTTTTTTTTTTTTTGGTGTTAAGTTGTTTGAGTTCTTGATATATCCTGGAGATTAGTGCTCTATCTGACGTGTGTGTGGAAAAAATTTACGCCCAAAATGTAGGCTCTCTTTTCACCTCATTGATGGGGCCTCTTTTATAAAAGCACTATTTCTCTCCATGAGAGATCTACTCTCCTGATCTAATTGTCTTCTAGAAGGCCCCACTGCTAATACACCATCACCCTGGGAGTTGGGATTTCCCCGTATGAATTTTGGGGGAACACAGACATTCAAACCACAGCATATGCCAACTGTAGTACTCACAGGGATGCAAGAAAGAAAACTTATACACTCAGTGATTATATATGATAGTAGAAGGAGGCTAGTGGCTTCAGTTATTCTTAATTCTAAGAAACATGATTATTATAGAGAAGAACCTATAACAATTAGTGTTATTCAGGTTATTAACTTGAACCCAACTCTGTGCAACTTAAGTAAGGCCTTCTTTAAGCAAAAAGTTAATTATCTATGAGAACTTTTATTCTTTCACTACTACTTTTCCAAGTTTAAATCAGGTGAAAGCCTGCTTTTGTTGTCCCCAGAGAATTGTAAAATGAAAAAGTTGTATTATTCATTTAACGGCCAGCATTCTTGAACATTGAATTTAGCAATAAGTATAATGTCATTTTTTACAGGAAGCATATAGCTTTATTTTTAAAATAGGTATTAATGAGAATTGTTAGATTGTGTGACTCTTGAAATCCAAAGCTATTTATCATAGCAAATGAATAAATAACTAAAAAATACTACTGCTCTGCTAGATTCATGAAATGAAACAATAGTGAAGAGCAATTATTTATTTAACTCTAATTTTCATAGGTAAGCTTAGTGAATTGGCAATCCATTTTAAAAAATAATTTAAAGCAAGCAATTGTTAAAAATGAATCAGTAAGAAAATTGTGGTTTAAGAAGTAGCAAAAGAGCAAAAGATAACACATTAATCGTTACATAGTAGGTTGACTGGAGATGATCAGATTTGCTATTTTTTCTTTCATATTGGAACATTTGAACATACATCAGCTCTAACTTAATATTGTGTTGCTTCTCTATTCAGGAAACATAATTAAAACATAATTTTAAGCTTTCACTTTATTTGAAATAAATTGCCAAGAAAGGGTCAGCAGTCTTTATTTTTATAAATGAACATATTTAGTTGATAATAGTACAAAGAGACCGTTCATTGAAGGATGCACTATCTACTGCTTTTATGGAATTATTGAGGTTAATCAGTTGTGTGTGTGTGTCTGTGTGTGTATGTGTGTGTTTAACAAGTATGTCATAAATGTTGACAGACAATTAAAATGTTCCAGATTTTTGGTAGGAAATAGAAAAAATATTTTTCTTTGTACTAAAAATTTGTAGTTATGACTTTTAAATTATTTGGTATATTAGAATGTATTTAGTTTCACAGAATGTTTAAGGAAAGGAATAATTTTTCAGATTGCTTTCCAAAGAGTATAGCCACAAATTAGAAATAATTAACTTTGAGTTGAAGGCTTATTTTTTTGTTTTGTTTTTTGTTTTCAAACTGGGTTTCTCAAAAGATTTTTTAAAAACCAAATTTTGTTCATTTAGCTCTTTTAGTTCATTGTGACAACCATTGGCAATTTTGAGTTATAGATACATTTGGACATTGTTAAAGATAAAATGGAGTGTATTCTGTACTATACATAATCTGTTCATAATTTTAAACCTGTATATTACATCTAAATTATCTTTGGCATTGGTCTCTTTTTGTTTTGCTTGGTTTGATTCTAAGTCTTTGTTATTTTCTTCATTCACTTTTATGGGAAAGCACTGTGATTTTTTTTTATAATGATAATCACATAAGGCCATAACTTTTGTCTTCTTAGGAATTTGAGCAGTTTAACAGAAGGTTAAATGAAGTTTCTAAGAGAGTTCGGATACCCTTGCCTGTGTCTAATACACTTTGGGAACATTGTATACGATTGGCTAATAGGACTATTGTGGAAGGGTAAGTTTTTCTGGGCAGCACCCTGTTTCTTAAACATTTAATGAATAGCATTAAATGTTAGCAGTAATGGATGGAGAGAATTGGTAGAAATAACAACAAATAGTAGATAAGTTTGGAATCTGATTAGAGAATAAGCCATAAATTTCACCATGCCTGTCTCTGTATTTTATTATCTTCTTAGTAACAAAGAATCAGCAAATGGATGAATGAAGAATACAGAAGCTGATGGTTACCTGAAAATTAAACAAATGATTAGTATTACCTAATAATAATATCTTTATAATAATGATTATTTCCAACATTTATTTAGCACTGTTATTTATAGAACCAGACATTTCATAGGATTATATCACCAAAGCCTGAGTTACCTTCTTTTGATAGATACTGTTATTCTATCAGTGATAAAACTTAGTCTCAGAAATCAAGGTTCAAAAAGGTACATAACTTGTCCAAGTTTAAAGATTGAGAAGGCATATGGACTCCTGATTTCTGATGGCAAAGTCAATCCTCATAACCCATTTATCCCTGTTAATCATTCTGTCAGTTAAAACTCAATAAATCTTCTATGTGTTAAGTTTATAGATCAGTCAGTAGTAATTCTGCTACTCACTCGTCTGTCCACAACATCTAGAACACAAAAAGTATCAGTAATACATTTAAAACATTTCCAAAAGGCATAGAGGTATTTTAAAGACCATGCACAGTGATCTAGAGTTACACATCAGTTGAATTTTCATACTCTTGTTAATCTAATTTCTTCTTAGTTCTCATTTGTTATAAAAGAATTAATTAGGAGGGCACAGTGGCACATGTCTGTAATCCTAGCGGTTTGGGGGGCTAAAACAGGAGGACTGCGAGTTCAAAGCCAGCCTCAGCAAAAAGCGAGGTGCTGAACAACTCAGTGAGACCCTGTCTCTAAATAAAATGCAAAATAGGGCTGGGAATGTGGCTCAGTGGTCTAGTACTTCTGAGATTAATCCTTGGTAGCCAAAAAGTAGAATAAATTAATAGAAAGGTGATGGTGATGAAATGACAATCATCTTGGCAAAAAAAAAAAAAACTGAGCAATCTCAACTGAAAAGTATTTTCAATAAATTTGTGTAGAAAAATGAGTAATATATGTTAGACTTCAATATAAAACACTTAGGAGAAAAAGCTTGATCACTTTAATATTATAATTTGTGATTTTCTTGCAAATTTTCTTAGGGGAAATCCCTTATACCCTAAGGTTGAGTTTTCCATGGTATGTAAGATTGATTAAAGAAATGAGACACTGATTTGAGAATAATATGTCTGTACTGTTAAGGTTGATATATTTATCCTTATTGCTAATCCACCTGAAAATGCATAGTGTTTTAATAGTGTAGGGTATTGGAATAAGTCTGCAGATTGTTTTATCATGGAAGTAGTATGGTGTTCATGGGAGAATTATTTCATTTGTTTCCTTTGCGTTGAATAGTTACAATATTGAATAGTTTAATAAAACTAGGATTACTTTGGAACATTCAAAGCTTAGTTTCATCAATAATGCAATTAGCTACAGAGAACCAGAGTCTGTAGAGAAATGAAGAACCTTGAAGTTGCTTGATATCTTTGCTTTGCAAATAGGAAACTTGAAGACCAGATGGGAAAAATGACCTTTTTATTATTATTTTTTTAACCAGGTAGGTAAATGACAGGGCTTGAACACAACTCACTCCTGACACAAGGCTCATGTGCTTTTTTTCCTGAACTCGCTTATTTCTGGACAGTCTATCCAAATGCGGTTTAGAGAAGAGATGGTTATTTATATTGTCTCATTATTGTATATCTTAGATATGCCAACGTCAAGAAGTGCAGTAATGAGGGTCGTGCCTTGATGCAATTGGATTTTCAACAGTTTTTAATGAAACTTGAAAAGCTAACAGATATTAGACCCATTCCTGATAAAGAATTTGTGGAAACCTATATCAAAGCCTACTACCTAACTGAGAATGACATGGAACGCTGGATCAAAGAGCACAGGGTGAGTTGGAAAACAGTTAATTAAGTTTTCATTCCTTTCCTTTGTGCTTGTCTGAAATCTTATATAATTCAAAACCATGAAAATGAAAAAAAAAATTGCTTTTTTAACATAAATTACTTAGGTCAGTTCTTTACAATACTAAGACTGTGAATATACACAGCTCTTTACCTAATCAAATCCTTTTGAGCCCTTCTGAACTATTCACAGTAATTATCTGGATATACAGCCAAGTCAAAACATTGACCATATTTTTCCTGCATTTGTGTTATAGGAAAAAGCTAAAGCTGGTTAACATCAAGAAAGATTGAATACAATAACATTGTAATGATTCCTAAGCTATATAGTCTGTTATAAAATTCAAACCTTCTTATACCTCTCAGTAATGCAGTGGTAACATCATTAGGGTGCCATGATTAGTGATGATTGATGGTATTATTTAAATGGCTTACTTAATGTGTACCCAGCATTAAATATTACCTTTGATACAAATTTGATTATTTTTCTTTTGTGTGAATGTTTAGATAAGTAAAGAAAAATACTGTTCATTTTTATTTAGGATACTGAATTTTCAGCACAGTTTAACTCAGAACACATCACTTAAACTTGCTTGGTATGGGGACCTTTCTGTATGATTCTTATATCATTTGTCTGGATAGATAGTATGTGAAGATGGATTTAATGAAAATATGCAAAGCATAAAAAAATCATCATTAAATCTTGCTTTAATAAATCCAGTGTTCACATTTACTTAGGCTATGAACATCATGGGTAAAAGTTAAGTAACATTTTATTTCATTTGGGTAAGGAAAATAAAGAATTATTTGTATTTACCTAATCTGACTCATCCTTTTGAGACCGAGTTTCTGTAAAAAGAGGAAATGAACTTTAGCCTAGAGCATCAGCATTAGATAAATTTTGTATGAGCTTCCCACTTGTGTGTTGGAAGCTAAATATCGAAGTAGATGTTATTTTCAGTGATTCAGACCAAGTAATCCAAGAATTGAGAAAACTTCCACACATTTTGCCCCAATGACGTTTGAGAACCAAAATGCTAAATCTGTATGTAGATGGACTACTGAATGTTGCCAGAATCCACTTAGTCGAATAAGCTGTAAATACTTCCAAGTTGATACTGAGAAAGAGCACAGCTTTGAAGCATTCATTATTTAGTCAATAACAATATCCATTTGGGCATTTCTTGTTTTAATGTAGGGTACTGAATATTTTTAAGTTGGTATTTTGGAAGAGCTTTAACTTATTAAATGTCTGTATTTAATGACAATTTCTCAGCAGCAGAAGGGACTTTCCAGAGAAACTATCTACAATGGCAAGTCCAGTGCTGGATGGCGATGGATACTCACTGAGTGCTGACTGGTTAAATGAAATTCTTTGCCAGGTGGTGACAGTTGCTCTCAGAGGGCAGAAACACAAGCAGAGCAGTTTGCTAAGCTTTTAGACGAACTTTCCTCATACTTTGGAAGTGTATTGTCTTTAGTGTTTACTTAAAGACAGAGGTGATACTACACAATAATCATTCCCCATCTGATCTCTTTATGTTCAACCTCCAGAACCAAATCATTGTGCAAACATTTCTGATGAAATGCTCTTCATTCTCATCCTAGCAATTCATTGTCTGAAATTCAAGAACCAGTTAGATATGGATAGTGAAAGATACTCAGTCTTAGTTTTATACACTATCTACCAATTATAATACCAGGTTTTAAAAATAATAACTGCCTGATTCTTGTTACCATGTTCATTTTTTGCCTCTTAGAAAAGTTGTTGTTCAGTTAGAGGTTTTTTTTTTTTGGGTTGTTGGTTTTTATTAACTGAAGTTTTTTATAGAGTAATCAAATTTTTGAAAGTTTGAAACTCCTGTATATTTTGATAATTGTATAACAAAGAATACCACAGAAATAAGCAAAAAATGTGTCCTTTGAAGTGATAAAAAGCAAGCAAGGGCACCTCAGATTGCCTTCAACATTAAAACAGATCCTATTCCTTCCTGATTTAAGTGTATATTACACTATCCTCATTCCTTGTTTTTAGAGCTCAGTAAGCAACTTTTCTTCAGAGTCCTAAGTCTAATTTCCACTTTTTGTCACTGGTTTAAGTGCTCAGAGCTATCCAGTACCCGAATATCTGCCTGTTCTTTTATTGCATTGATAGATCCATGTCTTTACTATTACTAAATCTGATTCTTTATTTGAGCAGGAATATTCAACAAAACAGCTGACCAATCTGGTGAATGTTTGCCTAGGATCCCATATCAATAAGAAAGCAAGACAGAAACTTCTAGCAGCTATAGATGATATAGACCGACCTAAAAGATAATGAACTCAGCTCGTTTTCCTCAGTGACATCAGTCTCAGCATACATGACATGAAAGCCAGTTTTCATGCACTCCTGACAACTGTCTGCTAAGAAAACTCTGTGCATGTCCTTTCCAACTGGAAAGTGGAAAACATTGAAGTGTATGTGGTGTTCTCAATGGCTTTACATGCTCTGGTGTCTTCTCTTCAGCTTTTGTTGTAATCCTTTTCCTGAAATGATATCATAACTATTGTTATTTGACTACAATTATACATTTACAGAAGAATGTATCTTAAATTATAATTAGAAGGAACATTGGCTAATATATCTATGAGCAGCTTTTAGAGAGTGAATTTATGTTGGCATATTTTCACTCTCTGAACTTTAGTTCTTACTAGGCATAATAAGAAAGGGTTAATGTACAGTATTTCCTAATTATGAGTGCTGCATGAGAATTAAAAAGTACAAGTAAGTAAAAGAGTTGAAAAATCAGTATGTTCTGTTTTTAAATGTCAAAATTTATGTGAGTGAATTTGGTTATGACCAAAGTGATCATAAATGATGAAATTTAATAAATATTATACTCTTAATGATCAGCCTGTGTGAGACTGTATTTTGATATTTTTACCTGGCAGACAGATTTCATGAAAGTGTAATGTAATTTTTAGCACATTTCTAATTATTTTATATCCGGAATCCAGTGGTGAAAAGTAATTTCATTGTGTATGCCTTTCAGTATCTGAGTACTATATAGAATGACGATTATGCATCTTTTAAATCTTTCTTCATAAAAATATTCTATGGAATAGGATATTTTATACAGACTTTGCTTTTTTTGAATTCAACTTTTTGTCGTAGGACAGCAAAACCTGGGTTGAGTAACTCAGGAAAGAACTGTGTGCTAATCAAGCCTAAATGTAGGGTCATATGTTCATCTGCTTAAATATGTGCTTTGTAACTCAGGTGTGTAATAATAGGAGCGTAGCCAATGATGAATTTCAGAACTCAGTTCGTCTCTAGTAATGTTAAGTACCATTCCTGCAAACTTTGGAATGGAGCCAGGAATCATCTTAACAATATATGACATGACATGAATATCAATTTCCCACGCATGCACTTATGGCAGCTATTTAATAAGAAATTTTGTGTGTATGTTCTTTCTGACTGACAAATGGATGATCTCTAAGCTTGAGTGATGTTGGCACAGTGATTACTGTGCATGATCTGTAACATCAGTAGCTCACTGAATCCTAAGGAGTTTAATTGGAAACAGGCCTTGTGTCCTGGGAGTCTTGAGGTGCTGAAGTGAAGGGCATTGGGTGGCACATGGTCAGGCATGGAGGTGTCCATTCATCCTTGCAAATGTCCAAGACCTGTGTATTATAACATGAGGCACTTGTAGCATATTTTTGTATATGGGTGTGTATATATATGGGAGTTGACTTTTATTTTGAGCCTCTCAGTTCACAGTTCACTTACTGATGATTTAGAACTTTCCTTTTGTAAAAAGATGATCTGCTTATAATACTAGATTATGTACTTATGAAATATATTCTGCCTGTATCATTTATCTACATACATGCAGCCATTTGAAGAAAATAAACATGAGATAAGCATGGTTCTTGTTGAAATGGCACAGTCAGCTATGCACATAAAGAACTAGTCAATCTAATTTATCTTAATAGGATATCCTTATTTTTTTTTTCACATGGATTTATGGCTGATTTCCATCAACTTCTACTTTTAAGTTGGCTCTAGACAAAATGAACAGCAGGTATCTGCCTGGTAGAGCCTGGCATGTTTTAGGGTCATAAGACTTGATACAAAGGAAGTATCTCATTAAATAGAAGATTCAGTCATGCAATCTGAAAGATATTTTAACTTACACATACTTTGATTTATCTATCTTAAAAAGGTTAAGTCTTCTGAATTCTTTCCGGAAAAAAAAAAAGTTTCTGCATTAAAATGTAGCCAAGGTCAAAACAGTAAGGAGATTTGAATCATGAAATTGCCAAATAATAGGAGAGTTACCAGACATTTCTCAAATACATTATGTAGTGATATTGAATCATTGCATTATGACATTGTGTGAAACTCATTTTAAGATAAATAGAATTGAAAAGCTGAGAAAGTAAATGGAATTACACATATTCTAAAAACTACAGTTGTTACCCAAAATTTCTTTTTGAGTCTAAATTTTCCTTAACATTGACATTTAATATGAAAGTGTCCTGTAGAATTCAAACTTTTAAGTTGATGTGGGAGCTTGATAAATAAGTATACCCCGTGAAAGGATGACTGTTTATACAAACATATTGTTTTTCATTTTAAAATGTTAGGAAGATACATAGCAATTCAAATGAATTTATTTGTTTCAGTTCATAAAAATACCTATGAGAATTTCATAAATTTACTTTAACTAATAAGCTTTTTTCTCAATTTACAAAATGAAATCACATTTCTCTTGAAGCCAGAATTATGCAATATTTTATCATATGTTTGAGCAGAACTTCCTTTAAAATTTCTATTTAGTTGAGTGCTGAAGTAAAACTTTAAGTTAGATTAAATAGCTTTTCCTGTACCCACTCACTGAAAAGTAGTTATTAAAAAAGGCTTGTAATTTAATTCACTTTGAAAGTATGGTTATCTTTTGTAATGAAAACTTTGACCTGAAGATGAATACAAATCGTGTTCTAGGCAAACAGAAATGGTACAGGGGGAGATATATGTGTATGTACACATATATACATATATATGTACATACCTGCCTACATACACACACATATATACACACACACATACATAATACTTTGGAGTAATTTTGATAGAGACTTTATGGTTAAAATGATATTTAGCTCTTGATCATGATTAATGACAAGAAAATTAGTAAAACTGTAGTGTGCAGTCTATGTAAATGTTAACGCTGGTTCAGCTTTCCACAGACTTTTTTTTCTCTTACTGTGGAAAAAGTCTGTTCAATTACTATTGTCCAGTCAAAAAGTTTAAGTCACATAACTCCCACAAGAGAGTTGCCCACAAGGACAAAAGTATGTCCGATTTATATATGAGAAAACTAGTTCAAAATGAATGAAGGGAAATAGTTCATTTGTTTTGAAATGTCTCTTGATTGGCACATCCTTCTGTGAATATCACTAAGTTATCACTGGGATAACTTTTTTTCCAATTTGAAAACAAAATCACAATTAAATATTCTCCTTCACTAGGAAGATGCCTCTGGAATTATGGAACTTTATTGATGTGATTAGTAGAAAACATTTCTTAGTTGGTTTGTTCTAATGAAGAATTTTTTTTAAGTTAAAGACCACTTTCCTTCTCAAGACTGAAGATACTGTTGGCCTGATGAGGATTTCCAAATTTACTCTCTAAAGAAGTTTTCACACTCAGTTTTGTCACACTTGAACCCTTCCATCCAGTGAAGGGATTTGCTTGATCAATAGTCATTATTTTTTTTTCTGTTTTGTTCTAATATCTGGTCTGTACCTTCCATCTACCAGTAACCAAAAGGATTTCGGGTGTGTTGGGGGGTCGTTGTTTTGTTGTTGTTTGTTTTTGATACCAGGAATTGAATCTTCAGGGGCACTGAGCCACATCTCCACCCACACTACCCCACTTTTTTTTTTTTTTTTTTTTTTGAGGCAGAACCTTGCTAAGTTGCTTAGAACCTCACTAAGTTGCTGAGGCTGGCTCTGAACTTGTAATCCTCCTGCCTGAGTCTTCCAAGCCACTGGGATTACAGGAGTGTTGCCACTAGGCCTGGCTAGGATTTCTGTTTTAAAGAATAGACATTTTTGTATTCTGGGCATTTTTATTCAGCTACAGTAAGCATGCTAGCCTTTGCCTTAAAGGGAAGAGCCTTAGAATTCAGGGTTTCCATATACACAGACCCAGTTCTGGAGCCTACACTGAAGTATACACCATCAGGTTATTGGAAGATGCTTTTTGCTTGCTCCCTGTTATTTACCCTACCTGACTTCTATTACCCTTTCTAGTCACAATATTACCTTTAAAAAACCAACCAAAATAAAACTTAATTCTTCTCAGGGATAGGTATTATGGAGGAAAAATTGGTAGGAAATGGTGGCTCTAATACAGTTGAAACTGGTGATAACACAAGACCTCAGGTGGAGGGAAGTAAGGATCCACTGGGCAGATGATGGGGAAGGTACTGCAAGCTGAGAGAATGGTGAGTGCAAAGGCCCTAGGGTGGAGGAGGCCAGAGTGATTGGCACAGTAAGCAGGAGAACAGAGAGGACATGGCAGCAGAGGTCACACAGCGGAAAGGCCTTGTGAACCACAGGAAGAGCTTTAGATTCAACTTGCAAATGGGAAGCCCTTGGAGGGCTATGACCACAGAGGGGTGAACTGAGTTATGACTTAGATTTTAGCTAAAATGTGTTTGAGAAGAGGCCATAGAGGATCAACCACCAAATAAGGAGACAGGATAGGAAACTAACCGTAAACCCTGAGAGGCATAATGGTGGCCAGGACTACAATTATACTGGTAGAAATGGTAAGATGTGGTCAGAATCTAGGCATAATCAAAATTGAAGGCAGGAGATATGATTCATTGCTTGATGTAATGTTGGAGCAAAGAAGAATTCAGGATGATGTAAGACTTGTTTAAGGAAGTAGGAGTCTGGGAGGAGTGGGTTTATGGAATAGATCAAGCAAACAGTTCAGGGCAGGGAAGTTTGAGATATCTCGAGACATAGTTGGAGCTGTAGAAGAGGCAGCTGCAGTTGTGAGCTGACAGAACATCAGGGAGGGCTTTTGATGTCAATGTGGGAGTCATCAGAATATATCATGAAGCCACACTTTCTTTAGGAAGCAGAAAAATCTGCACTCAGCCATGAATATTAATGAATCTTGGTCATACAGGTTGGGCTCCTTTCCAATTGCCATCTGCCATGGGTTGGACTTAGAAAAAATCCGTATCACACAGGTTGAGTGAAGGAAAAGTCTGGAACAGCTTGGGAGGTGAGACAGGACCAATACCATATGAGAGGGAGTGTTTTCTAGAGCAACTTCCCACCTAGTGGCCCCCCTGGGGCCTTGGGACTTTGTAGCTCCTTCGACTGGGACAAGGGAGTCATTTCTCCCTCACAAAGTTGGTTCTAGTGCAGCTCGTTACCCAGGCATTCATTCGAGCTTCAGGGTCACGCTTTCCCAGAATATCTTTCCTGTGCAGACACTGGCTAGGCTCTTGGAATGCTCTGGTGGATGGAACAGATCATGTGTGCTGTCAGGACACTGAACTTTAGCAAGATTAACAGGTGTAAGCAAATATCTCATTACGTTTAGGGGAGTATTCCAAAGGAATAGTCTGGGATGGGGGTCAGGAAGAAGAGGCTAAGGAAACAAGGTGTGGTTGGTCTCTAAGAGGGAGTGAAAGGGGACAGAGGTGAAGGCTGAGGAGATGGGCATTGCTGAGAAGTGGGCAACGTGGGCCAGGTTTGCCTCCAGGCACTCAAAAATTGTAATTTTAAACTCTGTCAAAGTGAACTAGCCACAGTTGCCAGTGCATTAGTTATAGGAGAGTAGAGGGAGTCTATGGAAGAGAGAATGGCTAAGAAATTCCACCTGTGTATTCCAAGATGACACATTCTAGACAGCACTTAACACCCAATCTTGCTTAGGTCAAAGCTCCAAGATGGATGGAATGCAAGTACACAGGCCCCTTGGGTAGGAATTTCTGCTTCAACTGTCCTGAATATCTGGTCAGGTCCTTGGGGCAGGACTCCAGAACACCCCATCCTGGATCAGACACATGGTCAGTGTTTGTTGACTTCTTAATATTGTAGAAAGAGTATTAATTTCTCTGTAATTATTAAGGAGAGATGTAGACTGGCATTTGAAGCCAAAATATTGGCAGTTCAAAAAGAAACAATAATTTACTTCAGTTCCTTAATTTTTTAACAACTGCAGACTGCCTGAGATGAAGCATGACTTGTTTTAATAGACTCCTAGACCAGTCAGTGGGTCTCAAGATGTGGTTCTCACCAGCCTCAGTATCACTCAGGAACTTGTTAGTCATGCAAATTCTTGGGCCCTGCCCCCAGGCCTATGGAATTAGAAACTCTGGATATGGAACTCAACAATTAATGTTTTAACAAGCCCTGATGCACACCAAAGTTTGAGAACCATTGTATTGGACTTGTGCACGAACACACGAGATGATTTGGGGGGGAGGGGGTACCGGGGATTGAACTCAAGGGCACTCAACAACTGAGCCACATCTTCAGCCCTATTTTGTATTTTATTTAGAGACAGGTCTCACTGAGTTGCTTAGTGCCTCGCTTTTGCTGAAGATAGCTTTGAACTCGCAATCCTCCTGCCTCAGCTTCCCAAGCTACTGGGATTACAGGCATGTGCTACTGCCCCTGACTCAAACACACAAGATGAAAGTGGTTCAGAGTTGTTGGAACTCTGTTTTCTCTGACAAAAGAACAACAATAGAGCTATTCTAGACTGCTAAGAAAACCTTTCTCTTCAGGCTTTAGACAATATTTATCTTTATTCACTTCAGTGTAAGAATCGTAAGGTTTCTATGAGCTGACTTGGAGTATTGCTTCTCCTCCTGCACCTCTTGAGTGTCTGGTGCTGAAATAGGCCATCATGCATATTGTGTCTCCTTCTCAGTGACTGGAGCCAAATAAGAAAGATGATCCCAGAAGACTTTTAATTGGTGCATGAGTTATGAGCAATGAGGCAAGTGGAACCACAACAATAACTAATATAATGTATCATATATTACAGTGATTTGATCTTTGATTCACTCAGCAATTAATTGAATCAGACAGCAAGAGAAACGTTCGTGATTTGTTAAGGGAAGCTAGCCAACCAGATGGCTATTATCTGTGAATCAGCTAGTTGTCAAATTTCACTTTACTGACAGTCTCTCAAATATAGGAGGGGCTCCAACATCTGGCAGAATTGATTAGTGCACAACTAATACTGAAGCATTTGTACAAGCACCTGTTTTCATTATAAAGCCACAGCTGTACTCTATACAGAAGGTATGGGACTGCATCTCTTTTAGCACTTAAAATGAAAAAAAAAAAACAGTTATTATTCTAAGATTTCCATAAAGTTCTGCACACAAAAAAATAGGCTGTTAGAATTCTTTTCCTAATAGAATACATCAAGGTGACCATCTTCACCAGGCCATTAGTCCCTGGGGGAGAGGATGATGGGACAAATGACTTTTAACAACAAAGTGCACAGGTTGTCCCTCCCTTATCCCATCTTCATATGTCTGTCTGTCGGTCGGTTGGTTGGTTGGTTGGTTGGTTGGTACTGGGAATTGAACCCAGGGATGCTTTACTACAGGGCTACATTCTCAGCTCTTTCTATTTGAGATGGGGTCCCTAACTTGGTTAGGGTCTTGCTAAATTGTTGAGGCTGGCCTCAGACCTTATTCCTCCTGCCTCTGCCTCCTGAGTCACTGGGATTACAGGCATGTGCTACCACACCAGCTGGGTTTGCTTTTTATGAAGCAAATTTTAAAAACTACAACTTTCAAAGAAACTTCCTTTCCTAAAAGAATGTGCATGCATCTTACTTTTGTCCATGCAGCCCTTAAAGCAAACCTCCTCTTAATGTGTCCCCCTCTGCAGGGACAGCATCTGCTGGCCTCCCAGCTGTCCTTTGTCTCTACCTTCTTAGTGGCCTCCCTTTCCCTAGACACATTCATTTACCCACGACTCTCCAGGGGAAAGCCTTCCTGCTATCACCATAAACTCCCCAGCCTGCATCTAGATAGTCTTTGTGCTGGTATCTTACTTACCTCATCTTGGCTTAGTCTCCTCTGGGAGGGGCTATTCAATGTGTTTATGTAGCTCCCTTGACAGTCAGTCCAGCCCCACTGGTAGTAACGAGCTTAGGAGGTACCATTGGCCACACGTGCTCTACACACTTTAGCTCTCTCCATTTAATTCTAACAAATCTGTGTGGTGCCTGCCATCTTTATCATCCCCACTCTATAAAGAAGGAAACTGATCGATCCACTTCATTCTGTGTAACTCGATGTTACTTGTTAAGTGGAGGATGATTTTCTTTTCCTGTTTGTTCCTATGTCAAACTTACCATGATCTTGATGTGTATTGATGGCTGGGAGATGGGAATAACAACAGTACCTACTTCATAGGGCTATTGGAGGGAAAAGAGGAAATATGAAAAAAAGGGTTTCATATATAATTTAGTAAATGGTGGTCATTCATTATTAACCTGATTTTATGGAAAAGAATTTCAAGTCTTATGCAATCTTCCTAGAGTCACACTGCAAGAGGTGGAACCAGAATTTCACTCCAGTGCTCTTCCCACTCCTGCTAGTAGCTGTGGAATTCAGGTATCCAGCAACAGATGGACGTCATTGTATTTCTTCATGAAATGCTTGTATTGAATCCTACTATAAACTGTTACTTTGGCTGGGTAGAAAAAATTCATTTTACAAAATATTTACAGTTCTCCCAGCCTGTGTTCAGGGAGCTGAGTATGGGCTGCTGAGTGGAGGGTGGCCCATAGATAATAGAAACATCCACATTTGGGGCAGCTGGAAAATGAGTCCCTGCTGCTCTGATTCCTTATCCTCTCAGTAGGATCTCCTTTTCCCCTTTTCTGCTTTGCTCTTTTTATGCCTTTATCTCTCATCCTAGGCACCCCCACTGCACTCCCTTTCTGGAACCCCAATCCTGTGTTGATTTGGGGAACAGAAGTGGTTGGCAATGGGGCACATTTCAGTTCTCAATTAGATCAGCAGTTTCTTGGATTCATTATTTCAACTTGTTTGAGGGCCAAAGGAGGAAACGTGGCACTTGATGCTCATGAGAGGCAAAGGAAATTGTAGTATGCAGAAAACCAGCACAGGCATTAATGGGGATATAACTCCACCACTGATCAACATCTTAACATTGTTAGGAGAGTATTCTCAATTCTTTCAGTAGAATTTTTGTAAGTTTGTAATTTTAAAACTGCAAAGACCTGATGTTTTCCTCTCCATGCTCATATGTAGACGCCCTCCTGCTCCCAACTTCACTGACTAAACAAATAAATGTGCTGCCTGCTATCTGTTTCTTCAGATAATGAGGTGCTTATTTTAAAATTTATTTCAGCTGAGGCCCATCAGTTACCTCTTTTGAGTCATTAATCTTTAAGACAAGGCTTGTTGTGAGCAAACTAACTGCAGTTTTGTCCCTGAGATTTAAGTGTGTGTCAATAATAAAATTCTAAATGAGATTGTAATTAGTGCCTATCCAGAGACTGAAATTTGGCAGTACCTGATATACTTAGTAAGTACTTTTTTTTTGTTGTTTTGGTACAGGGATTGAACCCAAGGGCACTTAACCACTGAGCCATATCCCTAGCACCTGCCCACCCCCCCATTTTAAAATTTTGAGACAGGGTCTCACCAAGTTACTTAGGACCTCACTACGTTGCTGAGACTGGCTTTGAATTTGCAATTCTTCTGCCTCAGCCTCCCAAGTCACTGGAATTAGAGGTGTGAGCCACCGCACCCACCTAGTAAGTACTTTATCTTTGAAAGCTCATTTGTTGTAAGCTCATTAAAAAACTTGAAACCATCTTAAATAGAAAAGCTAAGATGATCTTTGTAAGTCCAATTCCATTGATAACTTTGAGCATATTAGAGGGCTTTTCAACATACTAGCAATTTAAAATGTTGTTTGGCTGATATTTAACCATGATAAGAACTTGGTTCTTATGGTTTAAGACAGTTAAGCCATCTTGATAGTTTTTAAATTTTAAGCCAAAATAGATTTGTGAAATCTCCTCTTAGCTATTTGTTGTTGCTATTGTTGCTGATGCTGCTGCTTTTTTAGCCCTTAGATTTCATCTTCAGGAGATCACAAAGAAGAATTTTGGAAGAAGATTGTCGCTAATAAAAGTGATAATGGCATAGAAAACTTTGTGAAGGAGGAGGGCTGGGCAGGTTTTGGTCAGTTGGTACTATGAGCTGTTGTTCCTCAAGCTTCAGAGACAATTTATACATGATGAAATACGGCATTGGAATCAGGCAGACTTAGCAATGACAGTATCACACTAAAATTTTCCATCTGGCAAGATTCTGTGGGATAGTAAAAAGTATTTTAGTGAAAACAGGTAACCCTGAACATGTGGAAGACAAGAAATTCTCTCTTCACCATGATCTGGGAGATCCACATAGATCTGCACAGGGGTGGCAGTGAGGAATAGATAGTGCCAGCCATCTTTTGTGAAGCTAAAGTCCAGCAACATAGTGTTCACACAGGAGTCAGTGAATCTGCCTGAAAATAAGCATCTGGGCCTAGATGAGGGGATCTCATAGTAGGTGAGCCCAGGGCACAAGAAGACAAGGCTCTGAGAAGCCTCCAGAGTGAAATATAAGTTTTTAAGCTAGTAAGAAAGTTAGTGGTCACTTAGGACAATCTTCCATCAGGAAGGTTACAGATATCCTGTATTCATAGGTCAGGGTGTCTGAAGGGCAGGATATCTTCTACAGCATTCCTGGTGACTTTCTAAGAATTTCCAGTAGTAGGAAATTTGTTTCCCAGTGAGAATAGCTCTGATCATCAGAGGTCTTCCTAGACATAAAAGTACACATTATGGAAGCTTATTAAGGTTTATATGAGATGTCCCCCCATAGCTCATGTGTGAGACAATATAAGAGCATTCAGAGGTGAAATGATTGGGTTATGAGAGATTTAATCCAATCAGCACATTAATACCCTGGTAAGGATTAACTAGGTGGTAACTGCAGGCAGGTAGGTGTGGCTGGAGGAGGTAGGTCATTGGGAGCATGCCTTTGGGGCTTATATTTTGTCCCTGTTGAGCAAAGCTCACTCTCTATGCTTCCTGATTGCCATGTCCTGAACTGCTTCCCTCATCCATACCTTTCTACCATGATGTTTTACCTCAACTTGGGCCCAGAGCAATGGAGTTGGTCAGCCATGGACTGAGACCTCTGAAACCATGAACCTCAAATAAACTTTTCCTCCTGTAAAATTATTCTTGTCCTGTTTTGGTCACAGCAATGAAAAAATCTGACTAAAACAAACCTGCAAGCTGGTCCTACGTTCTACCCTTCGATGAGGCATAATATCTCCCTTCTACTAATCCTATCTACTGCTGCTTTGACTGAAGACACATAAATCATATATGTAAAGTTAACTAATTTTGAGCATGTGGTCAGCTAGAACTCTTACATTTATTCGGGTCTGTTGAAACTTATTCCCCACAGGATTTGTATGGTGAATTGTTTTAAATGTCAACTCATGAGCCTGGGTCATTTTCTTCTAAATACTACTCTTGGATTTGTTGTAGAATAGAATGTTTCAGTTCTAGATTCTGTCATTCAAAATACATAATATGTTCTATTTTACTGCTCAAGTGATAAGGAAGTATTTCTTGCAGATCCTCATCCTAGTGGATAGAAACATGAGTGGGGCAGAACCAAGGACAGAGTTTGTGGGGTGGGTACAAGGCAGTTCTAGTGATCAGAGCCCTCTGAACAGAGAAATTAGAACTGTGAATGCATTGCTGTTACTGATTTCCCCCATGTTTTTCTAGTGTGACAACAAAAGTAATATGAAATTTTGTTAAATTACCTACTGAATACAAAATACTAGCAACCCACTCAAAAATGCAAAGTGAAAATATTTTGGTATTCTTGTCCTCATTTGAAACCATGCTGGCTTTTAGTGATGACCTTTTACTTTTATAAGTGCTTACAAACGATCTTTTAATATTTCATTTGAAGTCTGACATGTATTCCTGGGTCAGATCACACGGTGGTTGTGTGGGGAGTCTAATTCCTCTCAATAAATTAGAATGTTACCTAATTCCAAACCTTGGATCCCCTTCCTCCATTCATAAAGAAATTGTGCAGAAATTTTGCTAGTTCTCACCTCTTGATCTTTTATATTCACAGGAAGATTTGAATCCATGTGAAGAGTTTAGGGGTTTGTTTCCTTAATGAAGTATTATTTAAAAATCTGACTTTCATTAATATTAATTGCATTCATTTTTCCCTTTCTAATTATGAATAACATTTCTTTTTTATTGTTTTTATGCTGATATTACTCCATACTCGTTAAGCAGTGACTTATTATCCTCCTTCTTCCCTCTTGGAACACGTGTGAAACACTTAGAGGTGTCCTGGGCCTTCTTACATCACAGGACAGCTACACTTAAACCCCCTGGAAGACCCCCGTCATTTATTGGTAACCTGACTTTAACTCTGATAAGGCGCCTTTCTATCTTTTGTCTTTTGCACAATGAAATGAGCAGCATATACCTTGGGTGGTGGTATGGTTTGGATGAGGGGGTGTCCCCCCAAAGCTCTTGTGTTAATGCAGGAATATTCAGAGGTAAAGCTGTTGGATTATAAGGCTGTAACCTAATCAGTCTGTCCTAGTTTGAATGACTGGGCGGTAACCAAAGGCAGGTATGGATGGTGCATCTCCTCAGTGGCCCCTTCTCTGCTCTGTCTGCTCTCTCTGCTTTCTGATTCTACCATGAGCTGAGCAAGTTTCCTCCCCTGAGCCATTTCCCCTGGGGCTCAGAGCAATGAAGCCAGCCATCTATGAACTGAGACCTGTGAAACTGTGAGCACCAAATAAATCAGCTTTCCCTCCTCTAAGTTGTTCTTTCATGTATTTTGATCACAGCAACACAAAAAGCTGGCTAAAACATGCAGGCACCCTGGCTTCTTCAGAGAACTCTTTTCCTCAGAGTGATTTCTTAGAACTCTGCAAGTAGAAGTTTTTTTCCTTTTTTTTTTTTCTTAGTGAAGTGGGTTTTTTTTTTTTTTTTTTTTTTTTTTGGAGTTAAGCTTCCTTCCAGTCTATGAACACAGGGCTGTGATATCTTTCCTATTTTCTGAAATTTGTTTGGGAACAAATACAGCTTAGTGTCAAAGTGACTCAGCTCCAGAGTCTAACTTGCCTAAGTTCACTTCTATCTAAGTGAACTTGGGCAAGTTAGTTAGTCTCCTTGCCCCCTCAGTTTCCTCATATGTAAAATTGGGATAATAGAACAATATGTCATGGGATAAAGTACAAAAATGTATAGCAAAATGCCTATGAATATTAGTTATTATTCTGGCCTAGGAACATTTTTGAACATGCCACTGTGTACCCTAGAAATCTGGATCTCTTCTTCCCAAGTTCCCGTCATCTTTATCTTACCAGTCAGCTCTTGGTTTGAAGAATGAAGGTTAGAGTAGCTGCTCCCTGGGCTGTGGGCATGACTCTACAGACTGCAGTGGAACTGCAGTCTCATTAGCTCTGATTCTTTCCACCACTTCCTGAATAATGAAACCATAAGCAAAGCCAGGCAAGAATTCCTCTACAGAACAAGCTGTCTGTAGCAGAATAAACCTTCTGGCAGATGCCTTCAGATTTGAGGTGTGTGCTGGTCTAGCTTACCTCTCAGGACAAGAGGGCAGCTTGCTACAGTGGAGCCCCAACCTGAGTTCTGTACTTGACTCCACTACTTACTTGATATGTAACTCTGGGAATTTTGCTGTCATAAGCTCTCCTAGTCATAGTTCTCTCATCTATAAAATGGGAATTCTCTTCTCCTCTAAGTCCATGGAAGACTTGTAGAAGCCTCTATGTTTCCTGGAAAATGAACAAGGGACCTGTGTCCACCATTCCCACAGACCTTGGCCACTGCAGACATTGCTGCAGAATCCAGATCTGCTCCTGCTCTTGAGTCCTTATGCTTGGGTTTACCTCAGATACAACCTACTTGCTGTTCTTTACAAATCAAAGATGCAGATCCACAAGCCTCAGCATCTCAGGGCTCTGCAGCCACCTCTAAGAGCACCCTGCCTTCATATTCCCATTTGATATACTGCACAAAAGCAGGATATCAACGGAGGGAATACCCCAAACTTCTATTTCAGTTATAACACACATCTTAAGTCTCCTGGGAAAAGGGAGGCCACACTAAGAATGAGATTGTTTGACTACCATTTTGGCATGGGGGAAGGATAAATACATGACCTTTTAACTAGGTGGTTCCTCTAGCAGTGAGAATAAATCACAAAGACCCTCTGGATAACTGTTCTATTCTCAAACATCATCACCTTTGTTATTATGGATGCCTGTCTGACTCTAAAATTCAAGCTGTGTCTCTAAACCCCCTTTGGAGCTTGATATTTACTGACAAAATATCTTTAAAATATTTCAGTCCAGCAAATGTGCACCATTCATAGATGATTAAGGATTAGTTGAGGATTTTTTAAATCTTGTTTCTGACAGTAATTAAATACTTCATAGTAACTTGGAGTCATCATTCTCAGAATTAATTCTCAATATTCAAACACGTCAATAGAGGTGCAAGAGATTAACTGTATCTGTCCTCTCTTGGGGGTTGGTGTTTTCGCTAAATCTTATCATTTGTGTTTCCTTAAGAGTGTTTTGTTTCTCCTAAAAGGAATGGTGAGAAAAGCTACTGAATCAAAGCTTGTGGATATTTGAGATTTTATCTTTATGTTGAAGTTGGTCTGTGGATATCTAGACTGTTTGATTATTCATGGAGGAAGTTTATACTTTCCTTAACTTCAGGGACAAAATAAAGAGAAACCATAGCTTTAAATAATCTCAGTAAATCTTAGTTGCACAAAATTTCATGGGGAATAACACAGATTTCACACATACATACATACACAGACAGAAATCATAGCGTAGAACTTCTAATATTTCTGGTTAGTACCCTTAAGCTCTGAAAATGTCCTAAAAGGAGCATTAATTTTTAGATAAGCAATGCAAATCCTTGGCTTTGTAATCAACATCAAATAATAATTCAAAAGTTTCCTGTAAGATATAATTGTAGATATAAATGTCTTGGTTAATTTTATGTGTTAATATGACTGGGCATGGTATGCCTAGACATTTGGTCCAGCATTATTCTTGATATTTCTGGATAACATTAACATTTAAATAAGTAGACTGAATAAAGCAGATTACTTCCCCCCAAAGTGGGTGGTTCTCATCTAATCAGTTGAAAGCCTAACTAGAACAAATGACTGACTCTCCCCTGGTTGGACAGAATTCCTCCTGCCTGTCTGTGAGCTGAGACATCAGATTCTGTGTCTTTAGACTGAAACTGAAACGTCAGCTTTTTCTGGATCTCAAGCTTGCTGCCCTTCAGGCTGGAACTACACCATAGCTCTCCTGGGCCTCCGGCTGGCCATTTCACCCTGCAGATCTTGGGATTTGTCAGCTTTTTCATTGCTATTACCAAAAGACATGACAAGAACAATTTTAGAAGAGCAAAGTTTTATTTGGTGCTGAGGGTTTCAGAAGACTCAGTTCATAGGGGCTGACTCCATGGCTCTGTGCCAGAGGTGAGGAAGAACATCATGGTGGAAGAGTGTGGTAGAGGAAGGCAACTCAGGACATGACAGCCAGAAAGCAAAGAGAGGTTCCCTCACTACAAACAAAATATTAAACCTAAAACCACCTCCTCCAGCCACACCCTACCTGCCTACAGTGGCTAACTGGTTAATCCCTATCAGGGTTATGCACTGATTCGGTGAAGGCTCCAATAATCCAATCATTTTACCTCTAAATGTTCTTTATTGTTTCACACATATGCTTTTGGCGGACACCTCATATCTAAACCATAACAGCCTTCACAATTGCATAAGCCAGTTCCTTTTTATAAATTTCCTTTAGGTGGACATGGTGGCGCACACCTGTGATCCCAGTGGCTCAGGAGGCTGAGGCAGGAGAATTGCAAGTTCAAAGCCAGCCTCAGCAACTTAGTGAGGCCCTGAGCAACTCAGTGAGACCCTGTTTCTAAATAAAATATAAAAAAGGGCTGGGCATGTGGCTCAGTGGCAAAGTGCTCCTGTGTTTAATCCCCAATGCCCAAAAAATAAATTAAAAAATTCTCTCTCTCTCTCTCTCTCTCTCTCTCTCTCACACACACACACACACACACACACACACACACACACACACACACACACACATACACACACACATCCCCTATTGGTTTTGTTTCTCTGGGGAATCATAATACAGTAAATTTCCATAGTGTGAATATGTCTTCTGGGTGCTACAAAGATATGACTTGCTTATTTCTCTGGTCTCATTTCTCCTACTGAGCCCAATATCTTTAGCATATTTTAAAACTGCTGTTTCAGGAAATGACCAGTGATTTCATAAGTCCTTGCTTTAACTAGTGTTTCTCCTTCTAAGTTGGTTCCAAGAAAAGTTTGCCATTGGGCTGCGGATATGGTTCAGTTGGTAGTGTGCTTGCCTTGCATGCCTAAGGCCCTGGGTTCAGTCCCCAACACCATAAAAAAGAAAAGAAAGAAAGAAAAAAGGGTTGCCACTCAAAGTAAAACCACACACCTCAGATGAGTGGATTTGAAAAACAGCACACTTTTCTAACCCCACATGGGTGAGAGCAACACGTGCATGTCTGTTTCAATTTATTTCTGCTCTGGCAGTGGGCAGTTGTTTGTATAATCAGTTCATAAGTGAAAAACATGAAGTTAAGCCTGGTTTGAAGCTAAAATAGGTTCACGAGTTTGCAGAGAAAAATGCACTGCGCTACTTTCCTAAGCATTCTAAGAGGGTCCCTTGTATGTTTGTGGCTAGTGGATGTCTTAAGTGGGTGGGAAGAAAAGGGTCCAAAGAAGGAAAGAAGAGAGAAAGCTACAGCAGTTCCTGAAAGTAGAACCTTTTAAAGTCATGGTGTGATCATGAGAAATTCCGAGTCCTTTTACCAGGGAGATGCTATTCAGGATTTTAATTGTGTTTCTTAGACTTAGACTGTGAGTTTTCAAAAGAGCACATATAAAGAAGCTTCCTTATGCTAAATATCAGGTCAGGCCTTTGGTGAGGTTTTCCTCCCCAACTTTGGTTCCTATTTCAGTTAGTGCTCAGTTTCCCCGCACGTGTGAGGCACCCCTTTGAATTAAAAAACCACACACTGCTGTGTTGACATCACCTATTTCCCTGGCATGACTGGACCATTTTTCACATAATAACATTGTTCGCATGATTATGTACAAGCAGAGAGTTCCAGAAAGCCACAAAATGTGCAGGAAAAAAATATCTTTAGCAAGAGATTACATTCCAGTCTTCAAAGTACACTACCCCAGATCATGATGAACTGAGCAAGGATTCGCCTCCCGGGGACTCTCTGCAGGGACCTGTAGTGGGATTATTAAATGGAAAGAGCCTATCAGCAAAGCTCACAGAAAGGAAAGGAAAAGTCAGAGAGGAGGAAAAAAGACTTAATCCAGAGGAAACCTTGAACTTTGGGATCTTACTCAGTCTAAATCAGTTACTAGGTCCTTTCAGCTAAATGGGCCAATGCATTTCTTTTCCCCCCTTAAACTGATTCAAGTTATCTTTCTGTCCCTGGCAACCAAGATCCCTGGTTAATAACAATGTCTAAAGCCAACCATTTTAATTCAGTGTTAAATTGCTGGGAGGGAAGTCCCCAAACATCTATCCTTCATACATAAATCTAGGACTTTTCTTATTCTAAGTCTCAAGTTAAAATGAGTCACCAAAATGTGGGAAGCCAGACTTAAATACATTGTAGTCTATGTAGATGGAATATTTGATGTTTTCCCAAAAACACATTCAAACTTTCTTAGAAAGCATGCTATTAATAAGCCCCTTAAAATCAGATCGCACCATCTACACCCTCCTTGGATCCAATAAAGTAATTACCAGATAGATCTTTTATATGAAAGGCTTAAGAGTTACCTTACTTTCTACTGAAATCATTCTTAGGTGGATAGTTGGTGTTACTATTTTTCATTATACTTGATTCAACATTTGGTATTGAACATAGAATATTCTGAAAAACTTTAGAGGAAAAACAAGTCAATGTTTCCATTAAGTGACACAAATCAGTGCTGCTCTTTGGCATGACCTGACCTGTGATTTATTTAAAAGAAAAAATACTCCCTCCCAGATACATTTAGACAAACATTTGCTTGGTGTATTCTCTCCCTTTATGAATAATTTCTTTGTTCTCATTCAACTTTTATAAATATCATGTTGAGGATCTCAAAGGAACAATTTACCATTGTTTAAGGACCAGCAATTACATTCTTTCCGTGTCACATCATAGCCACTTATTTTTGATATAGTCATTTTTGTGGTTGTTAAATTTTTCTTAATGACTGTGTATTTATTTACTTTTGGTTAAACATTTGCCTGGGTGGACTGACCTCACCCTGCCTTCCTCTCCTGCCTGAATAAATAAGAAGGTATTTGGGATTTGTTTTAATTTTTTGACAAAACCATTAATTTTTGTTTTGGTCTTCACAACCCTAAGTAGGATGATTTTTTTTTTTAATTCTTAAAGAAATCATTAAGAATATCTACCTTTTGAATTCATGATAGATAGTCTTTGAGAATTTTTTATTGCTTACTTCATATTACCTAAAGATTCTAAAATTACATGTACCCTTATATTTTAAATTATCAGGATTAGAATAATCACTTTTAGCTTTGACACAGTTGAGAACATTTTTACCCTTACAAAGAAATTGAAGAACATGTAATTTGCAAAGCACTTTGTTATTTTGATGCTCTGTCAAAGCAAAAGGTTAATTACAATGTCTTTTAGTCCCTTTTTAAAAAAGCAATCTGTAGTAATTTGTTATGTAAATAGATTCAGTTTGATACTTTCTAAACAAGATGATTTTTAATAAAGAATCTTGAAATATTTTGCTTTTGAAAAAGTACTTTTAAATTTTCATTTATGTAAAACTTTGGTCATGTTCAGATTGAAAAGTACATTTCTGAAATTGAAAGTAGAAAATTAAAAATATTAAAATAATAAAAATAACATTGTTCTCTTGAAAAACTAAAGCTAATCTACCCGGAGAAATACTTTCATAAATAACTTTCTTTTCTTTCTTTCGTTCTTCTTTTTTTTTTTTTTTTTGGTACTGATATTGAACCCAGGGGCTCCCTACCACTGAGTTACATCCCCAGACTTTTCTTATTTTCTATTTTGAGACAGGATCTCACTAAATTACTGAATCTGGCCTTGAACTTGTGATCTTCTGACATGGCCTCCCAAGTCACTAGGATTATTGGTTTGCACTACCTCAACTGGCTACAGATAACTTTTGACTAGAAGGAGAAATCTAGTGAGCAGAAATGGAGCTAAAGTTATTAGTAGGTAGAAAATTATAATCAAATCTTACATGGAAGATAAATTTTTAAAGTCACTGTAAAAGCAGAGCCCAAGGAATTCCATCCTAATCTTGGGGAGTTGTGTGCCTCTTCTGTCTATCATGTGTAATATTCAGTTCTGGCCATCTCTTCACCTGAGAAATGCAGGCAAAGTGGGTGTGGGGGTGAGTTCAGAGTTAAGTAAGTGAAGTTGCAAAAGGCCTTGGAAACTTCATCCCCAGGGAAAGATGCAACAGAAGCCTCATAGCCTACTAGGACTGACTGGAAAAGTCATTTGAGCAGCTGCTGAGGGGATAACAGAGTCACAAAAAGTAGTAGCAGGATGAAGTAACAGTATAGTAGACCATGTTCACTAGTGTTTGCAGAATTGGAGTTCAGCGAGATGTGAAAAGGACAAGACCCAGCAATTACAACTGGATAAAAAAACCAATAAGCAGGTGTTAAGGATTGCATTTGACTCCCTGATATTTGACGCTGGGTAAACAACTTCTGGGACCAGAATCTTCAAGATTCTATCATTTGTGATATAAGATTCTTTCACACTAAATAAAGATTTGATTCATTCTACCATCCACTCAATCCTCAAAAATGGAAGTTCTTTCTTTCTTACAGGACAAACCTTACAAGATACTTCCAGTTCCAAGAGCTGTGCCAAAGAAAGATATCTGTCTATTTTTACCACCTGGGTGGGACATCATTTCCTCATTGGCACAAGTATATGTGTTGGCAATGTTCCTGGCAATAGGGACCACCACTATGGACTTCTGGGTCAACTTTAGGTCTGTTTTTACCAATACCCCAAATCTTAAGAATGTACCTATTAATAAAGAAATAAGTTCCTATAAGCTCATCACACCTTTCAAGATGGTTAGTGGGGAAGTATTTGGGAAGCAGTAAAGTCTTCTCTGGAGGAGTCCTCCTACAGGCTTAGTTCTGAACTCTGATGATCACCATTTTCCTATAGAAAGCAGGGGCAGTATAGAATAAAAAAGGAATATAATTTAATTAAGAGGAAGCTGAAGAGGGATCTATCAAGGTCACGAGAAGCTTCACTTGGAGCTAACAGGGATAAGGTGCAATAGCAGAGTGCTTCCTAAGGGCAGATATTATATGTCTTTTGTGACCCAATACCAAAAACTCTAACAGCATATTTTAAAGATAGATATTGAATTACTTATAACACACACACACACACACACACACACACACGTTTGTTGAATGAATGAACATGGGAAAATGTATTCTTGGGACGATTCCAGAAAACAATACCTGGCCTGAAACTGAGTAGGATTCCCAAGGTCAGGGTCAAGGCTGATCCCACCTTCATGGACTCCAACACGAAGGATGAGTATGATGGCTAATTTTTTTTAAGTCAACTTGGCTATGCCATGATATCAAGATATATGATCAAATGCAATAAAAGAGGGTGAGTCTAGATGTCTGTGTGAAGGTTTTTGTAAAGATGAGGTTAATATTTAAATCAGTGGACTTTGAGTATAAGTAATCACCCTCCAAACTGTGGGTGGGTCTCACCAATCAATTGAAAGCCTTGAGAGAAAAATTCTGAGGTTCCCTGAGAAAGATGAAAATTGTGCTTCCAGTCTTGGACTTAAGCTACAAAATCGACTGTGCCCTGGGTCTCCAGCTTACTGGCCTGCTGTATAGATTTTGAATTTGCCATTCCCTATGATTGCATGGGCAAATTCCTTAAAATAAATCCATATTTAAACATCCTGTTAGTTTTGTCTCTCTGGAGAACTCTTAAAAATATAATGACTGTGTGGTCAGCAATAGGCCATGACCCAAACACATAACCTTCCCCATCAGGCTTAATTGCTCTACTAAGCCGTAAGGAAGAAAAGTCACCTGCCTTGCTCCCTAGATTTTTCTTTATTACTAATTTTTTAGGATTGCATGGGTTCTTGTTTTCTTATTTTCTAAGCCTCCATGTAGTTTCTCCAGTTATTTCAGATGGAGGCATAGCATGTTTTTGTTTTTGTTTTTAATTTAATCATATTTTGAGATAATTATAGATTGGCATACAATTTTAAGAAATAATGTACAGAGGTTCTCCAAACATTTGACCCAGTTTTCTCCATGGTAATATCTTAAAATTAATAAAAATATTACTTTTAATGAACAAACCATAGGTATTATATTTGTGGAGTACAATGTGATTCATATGTGTACATGTGCACACATGTGCGCACACACACACACACAACGTGGAGTAAGTAAATAAAGTTAATTATCCTTTTCCTCACTTATTTGGCATTTTTTTTTTGTAGCCATACATTTTAAATGTACTCTCATGGATATTTTTAATTACACATTACTATTTACTATAACTATATTGCTGTGAAATAGTTCTCAAAAATTATGCCTGCTATCTAGCTATGTTGTATCCCAATCCCACCCCACCAACCCTCATCCTACTCTCTACTTCTATGAACTCAACTGTTTTGAATTCTACATTTAAATTGCATAATGTGGCATTTGTCTTTCTGTGCCTGCCTTATTTCACTGAGTATTATGTCCTTTAACTTCATTCATGTTGTTCCAAATGACAGAATTTTGTCCATTTTTAAAGGCTGAATATTATTTTGTATTTATTCACATTTTCCTTATTCACCCACTGATGGATACTTAGTTTGGTTCTATATCTTGGTCATTGAAAATGGCTGCAATAAGCAGGGAGAGCAGATATTCCTTTGATATATTCATCTCAATTCCTTTGTATATATTCCCAGAAGTGGGATTGCCAGATCATATGGCAGTTTTATTTTAGCTTTCGAGGAAACTCCATACTGTTTGCTGTAATGACTGTACTAATTTTCGTTTCCATAGCAGTGTATAAGGGTTCCCCTTTCTATATATTCTTGCCAACAGTTGTTTTCTTTTATCTTTTGATAAGAGCCATTCTAACAAGTATGAATTATTATTTCATTATGGTTTTAATTTGCATTTCCCTAATGAAAAAAACTGAGGTTTTTTTCATGAACTTGTCGGTCATTTGTTTGTCTGTTGAGAATTGTCAGCTTGGGTCCTTGGCCCATTTTTCAATGGAATCATTTGTTTTCTTGCTCTTCAGTTGAGCTACTTAGTATTTTGAATATTAATCCTTCGTCAGATGCGTAGTTTGGAAATATTTTTTCCTCATTCATCAAGTTCTGTCTTCATTTTTGTTCCTTTTGCTCTGCACAAGCTTTTAGTTTGATGCAATTCCATTTGTCTATTTTTGCTTTTATTGCCTGAACTTTTGGGATCATATCCAAAATATTCTTGCCCCAAGAAATGCTGTAGATCCTTTCCCCTAACTTTTTGTCAAGTAGTTTTACAGTGTCGGGTCTTCTGCTTAAGTCTTAAATCCACTTGAGTTTATTTTTATGCATGCTGTAAAATAAGGATCTAATTTGATTATTCCTCATGTTGCTAACCATTTTCCCCAACATCATTGATTGAATAGATTGTGTTTTCCCCATTGTATGTTTTTGCCAACTTTGTCAAAAATCAATCAATTCTAAAGGTGTGGGTTTATTTCTGGGCTTCCTATCCTCTTCCACTAGTTGATGATTTTTTCTTTTTATGCCAGTACCATGCCATTTTGGTTACAATTGCTTTATAATATACCTGAAGTCAGGTAGTGTGATGTCTTCAACTTTATTATTTTTATTCAAGATTGTTTTGGCTACTCTTGTATTTTGTGGTGTCATGCAAATTTAAGTATTTTCTTAAGCTATTTGAAAAAAAGAAAATGACATTGGAAGTTTGATAGGGATTGCATTAAATCTGGACATTGCTGTGATATTTTAACAATTTTGATTTTCCAGTTCATGAACGTGGGATATCATTTCATTTATTTGTATTTTCTTCAATTTCTTTCATCAGTTTTTTAAGGTTTCAGTATACAAATCTTTTGCTCTTGGTTAAATTTACACTTAAATATTTTATTTTGTTTTTCTTTACATTGAAAATGGGATTGTTTTCTGAATTTCCTTTTCAGATAGCTCATTATTAGTGTATAGAAATGATGATTTCTTTGTCTATTTATTTTATATCCTGCAACTTTTCTAAAATTGTTTGTCAGTTATAATAGTTTTTGGTAGACTATTTAGAAAATATTTTCTCTATGTAAGACTACGTTGACAGCAAATAGAGATAATGTCACTTCTCTGTTTTTTATTAGGACACATTTTATTGTTAAAGGTCCATAGGTTATTGCACAGTAGACCATAACTATTAAAGCAAGGGTGTGAACCACTTCAGATTCAATCTGGACACACTTTAGTTAGAACAAGAGCCAGAAGAGTATCAAAGGAACAGACCGAAATTTCAGTCTTGGTAGTATGTGATTGACTGATACTGATAAAGGGCCATAAATCAAGTAACAGAAGTTAGAACTTTGTCACCAATTACTAGGGACTTAGTAACACGTTCTGAGTTGAGTTTTTTCTCAGTTGTACTTTTTCAGTTTCTCAGAAATCAGAAAGGGAGAATTTTCAGACAGGCAATGTAGACTTTGGGATATGCATACATTCAGAGAAGACCATTATCAAAATGTTGTTGTCAAGAGAGAGTAGAGTGCAGTGTATATCACTCTCTCGTTGAGGTGATAGAGCTGGGCTAGTCCATGAGGGATTTTTAAGGTGACCAAAATGAGAAACCCAGTTAGCTTAGAATGAAAATTGGTTAGCACTCAAACTTTAAGGATTAAGAATGGAAGAACCAACTTGTAACCCTTATCATTTCCCCCCTACAAGTAATATTGTACAACTGCTAAATTAAATTTGCTGAGTGTGAGAAAAAGTGGTGTGAAAATACCTCCTAAAAGAAAAATGACTCCAGTTAATCACTGTAATGTGAGCATATAACTATGAAAAGAAGCTACAAATCCAAATGGAAACTAGTAATAGGGAAAATCTTAAATGGAAACAATATTTGAATTAAAAAAATGGAAGTCACAGACTATCCCAGTCATTTTATGACACATGCTTTAGCTTATAATGCTTTATTATTTTATAATGATTTTATTTCACATTATTTTATAATGTGTTAGGGAAAAAAAAGTGCTGCCTATTATCACTCCAAACCAAAGAAAACAGTAGACAGAATGTTGAAGGTACTGATTGCTGACGTACGAGCAGTGCCTGATTTGCTTGCTGCTGGCATGGAACTCTGAAACTTGAAACATGCTACTCTTTTCCAGGGCTTGGAAATGTCATCAGTAGTAGAGTGAGAATGGGATTTGGTGGACTTACAAGTGATATAGCTGGAAACCTGAAGAGATACCGGGGTACCATAATAGCTGATGGGGGGTGGTGGTATTCTCCTGAGTCCTAAACTGGGAGACTCTGGGGTGGATGTGGGCATGCTTTCCCTGGTGGCCTTTTAATAAAGGTTTTGGTCCTTCTCTAACTGATGGCCATCCTCTGGGGTAGGATGTCCCTGAGGTTTGATGAATTTCTTTGCAGACCCTAGGGACATGATCTGTCACTTGGGGTAGTTATGGTACAGGATGGCATGTAAATTGCCTGTAGTTGGGTTTGAGCTTTGCTATTACACCATCACCCTCACCTCTCCTAGAGCCATGTTCCCACTATTCTGAAGGTTGAAGGGATTTCTGCACACCCAACAGGAGAGTGCAGCCGATGGGTCAGTGAGCCCAGCAAGGCAGCAATAAAGAAGACCCATACAACAGGAGGACTCGAGTTAAGAAAATCGTGTTGAATTTTTGTTAAATAAGTAGATTTTAGCTGTTCTCGTCACAAAACAGTAGTGATGTAACATGATATACATGTTAATTGGCTTCACTATGGTAACCATTTTACTATCTGTGTCCCATAATATCATGTCGTAAACCACAAGTATACATAATACAGCTTATTTTTTAAAAAGATAAACATAGAGGATACCATGTGTTTTCTTCAATTTCTTTCATTGGTGTTTTAGGGTTCCAATATACAAATCTTTCGCCATGAATTAAATTTACACTTAAGTATTTTGTTTTTCTTCATATTGAAGATGGGATAGTTTTCTTAATTTCCTTTTCAGATAGCTCATTATTAGTGTATAGAAATGCTACTGATTTTGTCTATTTTATATCCTTTTGTTGGGTGGTAGTTATGTCCTCATAACCTGAGCACTCAAGGTCTTAGGGAAGTTTGAGGGTTCTCTCTGGAGGTCCTGACAGAAGGCTGTTATTAATCCACTGCCAAGAACAATTTTTCCTTCTCATTCCTAACTGGCTTGTCAGAAATGTCTATTACATAGAAAAAGAGCTGATCTGTCAATTATTGTTGAGTTTTGTACCTTTGCCAAAATACTGAACTATACTCTGTGGACAGCCAAAATCCAAATAGAACCAAGAATGCCCTACCCTTATTTGCTTTGATTAATTAATTAAAACCAATAAAATTTTACTTTGTAGGCTTTCCTTTGAAAACCACTGTAAATTCAAGAATCGTTTTTTTCATGGGAACAGAATAATTATTTATTAGTTAATTGACAAATGAAAATTATATTTATGGTATAAACAGGATGTTTTGAAATATGTATAAAGTATAAATGGCTAAAAAGCCATTTTATAATCTATAAGTTAATTTAATTAACTTATAGATTACCTCATAGACTTATCTTTTTTTGAGAACACTTAAAATCTACTTTTCTAGTAATTTTCAAGAATATAATGTATCATGGGCTGGGGTTGTAATTCAGTGGTACAGCGTTTGCCTAGCATGTGTGAGGCACTGTATTTGATTCTCAGCACCACATATAAATAACCACTCATAATAAAGGTCCATTGACAACTAAAATATATAATTTTTAAAAAGAATACAATATATCTTTATTAACAGTAGTCACCATGTTTTACCATGGATTTTTAAATTTATTCCTCCCATCTAATTAGGATAACTCTGCTGAGAAGTGAGACATGATCATAAAGATACATAAATTAAAAAGCTCATTGTATCTCAGAAGGAAAAGAGTTTTTATTACAATGGTCCAGCTTCTTGGCAACATATCATATTAATGCAATGGTGACACATATTTTGATTTTTGTCATCAAAAAGCATGTAGCTAAGCCTAGGAGAGCAGCTAGCCCCCATGGGAAAAAATGGGCAATCCATCAAGATACAAAGTGCCAGAGAAGACCTGAGGTGTTTCCTTAGAGATCTTCCTTTGTTTCCTGGTTTCTTTTGTTAAATATAGAAATAGAGACTAGTGTTAGCTTTATGTAAGTTCCTATTCAAAGATGGTTTCATATGAAGTAGGAAACATTTTTTTTTCTCTCTTTTTTTTTTCTTTTGTGGATTCTGAGGATCAAACCTAGGGCCTTGGGCAAGCAAGGCAAATGCTCTACCACCAAACTAAATCCCAACCCCCATTTTTATTTTAATTTTAGAAATAATCATAATTGAAATGTGATGGTAAAGAAGTCAAGGCAATGGTTGGAACACAAAATATAAAATGTTGATCTCAGTCATTGTGAAGGAGAACGATCTCTGTCCTTGGAAAACTACAAAGAAGAGTGAATTAAAGACATTTTAGTAAGATACCTCAGAACAATGGTCTCAGATGACAAAATGTTTTGTAAATCAAACATTTGGCAACGTTGCTTCAGGTGCACAGGAAGTTTAGCATATGATATTGATTTGAAGTTAAACGTATATCCACTTTCTATCCATCTGTGGGTACATATTGGGTAGTTTTCTTGTGTATAATTGTGGAGCAACAACTCCATGCACAATTATCCCCAGGGAATGGCTCTCACACTACACACAGTGCTGCTGCTCTCTTAGCATGGGCCACACTTCCTTGTCATCTGGGCTTCAGCCAAGCCCTCTGGACATCCCTCAAGTTAGGTCAGGTCTCCATGATGGACCCCCATGGATTTTGTCATTTGAAGCAGTCCAAATTATTATCACCTTCAACTGTTAAAGTGACAAAACCTCAAGGTTCCAAGTAGTCTTGTGTCCCTTCCATCCTCACTACATCTGGGCCAAACTGGGTCCTTATGGGGTTGGTTGTCTTTCAACTCTGAGTTTCATTTTGGATCTGGACTGGAGCATTACTTCTGATGCTATCTTGCCAACTCTCTTGTGAGCTCATTCCTCTCGTTTTCTCCTTGAAAACCATTTCTCCTAGAGACTCAAAACTTAGCCATCCAGGATCAAATGCCATCCCATTTCCCTTTCAGCCTTCCCCTGGTTTCCTGATGACACAACTCTTGCAGTTAGACCCTTGTTTGTGGCCCAGAATTAGCACTTTGTCCTGCGCAGCCTTGGGGCCAGTCAGGACCACTCAGGATGCATAGAGAAAACTGTCTCTGTTGTAAAGACAAGAGAACCTTTAAGCTTTGCGGAATCCATACACATAAAATTGTTTCCATTCACATCTAGAAGTGCTCAGACCTTCTCCCCTCACTCTGAGTAACTCCCTGAAATCTCAGAAAGTGGACAACAAAGACAGAAGAAAGTAGTGGATCAATTCATCAGACATTCAAAAGACCACAAGATATGGCTGTCCTGAATCGTGTGTGTAACAGAAGCTCAGCACTTGTGAAATGCCAGACACTTGTAGTCAGGCCTGGAGCTGGGGAAGTTCCTCCCTATTTCATCCAGGTACTCTGTTGTAAAGTATGGAGAAAGACACTAATACCATTCAGTTCTGTGTGCTTTGGCCTAGAGAAGTAGAGGACCCAGAAGTTGACAGAGACACCATTGTCTTCCTTTGATAGCCTTAGAATTTAGAAAACTTGAGAAAATTATTTAACTCATCAGAAGGCTATGCCAACTAATAACACATTTCCATGCCTGATAGAATTTCTTCTATGTCTTTATTATTGAATCTGTCAGGAAATGCTAGGAATATATTGTATTTCTTCCCTAGAGACATAAATTGTATCTGTCTGGTATATATCATTTCAGTGACAGTGAAGATGCCAAGTCACACCTAAAAGTTGAATATATGGACAAAAATCTTCCATTCTGATCACTCTTGGAAGGAGTTCTTACTGATAAAAAACCTTTACAGAATTCTCTTGGAAATGTTAAAGTAGACATCTTTTTTAAGTAATAAAATTTGTTTTATTGGTTTCTTCTCCCATCCTACCTCCCCTACTAAGGAAAAAAAATGAAAGTGCAAGGAGCCTAAAGTTATTATTTTGAGGAAGAAGTAACATTTGATTTTGGTTAATCAGTTCATTGATTAATTTGGCAACTTATCCATTCAGGAAATACTTCCTGAGGGCAAATTGCCCTTATGAAGGATGCAAGAAATTGCAAATTTTAGAATGTTCATACAGGTATGTAGATATAATCAGGTTTACTTATTAATCTCTTATTAAAATTTTTTAGAAATACAACAGACCCTTGACCCAGTAGACTTTAAAATGTAACATGGACCACTCATAAATTAGCAACCCAAAGGATCAAAAAATTGCGTGGTTTGCTGAGACACTGTGGATACATGGGGAGGAGGAGTTTTCAGTTATTGCTAGACTTGTAGATACTTGCAGACCTGGTGCTTTGACCATTAGGTGGAGGGGCAGCCCCATGGTCCTGGGACAGAGCATGGGGTAGGAGTGTGCAGTGTGGCTGATGTCAGAATCTCAGGGCCCGTGCTGCCTACTGCTTCGACATTTGATGCAGAACAATTGGCTGATATTTTTGAAGGAGCATAGAGCAGCTGGGTCTGGAAGAGTTGAGAGAAGCTAGAAGTTGGAATTGGAATTGTCATCCACCATTAACTAGAAAGTATCCAGAAACCTTTCCCTCACCAGCCAGGGGCTCCCATTGTCACAACTTTGTTTGAATCCAGCTGACAAGGGAATCTGAGCTATATAGTTTCCAGAGTTCCAGAATGAGCATCCTTGAGCAGAATATAGAAGAGAGGGTTTGTACCAAGGGGAAGTTAGCCAGTAACCCATATGGTAGCCCCACCCCCATCTTCAGAAATGTTGGCCAAAGTGCCCAAGGTCATAGATGAGAAGCAGAAGGGTTTGGATTCTTGGGCAGGCATGAGGTTGAAAAACTCACAGGTTGAAAAAAAACTCATTCTCTTTCCCTATATCAAACTGCTTTCAATGAATAGATGTTTTACTTTTAATTCATTTTGATGACAAGCTACATCAACAATACAACAACTTCCTGCTGAGCCAAATGAATGTTAAGAGTGCATGTATTTCATAGTGTGAGTTTGGAAGGGTTCCTTCCTTTTCTATTTCATGGAATAATTTGAGGAGTATTGGTGTTAATTCTTCTTTGAAGGTCTTGTAGAACATGGCTGAGAATCTATCTGGTCCTGGGCTTTTCTTGGTTGGTAGGCTTCTGATGGCATCTTCTATTTCATTGCTTAAACTAATCCATTTAAAAGGTGTATGTCCTTCTGATTCAGTTTGGGTAGTTCATATGTCTCTAAAGATTTGTCAGTGTCTTCAAGATTTTCTATTTTATTAGAGAATATAAATTTTCAAAATCGTTTTTAATTATCTTCTGTATTTCAGTAGTGTCCATTGTGATATTTCCTTCTTCATCACTATTTTAGTAATTTTTCTCTCTCTTTCTCTTCATTAGTGTGGCAAAGGGTTTATCAAATCTTTGCTTTGTTTTTTCAAAGAACCAAGCTTTTTGTTCTGTTGATTTCTTGGACTGTTTCTTTTGCTTCAATTTTATTGATTTCAGCTCTGATTCAATTATTTCCTGTCTTCTATTGCTTTTGGTATTGATTTTTTAACTTTTTTCTAGGGCTTTGAGATGTAAGGTTAGGTCATTTATTTGTAGACTTCCTATTCTTTTAATGTATGAGCTCAATGCAGTGAACCTTCCTCTTAGCACTGCCTGCATAGTGTCCCAGAGATTTTGGTGTTTTATCACTGTTCTCATTTACCTCTAAGAATTTTTTACTTCATCCCTGATTTCTTCTATTAACCATTGGTAATTCAATAGCATGTTAATTAGTCTCTAGGTATAAGAGTAACTTCTGTTTTTTAATTTTATAATTGATTTCTAATTTCATTCTGTTATAATCTGATAGAATGCAAGGTATTATCTTTATTTTTTGTATTTGCTAAGAATTGCTTTGTGGGATAATATATGGTTTATTTGCAAGAAGCTGCTGAGAAGAACGGGTGTTCAGTCATTGCTGGATGAAATAATCTATATATGTCTGTTAAATCTAAATTACCAGTCATATTTTTTAGTTCTGTAGCTTCTTTATTTAGTTTTTGTTTGAAGGATCTATCAAGTGGTGAAAGGGGTATGTTAAAGTCATCTATTATTATTGTGTTGTGATCTATTTGATTCTTGAAATTGAGAAGGGTTTATTTGATGTACACAGATGATCTATTGTTTGGTACATAAATATTTATGATTGTTATGTCTCATGTATAGTTCCTTAGCAGTATGAAATGTCATTCTTTGTCCCTTCTGATTAACTTTGGCTTGAAGTCCACTTTATCTGAGGATAGAAATCCCTGCTTGTTTATTAGATATGTTTTTTTCCCATCCTTTTACTATCAATCTGTGAATGTCTTTGCCTTGGGTTGCATCTCGTGGAGACAGCATATTGCTGGGTTTTGTTTTTTAATCCAATCTGCCAGTCTATATCTTTTGATCAATGAGTTTAGGCTATTAATATTCAAGGTTATTATTGAGATGTAATTTGTATTCCTGGTTATTTTGGTTCATCTCTGGTTTTTACTTTGACTTAGTTTCTCCTTTGATTGAATATTCCTTTGGTGTAGTGCCTCCCTTTGCTGTTTTTCACTTTTTTAAAAATTTCATCCTCATGGAATGTTTTGTTGAGAATATTGTGTAGTGCAGTCTTTCTAGTTGTGAATTCTTTTTTTTAATTGATTTTATTTTTTAAATACATGACAGTGGAATGCATTACAATTCTTATTACACATATAGTGCAGAATTTTTCATACCTCTGTTTGCATATAAGGTATGTTCACACCAATTCATGTCTTCATACATGTACTTTGGATAATGATGACCATCATATACCACCATCATTGCTAACCCCATACCCCCTCCCTTCCCTTCCCACCCCTCTGCCCTATCTAGAGTTCATCTATTCCTCCCATATTCCTCCTCCCTGCCCCATTATGGGTCAGTCATCTTATATCAGAGAAACATTTGGCATTTGTTTTTTTGAATTGTATAACTTCACTTAGCATTATTTTCTCCAACACCATCCATTTGCCTACAAATGCCATGATTTTGTTCTCTTGTATTGCTGAGTAATATTCCATTGTGTATATATTCCACATTTTTAAAATTCATTCATCTACTGAGGGGCATCTACGTTGGTTCCACAATAGTTTAACTATTGTGAATTGTGCTGCTATAAACATTGATGTGGCTGTGTCCCTGTAGTATGCTGCTTTTAAGTCCTTTGGGTATAGACCGAGGAGATCTAGTTGTGAATTATTTTAACATTTGTTTATCATGGAAAGGTTTTATTTCACCTGCAAATCTGATGCTTAATTGAGATGAATATAAAATTCTTGATTGGCATCCATGAAATATATTATTCCAGAACCCCCTATCAACCTGATATCAAAATCAGACAGCTACATCAAGGGAAGAAAGCTTTAGACCAATGGCCCTGATGAAAATACATGCAAAATTCTCAATAAAATTCTGGCAAGTCATATACAAAACATATTTTAAAATATTGCACTACAATTAAGTGTGGGGTTCATCCCAGGGATGCAAGGTTGGTTCAGCATATGGAAATCAATAATTATAATTAATCACATCAATAGACTTAAAACCAAGAATCATATGATCATCTCAATAGATGCAGAAAAAGCTTTTGACAAAATACAGCACCCCTTCATGTACAAAACACTAGAAAAACTAGGGATAGTAGGAACATACTTCAACATTGTAAAAGTTATATATGCTAAACCCAAGGCCAAAATCATTCTAAATGGAGAAAAATTGAAAGCTTTCCCTCTAAAACTGTAACAAGACAAGGATGCTCTCTTTTACCACTTCTGTTCAACATCATCCTTAAAACTCTAGCCAGAACAATTAGGAGAAAGAGATGAAAGGGAGATGAATAGGAAAAGAAGAAATCAAATTATTACTATTTGCCAGTGACGTGATTCTATATTTAGAAGAGCCAAAAAATTCCACCAGGAAACTAATAAATGAATTTGGAAAAGTAGCAGGATATAAAATCAACATCCATAAATCAAACACGTTCTTCTACATCAGTGATGAATATACTGAAAGAGAAATTAGGAAAACTACCCCATCCACCATAACCTAAAAAAAAAAATTCTTGGGAATTAATCTAACCAAAGAGATGTAAGACCTCTACCATGAAAACTGCAGAACACAAAGAAAGAAATTGAAGAGGACCTTATAAAATGAAAAGACCTCTGATGTCCTGGATAGGCAGAATGAATATTGTCAAAATGGCCATACTACCAAAAGCAATATACTGAGTTAATGCCATTCCTATTAAAATCTCAATGACATTCTTCCTAGAACTAGAAAAATCAGTCATGAAATTCATTTGGAAAAATAAGAGACCCAGAATAGCCAAAGCAATCCTTAGCAAGAAGAGTGAAGCAAAAGGCATCACACTACCAGATCTTAAACTATACTACAGAGCCATAGTAACAAAAACAGCATGGTATTGGCACCAAAACAGACATGTAGACCAGTGGTATGAAATAGAAGAGACAGAAGCAACCCCCCACAAATACAGTCATCTCATACTAGACAAAGGTGGCAAAAACATTTTCTGGAGAAAAGAGCCTCTTTAACGAAAGGTGCTGGGAAAACTGGAAATCCACATGTAACAAAATGAAATTAAACTCCTATCTCTCACATTGCATGAAACTCAACTCAAAGTGTTTCAAAGACTTAGGCATTAGAACAGAGACCCTGTGCCTAACAGAAGAAAAGTAGACTCAAATCTTCACTATGTTGGCCTAGGATCTGACTTTCTTAACAAGATTCCTAAAGCACAAGAAGTAAAATCAAGAATCAATAAGTGGGATGGATTCAAACTAAGCTTCTCCACAATCAATAATGTGAAGAAATTACCTATAGAATGGAAAAAGTCTTTACCACCTGCACATCAGATAGAGCATTTATCTTCAGGATATATACAGAACTCAAAAACTTAACACCAAAACAAATAAACAAACAAATAAAAAACCCACCAACAAATCAATGAATCAATCAATAATGGGCAAAAAAATGAACAGACACTTCACAGAAGAAGAAATACAAGAAGAAATACAAGCAACAACAAATGTTGGCGAGAATATGGGGGAAAATGTACACTCGTACATCGCTGGTGGGACTGAAAATTGGTGCAACAATTATGGAAAGTGGTATGGGGAGATTTCTCAGAAAACTTGGAATGGGTTGACCCAGCTATCCCACTCCTCAGCATATACCCAAAGGGCTTAAAATCAGCAAATCAGCATACTACAGTGACACAGCCACATCAATGTTTATAGCAACTCAACTCAAAATAGCTAAACTATGGAACAAATATAGATGTCCTTCAACAGATGAACTGATAAAGAAAATGTGGTATATATACACAGTGAAATATTACTCAGCCTTAATAAAAAATAACATTATGGCATTTTCCAGTAAATGGATGAAGCTAGAGAATATCATGCTAAGTGAAATAAGCCAATCCCCCCAAATCAAAGGCCAAATGTTTTCTCTTATATGTGGATGCTTATTCACAATAAGGGATGGGGCTAGGGAAGAATAGAGTTACTTTGGGTTAGGTAGAGGGGAGTGATGGAAGGGGAGGGGTATGAGGGTAGGAAGGATTGTTGAATGAACCTGACATTATTACCATATGTACATATATGACTGGGGTGATTCTACATAGTATGCAACTAGATGAATGAGAAATCATACTCCATTTATGTATGATGTCTCATTGTGCATTCTATTGTCATGTATAACTAATTAGAACAAATAACAATAAGAGTACATGTATTTCATTACTGGGATTAAATGGGGAGGACATTTTTCATGGCTACATAACATTATTGAAAGAACTGTGGCTTTCTTCCTTTTTTCAAATTTGAAAAGGCATTTTCAATGAATATAAGAAAAATATGTGCTTGCCATGAAAATTCAGGAAAAATAGAAGAGTTTAAAGAAGAAAATAGATATTCCCAAATAATTTGGTTCATCAGCCAGGGTAAGACTATTAATTTTTTGTAACTATGATTTTAGTGTAAAATACCATAAAATAAAATCACTGATATTTTTGCAATTTTGATCATTGTTAAGGAAATTATTCATACAGTCTTATAATTGTAAAGCAGAAGGAGCCTTCTCTTTTTATACATGGAAACTAAGACCTAGTATGTGACAATGCTAGGATAGAAACTCCGGTATTTGGACTCCAAATTCATGGTCCTTTTAGTAGGCTCTACCCACTTTCATGTTACCTGTCATTATTTAGATGCTGAAAGAAACCTTTGCTTTTTCTAGAAATGAATATGCAATTCAAAGTTATAGTTTTTACAGTAATAGATGCTAAATTTCATTTTTTTTGTTTCCCCAAAGTGATTCAGTTTTTTGAAACCAAGAACAGGACAGTTGGTTGGTCGTTACAGATGCCAAATCAAACAGGTAGGACCTTCTGTTTCTCTAGCTGTAAAAGTGATGAGACCTCTTGGTGCCGTACAATTTTTAAGCCAGTAGTAGGAACTCAAATATTTGCCAATTTGAGTGAGAGTTGATATAAATTCCTAACAGACTGAAATTACCTTCTGCATACTGTTTTTCTGTTAAGAGTTCATTATGAAGTTAAATGTATTTCTTCAATTTCTGTCAACCAGCAATTAATGTAACTAAAGTAGACATTTTTTTGTGTGTGTGTGGAATCAAAATCGCTTTTAGTTTTACTATTGTTTGAGAACAATTTTAAAACATCTGGATTCTGCTTTCTTGGCTCATCATGGTCCTAGTTTATTAAGATGCTTTACTTTGCCCCTTGTAGTTGGAAAGATAATGATTCAAATAGAATAAATATTAATGTGGCACTTCCTTTTAGGTCCTTACTAACAGAAAAGAGCCTCTGTACTAGATTTTTAAAAGGCTGAATTATTCAACAACTGCAAATGTTTAGGATTTAGTAAAACTTAGTTTGGATCTGGTTGTATATTTATATTTGTAAAGTTTGACATTGCATCCCTTTAATGGCTAATATGATATGTACATTTAATTCATGAGCATTCAAAAATCCATAAACATTACAAATTAATAAATTAAAGAATTTCACGCATGAAAAGTATTTCAATTAACAAGGGTAAGAATTTTGCCTTCATAAAAGAAGTATGGCATAGGCTTACCTCACTCAGAATCCATTCAGAAGACTAAGAATTTGAACACTCTTCATTGTTTAGCTTCACATTACTTTAGGAAAAAAAATTCCTTGAATTTTTAAAAAGTGAGCAATGGGCTGGCCATCTCAAGTTTTCTTTCATTTAGTTGATTTTTTAAAGTCTTAACTGGAAACAAAGAATACTTGCTCTTTCCCAGAGAGAGTGTCTCTTGCTGCTCAGTGCTTTTGTGACATTCAGCAATCTAGCTGGCCAGCCTTAGTTTTGCAGTCCATCCTATGGGACTATTATCTTCTTCCACATGGAGTTTTGGGATTAAATGAAATGATACAGAGTAAAGTGCTAGGCATAGTGTGTGTGTAAAGCCAAATCTCCACTCACAAACCCTGAAGAAACTCCTAATTTGCCAGATGCAGACGTGTTTTTCATTCTTTATTTTTATTTATTTTTTAGTTGTTGATAGACCTTTATTTTTATTTATTTACTTATATGAGGTGCTGAGAATTGAACCCAGTACCTCATACATGTTAGGCAAGTGCTCTCCCACTGAGCCACAACCCAAATTCATTCTTAATGTAACACACTTGTGAATGCCCAGGGATCCCAAAAGCTACTTGAGGAGGAGAGGTCCAGGACCCACAGCATTAACATCACCTGGATGATCACTTAGCAATGGAGACCCAGCCCCAGAACTGCTGAATAGGAATCTGCATCTTAACAATCCCCAGATGGCTTACAAGCACATTAAAGTTTAGGAAACCCTGTGACAAGTGTTTTCTCCCAAACTATTTGACACTTTTGCTCTTGCTTATATAATCACCTAAACATCACGTGAATCCAAATGAGAGTGTGAAAAGGGAGAATTCTTATTTCTGAGACAATAATGATGAGTGAGTTGTCAAAGTTGCTGTTGAATTAAGAGTGGTTGAGATCACTGAAGTTTGGGAAAATGCTAGGCATCTCTGAGGATTTTGCTCTTTGAGGTTTTTCTCTTGCATGTTTCAGCTTCTAGAGTTCACTTTAAGAAGTTTAATAGCATTTACTCACTGGCTGGGACCATCATGAGAGGAGTGTGTGCTCAAAAAAATGAAGGGACCTAAAGGAACAATAGCCGTTGGTTGTCAGATAACTACACATCTGGATAGCCAGTTCTTTCTTAAAAGGCAAACCAAATGACCCACTCCATGTCTGCCACAGTCCCAATCTAGTTTTTCTTTTTTAAAAAAATCTATAACCTATGGAAACCTGCTTGGCAGAAGTAGATAAACCCATGAGATGAACATCTCATTTACTTTGTTGGATGAAGACTCCTAAAAATGTGAAGATTTTCAACATACTGGGTGCAAAAATAATTTATAAATTTTAATGATGGTGTTTAGAACTTGGCAAACACTCGATTATGCTCTCTGCAAACCCGTCTCTCTAAACAGTCATCAAAAGTCATCCCCTGGGCTGTGAATTGAATCGTAACTGATTTTCAAGTTATTGTGAATTTGCTAACTACTCAAAATTCTGAACACAAATGAGCTCATTTAGTGTGTGTGTGTGTGTGTGTGTGTGTATACACACAAATATATGAAAGTCAAGTGGACTGAGTACTGTGTCTTGCACCACCTATGCTAAGTTTTACAAACTAGAAATAGCCCATGTAGAAGAATGTTTACCTGAAACGTCTGTTGAGATCTCAAGGTTTGTCACACAGAATCAAGCTAATGTGGTAAAGTAGTGAGATTTGGAGTGCAAAGGCCTGTGTTTAAATCTGGCCTCTGTCATTTCATTTCTGAGCAATGGCATTAGGAAATTGGCAATCACAGTATCTGTCAGAAAATTGGGAGGGAAAAAGAAACTGATTTGTTAGCTTTCCACAATGTGTCAATAATATTATTGTATTTGCATATTACCTAATTTTGTATCCTCAAAAGATTAAAGAATTAGACATTACCTTTACAGTTACTAAATTGTGAGATAAATTTAAGCTAATTTATATCTAATACCAGAAGCTGTGTTCTATTTATTTTACCAACCAGACTCCAAATAAGTTTGTGAAATTCACATACATATATGTACTTTAGCATTATAAATAGAATGTCAATATTATGTTCCTGTTTCAACTGACACTACAATGGCTAAGAACACTATTAGGGGGCTGGGGATATAGCTCAGTTGGTAGAGTGCTTGCCTCGCATACATAAGGCCTGGGTTAAATCCCCAGCACCACCACCACCAAAAAAAAAGGAACACTCATAGACTCCAATAACCTTGCAGAACTTCCCAAAGCATGGTGTTCCTCACACTGGAAACATTTAAATTATTTTCCCCAATACTGTCCTGTTGTACATTTTGAAGGTATAAAGAGACCTAAGGAGAGAGGACTTCTTTGGAGGGTTGTCAATATTCAGGCTCCCCAGAATTCCCCCTCCACCAAAAGGAAGATGGTTGCTTGCCTGTGAACTGAATCTTGATAGTTCTTTAAATTGGGCTTTTAACAGTTTCAGGGGCAGATGAGAGCATATGATAGCTTGTATTTTATTGAATAGGTTTTGCACTTGGGAATTTAAAAACTTGGAATCTGCCCAGAGAGATTGTTTCCAAACGTGAATGTCTATGCTCCAGTTTAAGGCAAAGGGTAGAGAATTTTAGCATGTGTTGGTCACATTCTTTCTCAAGCTCATTCTCAAAATGCATATTTCTACCACCATTCCTACGTATTCTAATTTTAGACACTTAAATGGGGCCCAGGAACCTGAATGTAAATAAACGCAACAATGATTGTGTCGCAGGCAATCCTCAGCACCCAGTGAGTGGCGCTGGAGTCTGAGGAGCAGGGGCTGTGGGCTAGACTCTGAATTCTGTCCCTGCTGCTCATGGCTGTGTGACCTCAGTCTCCATATCTGTAAATGAAGGTACCTCATAGGTCATGGTGAAAATTCAGTGAGGTAATATATACACAGTGATGAATGTAACTGGTTTTTAATAACTGCTAATTTTTAATTTTATTCTCAATGTTTTGAAGAGTAGAAATATCAAAAGATAAGTAAACTCATAAATTCATGTCTATAACTAACAATATGTTTGTGGAAATCTTGGCTGTGAAAGTTAATGAAGCATTCTTTATTAACATTTAGTAGCATTAGTTCTAACAATGTCATCAACTTACAATATTTTTATATTCACTCAGTAATCATGTAATTTTTTGTTTATATTTATTAATTTAAATATATAAATAAATGTATATCTTTAAATAAATGTATATCTTTTAAATAAATGTATATCTTTTATATATATTTGCTGCCATTGGGAGAGTAGTTATGTTATATACCCTCAGTATGACAAATTCAGCACTGTCTGAGAAATAGCATTGGTCCTCTTTCTGCATTTGTGACTGGGTTGCATTTTTATGGGAAAATGCTAGTGTAAAATTTTTTAACTTTTGCCTTGGCTCAGACTACTGGAAATTTAAAGGGCATTTAAAAAAATCAGGGTACATTTCTAGCCTACCAGCTTCCAGTTATTAATATTAACTTTGATCAGCTTTTTTTCCCTTGCAGGAATATTGAAGGCAAGTTTTGTGGTGCTCTCAGAGGACTTTGGTATGCACTTAAAATGCTATTGAGAAGTTTCTTTGGTTTTAAAACTAATATTCAACTTGTTAAAGCTATACATTCAAAAGTTCAAATCTTCTTTGTCATTTAAGTTCACCTTAAAGATCTTATTGTACTATTACTAAGTCTACCAAATTTTAATTCCCAATTTGAAGGGGACTTTTACATAGTGTTTGATCCCAATTACAGCCTTAAACAACTTCAATTTTTAAAAGTGCACATATAAGTTATGTGAATTTTGTTTTTCTCTTGTTTCTGACCATCTAATCAAATCTATTAAGGACTTAAATAGCTTCAATAAACCTTGAAATTCAACTTATATAGTGATTTAAATTCCCCTAAGTATTTCTATACTCTATATCAATTTAGTAGAATTTCTACTGATAATGACAAGTCTAAATCAATGACTTCAGTGCATACTTTCAATTGAAATCAAAGCTTGATTTTTTTTTCCTTTAAAATTCATTTTATGTAGAATACTACTTAATAGTTGAGGTATACTCTCTTATGCTTTAGTATTGCTGCCTAACATTCCTTCATTTCAACTTGAAGGGCTTTCCTTATCATTTTTTATAAGGCAGGCCAAGTGATAATAGACTTCCAGTTTGCATTTTGTTCTGGTTTAGATAGGAGGTGTCCCCCAAAAGCTCATGTGTGAGACAATGCAAGAAGGTTTGGAGGAGAAATGATTGGGTCACAGCCTTAATCCAATCAGCAAATTGATCCCTGGTGGGATTAACTGAGTGGTGGCTGGAGGCAGGTGGGGTGTGGCTGGAGGAAGTGGTTCACTGGGGACATGGCCTTGAGTACATATTTTTATGTGGAGAGTGAAGTCTCTCTCTCTCTCTGCTCTCTAATCATCATGTGAGCTGCTTCCCTCTGCCATGCTCTGCCATGATCTTCATCAGCCTTACCTGGAGGCCCCAGGTTGATTGAGACCTCTGAAACCGTGAGCCCCCAAATAAACTTTTCCTCCTCTCCAGTTGTTCTGGATAGGTCTTTTAGTCATAGCAGCAAAAAAGCTGACTAAAACGTGTTTATTTAGGGAAGTCATGATTTCCCCTTTAATTGTGAAGACAGTTTGCTAATATGTTTTCTTGATTGGCAGTCGCACCGTCCCCTCCCAACCTGCTCCCAACATATTGAAGGTCTCATTCCATTTCCCTCTGGCCTACAAAGTTTGTCCTGAGAAATCTGATAGCTTTCTGGGGGGCTCCTTAATGTGTGACAGGTTACTCTCCTCTTGCTGCTTTAGAGCTATCTCTTTGTCTTTGACACATTTGACCACTTGTCTCACATGGACCTTTCGTCACTTGACTTTGGGCTTCTTGAATTTGGATATCCATTTCTTTCCCCATATTGGGGATTTTTTTGACCATTATATCTTCAAATAAATTTTCTTTTCCGTTTTCTTCTTTTGATTCTAGGACTCTCATAATGCATATATCCAGCCTCTTGATAGTTTCTCATGACTCCCTTAAACTTTCTTCATTCTTTTACACTCTTTTTCTTCTTGGTCCTCTGCCAATAGTAGCATTTATTTTCCTTTTGTGGTTTTGAACATAACTGTGATCTCTCAGATATTTAAGTTTTAGTATATTCGAATAAATGACAGCTATTATTCGTTTGATAATCACATTTCTCAAGGTTCCTGTTTCCTGTTGCTACATCCCCATTAATATTTCTTCTAACACAACACAATGTCCTATTTTTTCCTTACTAGCCCTTCTCCAGACCTTGAGCCATAATCCCAGTAATGGGGGTTATTAGGCAATTATTGCCTTCCTATCTTTTCAGAGGACAGAAGAAGCCAATCTGAGTGCTGAAAATCATGAGTTTGTGTCAATACTTTTATTCAGTATTTAATTTCTTTTCTTTTCTTTCTTCCTTTTTTCTTTTTTTGGTTCCAGGGATTGAACCCACAGGTACTTAGCCAGTGAGCCACATTCCCAGCTCTTTTTATATTTTATTTAGAGACAGGGTCTCACTGAGTTGTTTAGGGCCTTGCTAAGTTGCTGAGGCTGGCTTTGAACTCATCATCTTCCTACCTCAGCCTCCCAAGCTGCTAGGATTACAGGCATGTTCCACCATTGCCTGGCCCAGTATTTAATTTCAAAAAGAGTTTTTAAACTTCTTTCTTACTTAAAAATACTAGTCCAAAACACACAATTAGTTGCACAATTAGTTTTTTTGTTTTATAAAGCAAAAAAATATTAAATAGTCCCAATATTGCATTACCATTATTAAAAATAAAACTACTTGGTGAAATTTAAAATGTCTTTTTTTGTCCCTACAGTAACATGATTACTTCTGTGCTTACAATATAGCCCATGAGAAATATATCAAATACTATTCAAACTTCTTTTAAATAGTAATACAGGTATTTTTTCTGTTTTGTTGCAATACTGATTTGATATATATTCAATTAATAGTTTCAATTTATTTTAATTATATAATTGTCCTGGTTTCTTTTTTCATAGCTCTTAAATAAATCATTAAAAATTATACCCAAGAAGTTCTTTCGTATGTTCTTTATTATATGTAATCAACACAACCTTATCAAAGAACTAGACACTGATTTTTGTGAAATGGTGAGGTCATAAAGGTCTCTCTGGGGGCTTATGACCCGGCTAAATCTGTTTTTGGAGAATTGGTATAGCCCTGAGTAAGAAAGGATAATGCATTGCTTTTCCCCATCAAGTGAAATCAAAACATTTATGTTAATTTTCCCCAATACTTAAAAGGGAAACATGCATCTTCTATAAGGGTCATGATAATCATGTGATTAAGCCATCTTACAATGCATCCTCCAGCCATAGTCAACCCTTTAGATGACAGCAATCTCAGCTGATGTGTGAATGCATTGTCATGGCAACAGCAAGTAGGAAACATCTAGGTGAAATTTTCTAGAATCTTGACCCACAGAATTCACGAGCATAGTAAATGACTATGTTGGTTTGGGAATAATTTGTTACACAGTTGTAGTACATGACACATGTTCTTTGTCCCATGAATTATTTAGGATTGTATTTCTAAATTTCCTTAACATGTGGAGATTTTCTTCTTAGTTCTTACTTGTTCATTATTGAGTTGTTTAATTGGTCAGCCTACATAACTCAAAATAAATGTCAGTCCATTGAAATCTTCAGGGACTTGTTTTTTACCCAAGTATGGTAATGTTTTGTAAATGTTTCCTGTGTGCTTGGAAAAGAAAGTGTATTCTGCAGCAGTTGGATACAGTGTAATATGTATACTAGGTCAATTTGGTTAATAATGTTGTTCAGCCTCTATCTTTACTGATCTCTTTTTTGTATTATTCTGTAAATAAATGAGGGATGTATGTTAATGTTTACTGAGTAAATGTTCCCAATTTTTTAACTTTAAAATTTTCTTTGCCTTTTAAAAAATTTGATGACTATAAACAGCATAAATGATGAGAATGATGAGTCATTTTCATGTCAAATCTAATAATCTTAGACTTTTTTTAGTAGAGCATTGTACTCATACATAGTAGTTGGGTTCATTTTGGCAAAACTATACCTGCATGGAATTTGATTTACTCCATATGAGCATCCTTTCTCCACTCTCTCCCTGCCCACCTCCCTCCCCATTTCTTTCCTCTACTAATCATCTTTTCAATATTTCACTTATTTATTTATTTATTTTCAATCAGTGCTTTCTACACATACATAATAGTGGAATTTATATGGTATATTTATATGTGCACATAGCATGATTCAGTTAAAATCAGTCCATATTTCCTCCCCTAATAGCTGACATTTAATTGATGTGTTTGGTATAATCATTGATACAGTTGGATTTAAGCCTGCCCATTTGCTTTAATTTTCACTTTATTTCTTCTGTTTTTTTCCTTTGTCACTCCTTTTGTGTTTTCTTAAAACTTAGTTGATCTCACTATAGTATTTCAGTCTATTCCCCTATTTTCCACACTTTATTAGTTTATAATGTTTTAGGGATTCCAGTATATACCTTTAACATACTATATTATACCTTGAATTACTTTTGGTTAAAAAAAGCATGGCTTTTGTCTTTTTAAGAATTTTCCTGTGTGATTACATTTACTAGTACTCTTTATTTCTTTGTGCGGATTTGAGTTACTGCCTGGTGTCTGTTAATTGAAGTCTGAAAGGATTCTCTTGGTATTGACTTCAGGTCAATCTTCTAGTGATGTTTTCTAAGGATGGTTTTGGTGGATTTATAATTTTGGATTGATAGTTTTTCTCCTGAATATCATATTCTTCTGCTTTTTGACCTCTATAATTTCTAATGTAAAGTCAGCTTTTAGTCTTATTAAGAATCCTTTGTGAATGATAAATCACTTTTGCTGCTTTCACAATTCTTTCTTTGTCTTCCAACAGTCTGACTATGATATATCTGGTAGGTGTTTTTCAGTTTAGCTTACTTAAAGTTTGTTAAAGTTTTGTGCATGTTAACCAATTATGCACAACACATTTTCATCAAAGTTCAGAAAATTTTGAGGCCTTATTTCTTCAAATATTTTTTTCCTTTTTTATTTCTTCTAGGACTACAATCATGCACAAGTTGGTAAGCTGTATTATGTCTGCAGCTCTCTGAAGCTCTGTGTGTTTTAAATTATTTTTTAATTACTTATATCTCTTTATGTACATTTTCTATTTGGTTAATGAGTTCTTATTCTATCCCTAAATCTTTATGCATAATTTCTTTCTTTTTATATTTAAGTATATTTATAATAGTGAGTTTAAAGTATTTTTCTTTTTCTTTTATTTTTGAGGGGGTGGGTACCAGGGATTGAACTCAGGGGCACTCGAACACTGAGCCACATCCCCAGCCCTATTTTGTATTTCATTTAGAGACAGAGTCTCACTGAGTTGCTTAACCATCCCAGACAAGTGCTACGTTAACATTAGTTGATTCTTATTTCCAGCAGTTGTGTAAGGGACAGGACTATTTGTGCAGAGTAAATCTGAAGCTGACCAAATACAGACAAAAGCTGAGATTAGAAGTCATTGGTGATCTTCCAGATAGTCAGGTAGAAACCATTTTCTGAGGATGGTATATTGGTGAATTCCAAGCTCATTTTTTTTTTTTTTTGTCCTTCAATGTCTTGAAGAGCATTGGTTTTTATAGCTATTGTTGTCAGAAGATGATTGACTTTCAAGGCTACTAAGATCTCGGAAGAAGGGACTGGAAACAGCACATGTTAAAATGGTGCAATTGTTCTTATGAAAATTTAGTCATTTTTAGATTAGGAATGTAGCTCAGTGGTTGAGTACTTACTTAGCGTGAACAAAGTCCTGGGTTTGAAATCTAGCACCTCAAGAAGAAAAGAAAGTAAAGACTTAATCAGCATAGTTGAATTAATGCTTCACAGATTACTTTAAGCTTCTGGTTAATTTCCAGATTTCTGAAAGTGTTGATTGTGGCAATTATATTCTATTTTAATTAATTAATTTGTTAGTATGCTTGTTTATTATGCCAGTGTTCTCATTGCTTTTCTGGAGGAGCAGATTTTAGGAAGTTCTTACTTTGACATTCTAGATGTGTTTCTCCTGTCTATATTCTTCATTCCTAAAACAGACTTTCAGGTATAGCATAAGACACATTGATATTCATTTTACTTAATCTGATCGATTCTATTGTTCTGCTAATTCTGGTTTCTGTTACTAATACTGAAATTCAATTGTCAGTCTAATTTGCCCATTGAGAATCAGTCTGTTTTGTTTCAATGTTTGCTTTTTAAGAGTTCCTTTATTGGCACTTCTGTGGCTTTTGTCTGTGTGACTGTGAGTGAATTTCTTTTTATTTACTCTTTCTGATATCATTGGGCTTCTTCTATCTGTGGATTGATGTGTTTAAAGTGTTATGGAAAATTTAGAAGATAAGGATGCCCTTATTCACTACTTCTATTCAACATCATCCTGGAAACTCTATCCAGAGCAATTAGACAGGAGAAAGAAATTAGAGGGAGATGAATAGGAAAAGAAGAACTCAAACTATCACTATTTGCCAATGAGATGGTGCCATATTTAGAAGAGCCAAAAAATTCCACCAGAAAACTTCTAGAACTAATAAGTGAATTTGGGAAAGTAGCAGGATATCAAATCAACATCCATAAATCAAACACATTTTTATTTATTAGTGATGACTCTACTGAAAGAGAAATTAGGAAAACTACCCCATTCACCATAGCCTCAAAAAAAAAATCTTGGGAATTAATCTAACAATAGAGATGTAAGACCTCTACCATGAAAACTGTAGAACACTAAAGAAAGAAATTGAAGAGGACCTTAGAAGAAGGAAAGATCTCCAATGCTCCTGGATAGGCAGAATGAATATTGTCAAAATGGTCATACTACCAAAAGCAATATACTAAATTAATGCCATTCCTATTAAAATCCCAATGACATTCTTCCTAGAACTAGAAAAAGCAATTATGAAATTCATTTGGAAAAATAAGAGACCCAGAGTAGCCAAAGCAATCCTTAGCAAAAAGAGTGAAGCAAAAGGCATCACACTACCAGATCTTAAACTATACTACAGAGCCATAGTAACAAAACAGCATGGTATTGGCACCAAAACAGACATGTAGACCAGTGGTACAGAATAGAGGACACAGAAACAAACCCCCACAAATACAGTCATCTCATACTAGACAAAGGTAGGTGCCAAAAACATTTTCTGGAGAAAAGAGCCTCTTCAATGAAAGGTGCTGGGAAAACTGGAAATCCACATGTAACAAAATGAAATTAAACCCCTATCTCTCACCCTGCATGAAACTCAACTCAAAGTAGTTCAAAGACTTAAGCACTAGAGCAGAGTCCCTGTGCCTAACAGAAGAAAAGTAGGCTCAAATCTCACTATGTTGGCCTAGGATCTGACTTTCTTAACAAGACCCCTAAAGAACAAGAAGTGAAATCAAGAATCAATAAATGGGATGGATTCAAACTAAAAAGCTTCTTCACAGCAAAGGAAACAATATTTTGAAGAGAGATCCTACAGAATGGGGAAAATCTTTACCACCTGTACCTTAGATAGAGCATTAATGTTCAGGATATATAAAGAACTCAAAAAACTTAGCACCAAAAAAAATCCAATCAATAAATGGGAAAAAGAAATGAACAGACATTTCACAGAAGAAGAAATACAATTGATCAACAAATATATGAAAAAAATGTTCAATGTCTCTAATAATTAGAGAAATGCAAATAAAAACTACTCTAAGATTTTATCTCTTTCCAGTCAAAATGGAAGTTTTCAAGAATACAAGCAACAATAAATGTTGGCAAGGATGTGGGGACAAAGATATACTCATACATTGCTGGTGGGATTGCAAACTGGTGCAGTAATTCTGGAAAGCATATGGAGATTCCTTGTAAAACTTCAAATGGAACCACCATTTGACTCAGCTATCCCACTCTTTGGTCTATACTCAAAGGACTTAAAATCAGCATACTACAATAACACAGCCACATCAATATTTATAGAAGCTCTTCTCACAATAGCTAAACTATGTTTCCAACCTAGGTGTCCTTCAAGAGATGAATGGATAAAGAAATGTGGTATATATACACAATGTTCTATTGCCGCTGTCTTTACAACCCTACAATATCCATGTGATAGTGCTTTCTTATTTGTTTTAAAATTTCCGATTCATTTTGTTACTCATCATTGTTATATAACCGTTGTAAGATATAAGAATTATTTATAACTTTCTTACTAGAAAATTTCCCGTGAAACATATCCTGTTCTCCTCTCTGTCATGCTGGTGTCCTCCAGAGAAAGTTTTAGATCTCTATCTGGGAACAATCAGTCCTCTCTTCCTTAGGGTTCAGTTCAAAGACTCCTTGATTTTATCAGCAGATTTACTGCTGAATACCTCACAGCCTTTAGGGTGGGCAGGCAGGTCCTCAGCAGGGACTCAATGTGCAGTTATAATAAGATTCAGAAAACAGAATTCTTTTTCTCACTGATATCATCATATCAAACTATTCTCATTTTATTTTTCTTCTCTGACAAAGCTGCTGTTTTTGTTTTGAGGAAGAGATAAAAAAAAAAAAAAACTATCTGTATTTCCACGATCCTCAGCTCTTTACCTGAAACTGTCTATGACAGGGAACACTTTTTGGTACTCCTATGAACTCCCATGGGAGTAAGAAGAATGTATGGGGTACATTTAATGAGCCTGTTTAGGGCTTAGATACATGCTTTAAGAAGCCAATTACTCTAGTCAGGCACAGTTTAATGGTAGAATACAAACATGTTGCAGACCAGCCATGGGCTGTGTGTGTGTGAACTATAAGCATGAGTAGATGAGTGGACTGGACTGACGTTGCCTCTCTGTTTGGGCTGGTGACATATGTGTCCTTTTTGCTCACTCTGCCTATGATCCCCACACAGCACATGAGATGGGTGTGGCCTTCCAAGATGTCAGTCAATCTCTGACCACAAGACATAATGAAGCTAGACTCAACACCCTGAAACCTGACCCCCGCCCGTCATTGGGGTGGAACTTTCTTGAGTGTCTTCCCCTCAATAAAAAGGGGCTTCAGAACATCCTCCTCTCTCTTTTTATTGCCTCCCTTATGGTAGCTTGAACAGAGGAACCATTGCTGAAGAATCCCAAGAAAAAGGTATTGTCTCTGTCTCAGTGTGGTTATTTCCGCCAACCCAAATTCCACCTGGAGTGACCCTGAATGACCTAGTCAGGTATCACAGCACAAACCCATTCAACGTGTTTCAAGGAAAAATGGGGATTAACTGAAAGAATTCAAGGCAGTATGATAGAACTCAATTGTTGGAAAATACATCCAGGTTCCTTGAGAGAAAAAGAGAGTTACCAAGCAGCTATTGGTGGTCTATAAAGTCTATCACTACATAAGTAGTAGCTTATATGTCTTTTTATTTGAAATTCAAGAGCAGAGTAGCTGTGTGGGGGGAGAGGTTATGAGGAAAAATTTGATGAGTTCATCCTAAGTTAGTGGGTCAAGATTCAGTGTTCTCTGACAAAGAGAGTTACTTGATTTAAACATGGCTGCAGATCAGGAGGGGGGAGCAGATTCTGATAGTTGATAGAGTGGCCAAAAAGGTAGAGATTAGCTTATCAGTACCAGAGTGTGGTGGCTGTTTCAGAATGAGCAGAGATTGATACACTTTTAAAGAACATGAAATACCTTCTTTGATTACATTACTTCAACACATATCTCCTATCCCCAGAAATATTTTTTTTAATTTATTCATTTTAGTTATACATTATAGTAGAATATATTTTGACGTATCATGCATACATGGAGTATAACTTCTCATTTTTGTGGTTGTGTATATTCATATATGAACATAGAAAGTTTAGGTCCAATTCATTCTACTGCCTTTCCAAATCCAATACTCCCAATTCCAATACTTCCCCCATTCCTCCCTCCCTAATCTGGTGAAGAATGCCATTCCCTACATTGTGAGTCAGCATCTACATATGAGAAAAAACATTTGGCCTTTTGGGGTTTTTTTGGGAGGGGGGATTATTTCACTTAGCGTGATAGTCTCCAGTTCCATCCATTTACCAGCAAATGCCTTAAGTTCATTCTTCTTTATGACTAATATTCCATTGTGTATATATATATATCACATTTTATTTATCTATTTACCTGTTGAAGGGTAACTAGGTTGGTTCTATAGCTTAGCTATTGTGAATTGAGCTGCTAAAAAATTGATGTGGCTGCATCACTACAGTATTCTGACTTTAAGTCCTCTGTATATACTGAGGAGTGGGATAGCTGGGTTAAATGGTGGTTCCAGTCCAAGTTTTCTGAGGAATCTCCATACCACTTTCCATAATGGTTGTATCAATTTGCATTCCCACCAGCAATGGATGAATATACCATTTCCCCCACATTCTTGTGAACATTCATTATTGCTTGTATTCTTGATAATTGCCTCCTTGAGATGAACTCCATTTGATCATGGTACACTATCTTTTTTTTTTAATTTACTTTTTTGGTTGAACACAATGCCTTTATTTTAATATTTATTTTTATGTGGTGCTGCACTGTACCACTGAGCCACAACCAAAGCCCCACTATCTATTTAGTTTTTGAATTCAATTTGCCAATAATTTATTATAAATTTTTGCATCTATGTTCATCAGGGATATTGGTCTGAAGTTTTCTTTCCTTGATGGGTCTTAGTTTGTTTTTGGGACCAAGGGAATACTAGCATTGTAGAATTAGTTTAGAAGGGTTCCCTCTTTTCCTATTTCATGGAATAATTTGAGAAGGATTGGTGTTAGTTCTTCTTGGTCTTGTAGAACTTGGTGAGAATCCATCTGGTCCTGGGCTTTTCCATCTTTGTAGTCTTTTGATGGTGTCTTCAATTTCATTGCTTGAAATTGATCTGTTCAAATTGTGTATGTCCTCCTCATTCAATTTGGGTAGGTCATATGTCTCTATAAATTTGTTGATGTTCTTTAAGATTTTCAATTTTATTAGACTACAAATTTTCAAAATAGTTTCTGATTATTGTCTGTATTTCAGTAGTGTTTGATGTGATATTTGCTTTTTCATCATAAATTTTAGTAATTTCAGTTTTCTCTTTCTCTTCATTATTTTGGATAAGGGTTTATCAATTTATTTTTTCAAAGAACCAACTTTTTGTTCTGTTGATTTTTAAAAATTGTTTCTTTTGTTTCAATTTTATTGATTTCATCTCTGGTTTTAATTTTTTCCTGTCTTCTACTGCTTTTGGTATTGATTTGGTCTTCTTTTTCAAGGGCTTTGAGATGTAATGTTATCTTGTTTATTTGTTGACTTTCTATTATTTTAATGAATGAGCCCAATGCAATGAATTTTCCTCTTAATACTACTTTCATAGTTTCCCAGAGATTTTGATATGTTGTATTGGTATTCTCATTTACACCTCATTATTTTTTATTTCATCCTTGATTTCATTAATAGCATATTATTTAGACTCCAAGTGTTAGAGTAACTTCTGTTTTTTTAAATTTTATCATTGATTTCTAATTTAATTCCATTATGATCTGATAGAATGTAAGATATTATCTTTATTTTTTGTATATGCTAAGAGTTGCTTTGTGACCTAATATATGTTATATTTTAGTGAAGGACTGATGTGCTGCTGAAAAGAAAGTGTGTTCAGTCATTGATGGATGAAATATTGTATATATGTCTGTTAAGTCTAAATTATTAATTGTCTTTTTTAGTTCTGTAGCTTCTTTATTTAGTTTTTAGTTTGGAGGATCTATGCAGTGGTTAGAAAGGTTGTTAAAGTCACCCAATATTATTGTGTTGTGGTCTATTTGAGTCTTGAAATTGAGAAGGGTTTGTTTGATGTATGTAGATGCTCCATTGTTTGAGGCATAAATATTTATGATTATTAGGTCTTGTTGAGATGTAATTCCCTTAAGCAGTATGAAATGTCCTTCTTTGTCCCTTCTGATTAACTTTGGCTTGAAGTTCACTTTATGTGATATGAAAATAAAAATCCCTGCTTGTTGATGAGACCTATGTGGATGACATTTTTCCCCATCCTTTTACTATCAGTCTGTGGATGTCTTTGCCTATGAGGTGAGTCTCTTTGAGACAGCATATTATTGGGTCGTGGTTTTTAATCCAATTTACTAGTCTATGGCTTTTGATTGATGAGTTTAGGCCATCTACATTCAGTGTTGTTATTGAGAAATAATTTTTATTCCCTGTCATTTTGATTTATTTCTGGTTTTTCATTTTCTCCATTGATTAATTATTCTGCTAGGATAGTTCACCCCTTTGCTGGTTTTTGCTTTTATTTTTCATTTTTTTCTTCATGAAATATTTTATTGAATATGTTTTGTAGTGTAGTCTTTCTAGTTGGGAATTTTTTTTAACTATCATGGAAGGTTTTCATTTCATCATCAATTCTGAAACTTAATTTTGTTTGGTTCAGTATTCTTGGCTGGCATCCATTTTGTTTTAGAGCTTGATATGTATTGTTCCAAGATCTCCTAGCTTTGAGAGTCTGGATTGAGAAATCATCCAAGATTGGGTTAATTTATCTTTTAAATATGACTTTTTGTTTTTTTCTGGAAGCCTTTAAAATCCTGTCCTTATATTGTATGTTAGGCATTTTCATAATAATTTCCTCGGTGTGGGTCTGTTATAATTTTGTACATTTGAGGACCTGTAAGCCTCCTGAATTTAATTTTCCATTTCATTCTTAAGGTTTTAAAAAATTTTAATATTATTTCATTGAAAAGTTTGTGTATTTTTTTGTTTTGTATTTCTGAGCCCAAATATTAAATTTAGTATTTTCAGGTTATCCCATATTTCTTGGTAGTTCTGTTCATGGCCTCTTAACATATTTTCTCCATGACCAACTTTATTTTCAAGATTATATATTTTGTCCTTATTGTCTGAAACTCTGTTCTCCACGTGGTCTAGTGTATTGGTGGTACTTTGCATTGAATTTTTAATTTGGTTTATTCATTCCTTCATTTTGAAAATTTCTGTTTAATTTTTTTCCCCTTGAGTCTCTGTCTCTTTATTGTGATGGATTCTGTTACTGAAGTATCATGGTTTGTTTGGAGTGATTTGTTCCCTTGTTTTTTCATGTTGTTTGTTTGTCTACCCTTCTATCAATATAGATGTGAGGCAGTAGATTTTCTGCATTGTAGACCTGTTGTCCCTAAAGGTTTCCACTACCTCACTGTATAGGGGAAGACAAATAATAATAACCAATGCAAACAATATACAGCATTAAAACAAATATTTCATGCTATGACATCTACAAAGTTATCACAATAAACAGGAATAATATGATTCATTATTTCCTATAATAAGAACAGTAAGTTTGTAAAAGAGTTTACAATTTTGAATGGTGTACAGGGAGAGAACAGAAGTGATGTAAGCTGTGATGTTTATGAGGGAGGAGGAGAGAAGATCAGAGTAAAAAATTGAAAGAAGAGTGAAAGACAGAACAATAAGTTTGGCTGTTAGTAGACGTAAAGCAAGAAAGAGATTCAAGAGAAACAGATAAATAAGAGACAAAATATATAAAATAAAAATTTAAAAATAAAAAAAAATACAAAACAAAACTTAAATATACTAATCAAACTTCCTAGTCCTCAAAAAAACTAGTCCATGAAAAATAACTGGTTTCAAAAATGCTAGAAATGAGAAAAGAAAAAGAAAATCAAGTATGAATATACATAAATGTCCATGGATCATTAAGGTCACAATTAAACAGAGAAAATACAAAAGGGGGAAAAAGAGATCTTGATGAAAAGAATTGTTTCCCCTGAAGTTCAAAAGATTCTCAGCTTCCCCTCTCAGCAGTTAGGTAGTATTGTCTGGAGCATGATGCTTGCTTCACCCTCAGGGTGGGGTTGCTGTGGTGAAAGAAGTAATCCTGTAGGTGAAATTCTTGGAGAGGGGCTTTAGGCTTAGGTAGGTTTAAGGCTCTTTGCTGAATGCCAGTTGGTCTAGAGATTTTAAATCCACGTCCCTCCAGGGTCCCACAGTTGCCAGTCCAGACTGGAACACTGCACCTCAGGATCTCCTCTGAGTTCCACTCATGTAGTGGAGGAGCCAATTTTTCGTCCACTATGTTATCTGTGGACACCACATTTCCTGGTCTCAGATTCGGTCTTCAAACTCAATCTCGCCCACCCCTGCCCTTTTGAATTTCCAGCAAGATGTGCCTCTCTCAGCTGCTCCTACAAGCTGGATTAGAGGGGAGGGGAAGAGCTGGGTGCATTTCTGTGACCAGTGTACCCTGTGCAAACCTCTCTCCATGTTTGATTTTTCTCCTGGTCACTTAGAGACACTCTATGTCATGAAGCGTGAGTTTGCCAGGCTTGTATTTCTAGCCAGACTCAGGTTTGCCAGAACTCAGCTCTCTCAGCTGCTAGTCCCTGCACCATGGCTGTACAATGATTCCTTCCTCTGTCTTCTGTATGCCTCAATTTCTTTCCCATACAAGACTCTTGTGCAGTGCACTTTTCAGTTTAGTTGGGCAGTGTCTTTGATATTAAACTCTGTGTACCCGGACATGCCTCTGTCTCCCTAAAAATGCAGGTTCCTTTAATTCTCTTATCCCTCTACTGTGCTCAGGTGGGACCTCTCTGGCTGGTGTCTACAGTCACGGCAGCAACTGTGGTGCTGAAGATTTCTTCCTTATTTTATTATATCCAACCTTCTGAGTCCCCAGTCTGCTTTGAGTGTTCAGTATTAAATTCCAGGAAAGCCTCCCCCTCCCCCCCCTTTTTTTTTTGTTCACCCTCCTTGCTGAGAAGCTGCCTGTCTGCTTTCTTGGTTTTATGCCATAGAGAAGCCAGGAAAGTGAATGGCTCTATTCTTCCATCTTGAAACCTCCTCGCCATATATCTTGAATGTAGGGGCAAGCAGATGATTTTTTTAATATTAACTGGATTGTAGATTGGTAAAGTTTTTTTCTGTTATTGTAGTTATTGTTGATTAAATGCTTCAGTTTCACTCAGTGATTACATTCCTATCTCACAAATCACAAATATTTTCTGTGTCTTTTTCTGTTCACTAAGTTTGAAACTTTGGCTTTGTTTTCATTCCAATCTTTCAGAATTATTTTCTTCTATTCCTTCTGATCTTCCAATGAACTGGAGGATGGTTGCTTCCCCCTTAAAGAGGGAGACCTGCTTGCTCCTCAAGTGACAACTTTTGAATCAGACAAACATAGTGACTACTTAGCGGATTCCCCTCTCTCTTAAGAGGAGGTGTAGATTCTGGTGGTTCTCCATAGAAGCAGCCTGTTCTTGTGTCTCATAGTGGCATTGCTGTATTAGTAAGCAGATCTCTGCTAACTAATGATTCTGTACACACATGCTTGCTAAACTTTTGGATCATTTCTCTTATCTCTTTTGCAAATTTGCATCACATATCAATCACTTGACTGTATTTTCTTTCTGATTTGCCATAGTTGTTTTAAATTTTCTAAATATTAATTTACTGTCAGACCTATCTTCTATTCTTTCTTTTGTCAATTCAAGTTATCTGTTTGATAAGGAGCAATATTCCTCAATAAACAAAATTTTTAATTTAAATCTAAGCAATTTGTCTTTTCCTGCTTTTTGGTTTATGATATGTGTATGAGATTTTTTTCCTGCTGAATGTATTTCCATATATATTTTTTTGTAGATGTATAGATTGATTTTTATAATTAAATCTTCAATGTCCTTGGACTTTTCCTTTATGTGGAATTGGAATTAGAGATCACATGTTATATTAGGTGAGCTGATTTTCCCAACACCATCAATTAAACAACTCATTGTTTTCTCCTGACTTGTGGGGCCACCTTCATTATATAGTCTGAAAAATTATTTGTGTCTGGAAATGATTTTAAGACATAAATTATCCCTCAATAAATTTGATAGATTAGATATAAGATCATCTCAGGCTGTTGTTTTGACTACTTAGTTGACTCAAGTTTTGCATTTTTTTGTGCCCGATTTGTCTTCTTAAGTATTTTTTTTCTAAAAATTTCATTGTTTCATCTGTTTTCAAGTTTATTAGTGCATGGTTATCCACTGGACTTCCAAACATCACTGTGATCTTCTTGTTTTTATCATCTTCATAGTATCTCAATTACCCACCCTTTTATTATATATTTCAAAAATAAGAATTTTTTTTTCCATTGATCATTTTAATTAAAGACTTTATTTTTTCCAATGTATTTTAAAATTACCGAATTGGCACTATTGCTAAACAATCCAATGTTGAAAACAACAAACTTAGTTTTAAAAGGATATTAAGAAGAATAGAATTATGCCTCTTATATTAATGTCATATTAGCTTAATTTTTTTGGTCTTGATTTTATTAGTCTCTCCCCCTTCTCTCATTTTTTATTTCATTGATTTATGTGGAAATTCATGGCCATCTGCAATATGTTTGATGAGTTATTTAGGATATTCATTCTGCTGTAGAAGACAATAAATGTGAATGGTATGTAGGTTAGTAACCCATAAGATATATTAGACATAGAAAAACATTGAATATATTTGTGCTTGACATAGACAATATAATATTGTTATAATCATGATATACCAAATATTTGTGATAGACTAAAGATACATATTCTGACAGACTAAAGATGACATATGAACCCCTGTTGTTCATGATACTCTACATATACATGAGGATTCTAAGACTCTCAATAATCACGATATCGTTAATCTTTGACCAACAGTGAAATATTCTAGCTCCTATGTCCTCTGCCAGAAATTCAGAAAAAATCTAGTGCTATTAATTTTGATGATGATTGGCAAGTTCCAACTGAAGCCACAAATACTTATGCCTGCATCTCTTTGATAGATTAGATATCCAGTGTTGGCCCTAGGAACCTCCCATACTTAGTAACTCAAACAAGCCCAGGTAGTGTGAAAACCACCTTGCAGTTATCTATGCTTAAATATGTTCACCTACTTAATCTTCCCCAGACTTCTCACTGAATATTTTCGATTGATTAAATAAACTCTGTGATTTGAACATCTTAATTTTGTCTGTGACCATTTCTGGACCATGAGCTCTGAGCTAGCTTGCCTGATAATGTACTCACAGGGTATCATTGCATCAGGGTAATTACAATGACATTGTCCTTGGAGTTTTGCTTTTATTCTGTTTCTCAGCTTATTGTTCTACTTAAATATAATTAAAATTCAGTTTCCTTGTTGGAATTGTTTTAGGTATGTCCCATGGAGTTGTAACACTTTATCTAAATAACATTAAGTTAAAACTAACATGATACTAATTTAGAAACATACCATTCTGTAATTCTTAATAGCCTTCTAAAAGTATTATTTAGAAATATTTATTATTACTTACATCAGGTTTCTTAAGCTACAATTTTGCTATTGATTTTTAATTATATTGCATTATGATCAGAGATCTGTATGGTTTCAATCCTTCAGAAGAAATGGTCCTTTTTGTTCTTAAATATGGCTCTTTTATGAACATTTCTATGTGTACTTAGGAAGAGTTCACATTTTCTCTATGTTGAATATAGTGTTTGATATATTTTTAATTGCTTGACATCAGTAATTGATTTTTTCAGGTATTTTATATCTTTGATAATATTTTATTCACTTGATGTATCAGATTCTGAGATTGGTAAGTTAACATCCTCAATTGCAGCTGATAAATTATCGATTTCATCCTGTTGTTCTCATGGTGTGGCTTGATCTAATTTGAAGCTGTGTTTAAAGATGCATATGAGTTTATGGTGGTTATAATCTTCTGTTCAGTTACTACTTTTGCAGTCACCTGAATATGTATGTCCTCTCAAAACCCATATTAAGACTTAGTCCCCAATGTGATAGCATTAAAAGGTGGGATCTTTTGAGAAATGATTAAGTCATGAGGACTTCTACCTCATTAATGGTATTAATATCTTTATGAAAGAGGCCAGAGGGAGTTTCCCTACTTCCTTCACCATGGAAAGACATATAGAAGACACTATCTTCGAGGAACAGGCCAGTCTAAGGTATTTTATTATAGCAGCCTTAATGGCCTAATACATTGTCATTTAAGATTTTTTAATTTTTTATTATTTTTTTTGTCTAATGTCATATTTAGTCAGATATTAAGGCAAGGCCCATCTACTTTGGGTCATATTTCTCTAGCATAACTCTTCCCATACCTTTTTTTTTTGTCTTATGTTTTCTTTTTGTCTTATGTTTGTCTCTTGTTGCTTTGGGGACTTTGATTTTTTTCCCCCAAGAATCTGTTTTTAATTGGTGGCCATGACTACCTTATTATAATTGATGTCATGTTAAGACTAATATTACATAAATTAAGATTTATATTCATTTATTCACCCTTGTAACTCCCTTAATTGTATAGATATCTATCTTTCCACTAAAAGAGAAAATGTTTAACCTGCTTTCATGTGATTTTGACCTCTTCTTATTCTAATCTTTTCAATATTAATAGGATTTTTTGGTGCATTTACTTGGAAATCTTTGAGTTATTCCTATTTTAGGTCTCTTTTATGTTTAATTATGGAGAGTTTTAAATGTATTTCTGAAAATATGTCCCTTCTTCATTTTTATTTTTGTGTGTGTCCCTATTGTTCTGACACAGGTAGTTCTATCTTTGTTATCTTTTAGGGTTTTTGGTTGTTGTTGTTTTGTTTTTGTTTTCTGGTACTGGGGATTGAACCCAGGGGTGCTTTATCACTCAGCTACATTACCAACCCTTTTTTTATTTTCAGCCAGTGTCTGGCATTGATTGACAATCCTCCTGCCTCAGTTTACCAAGTCACTGGAATCACAATGTGCTACCACACCTAGCATCTTTTAGTTTTTATTTTATGCTTTCTAGCTTTTTATCCTTTCCTCTGAAAGAGCTTATTAGTCTGTTTTTTTTTCTTTTTACCTCCTTAATTCATTTTAAATGTGGGTCTATATTATTAAGTAAATGTTATTTATTTCAACTATTAAGTATAGTGTTATTTTAGCTATTGCATTTCAAGAACCCACTGGGTTCTTGGGTAGGATTTCTTGTTTTTTTCTATGTTTTTAACATCTCCACTTAAGTCCTCCAACATGCATTTCAATCTTTATTTAGATTCTTCATTGGTGTTTCCCGATCACTCTGTAAGTTAGTGTGCTTGGTTGTATTGGCTAGTCCTCTTTTAAATAGTTGTGTCCCTCAGATGTCTAGTTATCTTGTCCTGTGACCTCTCATTCCTGGAGTAATTGGTCTCTAATGTTTTTTAGGAAATGACCTAAGGCCAGGCCTTGACTTTGTGGGGTTCTGGTGGATATAAAGAGAATAAAGGGAGTGAGACCCAGGGTAAAAAACTAGTTACCATAAAAGAATCCTTGATCTTTCCTTTTTTGTTTTTACTATTTTTATAGGAAAACAATATTTAACACTTTTAATCCCTTCAGAGTAAAATCATTAAGATGAGGAAACTTCCCTAGGTCATAACTCATCAGTCCTATGGGAGTACAGCAGAGGAAAACAGAGGATCAAGTGCCCGAGGTGTCTGCTTTCTGCAGAGTTGATGGTTCTTATGAACTCCCCAGTCCTTTAGGACTGTTGGGCTGCCCTGAGAGTATACCAGGAACACAGGGACCAGCAATCAGGCCTGTTGCTACAGCCAGTGTCTCCAAGCGATGGAAACAGAGGTGCAAAACAGAGTAAAGCTCTTTCCTTGATTCTGTTCTTTACTGCCTGTGGCCTCTGCCTCTTCTCTGAATCTTTTTCTGGTCCATTAAAATGTGCATTGATTCATGAAGCTTAGAGTTTTCTCTGTGTATTTCTTTTTTCCCTTTTGTTTTCTCTTTTTTTTCCATTAATTGCTAATTATTGAAACGCTGTGTCCTCTTTGATTCTGTAGTTTCTGAAGTGGGGCATCTGGGGTGGGAATCGGTGTGCTCTCTACTTGACCATCTCAGCTGGCCCTGCAGCTACTTTTCTTCACTACCTGGTGCATAATTGGGTGGGCAAGTGGATAGTCAAGGTCTTCCCCATCTTATCCATTCATTAGCCAGTACTCTGATTTTATTTAGAGACAGTTTCTCTGAATTAAAATAAGGCAGTCTCTCAAACAAAAGAGACTGTAGTGACAGAAGGTGGCAATGCTGGTTAAATAAAGAAGAGGGACAGCAGAGTTTGAGTCCCAGTGGAAGGATTTCTGAGAAAGTTAGAAAGTATCAAATTTCTGTAAGTACAAAATGGATTTTGATGGGTGACAGAAGAGACTGGCTGGACAATGTTTAGGATAACGGAAATCGTTCAGAGGTACCTGCTAATGTAAATGGAGAAAGGTAAAATATTAGAAAATTAGATGTCAGTGGTTGTGTTTTCTCCAATGCTTCATGTAATTCAGAGATATTAAAAAGATGTGAAAGGCCAGAAGAATAAAATTCACTGGAAATATGGTTAGTTCTTAACATTCAAATGTAGCTTCTCTAGCTTCCTCCACCCTCACATGCACACATGATCATTCTTTATGTTTTCAGTTAGTGTTTTCCAACTCCCTTATTCCATACCAGTTTTGCATGAACTTGAGATAGGAGGAGGAAGTCGCCTTTTTTCTTTTTCAAAATAACAAATGAATATTCCTTCTGAGTTTATCTCATTGCTTTTCTAAATATTGTTTCTGATGTTCATTTTTCATGAATAATCTCATTTTAAACTCGGAAGTGTTAACTCCTATGCTAGGCATTGGACTGTAATGTATTCAATAGAAGAACCACTGTTTTTGATTTTGTTATCGAGAAAATGATAACACTCTTATGAGAGAATGATAACACTCTTATGAGCAGAATTCTTCTGCTCCGGGCTAATGAAGAGGGGAACTCACACGCAGCCACCACCGCCAACCACATGTGCCATTTTGTTTCTCTGCCCCAAAGGTATCAGTGGTTGTGCTTTTCACTTTATAGATTTCCATTTTTACCACTGGCATAGAAAAGAAGCACCCACCACTGCAAAGAAACTTTGCCATGATAACCGTGTTAATGAACCTCAGTTTTATGCAGGATGGAAGGTGCATGGTTGAATCAATGACTTATGAATGAAGGAAGAAATGAGAAGGGTTGTAGCTCCACAATAATAAGCATATTTCTCAGGACTTCCAACATCTTTCCTTCTCTTCAGGAACCATGATATCCATTTGCACCCAAAGACTTATTTGGGATCCCTTTGTAGGAGGGAATCAAAGCAGGTGGGCAGCCAACCTTTTGAGTGTAAGTAACTCTTTTGAAGAATCAGACTTTATGGCATGATGGAAGATTACTTTCATTCTTGAAGATCACAAGGATAATAATATCTACTTGAATCACTCTCTGGAACATACAGGGAAAGATGTACCGCTTATGTATCCCTCCTAAAAAAGTTCCCCAGATCTATGAAGCAACAATTTTGAATGCTACACATAATGTGAAGTTCCCACAAATTACTCCTGTTCCCATTATTAAGTTCATCACAGTTCCATTTAATCCTCTTTTTTTTTCTATTTCATGCTATCCAGATCTATACAGATATAAAAATTTGATTCCTTCCTACAAAGGGATCCCAAATAAGTCTTCCTAAAAATAGATCTGGATAGACTGATAGTCATGTGTGGTTTTTGCATTATCAAGGGCATGAGAACTGCACCATTGAGTCAAACTGGAGACTGAAGGTGTTTACACTAATAAAGATAAAGATCTTGACATCTTTTGCACACTACTTCTAACCAATACTTTTGGATTATTCTTCCCCTTCCTGCAGTACAAACTAGATGAGATATCAGCAGGCCATCTTTGAAATGAAGAAGAAAGCATGGAATGAACAGGAGACAAGATGAATGGATGAAAAAATGAATAATGTATTTTTTAGAAAAATACACAAATATATATCTTTTGCTTTTATTGACTCTATATTAATTTATACATGTACATAGTGCATGCATTTCACACAATTTTGACACTAAATGCAATACTAATAAACTATTTTGATTTCTTCAGTTCCTACTATATTACCATATTACTATATTACCATATTACTATATTACTTACTATATTACTACTATATTAGCACAATAACATCTAAAATATTTTAGCAATATATTATCACATTTGTACTAGAGCTGCCAGAAATACTCTGTTTTCCACGTTTGTAAACAAAAATAACACATCACGTAACACTATGATTGGAAAAATACCTTCTTTTCAATTCTTCCCTTACATTCAGTAAAGGAGACTTAATCTACTTCAGTATCCAAAATACATTTTCGTTGGACAAATATAATTTTCTCTGGTTGCACTAAATATGTAACCAGAACAAATCAATTTCTTGTCTTTTCACAACTAAATCACTTCTGAAAGGCAGTGGCATAAGATGACACAGATGAGATTTGAGATTTGGAGGATTTCAGTGTATCTCACTTAGCATACAAATTACACAATGATTACTCTGATTACTATTACAAATTCACCAGTTAACGACACAAGCTTATTCAGAAATTTTTAAAGATCTTATACACAGAAGTGAAGAGAGATGTGGAAATCTACACTACTAGATTTTAATGAGAAACTCTACTTTTATTTTAACACGAATTAATATGCAGTTAAACTTGTAGTATTTACGTTTTTTTCTTCTTGTTTTGCTAATAGCGGCACACAAGAGGTCAACTATACACTGATTTCTAATTAGCTCTACTGAAAGTTCCTGGAAAAGACTGCGATCTTGTTAAGCTTTGAAGCTGGATGGAAGGCAGCTAATGGACTTACATGGAGTCTTTTAATTACCAGTCCTTAAACACATCTATCTTTTACTGCTAGATAGCACCCAAGGGCAAGAGGTAATCTGCTTTATAAACCTCAGAATGATTTGCTTTATAAATCCTGGAGTTTAGGAAAGTGGAAAACTCTTTAAAGAGTATTCTCTTCCACTAAGAATTATATTTTTGGCAGTTTGTGAAAAATTTAGTGATGGATTCTTTGTGACCTCCCAATTTATAAATGTCAGCCACCAAAGCACAGTCAACATTAAGACCAATTCCTTACAGCACTTAGGGTCTACCCAAGGGACAGAATTATCCAAAACCAAGCTGGGCGTGTAATAGTTCCAGCAAACTGACTCAAGATTTCTTTTTCATTCAAAGCATTATGTTTTCCTGCCAAATGCAGGTCTTGTCTTCCATATCCTTAGTCATCTTTATATGTGAAACCCATTTTTTCTTGCAGAGGTCATGTAATTTGTGCAGTTTACATTGTATGGATGGTAAAATATGTAACCTCAGGATTGATTGAAATAAAAAAATTAAAAATCAGATCCATAGCCAAATACAGAAATATTCTAATTCAAAATCTAGAGTTAAAAAGAAATATCTTGATAGTGATCTTAATTTTTCAAAGGTAGAAATGGCTCAAGATTAACAAGGAGCACCCTGTATCTGAACTAGGTCAATTTAATTGCCTTTCTCTTGGATACTTCCCTCGCATTACTAAGACATGCTGCATCTCAGTCCTGGATGAATGATGGAGTTCACAAGTTGCAGTGGGAGACTCCATTCCTAGACTGTCTCCCAAAGCAATAGTACCAAGAATCACTTTCTTCAAATTCACTATGGACAAATTCACTTAATAATTCTTCACAAATGATATGCTCAGCTCCTGGGAGGATGGGGATCGTTAAATGCATGATCTATCTTTCTCCCAGGAAATGAAGGCTCAGTGATCACGATGCTGTGTGTGCTTCACATTCAAGCGGATGACTCTTGCTCGATGACATTCATGGGGATGATCTCAGCACCCTCCTCGCCTTGGTTGTTGGCAGGCTCATTCCTAGGCTCCTGGTGGCAGATGTACACCGGGAGGTCGCCCTCCTCAGCAGCGGCTGCAGCGGCGGCAGCGCGAGCCGCCGAGCGGCGGTTGGGGCGCCTTCCCCAGCGCTGGTTCCATTGGATTTTGAACTGCATCCATTGGCGCTTCACGGTGGTTTGGACCTGGAAGACAAGAGGGAGCCTTGTTTTCATATGGTGGTCAGAAAGGACCCAAGCAAAGCTTATGCACGTGACTCTTGGAGTTTATCAGAGTTTACAAGACAGCGAATGGTAATTCTGATCTAAGAGGCTGAGTTGTATGTTATTCGGTGGTGGAAGAAGTCATCTTAGAAGAACGTGCAAACTGGAGGACTGAGTTACATGCCAACACTGGCTATTTTTGAGCAAAAGTTTCTTCTTTAGCTCTTCAGTGAACGAAACTTGATTTGGTTTCATAATGTGTGCATGTCATATTAAGGAAGAAAGGTTTAGGAAACTTTTAATCTGCTACCATCCATGATAAGGAAAGATTTCATCGAAATCCACACACTGTTGATCGTGAAATACATATGGAATTCATCACACAGTTCTAGCTTTTATGATAATGACCCCATATTGTGAATTTACCCTCATCCAACGTAGCTTGAGATGAGGTCTGCCAGATAAAATTCCTGCTAATGCAGTGACACACTTTTAATAATAAGAAATAATAAGATTTCAATCTCTTTCTATTGAAGACTTCTAACATGTAAATAAACCAAACTTGTTTTATAAATATGACAAACTATATACTGAACACAAGAGGTGGAGAAAATGCTAAAGTCAGGGAACTCTAAATATGAAAACTACAAAAACCACAACTGAAAACCACAGTAATTTTGCTTGTTTAGCTCTACTTTTTACAGAACTGAATTCATTTTAGTAGTTAACTTCATCCTTCATGTTGTCTCTGAACTTCTTGATTTTTCTCTATCACTGAACAAAACTTAAAAGAGATTACTGCAACACTATCTATTCCATATTTTAAGCATTTCTATTGCTTAGTACATAAGTCAAGCTTATGTACAAAATATTTGCCTTAATTTATTAATAGATCCCTAGTTCTTTCTGTTGCCAAACTTGAATATGGCAGCTACCCACATGCAAGAGAATCTGGGAAAAATACAACATGAGATTAATCATGTATCTAGTCAATCACAGGATGCTATTTTGCCTATTTTACATTGGTATGAATCTGAAAGAAGATGAAAATAACAGCAAAACCAATTGATATTATAAAACATGTATAATGTAAGGCTAAATGTATCTATGGCAAATGCATGCACATTTTTTATTTATATAATAGAGTAACAATCTCTCCTTATAATTATTAGCTTTGTTATATAATTTTATAGATTTTACTCAGGAGAAGGCAAATTCAAATAATTCATTGAAAAGCCAGTCAAGCAGCCATGAAACTTATAGTGGGAGAGGTTCATCATCACTCAATGGAGCAACCAGAAGGCTCAAGGTGACAAAGAGCTATGAGAATTATTTGGCAATCTGAGATTTAGAATATTAGACTTTTCAAATCACTGAGGTGACCAGCCCTGGTAATAAATACTTGGTTACAAAGTACTTTATGTCTAATTATGTTCAAAAGAGACAAACAAGACAAGTACTGCAAGTGCTCAGGAGTGAGGTGTGCCTCACAGCTGGACTTTGCATGGATAAAAGCCACATAGGGGGAGAAAGGATGGCATAAAGAATTTTGGCTACTGTTTACTGGGTGCTTTCCCTGTGCAACATCATAAGCACTGGGTTGGTTAGCTTGTTAACAGGAGGGAACCACTATTAGCCTCATTTTATAGATGGGAGGGCTGTGAATATGCCATATGTCCACAGTAAGAGACCTGGAATGTGGCAGAGCCACAGTCCCAAGTGAAGTGTGGCTGTAGGTCCTTAAATGCCAGCTTTAGAATCTAAAACCCACCACATGTTTTATTGAGAAACTGATAAAGATACAGGCTCAGTGTATTTTTTTTGAGGATCAAAGTCCACAGAGAATTGATAATTTTTGATGGATTTAGCATCTCTTAAATACCAAGACCGTCCTTCCAGCTAAGCTTACACAGATATTTACAGGTATCTGAGGTAGACTTTTAGCAAGTTTGCAAGTGTCCAGCAGGAAAACAATTCTTTATTTCTGCCTCATCTGTTCTTTTAAAGTAATCCCCATCAGAGTATCCATGTGTATTCATGTGTACCTAGCCCAGGAGAGACAAGGGTTGGGGTCTGTTTTAAGGTTATTATTATAGGAAGCTTACAGCATTCGCTAATTGCATTCCAAAATTATAACTCATCCTTTTGTGTGGAGATGTCAATCTGCTTCAATTTGTAAACCACACATATGAGAACAAGCCCTGAGCAGCACATAAAAGACACTTTAGTAATTATAGTTTAATAAGGGCAATATCGCCTGCACTAATATGGGTTGAATCTGATGCGGCTTTGATGACAAGAATAAGGGCATAAAATATGTACCCCTAAAAATAAAAAAAAACAAAAAGAAAACAACCACATTAGGAGACTTTTGTTGCTTCTGAAAAATAACAGGAATGTTAGGAGATGTCAATGGGTCACTAAAACACAAAGTTGTGAATTACATAAATGTATCTATCACTCATTTAAAAAGCAATGAACACAAATCACTTTACTTTTTTTCTGATTATATCAATTTAAGTTGTTGCTACCTTTGAAAATTAGAGCGTTGTCCTGATGGTTTGGAGATATGGTTATTACACTTGGCTTTATTATTAAGCTATGTAATATTCATATATTTGGGCCTTAGTTCTTGCATCTATGAAAAAAAGTCAAGGTGGGATCTCTATAGTTGGGTTTGAGTAGTTTTGATTTTCACTTTTCTTTTTCAGTTAAATTAATCCTAAGTGCCTATAGTTATGTAGTGTTGAATGGAAGGTGGGGGTTTTCCTTCAATGAATGAAAAGGTTTTGAGTCCTGGTCCTTCATGTCCTTACTTTCTGTCACCACAATCCAACAGACCTGCTACAATCTTAATCTAAGACTAAAAAAAAATCATGATTTTAAAAAGCACTTTACATTTCTTGGAAATTAAAAAGCAATTGCACACTCTAAATGGTTTTATGTAAGTTTTAGAAACTGGATCCCTGTTGAAGCCCATTAATTAGATGTTTTGGAACACTTCCAAGTTGTTACTGATATTTTTTTCATTCGTTTGGAGTACATATCAGAAACATCTCTAGTGATCTTTGGTTTCATTTACAGAATTTAAATGTTCTGTAATTTGAGGCAATTGGGTACTTGATGATTATATGATCAGGGCTTTTAATTCCCTTTCATTACCCACTTTCCTATGTTTAAAGGACGATTTCTTGTTCTAAAGAAGAATAAATATCATTTATAATATAGTTTAAAATCTTGAAAATATTTAGCAATTGTATTTCTTAAGTTTTTTTTTAACATTCCCCTATATTTATTTCATTCATTAAGTCAAGGTCATTTATTGTTTGAAGAACAAGCTAGTTTATCTAGAACAGTGGTCCTCAAAGTGTTCTCTGAACCTGTAGCCCAAGTACCACCTGGGAACTTACTAGAAATGCAAATCCGAAAGCCCCGATTAGCAGCCTTTGCTGGTGGGGACTAGCAGTCTGTGTTTTAACAAACTTTCCAGGTGATTCTGACATTCACTCAGGTTTGAGAATGCTGGTCTAGAATAAGGAAATTATCACTTAGCTTTGAGTCCTCAGTAGACTTTCTTGGAGCTCTAGAAAGAAAATAACCTCTTGAAATTTATTCCTCCTATCTAACTGTAATTATATATCCTTGGACCAACATCTTGCCTGCCCCAAATTTTAGAAAATTGAAGGAAAAAAAATAGAAGATAGTTTTGAAAAACATTTTATTTAATGAGAGAATTTATTAATAAAAATTCTTCTTTGCCTATGTAGTAAAAAGTTAATTGGTCTGAAAACAGAGTTTTACTAAAAGCCATAGTGTAGAGAAAAAGTTGGATATGGTTTAGGGAGAGTCTTTTACAGACAGGAAGGGCAAGTGGTGCATGCAGGCCCCTTGCAATTCTGAGAGGAAGAGAAAAGTGGGAAGGATACAGAGACACAAATGACCTTCAATTTCCCCTTCATGGTGGAAGTTCTGGGAAAATGGGGAGAAGAAAGCAAGGGATAACTTGCTTTCTTGGATGTACCCTTATAACAGCAGGCCTTTCTTATTGATTCCAAGAGCATAATCTTGAAAACTGATAACCCTGTAAAGAAGTCCCGCACTTTCCCTGACACCATGTCCAACATGGTGTCCAAGCAGTGGAGTGGCAATGGCTGTGGACTGTCCTGAAGACAGAACCACAGGCTCTAGGAAGTATAAAGAATGGAGCTGAAGTCGCCACCCTCTTCACATGGCTTGGAGTAAAACTACTGAATCCGAGTAGGGCTGTGACTTGATCAAGGAGACTACAGACTGAGAAGACCCCTAGGGTCCTCAGAAGTGAGAGGAGCTGCAAGAAATTTCAACAGCAGGTTCTGGCATTCATACTTGGTAACCAGCTGCCCTTTTGGACAAAAGCTTTTGAACTAACTGCTTTATTTTCCACAATGAGACTTGTGAACCACTAGAGGCTACTGGAATGGGCTCTTGAATGCAAGGAAAGTTACAGCAAATAAGTTTTATTTTTCACACACTCTGATCATGCTTCTTTGATCTACAAACTTTTATCCACAACTCTTGAGCACTAGCCAAAAATATGGAAAAGGGAGAAAATCTAGTGTGTTATTAGTACTATTAATTCTAAGTTACTCTTTAGAAATGAATTGTACATCTTCATAGCTGCAGCCATCTTTTTGAGGTCTCTTAATACCTGATAATTTATTAATATGTTTGGATAATTAATATCCTCACACTTGGAAGAGCTGTGAGAAATGCTTGATACATAAGTATGCTCTTGTGGACATCTCCTGATTTCCATTACTTTAATTCTCCAATTTTTTTCCTGTTTCTCATCTACCAATGGACTCACTATATGATCCACTTCCAGAAGAGCAATCACTGATTACATACTGATAACAGATCAAAATTAAAATTTGCATCTTTCCATTGGACAACTGACTTATTTGCCCCCATCCATCTCTGTTAAAACTCAATATTCAGCCAGGCAGAGTCCCCTCACAGCTCTGTCTCAGAGGCAGCTGGAAAGAACTTCCGGCATGTGTGAGTGCCCTGTCTGTGTTCAGTGTTGTAAGGTGATATGTACACAGAATGCCCGACTGAGACCCAGATGCCTGAAATCCATGGGGCTGTGATATTACATTTGGCACAGTACATGATTTCTGTATTATTAGAAATGTCACACTTGCACTTTCTTCCAGTAACAGGATCTTAATGAAAATAGGTATGGTTTCTTTACTTCAGAAAACAGATAGCATACTCAAATGAACTCAGAGACGTTTCAATTGTTAGGTGTGCCCCTGGGATTGCTTCCTATGCCTGACACTCTCAAAGACAGCATCATAGTTAAGACACAATAAATATTGTGGTATTTTTACAAATGCATGCAATCCTCTTGTGCTTTACAAGGCAGTCTCCTCCTGGATATGTTTTTTATATTAGCCCTAGTTTGATATTATTTTAGATTAAAAAATTTTATCTTGCATGTCACCTGAAACAAATCAAAAGGCATAGGTATGCATTCACAGAGTATTCGCTAGTTTAGTACTGTACATAGGACAATGTAAGCTCTACTCATTTATTAGTTTTTGCTATTCTGAAAATGAAAAAAAAAAGAATTGGGGGGATACTCTAATAGTTGGCATCAGAAGGATCTTGATTCTATCTAGCCCCATGTCAAGCTCCTAGCAACAGTAAGTACACAATATATTTCTGTTGAATGATGCAATGAGCTCTTGGATGAAGGAATGATGGGAGAAAGTAATAAAATCTACCAATGAAAAGATAATAATAAAACATGGCCATGTTGGGACTGGAGATAGGTAAGCAGGAAAATATTTTAGGGGCTCAATAAGTGTCATTTTATGAAAGAAATAGAGAATAAAAAATAAGTATCAACTAATAATGGTTAGAAAATATTTCTAATTAATAACAGGAAAATAATGCTGATATCTTAAAGTATGATTTGTTTTGCATTGAATTGTTCTTGATAGGAATTAATTTAAATGATCAAAAATATGTTTGCATTAAAAGTTTTGTGGTTCTATAAGAAGCATATTCTACTTTTGCAAAGCTCTAGGGAGGAATCATAGACACAGATAACTTATTGAGATTTAGTTAATTTAATTGGGAATCAGAAAATCTGGGGTCCAGTCCTGGTTACCATCACAGCTATGTTTATGCATGGGGCAAATCACTTGATCTTTCTGGAGCTTAGATGTCTCACTTGAAAAATGAGGAATTTTAAAAATCATGTTCTTTGAAAACCCATGAGTTCTTTAGAAGAACTTCTGGGGTTACAGAAGTTCCTTTTTTTTTTTTTGCATTTTATTAATGGGACTCCCAGGTAAGTTACTGTTGGAAGAAAGAGTAAAAACCCTGGTGCAAAAACCCTGGCCTAATGGATCTCTAGGTTCTTCTAATACAAATATTCAATACAATAGACTATTTATTTGGATCCTTTTAGTTCTAACTGCAAAGTGATTTTTAAATGCTGAGTAGTGGTCCAATAGTAGCATCAAGAAACTGGAAAAACAGGGTAACAGACTGTACAAACTGGCCGGAGGCTGGTTCTGTACCAGCAAGGGCTTGGGGCCTTTAGAGGAATAGGGACTTGCTTCTCTCTCTATGGGAAACCAGAATGGCTTTCACTATTACTACTGGGGGTGCTGACCAGCTCAGGAGGCAACCCCAGAAGATCAGAACTTAGCTGCATGTCTGGATCTTATTGCAACTGTACCCCATTTCTATAGGTAATATCCAGCTAAAGAAGTGGAAAAAACACAGTCCTGCTAATTATGAAAGCCACTGAGGTCAACTGTAGAAACGAGATCAAATGAAATGTGGAGACCATAAAGTACTGGCTATATATAAATAGCCAATTGTATTATGTGAAATGGATGCAGACTTACCTCGTTGTTGCAGAAGCAGTAGATAGTCGCCACGAAGAATCCCTAAAAAGAGAAGGGAAAATAGAGTTGAAGTTATTTTTGTGTGCACTATGTTGTCAATCAATATAAATATATTTATATCAATATAAATAGGTTGCCTTGGGGTGCATTTTACTCTTGCAATAGCATGTCAAACTTGATAATATATAAAGGTAAGAAAAGTAATTATCTACCACTCATACTCAGTGCTACATTATAAGAATATTTTATTAGAAAATTTTCTTGTTAGGATTCTATCATTTGGCAACTAGGACAGCTCTAGTAAATCTGGTTAATATACTTCTCTTTTTAACTTGGAGATTTTTAGCATAATATATGGATTAAAGTGGATTTTAAAAGAACTTGGTACTTAAAAATGTAAAAACTGAGATCATCGGGTTCAGTAGAGAAATCTTTTACAAACACCAATATCAGAGTGCATGGCTGTCAACGTGTGTCCTGAAATTGTGATAGTACTCACAACCAAGTTCATCTCTCAAATAAGGACATAGACTAGGTAATCTCTAAGGCCCTGGTAACTGCTCAGAAGATTCCTTGTGCCCAAGCTTTAATCACAGCCCAAACAACAGCTCAGTTTATTAAAACAACCCCTATACTTTCTTTTAACTCAATAAAATTCAGTTGTTTTCACATTAATTCCTGGCAGTAAAAAATAAAACTAATTTAAGTAGAATTTCCTTTGCCTGAGGACCCCTACCCCAACCCCTCCATGCCCTAATTTGTTCTAAAAATACCTAGCAGTACACCTTCAATGGAACTGTGAATCTGGGCAGAGTGAATGGAAATGCAACAGCCATTCCTTTGAGTGTTGCAGACTTTAGATAGCTTAGGACAGTCCCTGAGAGCCACCTCTGTTATCTCCTACAAGAGGAGACCCCTGTACATAACTTTCCTTTACAGCTAGTGAGCTGTCAAGAATGGATTCCTGACATTGTCTCACAAATGGAAGGTGAAAGAGCAGAGGACATGGGCAGTTCTGTACAAATTCATTGCTCCTCATTACCCCTGAGCCAACATTTGTTTATTAAAGGAAGGTCTGACAATTATGTGTGTGATTAGCTGCCTAGGTGGGGCCATTTGTGGATCCTGGAAGTGACAGAAGAGCAGGCATGGAAAGTGGAAACAAATGCCTTAAAAAAAAAAAAAAAAAGATTTCCTTCTGAAGTTTGGCAGAGATCAACCAGATGAACAAGTCACCTAGTAAATATGCTACTGGCTGCATAAATATGCTTACCTGGAAGTGGATCAGAGAGTGCATGAGGTAATCGTAGATCTTCCCAAGCACCTTGTTGGAGGGCCTCCACGGAAAGACAACAAACTGGATTCCGAGCAGGGGCACAAGGAACATAGTAGCCTTCACAGCCTTCAAGTACATGCGGGACTCCGCCTCATGGCTCTCCCTCATCTTGGTCACAAGCACCCGGACGATGTTGAGCAGAAAGAAGAAGTTGACCTATAAAGATATGATATCATGAGCAAACCATGTAGATGCCTCCACTTAAGGACGTCTACTGTCCCCAGTTCTCATGTATCCAGTGTGGAGAGCAGGAGAGATCGCCCGAGATGCCACATAATTAGCTTAGCCTCCTGAAACTCCAAATATGGGTAACCAGACTCTGTTCAGATCTGCATTCATATTCTCTTTTATTTTTTTTCTTAAATGAGAAAATATTTCCCCTGTACATGTAAATAAATGAAGTTCAACTGCAATGTGGCTATCTATTCCTTATTTAGATATTATAAACTGTACACAAGGAGTTGCAGACGACACTTGATGTGTTGCCATCTCATGTGTTGCCATCTCATAGCACATCCTGGGAAGACCTCGCCATCTTGTCCTTTCTTTATCAAGATGTCCCCCTTATCCACCTCTTCTTGACTGAAAGCAAAGCGAGGAATGAAAAATGTATCTGTAAAGTCTGTATGTAGCAGAGACCGCTAACCTTGTCTTCTTTTATAAGTAACATTTTAAAGAAAATAACCCCATTTAATTATAATCAGCATTTAAATAAAATGTGGGTTTTAAGCAAACATTGGAGAGGTTTAGACAAATGTATGCACCTGTGTGACCACCACTCCAAAGACAGGGAGCATTTCCATAGCCCCAAAAAGTTCTGTCCCAGCTCCACCTCAAGCAACCACTGGTTTATATTATTATGGGATGGAATATCATATGGAGAGTCCTCTTTTGTGTTTGGCCACTGTGGTTTAACATACTACCTGTGAGATTCATCCATGTTGTGCATTTGAGCATTCCACTCATTTTACTCTTTATACAACTACTCTATTATGAGAAGAGTATAGATAATTTGTTTATCTTCCCTTTGATGGGAATTAGAGTTGTTCCTACTCTTTGTTTATCACAAATAAAGATGCTATGAACATTCACATTTGAATTACGTGTGTGGGCAGATATTTTCATTTCTTTTGAATAGACACCCAGTAGTAGAATCACCTTTCAAATGGTAAGAGTATGTTTATAAGACACCACTGATGGTTTTATTTTTTATGTTCCCTGCAGTAGTGGTATATTATTGCTCTTCACCCTGGTCTACACTTGGTATGGTAGGCCAGGTGTTAACAGCAGCCATGGTTGCCATGTAGTGTTACTCCATCCTCATTTTAATCTGCAGTTCTCTGAAGATTAGTGAGTTTGAGCACCTTTTCATAAAATTTCTGGGTTTTATCTGGAATATTGCAACTCTCTCCTTGAACTCTAAGATTTGTCTTTTCGCTCTCTAAATATCATCTTATATGTCATAAATATCATCTTATAGTCAACTTATAAATATCTTATATCTTATAAATATCATCTTATAGTCAACTTCATCAAGATCTTCTTTAAGTAGTCTGTGTATCTGCTTTAGAAATCTTTTCTTACCTCAAGCTCAGGAAGACATTCACCTAAGGTGTCTTCTAAAAGCCATTGTTTTGTTTTTCACATGTAAACCTACAATTTACCTAGAATTTATATTTTGTATTGGGTATGATGTCAAGGATATCCTTTCTTCTTATTCACATATCTAATTACCAAACATATGTTCAATATTTTTTCAGTATTTGTCTGCAAATGACCATCTAGCTATAGAATTCTTAGAAAATACGTCAACATTGTTGTTATGGTGTGTATAAACATGAGCTTAGGGTAACCTCTTCCCCATAAATAAAAGACATTTTTTTAAGAACCGAATTGTTTTCCTCATTTTAGAATATAGCTAAATTGTACTTATTATGAAGTACCTGTACTCTACATAGAAGTATGTTCACAAAAATCCCAACAAACAGATAGCACTGTTAATAATGGATTAAAAACCAGTTCTTACCACCAGCGCCACCATCACAGGGCCATGGATGATGTAAAGCAGATGGGTGTCCACACTCAGCCAGCAGCTGAAGAAAAGGAAGGGAACACATCAGCCCAAATGCATTTTATTTATGTGTTTATTAGCTGAAAAACCACCTTAATACTTACTTGTCATTGAAGTACAGAGCCCTGGTAATCGCATGGATAGTGCATGGCACCAGCGGGAACCCTTAAAATGTAAAAAAGTACAAATCACACTTGGTTCCTTGGCCATATGCTATAGCTCCAGTTGCATGGAAAATGGTCACATACTTGCAAAATATAGCAGCAAATTTAGTGTGTCTGTCAAGATACTGCCCTGATGTTTGTGCACAGATTATCTTTGGTCAAGGCAGGTAAAAGTTTCCTGGTTAGAACAACATGCGCTTTCAGAGAATTTGGTTAGGAGCTTCCAGATAATTGAAAGCTTTTCACAAATTGCCCTACATAGCCGGAACATTTTAACATACTGTATGATTCTTACTACCATTGTTAGGTCTTTGATGATGATGATTTTTGTTGATGACTGTTAACTGAGTCTAGGCTCTCATATGAACAGGAGCCGGGTCACACTGGAGGGAGGGATGTCACTTGGACAGTGTGTGGGAGCAGTAATCTAATTGCTTCTAAAGTCTTACTTGATAGTCACATTATTTCTCGTAGGTTCTCATTTTTCTATCTGTTTATATGATGTGCCTTACCCCGGTTTCCTTTTAATACAAACACTCCTGAGAAGCCAATGTAGCCCCTGTCCTCTAAGTTCTTACTGTAGGACCTTAACTGGAGACAACTGTGTCACTTCCGTCCCTAAAGTCAAAAGTATTAGTAAGAAACACCTTTGAATATAAACAGAACAACGGAGATAGCTACTGGTGACATGGTCTGCCAGATCACAGCTTTTAAAAATAAATTTCTTTCTATAAATGAAATTCAAAGTTGTGATTTTTCTTAAAAATGATTTTCCTTTTACTGAGTTATACCTATGTGCAATAGAAAACAGTTTGACTGATTGAAACATCTGTAGAAAGAGATTTTGTTATTATCATCAGATTAAGAAATTCATCTCTGGAGAGAATTAAACCCACACATTTTTATTTTCTGTGAATTATATGGAAAAAGAGAAGGTCTCAAAAATTGAGTTTTACTTAAGAATAACATCAGATTCTAAACTCATAAAGCATGTATTTCAATATGACCACTAATTAAATGTTTGGCTGGAAATAATTTTAAGTTGGACTGTTCACTCAAAATATGATTGTGCTATTCACAGCAGCCCCAACATACTACTTCCCCATTCGAGTTCAGAAACAAAAACTCATTTTCTGCATTTATTCTGACATACATATTTTAGAATTAGCAAAAGAGGCATATATGCTTTTATGCTCATGTCATAGAAAGGAGAGTGTCTCCACCTTAATCTAGAGGGGTATGGACTCCACATTTCTAACTCCTTGTGTTCTTCAATTTCCTCTAGCCATTGTTCTTTTTTTCATGCAGTTTTTTTTTTCTTTCCTCTTCCTCTAGGCCCCAAGATCTGTAGCAACCTATTCCTCCCACCAAAGATGATGAGGGTAAGAATAATTCTTTCTTTGGAGGAATCTTCTTTTCAGGGAGATTAATAAATTCGATTTGTTCATTGTAAAAGTACATTCTATTTATAAGTCTATTTATAAGTCTCCAAGACCCAGATTAGAAAACTGTATACATTTAAACACAAGCAAAATTGGTTCAAAATTCAACTGAATGAAATACATACCCCAGCCCAGAAGGTAATACCACCACAGACGTTGCCCCTCAGCGAACACAGACACCACGATGAGAGTATGGAGATAGACCCCTTCGCAGAGCATCCAGAAATAGTTGCAGGCCATCATGTACTGGTGGAAGAAGTGCAGAATCTTGCAGCTCACCTGTTATGAAGAAATGAAGACACTCAGTGGAAGTCGCAGGTAAAGATCTGGTGTGAACCGAGGGTAAATGTGAATGTGAGCCAAAGTGTCTCCATCCAGTTTACAAGGCAGTGCCCCCAAGCATCTACCAACATGTGCCACCTCTATATCAACAAGTCAAAGTGATATTGTACAGATCACAGACGATACATGTAAACAGCAATATGGGCCAATGAAAGCCAAGTCCTGAAAATGTTCTTTCCCCAGTACATTCTGGGGACCTTGCTAGACAAAACAGGTTCATTTTCCTGCAGTCCATCTTATATTATAGAAAACATGCAAGGATTTGTCACATGGTTTTTATCACTTTTTTCTCCCCTCTGGTCAATGAGGCAAAATAATCCCAACATTTTTAATGCTGCTCCTGAAGTCTATTAATCTGCTGGTGTTGCTGATATCTCTTTAGCAATAACAAGGATGGGTCTCATGCATGGCCTAGGAGCTGATGTTGAACACAGGTGATGTTCCTGCTTTAGTTTTCATATGGGAGCATTGTTTTCTACATTGGGATCCAAATGCTTGTCAAACCCTCGCTGGGCACAGAGATTAGAATAGCTTTCTCCCTGGCTACTCAATGCAGATTTGGAAGCCATACTACTGGAGTATCAAATTAAGTACATATTGTTATCTGTATGGAAACATTCATATCTTAATTTACAAAACAGAATATCTTAAATTATTCCCTAGTTACTCTGGAGTAGGGTTTCTCACTTAGACAGCATTGACATTTTCGGTGAGATAATTTTTTTACTTGTGAGGGGCAGCCCCATGCATTGTTGAGGGTTTAGCAGTATTTACCTCAATTCAGTAAATTACGGAAGCATTTTCCACCCAGTCATGACGATGAAAAATATCTCCAGATAGTGCCATGTCCTCCAGGGAGCAAAATGTCCCAGGTTGAGAACCACAACCTGCGGGTATCTAGCTGTGCTTAACTCCCAACAACCACAATCACAACAACATCAGTGACAACAAAATTGATCATTCAAGACCTAAGATAATAGGGAGCAGTTATTGGCATTGTTAATTAAATGTTTCCTTTACCCTCTGTTGCTCCTCCTTGAAACATCAGAACACCAAGAACTTTAGTGCTGTTAAATATTCAGATTTTTTTCCTAGGCTGTTTTTTACTTTCTCCTCATGGGGCCTCAAACATTTGTATTTTAGATTTTTAAGCACTGCCTCACAAATACCAGAGTCTCTATTTATCTCTCCTGTATTCTCTATTCTTCAAATTAGTAATTTTTATTGATTTATCTTCAGTTTTGCTGACTCCTTTCTTTGTCATCTCCACTCTGCAATTAAGCCAATCTAGTGTAATTTACTTTTAAATTTCAGCTGCTTTATTTTTTGGTTCTAGAATTTTCCAGGTCATTCTTTTTTAGCAATTTCTATTTTTTGGCTAAGGTGTCCTGTCTTTTATTTACAACCTGAGGTATAGCTGAGGTAAGCTACTTTAAAATTTTTGTCTGCTAATTTTAACATCTGGGCCAACTCAGGATCTATCTCAATTGTATTTTCCCTTGTGATGGGTACTGTTTTCTTAAAACAAAATTTTTATGTCTGGTAATTTTGAATTGTATTCTGGATACTGTAAATGTTATGGTATACAATCTAGATTCTGTTATATTCCTTGAAGTTTTCTTCCTATTGTTTGTTTTAGTAGGAACTTACTTTGGATAAATCAATCCAAAGTGCTTATTACCTGTGAGGTTGGTAATGTGAATCTCAGTTCAGGTAGTTTAGACTTAGCTATGATCTGGATTCCTTTGTACACACATGGTTGTGGGGTCAGCCAAATTCTGAACCTAAGTAAAATACATGTATTTGAGATTTATTTTCCTCACATTTATTCTCTTCACTTTTTAGTTCTATCATAGCCCTAAACCTGTGAGAGATTTTGCTAGATAGAAGCTAGTTAGCCATCACCATTTTGTTTTAAATCGTTTTTAGATAATGAGCCACTAGAAAATATATTCTGTAATATTATGTGAAAATTATGATAGTAGGATATTCACATAGCAAATTTTAAGTTTTAATCATAAAGTTGGAGAATCATTATTGGTTTTGACATGTAAGTAAAGTGAAGAATAATAAATGGCAGAGAATACCTTATTCCACTTCCATGTCTTGGCATTATTCTCCCCACCCTGCCCCTAAGTCAATCATACACTCTTAATCCGAATTCAATTTTTCCCTTCACAGGCTACTGAAATAGATAATGCCAATCATGTTTTACGTGCCATTGAGCCTTCATCTCAGAAGCACTGCCATCTTGGTTGCTTCATCTACATTTATCTGGTCTCCCTTCCAGCAGCCTCCCTTGGGCCAGGCAGGAATGTCTAGTTCTCACCCTGGAATTCATCATCTCTAGCGCTTCTCTTCCAGCCACTCTTTCCAACCTGATCTTCCTGTGATGATCTAGGATAAAGCCATGGTCTTGTCGGGTGGTCCAACTATTCTGAACAAATGAGGGCTATAAGAAATTCGTGTTGTTTTTCAGAACTTGGAACTCATTTGGCTTTACTTATATAAGAAGCTGCAGAAAATGTAACTCTATTGTATCAGCTTTTGAGGTACAAAAGTGCTCAGGTTCCTAGGAAAAACTAATCTCCTTATATTGTCCCTCTCATACCCAGATAAAAAGTTCAGAGAGACATTTATTTCTAGAAAATGACAAGTATCCTGCCAGCTTCCTTTAGATGCAGCAAGAACAATGCTTTTAATTCTGCATCCTGACTCTACATAAAGATCATCAAATGAATAGATAGAACAAGAAAATGAAATTTTAGATATTATGGAAATGAAATACTCAAATGACATAAATGACAATGGGCAATTTTCACATCACTCAATAAACTGAGGATCTATTCAGTCCTTATTTATTCCAGAAGTTATTTTGAGTTTAACTTAAAAAAAAATAAAATAGAAGAATGTGAGAAATAAGATTCTGATCCTTGGCCAGACAGGAGAGAATATGCCTGACCAAAGGCTTCTGAGAGAAAAAACTGACTACTTTGATGCAGAAGGAACCTCAACCCCGCAGGGATTCCCCACTGAGGGCTGAGGACACTTCTTTTTCTTTCTCTCTCTTTTTTTTTCTTCTTATTTTGCCCTCAACAAAATAAAACTCTCATAGAAGAAGTGCAAAAACATTTGGGATGAGGCAGCCTCCCACTTCAAGAAATAGCTTTCTTTTTAATATATTCCCTTTGTTATTGAGTAGAGAAAGCTTTGTGCCTCTTAACTACTGATTCAGTGACCTGAGAATAGGGTCAATATGAAAAAGTAACTCTTTGCTTTTGTTTGCTTAGGAGGGAAAATGACTTCAAAAGTTAAGTATTTTGTTTTTCTTTAAAGACAATATAGAACTAAATCAGAGATGGTCTGCTCATGAGTGTGCTTTTCTTTAATTTATGCCTATGGTTATATTTTCATGTTAGTTGCAATTTCAATTAATATTTATAAACTGAAAATGTCCAATAACTTTCCTTTTTCCAAAACTTTCTACTGTTTCATTGATTGATTGATTGATTGTCTCTTATGTTTTCTTTCTTGTTTTTATTTTTCTTGGTTAGGGAGGATCTTAATCAAATGTTTTCTGGATTGTCAGTTTTTCAAGAAGAATGTAATATTTTAAACCCTGAATTTAAAGTAATTTTAAACATATGATTCTGCATGTGACTTAATGTTGATGGATGACTGGATTCTCAGTCTTTGGATACTATTACATCTGTCTCTTTATAAGTGAAGAACTTTTCTCCTAAGAGAGATAGGGCTTGAGAAAAACTTAAGTCTTTCCTAGTTCTCATTTCTTCTTCTTCTTTTTTTATAAATATATATGTTGTTGATTGACCTTTATCTATCTATCTATTTATGTATTTATATGTGGTGCTAAGAATCGAACCTAGTGCCTCACGCATGCCAGGCAAGTGAGCTACCATTGAGCCATAGCCCCAACCCCTCTTGTTTATTCTTCATATTCAAGTTTATCACAGCAGGGACATTTCTTCTTTCTTGATACCCAAATTTATTGCTTCAACTACAATCCACTTAAACTTTCAGATGAGAAAAGACTCAAGAAATTGGGCTTCTTTCAATGCCTTTATGATAGAAAATGCACAAAATAGGTCTACTTAGGAGGCTTTGCTACCTTTTCTTGAACTAATTTCACTTGCCTAGAGAGAGCTGTCCTATGTTGTTTATATATGGAAGGTTAGGTAAGAGAGTCAACAAAATTTTTGATGAAAAATAATGACTGTTCAAATAGAGAAAGTGCTAAAAATCCCCTAGATTAAAAAAACTAGTTATTTTTTAAAACTAGTTAAATTTCCTCCTAAGTCAAGTGTATGCTTCATAATTCACAAGCATGAACTAATTTTCAACATTTTAGTCAGCTAGTTTTAGCTGACACTATTCACATGTATTTGGTGAAAGCTGTGTGTCTCCGTATTTTGTTTAATGGAAGAAACAAACATTTAAGAATGTGAAATAGGGCACAGTGTGTTCTCACATCATGACATCGCTCCATTTTCCATGTAAGGTGAGTTCTAGCTGGTGACCCATTCTCATTTTGTCTAGCCTCAGTGGAAAGGGATTCCTCTTGTAGGTGCACAGAGAAAACTATCTAGATTTTTGTTCCTTTGTTTTCCATGGGGGTGGGGAGGGGGAACAGCACACTCAAGAATAGGTTAAAATATGTCTGAATCCCACCTGTACGGTTGTAAGACACATTGGATTCATGCTTAGGGATTGTGAATGGGTAAGAGATATCAGTGTGAGGCAGGAGAGGATCTACCTGTGAATTTACAATACTTCATAATAGACTGAGCACTGCTCCCAGGTCAGTGTGTGATGATTCAATAACTGAAGTGCCATTTCCTGGCCTACTTCCTACAGGTGGTAACTTTCTCAGAGTTTCCAACCTTAGTGGAGAATGGAAAGCCAAATATTTGACTCCTATTTGCTTAGCAAATTGCTTCTACATTATTTTAAATTTGGCGGGGGTCAGCTTCACTAACTGTGGTGTGCCAGTCCAATTGTTGACAATCATTGCTCTGGAATGGCTGAGCCCATTTCTTTTATCACATGTATCTTCCTATGGAAATAAAGAAAGACTGTGGTGTGAAGAGAGACAGTCTTGTGTGAGACAGATCCATATTTGAATTCCATTTCTAAGTACTCACAGTATGGGGGACACTTACCTTCACTGAGCCTCAGTTTCCCAGCTTTAAAAATGGGGATAATATCCTTCTCACTGAGGTCTTGTGAGGATAAAATTAAGTAAGATAAATTTTATTTAAATCAATTAACACTGGAAAAGAAAAACTCATCAAAATAAACCCCATTTGGTCACATTATTCTTCAGGTAAGACAGGACTTTGTCTCTGATAACAGATGTCATGGTTTTAAAAGATGGATCCTAATGCCTTTCTGGATATATTCACAGTGCAAAAATTATTAACACCGAGGATCCATTAGAAGCCAAATTAAGCTGCTTTCCCATGCCATGCCACTGTCAAGCAGGATGCATGCTCTGGGCAGATTTCACGCATTTTTGTCATTGGGTTGGCAGAACTGTCAAATGCCAGTTTTGAAAGATGAGGCTATCTACAGATGCTTGCATAACACAGTTAAGCAGGGAAACAAAAATGAAAATATTCCATGGCCATTCACTGTGTGCTGATAGCTTCAGTTTGAGCTTCCAGATGCATTCTCCTCCCCTCCCACAGCCCTCGGCCCAGAGATGTGGTTCTGGATGCCTCCCCCAGGGCTTCCTTGCTCTCTGTTTTCTGGTTTAGCTCAGTTAATAGAACCCTTAGCAGGGACAGGGAGGTAAGAGTGTTTACTCCCTCGTCCATTTTCAGGGGTTACTATAGGCTGGCTGTGTTTGGAGGCAGAAGTCTTGAGTTTCTGAAGGCCATCCTTCAAACATGCCACTCCTCTGTCTTTAGCTTCCTTCATCTTTCCCTCCATTGTCAACTCAGGCCAAGGCAAGGTAACAGTCCCCAGTGTATTGTCCCCAATTTGTATTGGAATGAAACATAATTTTATACAACAAAAATGATCAAATATTGGCAATTTCATATGCAATGCCAGAAATCATTACATCATTAAATTGTTTTGAATTGATCAATTAAAATGCAGGCCATTAATGAATAAGACAAAGATTTTTGGTTGAAATTTAAAAAAGGCAGGAGATACAGAGAAGCATCTGTAGATTTTTCAAGATGAAAATATTTGCTAAGGATCAAATGATTATTAAATGGTAGAAACAGTGATTATACATTATCTAAACACTGAGCTTATAAATAAAAAAATATTTGGAAAGTAAATGGTTGTTTGGTATCACAGCACCAAAGTGATTCAATTGCTTTAAAACCAATCTGGTAGATTTGGGAACCTAATCAACTAGTTTGATATTACCAAGCCCTCATCAATTCATAATTAGAGACACATCATTAGGATGCAAAGGAAAGAACAAAACTGAGAGTAAGGAGAGTGGATTTGAGTCCTTGTTCCCCCTGCAATTACTGAATTATATCAGTCATACAATCCAGAGTAAATCACTTGGCCTTTCCATCCTCAGATCTCTAATCTGTAAAATGAGGACTAAAATCTCTTTTAGTTCTAATTTTTGGTGGTTTGTAATAACTGGGGCTGATTGAATGAATTAGCAGAGCCTTCATGTTCCTCCCCCTTTGCCTCCTCTGCCAGCTCATTTTCTTCACCCAGCAATTGGTCAATGATTTCCCAATTTGGCAGCAAGAGAGAAACACCTGGGGTGCTTTCCTGGGCTCCACCCATAGCTACTGAACTCTAGCACCTTGTAGACAGTGGCTGTCTAACACTTATGAAATTCCCCCAGTTGATTCTGAAGTGCAACCATATTTGGAAACCATTTGGAAAAATATTACCTTGGAGATAAAAAGAAAAGATTGAAGACAGATATGAATTATTATTAACAACTCTAAGGACGTTATGAGTGGTTCTCAGTAATGGAGTTAAATGATTTCAATTCTCTTGTTCTCTGTGATACTTTTATAGAAGAAGGACCCTCACTAGATTTTCTTGTTGTGATGGTGTTTATGGGCGTGAGTTTCATGGATGTATTCATTACCCCTAAATTCTTTTTCATTTTCTTAGGTCAGAATAGATCTTTTTTTCAAAGCATGCAGACATAGAACATATTTATACTCATTTGAGTAAATGCATAGTGTTTATAGCTGAGGTGACTGATCCAAGCCTTTGTACAATAGCCTTGTTGTATGATTCTCATTTGCTTATGACTCAATGATTCTAGTCCTTTATCATAGCATGTAACAATGAATTCCAAGAACTACATAGAACTGATAATGCTTTGCTAATGCAAAGTTCAACTCAAGAAGTACATATGTTTGCAGATGTCAATAGCATTAACAGCATGCTCATTATTTATAGGTACTAGGTTCTCCAAATAAAATTGAAAACAAAACCATGCAGAGCTTACGGGGTCCCGGCGCACCAGATCTCCGTTGGGCACGACTTCAACCAGGTGGATGATGATAATCATGGAGTTCAGAATGTAGGTCAGAAACATGTTCTTGTGCAGAGTCACACGTTGGCAGCCAAGGCTCCTGGAAGAAAAAGTAATGTGAAGTATTAACTGGGGCCCAAATGTTAAAGTTCCTGAAAAAAAATTGATGATATTTTTTCATATTTTCTTTAGCAACAGACATGAGGACATACAGAAGCAAATGAGGTGGGTCCCATCCTCAAGACTGATTACTATGTTTCTGCCTGATTTTTTAAAAAATAGTTTTAAAAGTAATTTTTCTAGTCACAGAAGTTGTAGTTTAGGGTCTTTCCAGTGGCTTCCTACAATAACTGAAAGAGCAAGGAATGACTTTTGATTATGACAATGTTACCAAATAGGTGGTAAGTGGGGTCATAGAGCAAGAAGTCAGAACAAGGGATGCCCGTGACCAGGGACAGGAGCCCTTACATACACGAGCTTCAAGTATTCCACCATTCTTTCCTTCCACTGTGTCTTTTGACATCTTCCTAGATCTGTGGAGTCCCTCCTCTGGTTCCTGCTCTCCACATTCTCCTGCTGGTGGAGCTCGGACACAGGCAGAGAATTCTAAATGGGCTTAAATTTGATCTCCTCATGAGGCATATAGTGCTTCAGATCTGGCGAGACCTATCTAAGTGCTGCTGCTTCCTTGCACAGTTACTTTCCCACCTTATTGGTACTAAGTAATTTGTTGGATTCTTTTATTCCTTTCTCCCCTACTTCATAAACTTGTTACATAAGCACTGATGTGAAAGTTCACATAATAAAACATTACTTTGAATGACCCTTTTCACTTTGGGGATGTAATGAAGACAGCCTGTGTCATGGTAGAAAGAAAACTGGAATGAGAATTGTAGGTCAATAGACATCCTTTATTTAATATATTTCATCCAGTCAAAAATATTGGTATAATGTATTTACATTGTGAAAGCTTAAAACCTGCAGTTACTCCTCAGAGTAGCTACTCCTAAAACAAGTTCATGGAATAAAGTTAGAAGCCAGGAATTTTGAAAAAAAGAAATCTGGGGGAAAAATGAAATATCAGAATGGTCTGGATTTACTTACAATGCTTTCCTATATTCACAACTCAAAGGAAAGTGAATTGTCAATAATTTGTAGTCAAAAGTAAGAGTAAGTAATAAAGACCTCTGTGAGAGCGCGTTTGGATGACTGCAGATACACTTTTCAACTTCTCAGGAAGCACACATATTAGTAGTTAATGAATAATAGTTTAGAATTTGTCACTTATTGGGCAGTATTAGAATATAGAACTTTATGTCCAGAAGGCAGCCTATGGTAAAGATGGGGCTTAGAGAAGAACTTACCCTCCCAGTCCCCCGCACACTGTGATGGATTACTTTACTTGGCAGCAAAATTAAACCAAATTTGCTTGGTTTTACAATATTGCTAAAGACAGGTTGCAAATTTAAGGCTTTCAAAAGAATAAAAAATTGTGTGAAACATTGCGCACATTTATACAACATAAACTCTTCCATCTTGCAACTGTTGGACTCAGTGCTGTTGAACCTGTGACCTGCCACCTTCCATGTAGTCATAATTGTGTTCAATAATTCTTCTAATTAGGAGTAAATCTCTGTGGTTTCCTCATGGCATTCAGTCTGGTTTAGCCTATGACAACTGACATTGTCTAGAAGGAAAAGCAGGAGGAAGGTCTGCTGCTCTTGGGCCTGGCTTTCTTTAGATTGGGCAGAGTTCAATAATCTGTTGATGCATAGCACTGGCTTAAGGGACTTCATTAGCTGCATTCTCTGTGGAAACCAAAGCCCCCTGAACAAAAGATATTTCCTCTACCTGCTGCTTACTCTTGCCCTTGAGTCCCTGGTTTATTTTTCTTCTTAACACTCATCACCTCCTGATATTGCCTATTATTTTCTCTTTTCCTCCCACTAGCATGGAAGTGTCCAAGGAAATTGTTTCATAATCCTAGAACACTGACACATCACAGGACTTAAGACTCATGGTTTAATTAAAAATATATAACAACAATTTTGCTTGAGCTGTGACCACTAAACAATTTTTCAGTACATCAAAGAATTATATTAAATGCTAGATGATTTCATATCTCATACTTTGTATCATAGTGAACATTTATCAAATTCTTAAGTTGTAAAACTAATATTGGACATCATCTTGTTGTTCAACAGTAGCTCATATGTAGCTATGATTTAGATGTGATGTCCCCCAAAAGCTCACGTGTGAGACAATGCAATTGAGTTTGGAGGAGAAACAATTAGTTAATTAATCCCTGATGGGATTAACTGAGTGGTAAATGGAGGCAGGTGGGTGTAACTGGGGGAAGTGGTTCCATTAGAGGCGTGCCTATGGGGTATATATTTTGTATCTGGAGGGTGGAGTCTTTCTCTCTGCTTCCTGTTCACCATGTGAGCTGCTTTCCTCCACCACACTCTTCCACCGTGATGTTCTGCCTCACCTTGAGCCACTCCAAAGTGATGGAGCTGGCTCTCTATGGGCTGAGACTTCTGAAACCGTAAGCCCTCAAACTTTTCCTCCTCCACAGTTTTTCTGGTTTGGTCCTTTAGTTACAGCAGTGAGAAAGGCTGACTAAAACAATATTTTATATATAAATATATATGTATAAATCCGTATATATGTGCATATATCTACATAAGAACACATACATACTTCTCATTGAGAACGTAGAGAAAATGATGGTTTAAAACTAGATAAACTGCTAGCCTCCAAAGGGAGACTATGGCTAATAATGAGTTTCTGTTTCTTAAAAGTTCAAGCATGATTTCTGTTTATTGAGTTTAAAAATTTTTATTACATTACTTGATGACATTTACACTCATCTTTTTGAAGCAGGTTAACGGTACTTTAAATTTATCAAAATTAATTAACAATTGAGTTACTGTGTACTCAATATGATCCAGAACTTCTAGTAGAGGCAGAGGATATATCAATGCACAAATAGAAAGCTTCTGACTTCAAGGACCTTATACGCAACATGGCTGCTTATTTACTCTTATTGTGATAAGTGTTCTGAAGAAGAGGCACAGGATGTTGGAGAAGATGAACTGAATTTAGCATAAGAATTATAATGCAAAAATCCTGTTGCTTGAGTGAATGTAAGAGCAGCTGATAACATTTTCTTGTCAGATCTGAAATGTCTTAAGTAGAAATTGCATAAACCTGATGTTATACTGTATTCCCTTGATAAAAAAAAATAGGCATTTAGATGGACAGAACACTCCTTGTTAATTTGAGTGACAGGGAACCATAAGTACTACAGATTCTCCAATAGTGGGAGGACAAGATACCATTATCTGCTGTCTGGGCTAAACTGTGGTGTCATTTCAAATGTGACGAAGAAATAAGTGTTCTTGACTTTGAATCTCAAAATGCCATATTTTAAGGCTAAATCAAAAAGTCATTTTCATGGTTATAGTTTATCTGGTATAACTCTTTCACAAAGAATTTGTTTCATGTTATTAGTACTCTATCGGCATGCATGTGTACTTTATGAGAGCTTGTGGCTGTATGAGAGGCATTTAATATTTGCCTGGAGTTTTGCAGATTACTTAAATCAGTTTTGGTATCAATCCTACATAAGTCTGTAATTAGAGTCACATTCAAAGCAAACAGGGAATAGCCAATAATGAAACAAGGAAAAGTTTGTATGGATTTACTAGTCCATGGGAAAACATGAGTTAGGAATTTCATTTCTATAATTGCTATAAGCCCAAGTTGCATCTTCCAGTTTGACTTTGTTCCCCTTTACGTAGTTATTGTACCTTCTTCACAATGGGCATGAGAATTAAGGGCAAGAGAAGAGGGCAATAATGCATAATTGCATAACAGATCATATGTATGTCTTTCTTGATAAGGAACTTTCTACTTTTAGATATAGCACAAAATCCTTATCAAGAATTCCCCCTTTTAATTGTAATGCTTGCTTCTTTTCCTATCACTACTGTTCTGTGGGTGCACAATATGTCATGGACTGACCAACAGTTATCTTGACTGTCTCCAGCATGCCAGTGCCTGGGTTGGAAGAAAGTATGCTATCCTTGATGCCTTCAACTGAGTGTTCTCTCTGGAGGAGCAGGAAGGAAGTCAGAGACATATAATGGTGGACACCACACAAGATAAAACCTTGTCTGTCCACCCAGAATGTAGGTGTGAAATGAAATAGCACGAAATGCAGAGTTGGTGGTAAAGGAACCAACGTTCCTTCTGGATTCCCCAGTGGAAGCTACCATTTTTGACCTATGTTACTCCCTATACTTTTTGACATGCAATAAAGACACTCCCTGTCTTTCAATATATATTTCTAAAGCCTTTTGGGCAAGAGTAGTAAATATTTTAAATATTTAACAACCAGAAGGTATGAGTACTGATCAGTCACAATGGATGCTAATGAATGTTCTATTATGCCTCTCTTGAGAGAGCATATGAGCTGTATAAATATTTAAGTGTGCAAATTGATAAATTGTAAGTAAAACTTGAGAAATAAGTGGATTTATTAAAAACTTGCCAAAAATGGTCAAGAACCAAACTCACATAAATGTGCACTTACATAATTTTCCCAAATCAGTTTTCCCTAAGGGTTTCTACATTTAGTTCTATTGTTGATATGTACTATTGGCATCTAATAGTGAGAGGTCTTGGTGAACTAATTTGATGTTTCTATTTAATTCTTCTCCTTATTATTGTTCTTATTTTCCCTGCAAACATCCTAAACCAAATAGCATCCTAAAGTGGCTGTTTTCTATCTTTAACTGTTGGACTAGAAATAACCTCTATACCGTGATGAATGTTATGTAAACTTTCATACAGTTATAAAAGTTTTAGTGCCCTTTTTTATTAATTAAATCACTGAAACTCAGTTTCCTCTAGATTGTAGAAGACACAGAGGTTTTGTTTTCTTCTTTTAAAATAACAAAGCATGATTTTTATTTGTTTCAGGGTTATGTAGCCCCCCTGCCTTTTCCTTTTCCCTGAAGACTAAGAATAAAATCACATTAAGATCTGGGGCATGCTTTAATGGCCTCATTCTGAGTAAGAGCCCAAGATTTTTAGTGAACTATTGGCAGTTCCATGGCCTCCTGTATGGTCAGTAACTTTGAATTCTCCTGCAGGCCTCCTTAGCCTGCTGGTTGGAGGACACCTGCAGGGTTTCTCCTTTTGATAGAACTCTGTAAGGTGCATTTCAAGAGTTCTGAGGACCTCAGAGTGAGATTTCATGGGATGATTATGAATGAACTAGTCCACTAAGGGAAGCTGCATAACTTCTCACTTTGGTTTCATAAAAGTTTTATGCAACTAACTGTTCAAATTTTGCAAAATACCGCAAGAATGCAGAATTAAGCAAGAGACAGATAATTGATCATTGATTTTTCACATCAATAATGGTATTTAAGTAAATAAATGATGAACACTTAGATTGTAAAGTATGGTAAACATCTTATAGGTGATGTTAATTGTTTGAAAAAAAAATCCTGGGAAAATTCTGCTAATTAAAAGATAAATTCCAGTGATAGGTCAGAATTACTTTCTACTTCACAATAACTTTTATTATTTTTGAAATACAAATATAAGAAAAAAATTAGAAAAGCCAGGAACATACTTCATTTTTAAGAAAACAGACGTATTTAACATTTTTTAGTTTGGGCATTTTTAGGAGACCAATGAGAACAAGTATAAAAATTGTATCTCATTATTTTGAATTTGAATATTTGACATCTCCCCATTTGTGAACTACATTTCTCATTCTTCTCCTGGGTGGCTGCCCTGGAGGGTCAGCTATTTCAGTTTATATCTTTGCATTATTAGATTTAGATTATAAATTAGTATACTTGTTAGTACTTGTTTTTCCTCCCCAGATTTAAGTTGTTGACTGATGGCTTCTTGAAACAGAGACAATAGAACAATGTGCCTCACAGATGATCTCTGGTCCTCCCTCTGACCCTCCCCAATAGGGTTAGAGCAATATCATTTTACTCTGGGTTAAATATTCTAATTTACCCATGTGTTTTTCCCCCTGTAATGGGGATTAAACTCAAGGACACCTCACCACTGAACCACAACCTCAGTTCTCTTTATTTTTTGAGACAAGCTCTCACTAAGTTGCTGAGGCTGACCTTGAACTTGCAACCTGCCTGCCTCAGCCTCCCAACCATGTGCCACACTTTTAAACACTCATCTTCTGTGGCTTGATGTAAGAATAATAATTGAAAGAACATTCTCGTTTTCTTTGCTGGTTCTACTCTCAGATCTCATAACTTGTTTAAGTGAATGGAGATATTAAAAAACCTAAGAAACACTCCTTGCCATTACCTTTAAAGTCCTGATCCACGTATTAGTTGCATAGCTACAAATTTGGGATTTTTCTTTTTGATATATTTTTAAAAAGCTTTAAAAGTAGGCTTTTAGAAGCAGACTTTTTAATCAAAGTTGTGTGAAAGTCAAGATGATGTATTTATTCACCATGGTGAAGAGCCATTGAAAAATGAGCAGACATTCCAAAATTAATCATGCTATGGTGATTACTTTGCTGTGTTCTGATCATTATAATTGAAAATACTCTTCTAATTCTAGCAATTAATACCTCATGTCTTTCTGCTTTATCAGTCTTCTGTTAAGCCATTTGTGGTAGGAGCTTATTGTCTGTTTACTTTTTCTTTAGTCACTTTTTTTGTGTGTGTGTGTGCTGGAAATTGAACCCAGGGGCACTTTATCACTGAGCTACATACCCAACCTTTTATGTTTTTTACTTTGAGACACGTTCTCACTAAGTTGCTGAGGCTTGGCTTGAACTTATGATCCTCCTTGCCTCAGAATCCCAAGTTGCTGGGATAACAGGTATGCATGTATCACTGAGCTAGGCAATATAAGAATCTTGACTATGATATGGACAAAGATTTAAAAAATGACCAAGAAAAAAGTAATAGTTGTGCTAAGGATGTGTACAGAGTTGATTATTCTCCCATTTGTTTAATTTTCTTTAGTACTGTCATGATAACATTTTAACAAAAATCAAATTAAGCTTTTGTTATTCTATATATAGGTGACTATATTTAATTGTGTGGCACATCTTTTAAGTATAAAGGATTATCTGGAATCTGAGCTTAGGGGTTTGCCATACCACTACAACTATTATTACTACCAATAATAATTATGATGATAGCAATAATAATGATATCAAACACATATTTCACCCGTGTTTTTTTTTTTTTGTACCAGGGATTAAACCCAGGGATGCTTAACTACCAAGCCATATCCCCAGCCCTTTTTAAAAATATTTTATTTAGAAACAGTATCACTGAGTTGCTTAGGGACTCACTAAATTGCTGAGACTGGCTTTAAACTCTCAATCCTCCTGCCTCTGCCTCCTGAGCTGATGGATTACAGGTGTGTGCCAGTGAGCCTAACTCATATTACACTTTTTATATGTCTAGATACTGTATCATTCCATCTAATTTATTTCCATTTCTAAGAGATTTATGAACTGCAATTCATTTACAAAAAAAATATATGGGTGGTCTATTTTAAACCTACATTTGTGAATATAATTCATAAAATCAGCTAAAGGGCTATGTTATGGGAGCCTTATTTTCATGAAGGATTGCTGTGATGCAAACATAGTTAATAGTTTCTAATTGAAATGTCTAGTTATTTGAAAAGCTCCTGTTTATAATCATCTAAAGATGATGACAAGACACCTTCAAGTATTCAAATTGTTCCTTGTGTATTTTCTCACATTGTGCTTTCTGATATAATTGTTCACACATAAAGACTAAAGAAAAACATATTTGAGCTGGGTTTTGCAAAGACATGCTCTGATGTGTTTTTTTATGCCTTATTCTCACATAGGCTAACATATCTCTGAATTTCATTCTTCTGGGGTTTTAGCTGAAGTGTTCTAGCAGATGGCAATTGCCAGACCTTGTCTATAGGTTATTTCATCCAAGTTGCTCCAGGGCTTGCTGGCTATTATCTCAACTAGTGTGACAGCAATAGGAAATTCTGATAAGGGAGTTTTCTGCATGGAAAACATAAGCAGCCCTCCTGCTTGCTGGGAATTCTATAGAATTTTCATGTCAAATAATTTATGCACATTTAGCCCTACCTTATTCATATAATGGAGAATGGAGTATCAAGATTTTTCCTAATCAATCTAATTATCTAATCAATCTAATTACCCTTATAAGGGTATGTAAGTCTAAGTAGAGGGAATTATTGCTTTAGTGTAAAAATTAGAATTCTCATGAAAGGGCAATGTAGTACCACATGCCTTGAGTTAAAGAAAGGATGCCAAATTTAAGAAACAGCCCAATGTAGTCATGTTACTTTGTCAAACACACGATGAAGAAGGACTCAACACATGCTCCATTATTGTAAAATCTGCATGTATATCAACCTAATCACTTTGCCATAGATAATGCAATTAAGTTTAATAGACAAAACCTTAGAATAAAAACCCTCATGAGAATATTATTCCTCACAGTGTCTTAGAAGATGGATGTGGTTGAAAATAGTAGGTTTGCGAGGAGAAAGAATTAACACTGGACAAAGAGCCATCTTCTTCCACCAACTTCAATTCTGGTTGAGTGGGTTAAGGTATAAAGAGAGACTCAAGACTTGCCCTCCTCTGTGATTAACCACTATCATGGCCTCACCAGTCATGGAAAATCCACTTTTGATACAGCTCATAACTAGGCAGGGTGCATTTGAACCTATGGCCATGGCCTCTGTATAGTAGAGCAGGGATTGGAGAAAGTGGAGGAGCCTCTGCTCAGTATTTAATGTAACTGCATCCAGGGTAAATGGAATCTTTCCATATTACCACAGGGTCCTCCTGGGTTCACAGGCCTGTCTTATTTGGGGAAGGAGGCATATTGCCTTTGAAAATGATAATGAATCCATCTTGTTCTCCCAAAGTTAGAGTTTGAAAGCATTTGATATTTTGGCTACTTCATCACTACCAATGGTGCCTGTCTTTCATGATTTGCAGGAGACCTTCCCCCAGCCCCACTCTTACAGAATTTGCCACTTATTCCAGTAACTTCTAGAAGAACATAAAAAGCAGATGTTGTAAATATACTCACCTGAAGAACACAAAGATCCCCAGGGAAATCACCAAGGTGAAAATGGACAAAGAGTGACCCACGATAGCCAGGTAGTACAGAGAGTACGCGTTCTGGAACAGAGAGATGAACCAATGAGTTCAGGGAGGGTGCAAGAGTTTCTGTTTCTAGATACAAGTCAACATAGTTTTCCTTCTTTAACCATCTAAAAACATCAGAACAATACTTCTGCAAATAAAATATTTTTATGTTTATTCATATGATTTTATAGAAATCAACTGACCTATTTTCAAAGAAAGTTCCTTGAGGTGAATTAAATCTCATTCAAAAATATACTATTGAAGTAATATAAGTGCATGAAAATGATTACTCTGAAGCTGAGGAAGAGATCCTGGTAGGGTTTAACTTCTAGGGTCTTACAGACAGTGGGTATGTCTACCCTACAAAATGGCAGATTAATAATCTACAAATTCTCCTGACTCTTGGCACTAGGAATACACAAAGAAAAAAGAGAGTACGATGGCAGATTTTTCTGTACCTGTATTTAACCCAGGATTAAAGTACATACAATTTAATGTATATCAATTTAAAAAAATAAAATAAATTTGAAAAAAGAAGGGTATCTTTAGTATTTCGTTGGTTGAAGAATATGAAATCTTTTCCTTGATGGTCATTTGTTAATTCTGTTTTTCCATAATCATGGTTCATTTTTATTCTCTCCTAGTGTCATGTTGGTTCAAAAGAATATTAATGAGTTCTTTCATGAAATGCATAGTTTCTCTCTCTCTCTCTCTCTCCCTCCCCCCTCCCTCCCTCCCTCCCTCTCTCTCTCTCTCCCCCCTTCCTTCCTCCCTCTCTCTCTTACACACACACACACACACACACACACACACACAATTTTGACACTAGCTTTTGAAATTACTTAGTTTTATCCATTATAATTGAAGCAGACCTAGATCTATTGGAACTGGGGATTTTGTTTTTAATTGCTGTTTTTCTTAATAAGGAAAAATTTGTGTATAATTTTGTATTTGTATTTTAATCTCTTGAATTCTTGTTTGAAGTTCCTTCTGCAGTGTGTTCACCTTGGTATTAATGCAATATAATATAGATAAGAAGGATGATTTCTATGAAGTGTTATGAATTTTGGGAGTAAATGTGACATTTATGTATCTTGAGCATTTTGATTCTTGTCACTTGCCTTGTAAAGGGTCTGAGATTGAAACAGTAATTCTGCTAAAATGTTCTCAATGCATGCAGAGACTTTCATTTAGTTATGGGTATGATTACTGTCCTCAAATAATTATCACCTTTCAAGGCTCCAGGAATTTCAATACAGATTGACCTACTTCTCCTGAATTATATCTGTTGTTCCATTTGACCAGGCATTTACATTGATTGACATTTTTATTGCTGATACAATTATCCTAATGGCACTTCTTATCCTATCCTTACAGGTAATAATGATAAAATTGGAATAGTTGATTTATTGATTGGAGCTGATAAAAACTTTAGAGAACTTACTGGGAGGGACTGAGGAATATTTTTGAGAAAAAAATATTTGGCTCCTGTCTTTTCTCCCAGAAATTAATTTCCTGGCTATTTTTCTAAGAAGGCTTTGTATAACTATTATTATTATTATTATTATTAATTTATTTTTGGTAAAAGAGATTGAACCCAGGGGTATTTAACCACTGAACCACATCCCCAGGTCATACATATATATGGGAGGGGGCTCATTAGATTGTTTGGAGTCTTGCTAAAATTGCTTAGGGCCTTCCTAAGTTGTTGAGGCTGGCCTTGAACTGGCAATTCTCCTGCCTCAGCTTCCTGAGTCTCTGGGATTACAGGAGTGTGCCTAGTTTCTGGCATCAGAGGGGATCCCATCATCTGTTTCATGGATACTATCTGCTTTGTCACAAATGACCGGATTCCATATGTTCTTGGAGGTACCATTGAGATTAAACACTAAGAAAGGAATTGTCATTTTCTCTAATGCTACTTCATAGAAAGCCGAATTTATAGGTCACCACTGATTTCCTTCCATAAAAATCATTTGGCTTCTGAGTAGCAGGTATTTTAAAGTTATAAACCCATTTCCACATATAAATAATGGCATTCTCATCCAGTACTGAAATTTGAAACAGAACCCACCTGCAGCTTCTCAGGAGTGAAAGCGTTACACAGGGTATAGTTGGTCCAGGTTCGATTGTTGTGGGGATGTTTGAACCAAACCCCATTTTCATCACAGTATTTTGTGACCCTTTCTGTTAATGAAACATAACAATCAAAACATTAATACCTCAAAATCCCAAGGGAAAAAGAATAGTAAGTTAAAGCTTACAAGCTATTTCAAAGTGCTAATCATCTGTAGAACTTGAATGTGATCATCAGTCAGTAGAGTTCATATGGATCACGGGTTATATAAAGTATTTTAATATGTGTTGTCTCATTTTATCTTCAGCGGAGCCTTGGGAAGCAGAGGTTGCCATTTCCAATGTACTAACTGGAGGCAGATGGGGAGGGGTTACAGAATTTGAAAAGGTCATTAATCCAGGATTGATCCAAGATTTAAATCCAAGTCTGCTGGCCTCCAAAGTGCTACCCCCATACTCTAATTCATATTTTTTAGCAGACAAATTTCTGCTTATAAATGGGAAATATATGAGAACAGGGAGACCATATCTTTCTTCATTTGTTTGTAATATTTTTATAAGACTGACTATATGAAACTGTGGGTCAAATGGTCAAATGTTTACAATTTCATATGGTTAAATCCAACAGAAATCCCAAACTAAGGGGAGTTACAGCAAGAGGTCATTTTTCCACCTCTGAAAAAGATATTTTTTTTTATTTGTCTCTCTTCACTTTACAATGCATATTGGGATTCATAGCTTTCACCTTTACTATTTGCTTCTTTAAACCTCTTTAGGTACTAGTTAGTGAATTTGTAATTAGCACATTACAAATCTCCACCATTGTTATAAAAATGTATTCATGATTTTGCTAATGCTAATTGTTGATGGGTCATTCCAGGCGTACTTGGAATTTTTAAAAAGTGATTTTAATGGCAATATTTTACCTTTACTACATTGTTAGAAATTAGCTCTGTAGCAATGTTTGTTATGTAGCAAGCAGAGGGGAAACTACTGTGTTCAAAGGAGGGGTATTCTCCTGAAGAAGTCCATTCCACTCATGGATAGACCTCAAGACCAATTCTAAAGGAATGAGGGTTGAGCAGCCCCGTCCTAAACCACATGTTGACCTTGTTGGCACTGTTGATTGCTTGACTCCAAGTGCAGGGCCTTAAGTGCCTCTGTTGAATTTTGCTTTATTAGCATCTTCCTATACACTGTCATCTTTTTCTGAATTTCAATACTGTTCTTTCCTCTTTCACTATTTATTTGTCTTTCACGAGGCACTTTTTCCAAAATGAAATGACTGACATTTTATTAAATTTTTTGTACATCATTAATATGTATCTTTTAGAGCAATAATAAAATCCTAAATAATTTGTTTGTTGAATATAGACATTTTTACTAGGTAGCTTGTGAAAATGGATTTATCTCCCAACTGAGAGGGTTCCATCTAAAAACAAGGCTGAAAAGATGGATCTGTGCCTGGAAATCTCTATTTTGCTGATCAAAACCTTGCCTTTTAGTCAATATTTATAGTCACTTTGGCAGGAGCCTGCTGCCACTTTGGAACTGGTCTAGTAGCCTCAATTGCAGAATGGTGCTTTATGCCAATCAAATTACCTCTTATGTAGTTGTCAAATCAAGATTAATGAAGCATCATTTATTGGGAAGACTCAATAAAGAACCAAAGGATTATCATTAAGTAGCATTTACTTAGAGTTTGTAGGAATGTAGCTTTGAGTTAGGGCACTGGACAGAGCCCCTTCTTTTTTCACATCTCAACTCTTCCATCAAAATAGGAATTCCTAGAAGTGGCTGGCCGACACTGGTTTTAAAAGAAGCTCCCTGTAATTCTACTTCTATTACCCCTGCCTTGCTTAGGTGGAACTTTGTGGTTTCAGGAACAAATTAGATATTCCCTTGAAGGAAGATGCAAATAATGTCTTCCAAACCTTGTCCAGGGATGGACTCATTTCTCTGCTCTAATTGGGATTCTAGAGCCACTTAAATGTCCTCTGAACCAGTAAAGTGAACATTTTGCTTTCAGGAAAAGAGTCTCACCCTTTCAAAGGGACTTAACAGATTGCATCTGTAGCTGATCCCATCTAGTTTTAGCATCTGAGCCTCTTTTATAACTAACATTCTCATCCCCCTTCTAGGATCTTTGTTCCAGACTTATTTTAGAAGGACGTATTTCTTTCTAGTTTCTTGGGACAGGATTTTTCTGGCCTTTCAGCCACAGTGCCTGGAGCTGGGTGGCTGCCTTCTCCCACCCTCTGATGCCTCCCTGTTTTCTAGAAATATATCAGCCTCTTCTGAGGTCATACTCTGCCTCCCATGGGCACAGCTACCTGGGCACTTGGATGAGCCTCTCTGGCTCTGACCACCTTCTTACCTGGACTTTAATTGTCCCCCTGGTTTCCCATCTTGGCTCTACATTGAATTTCAGCAGAACTTTTCAAAACTCCTGATGTCCAGGCTGTACTTCTACTCCCAATATCTACTCCCATTAAATCAGAATCTCTGGGTGATACTTAGCATGGAGATCTTTTTCTATTTTATTTTTATTTTTTTTAATTTCCCAGCTTCTCAGTTAAGCAGAGAATCATTTACTTCCTACTATCATCTACCCAGTCCCAGTTTCTACTTCCATCCATCTGCTTAGTCTCTGGAGTGATGCTATCAATACTCTTCTACATTCTTCTGTATTGCTCCTGAGCACTAATTCTGGTACACACCTCCAACCTGCTTATGAATACCTGACAATTCAGAAACATGTGACTTCAGCCCTTCAATTTTGCAATATACTTGGAAACTTCTCCCTTGGAATCTTCTCCTCCTAGACCTTCTCCCTGCTTGAGCATCATCCCAGCTTGATTCCTAACCATGCAGGGTGACAAGATTGAAGCCTCAAAAGTTCTGGAAGTATTTTCAATCTGCATGAGTTGATATGAAGACTGAGAAATAACAGTTCTCAACTGATTTTCTAAACTGTTGTGCCTAATTATATAGAGAGGGTTAGGTAAAGGAGATATTTTGAAAATAATGTTGATATTTTTATACTCATTGAATATTTTGGTATTTAACGAAGAGCATTCATATGTAACTTTTACAACTAAAGTGAATTCAGTGGCACTCATTTACTTAACATATCTGTCAGTTGTCATTGTTGGTCCCAAGTTCAGAGTTGGGTTTCCGTTTAATCAATTATTGCACTATCAGTCTTACTTATTGAGCATATTTCAATAATCTGAGGTTGGAACAGAAATTTGATGTCTAGAGCTATTAGACTTTTAGTTAAACATTTTCAAGGTTATTTAGAATTTCCATTGTGTACATCATACCATCCCAGTGTATGCAAACTCTACATCAAGATTTTGCATAAATTACTGAATGTGACAATTGAAAAAAAAATTTTAAAACCCACATTTAGATAAAACTTTTATAAAGTTTTTGAGAAAATTTTATAAACCAGAATGTAATACCAATATACCTTAATAGCCAGCAATATGATTTAAAAAATAAACACAACTTGCAGTATTTGTACAGCCTGAATAATATTTTAATTAAGGAAACTCTTTAAAATGTAATAAAACTTGGAATATGACTAAATAGATATATTTTATATGTGATTAAAATTTTTGATCTATGTAAACTCCAAAAGCTTCATAACAAAAATATATATTTTACCTGTGGGGTCAAAATCCGGAAAGTAATTGGGGCAGTACTGGGAGGTCAACATTCCAGCCGGAGTGTCATCCCAGCACATCCAGCCATCCCAGGTGCGGTTGCAGTATGGACCTGGGCATTTAGAAAGAAATTAATATTTATTAATTTATTAAATAAAATTAAGATGAAAAGAGAAGAGTGGTCTCAGGGCAATCCTACATGTAGCTGATCCCACTGCTGTGGTCATGATGACCCACATTTCAAATGAATCAGTCACTGTCATGAAAATAAAGTTTCAAATCGCTTAGAATATCTGTGTCTAAATTATTTCACTGGCTGAAAGGCAGGGTTCTAGTCCTACTTTGTAAGAGTTTCCACAACTGAACTTATCAAAAAAAAAAGTGAATGCAAAGACTGCATTTAACTCTGCTCTCCATTTATCTAATGGTAAGTGAGATAAATCTAAGACATAGGTTGGTTGTTAAATCAAATGGTTTTGAGATGTATTAATAAGTTATTCACCTCCTAAAATGTTATTCTCTAAAATATCCAACCAGGAAAGTGGATTTAGGTTTGCAGGCCTTGCAATTCTTGTGCGGTAGGCTGTTTTTCTACCACTATCAACATAAGGATTTGAAGAACAACTCAGTAAGACACCATTACTTGAAAAAAATTCATGACACCAATTAATTTTTAAAAATTTGAAATAAATTTCGATGAATAAATTTTGTAAAGCTTATCAGCATATTGCATTTAATAAATCTTCTCTTTAAATAGTACATTTATTTATTTATAAACATTGAATTCTAGGAATTGACAAGAGATACTGAATTTTATGCATAGTAGTCTGGTTCTCACAACCCAATGTCTTATTTGGGGGGCTGGACTTAAATTAGAAGAGAAACATACAATTGAAAGTTATTAAAAATCCTTAGTAGAATTTTTCTATGCATAGATAATTAAGCATATCTTATTCTGGAATCCACTGGATATGGAAATGTTAAAAACAGTGACAGCAGCAGCAACAACTAAATAAAGATATTCACTTTACGTATTATTAATGGAATTTACATTTTTGTAGAGTTTACTCTATTTGTTCCTTAAAATAAATACGTGTATTATGCATTTAACCTTACCTTCAGAATCTGTCCTTTAAAAAACTTTTAGAAATACTAGGAGGAACTCTTGTGAAAGTATTTGCAAGTTCATACCTGGGTAAAGCTTTGCTTGTAAACATCAATATGGCTTTAGAACATAAAGATCTTACTATTAACCTTCAAAGGGTTACCTTGGGTAGTGATATTCTTAATCCAAGGGTGTTGGAATTGTTCAAAATTCCTGTTGGATTTGCACTTACAGCCAGTTAGTGAATCACATTTTAAAAGTCTTATTATCTTAGAATTACACTTTGTTACTAACTGAAATAATGCTCAGTTTGATCACTTTATGTATTCATCTACATTGGCTCCAAGTGGTTTCTTACAGGAAAATGTGCCTCTATAAAGGTATTCAAAAGAATGAGTCTCAGGCTTTGAAGGCAGTTCTCAAAACAATTTTTTAAAAAAAACATACAATGATCATAGAACAAAAATTCAACCTCCCAAGGTGACTAAGACTAAAGTGAAACAGATTGCAGTCAGTTGGTCTCTGAAAATAACAGGGTTTTGGGGTGTGTGTGTGTGTGTGTTTGTATGTGTGTTTTGTCTCATTTCTTTCAAAGAAATGATTTTGCCTTTGGATAGAGTTGCATCTAATGCCCTTTCAATTCTTGATAAACACTGAAACTACCACAGACAAAATAACATATACTTGTCTTTAATTGACTTGGATTTTATTTTTCTGTTTAAAGGAAATGCTAAAAATAGGAACCATGAACTTTAACCATTTGGAAAGAAACCATGTGTAGCAGTAGAGTATATTTAACCATTTCCCCCCTTGACAAGTAGGGTTGTCTTAGAATGCATAAGGTTGTACAAGGTCTTGTTGGATTTTTTCAAATGTTTTAGGAGGCATGGGAAAGAATTTAAATGGGTGTTCTAATGCTTGAACAACCTCTCTTTTATTTTCTTCTGGGTCTTCTACAGCAAATTGAATATGCTGAGTCCTGAAAATGTTTCAGCAGTCACATAGAACATTCTAGAGAAGGTGATAGAGAAACCATGTTTGCTGAGAAGATGTGGTTTTTCTAATTCTCCTGGGAACTTGGGGTAGAAAGGGAGAAGAAAGAGCATGGATTGCCAACCAATTGACAGGGAAAAAACCCTATGCCTAATTAAGCCAAATAAGAGAGTTCCTTTTAAAAAATATTGTTTTAGTTGTAGTTGGACACAATATTTTATTTATTTTTATGTGGTGCTGAGGATCAAACCCAGGGCCTTGCACTTGCATGTGAGGCAAGTGCTCCACCACTGAGCTACAACCCCAGCCCAAGTAGAGTGTTTGACAGGCTCCACCTCAGGCAAATTCTCTGCCCACCACCTTCCTTCCACTTCCTGTTCTTGTCATTTCCCTCCTCCCCCCCCCCCTTACTTAATCCTGTATTGTCCTGCTTGCCAGGAGTGAATCCAGAGTTAATGTAGTGATTTCATCCTGCAGGCAGATGCTAACCAAAAAGAAGCCAGATGAAGTTGAGAAGCGATAGGCATATCTCACGTGAAACATATAAAGATACCACAGTGTGGAAACTCCTGGTGTATTAAATTTAAATTATCTACCACATCTCCACCCATGGAAAGAAACAAGTCTTTAATGATATTTCAAACATATGTTCACATATATCTTCTCTTTACCTTCTCCTTCGTATGGTGGCATATTCTGCATGCGGTCATAGCATTTGTACTGGGCATCCATCATCCTCTGGCGGCCTATGATATACAGGTATGGCTCAGTCATAGTTGTCGGATCAGTGAGATTGGAATAGGCAGGAAGAATTGGAGTTGGGTGCTGTATTAAAAGAAAAATCAGTTACTTGTAGAGAGAAGAGATGCGTGGACACACAAATGAGATAACCAAAGAGTCTGAAAACACCTTACTATTCCTTCCAAAAGCAACACTTATTCCTGATCTCCTCCAGGTAGAATATTTTTGCTTTATAACTAAAAAGTGTATTTACATTTCCTACACAAATTCTAACTACAAATTCTATATTTGTACCAGTATCTATTCATTGTTGAAAATGGACAGCACCCACACACACGCACACATCTCTCTAGCATCTAGGATTGTTTTAATTCTCTTATCATGGTAAAGTTTAGAAGTAAACAAAGTACATAACATGATTTCAGAAAATTGCCCAAAATAAATCAACTTTGCTTTCTTTGGAATTCTTAAGAATCATGGATCATGTTATTTAAAACTAGACAGTAAAATAAGATGCTTCATTTATTGGACATTTTTTTCAGATGAATTTTTGGTTGTGCTTAGGTTGTGAATGCTGCCAGAAATCTGCCATGTATTCCATAGAACAAAGTTATCCCTTTGATAACTGACTTTAATCTCTTTAAATTGGTTTCATTAGCACATGACCTACACAGGACTATTCAATTTTTTTTGATGAAAATCAATTTAATTTTTAAATATTTATATTTGCATACTTGCATTTTCAATACAGGTTGACATGAGTTTTTGTTCAGTTCTGGTTAATCTCCATCACCATCACAGCTCTCTGGTTATCAAAGTTGATGTGTTTGTATGAAAAGATCATAGTGTGTCATATCACCCCAACTTGTGTTTATATGAAGTTCAATTTCTTTTGTGACAATGACTGATATTCTTCGTGGTGCTTGAATCTGATTTTTTTAAAAAAATATTTACACCCTGCATATCTATATTTTGTTTTGTTTTTAGAAAACCTAGAAACTTTAGTCTATACTGACTTTCCTTTTCCTGAAGTTCAGAATATTGCTTTCTATCACATACAATATAGCACATGTTTATTTGACCTTATTCTGTCTAAATTATTCCTAGGTTGAAGTTTTCCCATGTGTATTAATGGCAAAAATAGTCTACTGTTCTCTCCTGTATTCCCTAGTCTCTAAAATGAAACCTGTTGCCATTAAGTTGACCTGTGCACCCAGGTTACTCTTGTGAAGCCTCACTCTTTTCCAGTGGGTGTCATCCTGTATCTTCTGTGTGAGCTCATCACTACATGCTAAGCTGTGTGGTACAAAATACAATTGAAATTCTGAACAGGGAGAGACTATGGGGCAAATTAGGGGTGGTCACAGATACATGGCAGAATCTGAACTTGACCTTGAGATATGTAGTGTCTGTTTAGGCAGAGAAAAAAATAGAAGGGCTTAAATATGAAGGGAAGGGAATGTGCAAGAATCCAGAGGCAGGAAACAGCACATGTGAAACACTGGAATAGAGCCACACTCCCTGAAGGGGAACTCATTTAACTTTAAGTAAGAAATGGGATTAAGGAGTCTGATGGTACCAAAAAAAAAAAAAAAAAAAAAGAAAGAAAGAACTATCTTGTACTGTCATTTTGAGCAGATTAGCAACCTCTCCAGGTCTAAGTTGCATTTGTAGTAATATTTAACTTCTATGGGTATGGTGAGAATAAACAAGAAAACAAATACAAAATATTTGTATTTGATGGAGATGATGGTGATGGAGATTAACCTGGTACTTGAAAAGCTTAATACTTTTTAGATAATATTATCAAAAACATGATGTAAAATAAAATATATTTTGTAGGTTTTTGATCAGTGAAGGCTGTAAAAGGAGAATTTTAGTGTAATCCACATGGCAGGCATCACTGTCCACAGATTAGAACTGGGAGGGGAACTGGGAAGCTAAAGGCCTGGACTGAGTCCATTGATAGATGGAGAATACAACTCTCAGCATCTCCCGAAATAATAAAGATGTGTGAGTCTAAGTGATGGAAAGTGGCCACAGTCAAAGAGCCTGAATGTTTAGCCTACTATGTAAATGAACAAATGGTAGTTCCTGAGAAAGGAAGGGATCCGAAAAGGAAAACCTTGGTAGAGGGAGGGAGGGAAGAAGGTAAATCCTATTTTGGAACTGGTTTGTAGATGCCCTCTGGTACTCAGAAGTTGCTTGCAAAGAGAAGAGGATGAACACTTATTACTGTTATAGCTGCTAAGTGGACATTCACTGTGAATTAAGTTGACACTACTCTTTAAATAGGCTACTTCTATTTTTAATGTCTCTTGAATTTATGACAGAAGAGAAATTAATGAACCCACAACATTTTTACATATGTGCAAACCCTTTACTCATGTAGTCGAACCTAATTCTGTTGACCTATGACTTTTCTCACTGGCTTTCAGGTTAACTTGTCAGAAAACACCCACTGAACTTGGTAAGTCAAACATTGAAGATACAGTGCTGAATAAAACAAATGTGGATCCTGCTCTCATGGAGCTTACAATTTAGCAAACAAAGACCAGCACTACAAAATATCGTAACAGAAATTGTGAATATAAAATAATCACCAGTCATAAAACTTTGAAATATTCCATTATGAATTAGAATATGATTTGTGAAACTTTAAAAAAGAGTACACTGAAAATATTCCATGTTATGAGTTCTTTTTGTATTTAATTATCTTACATTTCTGAGTGTTGTGTGTATGTGTTTTAAAAATTCAACTAAATATGATGGAACCATCAAAGAAAGGAAGCATCAGGGTGTCCTTACAATAGAGATATTAATGGCATGTGCATTTATTTTAGATACTTCTTTTGTGCCTCAATTCTTAAATTCTTCAGTTAATATGAAAATTCTCATTTGATATATTATTAAGTTCTGGACTAACTTCTCAGCTTTTTCAAATAAAATTAGAATATGGATCATCAAATATATATGTGTATATGTACGTACATAAACATATATAAACATACATACATATATATCTTGTCCTATATATTATATATTTTAGACATTAGGAACTATTTTCCTTAAGGTTGGCTTTCTTTCCAGAAGTAACATTCTGAATTCTGTCTTTAAATGGCTGACAACCAATTAAAATATGTTCCAGTACTAGCTGCAAATTCACTGAAGCCATGGGAAATTGTCTGTACAAAGATATTAAGTGAAACACTCAATACTTATATTTTCAATTACATCTTTATTTGATTTAATTCATTTTAACATCAGTAACAATGGCCATATGAACATCTGAATAAGAGTAGGTGTAGATCATGTCGATGACAGTAGTTTCAATCTTATCATTCTTGCAATATTGAAACAAACTCCAGTGAACTTGGTTTGGAGCCTGGTTCAGTAGAGATTGTTTCAACACTGAAGGAATGAAAATCAGAATCTTTGTTGTTAGATGAGCCATAGCAATCTCAGTCTGCTTCTGGGCTGGTCCATGTTTGAGCCATGAAGATGGAATGTTCCCAATGGTAGCTGAATGTCTTTATGAGTTCCTAAAAATAACATAAAAATTGTGGCATTCTATTTATGGATAGATAGATGAATAGATAAATAAAGAGACAGATGGATAGATATATAAGTGGATGGATATATGGATGAACAGATGAATAGATGGATGGTTAGATGAAGGGATATATAAATAAGTGGATAGCTAGAGAGTTAGATGGATAGATAAATGGATAGATAGGTAGATGATGAATAGATGGATAGATGGATGGGTAGATGAATAGGTAGATGATGAATAGATGGATATATGGATGGGTAGATGGATATGTAGATGATGGTGGATAGATAAATGAATTGATAGATTGATAGATAAATATATGAATGGATAGGTAGATGAATGGATAGATGGATGGGTAGATAGATGAATTGATAGATGGCTAGATGGATGGTAGATAGATGAATGTATATAAAGATAAATAAATATATGGATGGATAGGTAGATGGATGAATAGATGATGGATGGATAAATATATGGATGGATAGATGATGAATAGATAAAAAGATATAGATGCACAATTATGTATGTGATTATAAAAAGTTGATTTTCTTTCCAGCATTATCTTTTCAATTACAACATATATGTGTATATATATCCATAAAGTAACAAATTTTATAAAATTCTTTAAAAATATTAAGTTTTTTCTGATAACTTCATACAAATAAAAATTGTTAGTGAGGTAGTATTATTTTTAGCAGTAAAGAGTCAAAATAATACCAGTTGTAATTAGAATGATCACGTAATGTGAAAGCTAAAAAAATATTCTACTTATCACAACTGTTATGTATGTTATGTGTTTGAGAGATTTAAATAAATATATGATTCTATGCCTAAATGAAGATAGAAATGCTACCTTAAGAAATTGCTTGTTTGAGAACAGACTAATGTTCAAATTTTGCCTGTAAACAATCTCACATGATTCTTAAACAAACTAACAATCTCCCTCTTAACTGTTGTCCCCCGTGGCAGTTTAGCTGCTGGATATTTGATGTCACTTCTAAAGGTTCAAGTAAATGACGCCACACATCCAACAGCCAAGCTGCCACCAGCAATCAGCAGCTGACCCTCATTGGTTCTTTTGGTGAATAAATACTTGAAGTGCCTCCCACACTCCAGACCCCATTCTGGGTTCTGGAAATTTAACAGTGAACAAGACTGACAAGGTCCCTGCCCTCATGGAGCTTACATTCTAGGTTTCATTCACACTAATCACAGAGGGGAAAGTAATCTGCTTTGAAATGGCCACACGTGGAGGCAATTCTTACTTATATATCAGACATCAGTCTGTTTGGGGTTAAAGGTAGTTTCTAGGAGTACATAGACAGAATAGTTATAGTGCTATTTAGTCTGGAACTTTGAAAAATGTGCCATCTCTGCAATGGCTCAAGCCCAAGCTATAGTGCTGAAGGGAAAGTTTCCTATTGATTGACATGGGCAGAACTGCTCTAAAAAGCACATGTGGTAATAAATTTTTTAATGTTTAAGGAGATGGAAATGTTAAGTATGCTGATTTGACCATTAAGTACTGTAAACATGTATTGAATTATCATGTGACCTCATACATTTATACAATGCAAATAATATTTAGTAATAAAAAGAACTTGAATCAAGGATCCACAAATTGATGTAAACAACAGTAGATCTATGTCATCATCCTAAATATTTGTAAGGTACGTGTTATAATTATTTGGAGTTTTCAGTTGAACTTTTCAAAATAACAAAGGAGGAAATACAGTGTTGTAAAATATACAATGTTGTACCTGGTTCTTCCAGGTAGGATCAGATGCCTAGTTGGTGTCCTATGTACTTTCTAGGGAAATGCAGCTAAGTAAACAAATAACAAGAACTAAATGCTCCCACCTAGTTTTTCTATGTCCTCATCATTGTTGTTATCCATCCACATTGATAACATTTTTTTGAGTGCTCACAATCTATCAACTCCTATACAAACCCTGTTACATTACCTCAGAGAAGGAAGAGAAAGTGCATGGATTTGGTTAATGGGGAAGACATCACAAAAGGGAAGGTGATGGCCCAGAACGATACTTTAAAAGACCACGTGGAAAACAGTTGGTAGAATTTAATAAATATACTGGCAGTGGTTTTTCACAACAGTGTATTATGTAAAAAGTTACTAGGTGGATTAAGACCACTGCCATTTTTAAGTTACCAATGTGGAACAAAATGAATCTTTGGAACAAAAATATTTTATCTGTATGCTATTTTTTGAGGTGCAGTTTATGAACTTATTTTTTATTGATTCTTTTTAGTTAAACATGACAACAGAATTAATTTTGGTATAATTATAAAAGCACAGAATATAATTTGTTCTGATTCAGTCCCCAGTACTTCCCCTTCTCCTCCCTGCCTTTAAATACCATGCTCCTTTCCTTCTATTCTACTGATCTTCCTGATATTCACTTAGTTGTTTTTTAAAATTAGAGTCTTGTAGAATTTTGTTTTATTAAACAAATGACAGATGACATATATAATCCAAATACAGCAAAGAGAGCACAAAGTACTGTGCTCACTTATGTTGCTGGTCAAGAAATGCCTCCAAACCATAAAATATTTCTATCTATAACTCATATAAATATATGCAATTTTTTCATTATTTAAGTTGTAAGATAAGTAAAAATTATGTTTTAGTTTTTTTAGAAAAATATTTATTTTTTAGTTGTAATTAAACACAATACCTTTATTTTATTTATTTTTATGTGGTGCTGAGGATCAAACCCAGGGCCTCCCATGTTCTAGGCTAGTGCTCTACAGCTGAGCTACAACCCCAGCCCAGTGTTTTAGTTTTTAAATACACTCAAATAATCTATAGTTTAATGTATTTTGTTTAATATTTAGTGATTTCTTTAGTTTTTCTTCTACCATGTCCAATATAATTATACACTTTATGGTACAAATTATTTAGAAATATTCACATATATGCTATGACATAGGATTTCATTTGATATATTAAAAATAACCATAAATTTATGAATAATATATACCATTATTCTGCATCTATACAATAGCACACAGGGCTTGGACATTTATCAACAAAATAAACTATTCTATTAGTTTACAATATTCTTTTGTATTTTTCTTAGATTTCCAATTGCATGAAGTAATGTACACTTCTAGAAACTGGATTACTTTAAGAAAATTATACTGTAATTTATCTAAAGAAATATTTAATAGGTTAAAATAATTGGACAGTCTGATATAATAAACTATGCCCATTATCCAAAAAGGCATAAAAGGGTTGCATTAACAATCATCCCTGTAAACCATTCATTTGAAGTATAATGTTACAAAATAAAAATTCTCTTACAAATTAAATTAACATTTATGGAACACTAGTAATATTTTTTTCTTAAATAGTGTAAAGAGAAGCAGTTTAGGTGGACTTGTAAGCCTGCAATCTCGCACTGATGAATAAGGGAAATCCTGGAACCCTGGACAAGTTTAGCTTGCGTCAGTATCATAGTATGAGATCCTAAGTGATCTCTATTGCCAGCTCTAGTTCATTGACACATGTTATTCTGATGTGGTGGAAAGAGTAAGGATTGAGACAACTCCAGATTGATTTACATGGAATTCACCCTTCTCTTTCTCATGTGCTATTGAAACTGGTGTGATTGTGGGTTAACAATGTTGACATGAATCAATTTTCTAAAACAATTATACTTCTAATTAGCTGCATTTTTTTAAGGAAAAAACAATATAAAATGACACAAATTAAACATGTTTTAAAAGGCTAGAGAAAGTTATGGATTGACAGTGGTATGTAAAGACTTGAAGATTCTTAGTTTTTGATGAGATATATATTTGAAGTGAATAACCAGACTGACAGAGATCAGATGTTTTAAAAGTACTGAACAGCCATGAAACTATGACTCAAATACACATGTCAAACAGGAAAAACATTTTATATGAGAACGTTATCAACCTTCATGCTTATTTCCAAGATAATACAGAGGTGTTTCAAATGAACATGAAATTTTGTAAGTAGACAAAACTCAAATTTCTGGGAAAACAATGGCACTAATCTAAATTAGTGAAAGTTCGGGAAGAAGATTGGTTAATGAAATATTTTTAAATGATAGTTTAGAAGAATGCCTATCCTTGCACATTGCCAATTCGATCACACACAAACATTCTTCCCTATTTGGCATTCTTGATGTCTTAGAATAATTCTGTTTTACTTACATTCAGAAGAACGAACAGTGCCAGGCACCGGCATGTCATTGGCAACTTCATTTTTGGTTTTTGAAGATCGCTCCTTGTCCTATAAAAGTATAAAAGTGACAAAGGTTTAAATTAATATAGCCTCCATAACAACTTATATTTTCCCTTTCTGGCTTCTTGACTCGAAGAGGATCGATATCCCAAGACACCCTAAATAAAATATACACAAGTAGGAACAATATTCTTCTGACACAGTTGCAACTGCATGTCCCATTGTCTCTCCTGTCAAACAGATCATTGGACTTGAGGTGCTATTAAAAAGTTCTGGAGCAAGTTTTGCATATTGGGACTGAAATAAAGGAATTCTAAGAAATCAGAGCAATTCAGGTTGATTTTGACAGTGCGTGCCATCAATAGAACTGCTGAACATTGCTATGCAAGCATCCACAAAGAAGTCACCTCACTGGACATAAGCAAATAGAATCTGTGGTTTGTGAAGGATTCATGGTTATGCCCTGTAGATAACATAAAGTCAACTCTAAAAGTAGTTTTATTTAGAGCCTTGATTATTTTTTTTCCCATAAATACTTCTTCAAGCTTCAAGTTGCTAGTAAGAATGCATTTCTTCCACCTAACAAAGTTGGACTATGTCACCAATTGCTCTCCATTCCCGCTCAAGAGCATCACAGTCAGAAAAGGCTACTGTGTCACAAATATCAGTTTCTCAGAGCTCAGCAGATAATGGTACACAAGGAAAGACAATAAAGGGGTAAAAATTTAAATATGTACTGCTTTTCATCAGTGAGATTTGTGTGAAAACTGGATTTCAACCAGGAGAGAGTGATTATGATTTCTCTTAAGTGGTATGATTGCCTCTTACACTATATTCATTGTACGATAGATTTTACCCACTCTTGGTGTTGACAATGTGGGCCTGATGTACTTGCTTCTGAAAGAGTAAATTCTATTCGATTTGCATACTAGCACAATAATAAATGGAGAATGTAAAGTCTAATTTTGAAATGTCATCTTATATCCTTATCATTATTCATTGTTTCTGATTTAATTCAAGTCCATTCAGTAGATTAAAAGCACACACATACATGCATTGAGTGCTGAAGCACTACAAGCATACAAATGTGGGTGAGCTGGATGAGCTATGGCACTGTTATAAGAATCTGAACATCTGGGGCAGGGCAGGGAGTAGGTATAAATGACATGGAATGTGGTAAAATAACCAAAATGCTGCCTTGATACAAAGCTCATTAAAATTATGAAAATAAAGGGACTTATAAGAGAGCCAGATAAATTCTTGATTGGGAAGACCAGGGCAGGGTTTACATTTTAAGATAGAATTTGAAAATTAAATAGGCTTTTGAAAAGCAAAAACCTACTAGGCAGAGAAAGCAAATAAGATACAGAGATAGGAAAATTCATTATATCCAAAGAATAATAAATGTGATAGTTTAATTTAGCTAGAGCAGAGAGTCTCTCAGAAAGTGGATATAAGGCTGGATAAGTAGACTTTTGAGTGCACAGGAAATTTATTATTTATTTATTATTAAAACCCACCATTTTGGCACGTTGTATACATGCATATTCATCTTTATATATACACATTATAACAACCTTATCTGATGCTTGTTACAGCTGAAATAAAATATTTTTTTTATAAAATAGTTTTTACTGTTACTGATAATGATGATGGTTTGTGAGCTAATAAATTAAATGAATCATAGAGCTCTGAGTTCTCACAACTGTGTCCTCTCCACACCACCACACTAGCCACACTAGCACATTTGAACATGTTAATTTTCTTGCATTGCACAATTATCCATGAATTGTCTGGATGAGAAACTAGGGATCATCCTGATTCCACCCCTTCTTCATCCCCAGTATATTGTCTCCAGTATTCTGACTATTTGCATTTAGGTATCTTTCAAATATATGTCCACCCCTCTTTCCCCTCTGGCTATAGCCTCCAGACTAGTTTCAGTGCTCCACATCTTGATCTCTCCAACTCAATTTCTCTAATAAAACGAATATGATCTTATCCTCTGTCAATAATTCCTTATGCATTTTAGGCAAATGCACAAAACTTTTGGCTAGGAATATAATATATGGTCCTCCTATAGTAACATGCACCAATATGATAATGGAGAGAAATAAAGAGAAAGAAATTAAAGTTGTCTCCTAGGTCTCTAACTTGACAAAAGGACAAATAACTTAGGAGAAAGAAGTAGTAGTAGGAGGAGCTTTTGATCTGTGTCCTCTCCCTTAATTGAGAATAATGCAACAGGAATGTTCTGGGTAAGACTTATTTCCTGGAGTGAAAGGCAGGATTTTGAAATGTATGCGTATATAAGGACATGAGAAACCTTTCTTAATAAGGTTGCTTTTGGAATTCCTACTTATCACAGTCCCACGATTTAGCCTTGAAGAGAAGCAGGATGTGTAGGACCTTATTGGTGTCAGGTGGAAATGTTAATCACTGATAAACAAAGAAAAGTGTATGCATGCATTATAATATCACCCTGTACAAATATTATGTATTAATCAAAAAAATTTTAAAGTATATAGGGAGATGGAAATGTTGACTATCTTGATTAGATCATTACACATTAATTTTAAAAATATTGCTTAAATTCAGGTTTCTTCTTGAAATGAAAGTCCCTCTCATTAAGTTCATATGTGGGACCTAAGCTTGGTGGGGAGATAGCTTCTCAATGAATGTGAATATGGGGTCATTAGTCAGCTAATTGGCTTCTACTATCCATACCATCTGTTTGATATCAATCAATATTTTGTAATGTACAAGTTGCTCTGTTTGACTCAACAATATCATTAAAATGAAGAGCACTGGAGGCCATTGAACACTCCTCACTTTTAAAAAGGTGAATGGAACTGCACAGCCATCTTGCTGCAGAAAAGGGGAGCCCCATGGTTTCAAAGCCCAATATACTAGTTTTACAATTGTACCAGGACCAACCAAGGTGAATAAAGACAGTATGAAAATAGATCTGAGGATGAACATTTGGAAATGATTGGGGTGGGGGGGGTTAAGCAAGACACGAGATCCTTTCTTTCTGATTATTAATTGACGAGGTCTATCATTCTAAAGATTCTTGCATCATTTTCAACTGTAACAAGCATTGAGCTTGCCCTACAATTGTCCTGATTAAATAGTGCCTTGTAGATATGCCTCTGAAAGATGTGCTTCATTGAGGATTCCTGATAAAGGGACAAAGAAAATAAAGGTATATCTGTGAAGAAAGAGATGGCTTTATCAATTTCAGAGAAAAAAGGCAATGAAAAGTAGCACTAGAATGGAGATAAGATATATAAGGGAAAGAAGGAGTGAAAGGAATGAGGAAAGGCTTAAAGAGAGTGACAGCCATGAAAAATGCAGGATGAATGCTGGAGACTGATGGCTTAACTAAAGAGGTGATTGATTACAAGATAAGAATGAAAAAGTGGATGGGTTGCAGGTAGAATCTAGAGAAAGGTGAATGTTGGATTTCAATTAGGCAGGATTCAGGGTGATACTCGTTATATACATTGACCTTGAGGAGAATTGTTTTGATTGGCAGCTTAGAGAGTTTAAACTAGAACCCAAGTAGGATGGACAGCATCAAGCAAATAGCAGTTAGTACAGAGAAAAATGTAGCTTGGAAATTCTGAACCTGAAATGAAAACAAACAAGATAGATGACCCATGACCAGTCATCTGGTATACCTGGAAGATGTCTCATAAAACCAGAACAAGGTTTTACTTTGACTCGGGATCATTTGCTTACTCACTTCTTGATGAATTACCTTAACCACAGCAAGGGCTTTGATCACTTTCCTAAGCCCAGACTAAAGAAGACAGTCTGGAATGTAGTAAATGCTCAATAAATGCCGGTTGGTTGTTTTAAGGGATAAGTTAGGGACAGAATCCAAGACATGTCAATCAGAATCTGGAAAGATAGCCAGCCTTGGACTTTTCCTAAAGAGCCCTAACTGTGGAGCCCAGAAATTCCAATTTCTGCTCCTGCTTTAATTATTGTTTTAGTTTTGGGAAAAGAGCTTCACTTCTATGCCAGTTTCCCATCTGTTGAATGACTATTACATGGCTGTGCCATCCTTGAACAAAAGAGCACATGACTGTATATGAACCCTATTGATCCCTCTGGATCTGTCTCAATAGTCTAACTAGTAAAGGTCGGTGTTCTGAAGATAGTTTTGAACCATTCTTTGACCTAAGAAAAGCTTTTGTGGAGCTTTTATATAAGCCAGATCAATGTGGAGACTAAAATCCCAAATGTGGAACCTAAGTTTAAACATAAAGATGAGTAGACCATCTTCAGAGGTGCAGTTGCTGGTGGGACAACAGATTCAGCATTGCCCTGCATTCACAAAAGGACACTTGTGAATAATCCCCTCTCTAGAAAACTCTCTCTGGGTTGCAAAGATGGGCTGATCTGGGGGAACCATTTTTATGGTGAATAAGGAGAATCTAAATCACTAATTCTTTGATAATTATTGAATCGAGTAATCATCATTAAGGGTAGTAAATTTCCTTGAAAAGCAAAGTTACATGATTTTTACTTATTTACTTTTTATGGGGAGTATGAAACATCAACGTCTGAAAATAATGTCTATTCCCATTGGTTGGTATTTCCAAAAACATGTTTCATAGTAATTCCATGAGGAACAGTATAAAATAAGGTTTCCACGCCCAAATAAGTTTAGGAAATTAAGTTTTGCCTACACTCCTTTTAGAGATTTATCCTAGATGTTAGTAGTTTAAATAAAGACATTATTTTTCCTATACTAAAACATTTATTTGACTTTTCATTCCCCAAGCTTGATTGAACACGAAACACTATTTTTTGTTTGTTTATTTGTGTGGTAACAGCTAATAACACATGTATACATACACTTAGGAAAATACTCTTAGCTCAATGCAATTTCTAAACCACCCCAGTCAATAAAGACTGCAAATAATGATAATGATCTCCTTTTAACTTAAAAAGTATTTCTTTCTTTTCCATGCGGTAAAAGAAGAATGTCTGAGGTCTTACATAGCCCCATCCTTGGTTCAAAGTCCAACAACATTAATAAGCATCTAAGAGGCAATTGCTCCTTTGGAGCATTATTTGTTAAGGGGCTGTCCATCAACATTCTGGTTATGAAAACAAGGACTAGAATAAGGTGTGTGAGCAAAGAGCAGGAACCAAGCAGAGGGAAGCACTACTAGTCTAAAAACAGCTGTGGACTTTTGTCATTCACAGCATAGAATCTATTTCAAATTTAAAATCTGTCAACTGTCTTTACTATGTGTCTATAGATATGGTCTGAGCAGGTAAATGCATTTTGTGAAATCACAGGGTGGGCTGATTTTGTTGTCTTAGCAATTTCTTCTGCTCAGTCAACTGATTACCTAACGTATTTGAAAATCATTCTACATTACCACAGGAATTAATGTGCCAAGGCATAATGTGGTCTAACTCAATTTATGTTGCCACATTAAGCAAAACAGAATACTTTTCTGCTCTTCATCATGAGTTTAAAATGCTCATCTAAATCCAGGCTTCAAGCCTAAGTGGAAATGAGGAGCTGTTATTGATAAACAGCACAGCACACGACCTAAGATAAAAGATTCAGATGATTGGTGCAAGAGGATAAAATTGATGTCATATTGAGAGAAATAAGACTTTTTCCTTGAATTACATCAATGACTTGGCTATGTGATTTCTATCAGTCATGATAACTTAGTAGCACATATAATTATTACAGACTTAACCACTTTCTACCTTGTGTTTTACACACACACATACCATTTAACTGGCACTTACTAATTATTATGTTTTCAGTACCATGCTTGACAGTTATATATGTGTTGATTTTGCCTTATCAACATGTGGATTCTCTTTCTACACTCAAATTATTGATGAACAAATAAAAACTAAAGGAGATAGTTTAGTTTCCACTTGTGTAGTCACTGTGTGGGCAAATATATGTTTTGATTCCTAGTCCAATGTCCTTCTCATGCCTTGAAGTTGCTTTACAATTTCCACCTGCTCTTTGAGGTCGTAAACTGGTTCATGGCTGCCCACAACAAGCCTGAGGCCTTTTATATTATACTTATTTAATAAACACTTTTGGGGTATAAGTTTTCCATAACCAGCCTGGGTCTCCAGTCTTGATTTCTACTATACTCTGTTCATTAATTCAATATAAGTAATTCTCATTGTCATAAGAGAATCTCAAAAGCATAAGATGGCATTTTTATTATGACAGCATAAGAGGTCAAAGACAATAATCTATATTTTTCCCCTACATTATTTCTGATGGGAATAATCTGGCATGGATACTTATTTTCAGCTATTAAGGTGTAGAAGGAGTAGAGAGAACACTCAAAGTGCTAGACTAACCTTGGTCAAAACAGTACAAATGACAGTTTGAAAAGTTGCTGGTCTCATTGCTTTAAATCTGTAAGCATTTCTACCTGAAATGAACTAATGAAACCTACCAAAACAATTTCCCTCCAATCTGTTAGAAGTTGATGAAAGAGCTCTGGTTAGAATCTCTATCATATGTTCTAACCTAGTGCATGTTCTAAATTACCACCCTGTGTCCCAATTGCCTTTAATACTCTGCATAGAAATCTCTAAAACATGGTCTTGGAATACAAGGATCATAGTTCCTCCTCTTGCCCAATTGGATTTCTCTTAATCACCTTTAGGGATTTTTTTTTTTCTGATTTTGAGGATGTCTTAGGATAGAAGGTGCTTAGACCTGATAAATGAGGATAAATAATGAGACATACAGAAGTGTTGTTTAAAGTATTTAACAACCATTGCTACTAAAATATGCACTAAGCAGAACAATTGCTGGCTGTAACCACAGGCATGCTGTGCCAATGCTCACTAGCTGGAAGCTACATTCCCCCTTTCCCCTATAACCTTGCTATGCATCATTGTGTATCTATCCTCTATATTTGTGTTTGCAGAAATGGAGGTGGGCTGGAATGAGGGGGAGAGCATTTATGGTACTTATAAATTCATTCATCAAATATTTACTGAGTCAGATGCAGACTTGCTCTTGCGGAGTCTTAACGCATTGCAGAGAATGCCCAACTGGGAGCTAACCTTTTGCATACCCTTAACATACACATCTCCCAATCCTCCCATCATGTATGGGATTCTATACAAAGATATTTCATCAAGATCCTTATAAGGGACCAGCTTCTTCCTGCATTTCCAATTCCAGGAGCACATATTTATTATTAGATAGAAGCACCATCAAATGTAATTTAATCATTACAAACTTAGCCACTTATTCAATTATTTAAGGATCCATTTCCCAGAAATTTGAGTGAATTGGAAGTTATCCATTTTGCATGACTGTGTAAGCAGTTCAAAAGGTGTAAAATTAGCTGGATTCCCTTAAAAAACAGAGATTAAGTGAGATTAATGACATCAGGGATAGCCAGCCAAGTTGCATCTCTAAACATCAGCCATGGGGATGCAAATGGTTTTCATCATATCTGTTCTTTCCTACCATGACCCAAAAGCTAATATTCGGAGTTCTAACATGAATGACTTTTACCTAAATTATGGTGTCAAAATTAATATCAATATGGTAATTTAAGTTTTCAGGTGAAGTGAATATACTATTTAATTAAAAAGAAGCTTAGTAATTATAAAAACTTGATGCCTCATCTTGTCAGTTCATTTTTTTTATTTAAAAAAAACAGGTATATAAAGAAGTTGTAGTACACAAAAGAAGGCTTAGCCAGACAAAATTAAGAATTCCAAGAAAGTAATTTTCATTAATGTAATTTGGTTTGGGAATACGGATGAGCTAATAACTGAGAAGTCAAAACTGCCTCAATTTAGTTGTTTCAGAGTATCTGGAAGCATCTACTTAACTTAGATCCATAGGTAATCCTTAGCCAAATTTTTCCAATATCTGATCCACAGATGCATGTGACATTGTGTATCTCCTTGCTTCCCTCTGGTGGTGGTATTCATTCAATGATAGGAACCAAAGGAAGCAGAAATAAGAGGTGGAATTTACTCAAAGTCAACTGAACGGGATAACTGATTTGACCAAGAGTTAGCCTGAACAGGATTGGACTATCAATAGTTTCTCCAAGTACAGACTGACTTTAACCTAAGTTCAGTACTTCTTTGCTGTGGCTAGTGGGCAGGTTGCTCATGGGCATGTCTTTCTGGGACCAGAGACAACTGCTGGTGGGTTGGTAGCAAGCAACAGAGTTTCCTTCTTAGTTTCTGTTCTCAGTCAAATAAAACACTGATACTAGTGGAACTGTTTAGTTAGAAAATCTGTCTGTTACCCTCATTGATTAATGCATAAAAATACATGTGGCCAAATTTAAATATATTAAAACGGATTAGAACCTCTCCAGGTGATGGGGTGGCAAGCAATCTTATTTTCTTTTGTTCATCTGCATTTTTACATTCTTACAAAATGCAGGAAGGGGATAAGAGGAAAGGAAGAGGGAACAATAGGAAGAAACAAAATGAACTATCTTGCTCTGTTCTGGCTTTATTCGCCATTGCTGATAGGAATGTTCCCTGTGGGATAGCTGTGGAGTTCAAAATGAGAAAGCTGTAGACAGGAGAAGGGGCAGTTAGAGCTATCACACCTTAATTACTGGTCTTACTTTCTATTTGTTTTTAGGCAACTGAAACTATACTTTAAAAATGTTTGACAATAATCCCTAATAAGGAATAACAAATAACAAATTAAAAGAAGACACTTAAACCAATAGAAATGCCATTTTCTATATTAAAGCTTCATTCATGATACCACTAGCAACATTACAATAAAAAAAAACGACTTAGTACTAATTAGCAGTAGATTTAAGACAGAATGTCTGATGGGCTTTCTAATTACATCTCTTAAGAGTGCCCTGATGCTGATTAGGTGTTAAAAATGTATTTCACAAATGTAATTAAAAAACTATAAAGGGAAATGAATCTCAGTGGTCAATGAAGAATAGTCATAATATGTTCATAAAAACAACTCCCAACAAAATACAAAGGCAGAACACTTTCAGTGATAATACAGAAGATTGCTCAAATTTCCCATTTTAATTCTTATCACTGTTTTGCTTCTTTGAAAGTTTGCCCTAACAGGAAATTTCACATTTGTAGCTAAAAATGGTTAAGTTTTGCAAGATCTATGCTTGAAATAAAGAAACCCCTAAATGCAAACTAATAGGCCTTAAAACAGTTACAATATCTAACCTCAGCAATATTGATACTCAAAGAATGCCAGCAGGATTTCTTTTTCTTTTTTAGGGGGGTAACAGGGATTGAACTCAGGGGCACTCTACCCTGAGCCACATCCCTAGCCCCATTTTTAATTTTATTAGGGATAGGGTTTCACTGAGTTGCCTAGCACCTCGCTAAATTACTGAGGCTGGCTTTGATCCTCCTGCCTCTGCCTCCTGAGCCCCTGGGGATTTCTTTAGTCACTTATTTCCTCTGTCGAGCAGAGTCTTCCTTTCTCATACTGGATATAAAATATGCGATCTGCTGATCTATACACTCCAGTGAAAATTTTGACCATCTCCAAGTTCATTTGAAGAGAGAAAGCCATACACCATTGATGCCATGATCCTAGTGGTGCAGTGGTATTTCCATGTGGTTTTCGCCGCCTCATTGGTTGCTGCTGTGGAATGAGCTATGGTGTCAGTAGTGGAGCCCTGATGGCAATAGCTCTGCCACCCCTGTCCTAGGCCCCCCACCCCATGGTTTACTAAAGGGAAGTGTCAAGGAAGGTAACAGTTCTGAGTCATTCCAAGATCACATGGAAAAGGTCTGTATTTTTTGTCAAGTTCAATAGTGTCTAGATGAAGCTGGAAATAAGAAAATGGAAAAGTTCATCATTACACTGGTGTTTGCTTAGTTCCTCCAAAATAGTTTGATCTCCCTTTTCAATTAATTGGTTGGCACATCCAGTTGTGTCTCTTTTAGTCAAAGAGGGAAGAATGTGATGGCACTGGTTATAAAAATAGGTACCCTTCCATTTGGGACAATTGGAGGGATATGAACTTTCCCAGATTTTCTAGAGATGATGTAATCAGATACTCTTATTTGAACATGAAATTAAGGCTCAGAGAGGAGAAAAGGACCTTGTTCAAAGTCAGAAAGTGTATGCCTGGCAATGGGAATCAAGTATGTGCAGGGAGTGGATGGTCTTCCTTGGACATTTCATCTGATCTTACTCCTCTCCTGTCTTCTCCCCACCCCCCTCCTTTCAGGAAGCTGCCAAACTTCCCATCTCCACCATGAGATGTAAAGACCAAATAAAGAAAGAAGTGGATAAACCATGTCTACAAAGTGGGATAACAAGAGAATCCAACTATCTCCTTGAAAAAGAGTAAGTGAAATCACATCCAAATACATTTCTTTATACTGTTCCTCAGTATCTATATAGTATAGTAGATACTTCACATTCTAAAGTGGTTCTTGGCTCATTCTTGTATGAGGAGCAAGTTGAGTCAAATACAGTGCTCATGTTGCTTATTTTTATTAAACTTCTGTACTTGTAGGCAATTCAAGAATATATTTTGAACTGGAAATGATAACAAATGATCAATCTGATTCCTGTCATCTTTCTCAGTGTTGAAATTTTTTAAATTCACTTTTTCTCTCAGGTACTTAGCTGTAATAGTACTACTACTAAAAATTATTTAACTTTTTAAAAAGATATATAAGCCAATAATTCCTCCAAAGTTTTTCATAAATATTCCTCCATTTCTTAAACTGTGATCCAAGTTTCCCAATCTCAATAGATTGGGTATCTCTAAATTCTAAAGATTCTATGTATGGATCTCCACTATTGAATATTGAAATACTCTCATTCAGAGCTCATTTCAATATTTTTCAGCCTAAATTATAGAATTGTTTCACCCCCCCTTTTATCTAACAAAATAATTTCCATTTGGAAGTTATTTTTAATGTAATTAAAATTGTAAACTTATGTTTGAATTTTCAACTTATGTTGTGGTCACATCTAATTCAAGTATCAAATGAAATAATTCTCTGCTTAGTTTAAAAGAGAGTTGTAAATGACGTTTACTTGGTTGATGCAACTATCTTTTAAATATTTCAAAAGATAGTCAAAGGGATACAAATATATTACTCTATGAACATATGGGAGCAGGGTTTTTTAGCAAAATAGTTTGAAATTCTGTTTCCAAATAGTCTTTTCATTTCTTAAGAGAAATAGAATTCTTCAGCAAATATAATAAATCTGAATTGCAGATCAATTTTAGCATATATGCCTGTAAGTACATAATACCTGTGTATAAATAAAGTCAATTACTTTAACATTAATTTTAGTATAGTATAGATTCAAAAGCTTCCTTTAAAAGTTTATATTAAAGTCCTAATGATAACACCATATAAGTTCATTTTGAAATAAATTGCTAATATTTATTAGCTCATGAATCCTTGTGGACTACTCATAGCTCTAGAAAAAAAGAATAAGTGTTAAGAATGAATTAAATGTACACTAAGAAAACACCTACCATGTCTCAGGTCTTGTGATTTATAATGTATTTTTGACAAACACAAGAGATACTATATTAGCAACTTAATGTGAATTATGTTCAAGTTTTATTGATATGGTACTTTTAGCATGATAGCTTATATAGCACCTATATTTTCTATAAAATATCAACGAAACAAACAAACAAACAAACAAAAAAAACAAATGCTCAACAATTCTTAAAAAATAAAGCAAAACAGAACTCAACCACCACCACTTAAAAAGTGGGGAAAGGACATACATATATATTTCTCCAAAAAAAGTATATAAGTGGCCAGTAAGTATATGGAAAAATGCTCTACATCATGAATTATCAGGGAAATGCAAATGAAAACCACCATGAGATACACTTGTTACTCATCAGAATGGCTACCACATATAAAAACAAAACATAACAAATCTTGGCAAGGTTGTAGAGAAATTAGATTCCTTGCACATGGTTTTTTGAAATATGAAGCAGTGTGGCTTCTATGGAAAAAGAGTATGTTGTTTTCAAGAACTATGTAATGTTTTGAACAGCCAACAATAAAAAATTAAAAAAAAAAAAGAGTATGTTGGTTCTTCAAAAAAATTAAAAACAGAATTACCAAATGATCAATGATTATTACACTTCTGGGTATGTGCCCAGAATAACTGAAAGCAGGGATTCAAAGAGAAATTTGAACATTATGTTATGTGTATGTCACTGCAATTAAAAATACTAATAATAATGAAAAGAAAAAATAATACTAATAATGAAAAGTTCCACATGATTGTCATTATTGAGAATTTATTCCCTGAATCAGGAAGGAAAAAGAAATGTGTGGGGAAGTAGTTAAGAAGGAATGACTTGAACACGAATCTGGAGATCCAGCAACTTTGGGCAAGATGTGGACTATAACTGTGAAATTAATATTGCACTACAGATTTTCTAACCTTCAGTAACTGTAATACTATGGAGATGGAGAACACAGAGAACTGAGAATCAATCACAACAATGCTCAATTTTAAGGGATGGAGGAAAGAGGGAGCAGAAAGACATTTTTCTTGTGGGGAAAAAATGATGGGCAGAGTAATACTGTGCGCTAAATAGCAGTCAAGATCTTAGGAGCTAGAGGATACATTTTACACTCATTTTCTCCCTGCGGGGAAAGGTCACTTCCCCCCTCTGGAAGGCAGTGTGCTGAACAAAGAAACTCAATTTAAGGACACTGCTTGGAGAGGGGCCGATTCCTATTTCATTAAAGAATTGCATGAAAAGAATTGTGAGGGTACCCATTACTGGATAGCTCCAGAGTGTGGCCAAGAAATAGAAAACATTGAATCAGGTCTATTATTCATTTTAATAGTTCTTTTCTTTTCCTTTGGACATTGGGACACATCCCTCATGAAAGGACAATAAGAACAGCCTCCTTTGAGTGACCATCAAATAGAGAATGAGATATCATTAAAATGCTTTTGTAAGGTGGTTTTCATGGTTAATAAGCATTTCAATGGGGATTGCTAAAATCATCATAAAAAAGCAAAAAGAAAAAAGCATAAAACAAAGAGACAATAAACCAAGACAAAAGACAAAGATTTTCAACAGAATGGATAAATGGCCAGAGGTTGTGAATGGATGTATTGCCTGTGTGAGAGCCAAACAATGGTGAAAAGAATATCATTATGGGGCAGATATTAGATTTTGTTCAACTGGAGATTGATTTCTTTCTTTCTTATTCTAGTACTGGGGGTTGAACCCAAGGACACTCTACCTCTGAGCTACATCCCAGGTCTTTTTATTGTTTATTTTGAGAAAGAGTCTCATTAAGTTGCCAAGGCTGGCCTGGAATTTGTGACCCTCCTGCCTCAGCCTCCTGAGTAGCTGGCATTATAGGGGTGTTCCTATAATGTGCACCCAGCATACAACTAGAGATTTCTATGTGAAATCTTTGTTTGTCTCTTACTTAAGAGGTGGAAACTCCGAAATGAACATCCTTTTCTTATGCTCATTTTATTAGGATATATTTGTTAATGTTTTAAGTAATCTTATGGAATCATCTCATTTACTAAAACAAACAAACAAATTTGTTGAGGTTCTAATTTGTGCCAAAAAGATGTGTTAGACCCTAGAAAAATAATGCTAAAAAAAGTATATGACATCCCTGCCTACATGGGTTTTAAAGTGAAGTAGAGGAGACATACAAATAACAATACAAAAACTAGAAGATTAAGTAGAAAAATCACAATTATAAGTGCTATCACAGGGTGCATGTCTGTAATTCCAGCCATTTGGGAGGCTGAGGCAGGAGGATCACAAGTTCAAGGTCAGCCTTGGAAACTTAACAAGACCCTCTGCCACTTAATGAGGCCCTGTCTCAAAATAAATTTCTTTTAAAAAATTAAAGATATGGAGCTGTAGCTCAGTAGTACAGCACCCCTGGGCTCCATCCCCAGTATTAAATGAACAAACCAAAAAAGAGCCCTTGGAATTCTGACAGTCTCTAAGAAGGATATTTACCTAGCAAGGATAGGCATGGAAACTTCCCTGGAATGGTCTGAGTTGTTGGCTGTGGTGAAGGAGTAGGAGCTTATCAAGTACAGGAGGAGAGAACTCCAGGTACTGAAAATGTGTAAAGCCCTCAGTGTGAGGGAATGTGCTAAATCTGAGGATCCTGTGAGCCAAGGTAAGACATGCCTGCAAAGATACAGAGTATCAGACCCCACAGACCATACTTCATGGGCAGAATTGTATTCCTCACTCCCCAAATTCTTAGGTTGATTTTCCAACCCCATGTTCCCTTAAAATGTGACTATATTTGAAACGGGATCTTAAAAAGCTCATTAAATCCAGGTGCAGTGGCACACACCTATAATCCCAGAGGTTTGGGAGGCTGAGGCAGGAGGATCTCGAGTTCAAAGCCAGCCTCAGCAATGGCAAGGCACTAAGTGACTCAGTGAGACCCTGTCCCTAAATAAAATACAAAATACAGCTGGAGATGTGGCTCAGTGGTTGAGTGCTCCTTACCTCTTATTGGAGGAGTGTCCACATCACACTCTAAACAAATCATGTGAGAATGGGATGAATTTTGGAGCTGCCATATTTGGAGAAATAAAATCTGTCACAGATCAGAGCTTATTTATGGGAGCCTGGTACAAGTTGAAAACTGTGCTCAGAAGTTTTGTATGAATGAGGCAAGATAGCATAACTCCACAAGGAAGAGGTAAGGTCTGTATTCCCTCCTCTTGAATATGGGCACACATTAGTAATCAATTTGACCAGGAAAGTGGAACAGAAGTGACTCTGCATGACTTTCTAGTCTTAGCTATAAAAAGTAAGATAATTTCTGCTCGGCTTGCCCTCAGAACCTGGCCACCATGTTGTAGGAAGCCCAGGCCATAACACAAGGAAGGGCCAAGCTCAGGCGTTCTCACTGATAATACAAGCATCATCTGCCACATTTGTGATGAAAGAGCCAGCAGATGATTCTAGCCCTTCTATGTATAAATCTGCCAACTGATGTCCCAGACATCGTGGAACAAAGTCAGGTTGTTCTTGCTGAGCCCTGTCTAAATTCCTGACCTACAGAAACTGAGAGATAAGAAACTATTATTGTCTTAAGCTACTAAAGATTGGGTAGTTTATTACATTAGCCATATAGAACTGTAATAAAATACGGCCTTAAGCCTCAGATAAAAGTTTAAGAAGAAGTAGTTGAGTCTATTTCTCATTCTTCAAAACACTTGATGTGTTAGTCTGGTTATAACTAGTCTTGATTCTGGGTTATTTTTTCATCTTCAAATTAGGAAAACTGGACTAGATCCCTTTCAGCCCTAGAATCCACAATTCTATGATGGAGCATTCTTAAGGGGCTATAATAAGCTATGCCTAATAGATATTTGCTGAATGAATGAATGCAAAAAATTATTTTAAAAAATCATGTAATAGCCATTTACTAAATACCTTGGGAGCTTTAATTACCATAGAGTCAACAGAGTGGATATGATAAGTTTATCTTCCTATCTGCATTGATGTACATTTACAACCCCTTCAAATTTGCTATATGGAAGGTGAACATTTCTGCTTATGATTTTCATGATGAAAAGAAAATGAGGTAACGACCATGACTTACCACTTTAACTTTACAGATACAAAAACAGTACAGACAATATTAAAAGCCACACAGATAATATGGAGTAGCAAATACAAACTGGGGACATGGGCATATTCAGTACTCCTTTACGGAAGGAAACCTAGGGCTTCACAAGCCTGGGTGCATGAGAATCATCTGGGGAATTTTTATCAGAACAACAGTATGTTGGGCCCACACTTAAGATTCTGTTTCAGTGGGTGCATCCCACGTGTTGCTAAGAAAACATTTCATTTGATTCCTGGGGAATAGTTTGGCTAGATACAGCACTAACTTTTAGTTCTTTGTTTTATTCCTATCCTTTACTTTCCCTGAAAGAAAGAACACATTTGCACACTATTCTATTTTTTAGAAATAATTTGATCCTTAACTGAAATTAAGGAAATAGTTTTTAGAGGAGATAAAATGATGATTCTCATTTTGTTTTATGTATGTATGTATGTATTTATTTATTATTATTATTATTAATGTTTATTTTGGAATTGGGGATTGAACCCAGGGGCATTTAACCACTGAGCCACATCCCCAGCCCTTTTATTTTTTGAGACAGGGTCTTGCTGAGTTGCTTAGGGCCTTGTTAAACTGCTGAGGCTGGCTTTGGATTTGTAATCCTCTGGCTCAGCCTCCCGAGATGCTGGGATTACAGGTGTGAGCCACCACACCCAGATCATTCTCATTTCTTGATCATTGAAAATTGAACTATGTTAAAAATTCTGTGTGGCAAAAATGGACCATGACATACAGGAAAACAACAAGCCATGAGGCTGTGACTTAATTGAACCACAAGGAAGATCAAGGTCATGGAACTGAGTGCCCATTTGTCTCAATGTCATTCTCAGGGGCACTAGCACATCTGCCCAAGAAAGGTGAAGATGATCCTCAGCAAATTAGATTGAATGTTTTTGTTTGAGAGATGACCTAGTTTTGGTGAGAGAGAATGAAGTTTTGTTTCTAGGGACTGGACTTTGCCTTTGAGAGATTTGTTACTGGGCTGAGGGCAGAGCAAAGCACTGTGGTCCAAATAAAAGAACAGCAGAGAGGGATCCCATAAGATTCTTTTCTCTCCAAGTCTCTTAAATTGTCCTCAACAATATTGGTTTTCAGACAGAAAATGATGAAGTCTTACCTTGCACATTACTGAAAATCTAATTTGGGGAGTCATCCTCTGATAGTCACTAGAAACTCTGAGACTCAAGTATTAGAAATATATTATTACCTGGGAAGGAAAGGATCCTAATAGGGTATTTAAGAGCTAACAGTCTTCCTAACCTTAAGTCGTATAAATAAACAGAAGCCTGAAGTTCTTTTGGACACAGGACAAAATTCGAAACAAAATGAAAAAACTTTCAAGACAACTCAGCAAAAAATTCCAATTTAGCATCAATCTAATACTTTAGAGGTCAACTGTTTTCAAAGCAAAAACTAGCTTTATTTTCTCTCTAAAGACTTTGGCCCAAGCAGCATTTTGAATACTCACATTTGGAAGTTAACTTTCTGCCAAATACAGAAGTTTCCAGTTTATTTGTTCAATGAAAAATATTCAAAGGGATTTTATTTATTTCAGGAACAACCAAATAAATGATTCATATAAAAATACTGATTTTGAAAGCCTAAGTACAGAACTGAAAAGTCTCTGTGGTAAAATTAGTAATATTTCACTCTAATTCCAAAATGTGGATATTTATATATTGAATACTTAAAAATCCAATTTACTTCAATCATTAATTTGACCTAAAGCTTATCTAGAATCATGTTAGTGAGACATTGTTCATAATACGTTTTTTGGGCAGGAGGTACTTGGTATTGAACCCAGGGGTACTTAACCACTGAGCCACATCCCTAGCCCTTTTAAATATTTTATTTAGAGTCAAGGTCTCAGTGAGTTTCTTAGGGTCTTGCTAAGTTGTTGAGGGCTGGCTTTGAATTTGTGATCCTTCTGCCTCAGCCTCTTGAGTGGCTGGGATTACAGGAGTGCATCACTACACCTGGCCTTAATACTTTTGCTAATATATATTTTTTAATTTTAATTTTGAAGGAATTTTTCAGATATGATTTGGAATGGCATATATATATTTTTTTTTCTTTTTCAACAGAAGCAAACAAACTTTACTAAAGATTTTTTTTTAAAAATTTTACTGTAAATTTTCCTATTGTGAGCAAACGTATTTAGTATTTATCATTTCTCTTATCAGGGAGGAGTTTAGAATAGTAGGTGCTCAATAATCATTTATATTGATTACAAAAAAAGGCGTGTTTTCGAGAACAGAGGGGTGACTGTAGTTCAACATAACCTATTACATATTTTATGAATGCTAGAAAAGAGAAGCCTCTAAACACAAAATAATGAGATGCAATTATTAATTACTGTTTTAGTCAGTTTTTTTTTTTTTTTTTGTCACTGTGACCAAAAGACCTGACAAGAACAATTTTAGAGGACAAAAATTTTATTTGGGGTTCATGGTTTCACAGGTCTCAGTCCTTAGATGGCTGAATCCATTGCTTTGGACCTGAGGTGAGAAAGAACACCATAGTGGCCTACCTCCTCCAACCACACCCTAGCTACCTGTGGTCACCAGGTTAATCCATTCAACTGGATTAATGCTATACTAGGTTAAGGCTCTCATAGCCTGATCATTTCACCTCTAAATTTCTTGCATTGTCTCACCGTGAACTTTTGGGGTCACCTGATATCTATACCATGACAATTACTCTGATTTGATCATTACACACTCTATACATGGGTAAATATTCACCATGTACCCCATAAATTTGTATAATTAAGATGATAATGAATAAAAAGTTTTGAAAATGTGTCTTTCCCCAAAAACTATTTTTTTTTAAAGAAATCAGAGTAGGCCAGCATTTTTCTATTCCACATTTTCCTGGTTCATAGTAACATTAGTGCTACTTAAACCTATCCAATATCCATCGGGTGAGGTCCCTGGTAAATATTAAGGCTGGATTCAGCCCTCATTGGGGGCCAGTCCTCACTGTCCCTCCAGCTCCAGGTGTCTTGGTGGCAGCTCAGTGAAGACTGCACCCTGGAATCTAACATGAGTAATAAGGCCTTCCCAAAGAACCATTGGTCACTTGAGAAACATTAGTGAAACTAGGAACAGCACTGTGGCTTGCATATGTGTCAATCAAATTCTGCAAAAGTTAGCCATTATGTTTCATGGTAGTTCTTGAGTGTGTGCATGTGTATGTGTGTGTACTGCTTAGAGATACAGATATATGTAATTAAGAAAATTATGGCAACAACTAGAAATTCTCCAATAACAAGTAATTATTGCCCCTGGGAAGGAAAATGGGTGAGACTGGGACAGAATACACAGATACTGTTAAAGATCTTCTTTTTTTTTTAAAAAAAGAGTTTTTTAAACATTTATTTTTTAGTTGTATGTGGACACAATACCTTTATTTTATTTTTATGCGGTGCCGAGGATGGAACTCAGTGCCTCACGCATGCTAGGCAAGCGCTCTGCATCTGAGCTACACCCCAGCCCCAAGATCTTCTTAAACTAGGTAATGAGCATGTGAGTGTTTATTATTCAACACTGTTTTTTTTCTTTTTAGAAAAGTCTTATGTGTTAGTGCCACAATATATAGTACAAGTCATCCAGAGCCTTGAAAATATACATAACATGAGGCTTTTGTAAAATTTACATGGAATCAGCAACCATGTGGTGAGTATAAACATGGGGGGGGTACACTCTTGCTTAATTAAATCCAGCTAGAGATCCTAAAATATTTAAGATAATTATATTTTTGATAAAATGAATTACTATGACTTGTACAGACAATCTGAAAAGTCTAATTAAAAAGCAATTGCTCTTGCAGAGTGGAAGATGCTCTTGAGCAGTTCCTGAAGAGCCTCATGCGGTTTGGCTGCATCTGCCCCATACACATGCAAGGGTATCACATGATTCTAAAAAAAATTATATGGTTCTAAATAGCACTCATCAATTTTTTTCCTTGATAAATGACAAAACTGAAATCACTTATGATCATCATTTTTCTTCCAACAAATAACTGCCATATTTAGTAGCTGGTATCTAATTAATAAGGTGGTGGAGCTTGCTATGTAACAAAACAAAAAGCAAAGCAAACCAGAGACCCCCATTAAGGCTAAGAATGACAATTAACTTTCTCATTATATATCCTTTGTCAAACCCAGACACGGAGCTGCTGCAGGCCACTGCATCATGTTCTGCACTCCCTAGGAAACTTGGAAAAGTGATCTTTGCAGATAAATCCCAACTTAACTTCTCAGGGTACTTCTAGGATAAAGTTCTACATGTTGACTTTAAAGGAAACTGGGATCTAAGAAATCCCATGACAGCCATTCCAAATGTTCTACAGAGAATGTAAAATACATTCTTTATTTTCAGGAAGATGAAGCTAATCATTCTTGTGAATAAATGTTTAAATAAACTCTACACATGTCATCATGGAATGACTAAGCTAAGTTTGAATCCCTGCTGTAGTGCTGATAAGTCATGTGACCTTGGGAGAGTCAGTTAATTTTTTCAAGGTTTCATTTTCTCATTTGAAAAATGGGGATCCTATGTGTATTTTGCAGTGTAAATGTGAACTTCAAGAAGTTTAGGTTCATAAAGCACTTGACACGCAATAAGTATATAATGTTTAGACACTTATTTTTATTGTGACTGGGTCTCTCCACTTTGAATGGAAACTATGATTTAAGAATATGGTCTCAAACCAGGCAGGATGGCACATGCCTGTAATCCCAGTGGTTGGAGAGGGTTAGGCAGGAAGATCATGAGTTCAAAGCCAGCCTTAGCAATGGCAAGGCACTGAGCAACTCAGTGAGACGCTGTCTCTAAATAAACTACAAAATAGGGCTCAGTGGTTGACTGACCCTGAGTTCAATCCTTAGCACCAAAAAAAAAAAAAAAAAAAGAAAAAGAAATGGCCTCAAGAAAAACCTAGTATTTCAGGGCAAGACCCCGAAATTGAGAAGTAGCAAGTCTTTAGAAAGCTTATAGAATTAAGATAAGTAAGGCATTAACTTTTATCTCCTATACAAAAAGATTAATACAGAGATTCACGTATTTATGGGGTTATGCATATTGCTGTTAAAGATTTTCCTTTCATAATCAATTCTTAAATTCTACATATTAAAAAAGGCTCTGTTCTATACATACTTTCCTTGACACACTATCATTTGTCATAATTACAAGGAATAATTTTCAACAAATACTTAAAATGATTCTGCTCTGAAACTGGTCTTTTGAATAACCTCAAATATTATATTGCATATACTTGGCCAGATTTTTTCATGTTTCCTCTGAATAACCTTAAAAACTGGTATCACACTGACACTGAGGATAGGGTTTGATAAATAACAACAATGCCAATAATAATAGCTAATGTTATTAGCACTTACTGTGTATCTTCAGTATTCAAAGTGCTTTAGATTGCCATCTCATTTAAACCTCACAGTAATTGGTGGAGTAGGTATTGATGGCACCCTATTTTACAGAGAGAGAAGATGAGGCAGAGAGAGATTAAGAAGAATGGAAGGAGAAATTGACACGGTACATTCTGGAAGCAAAAAGGCATAGATCTTTCAAATTAAAGACATGATAAAAGAGGGAGAATAACAATGAAAAAAATAGAATCAGCATTTCTGACTCTATCTTCTCTGTGGAAAGACTCCTTTGAGAATATAATCCATGAACAAAATGAATTCCTATCTGGGAATATGGGGAAAGTATTTTAGAAAGTGCTGTACATATCTATGAAGCCATATTTACATAAAGAAACTTGAAGACTGTACACAGACTTGAAGACTAAAATTACAAATAATAATATTCAAGTAATTTTGAACCATACCCTCATCCTGGCTTTACCACTGACTGTACTCATATCATTTTAGGCTGATCAATACACTATTCCAGTTTTCTATATAAAATGGACAGGTTTTATTAGCTGATATCTAAGGTCCCTTAAAACTTGACATTCTCTAGATTTTACAACAGTTCAATAAATTTCATCCTAATCTTTTATATGATGTTCTGATCTTTAATATATTTTGAGACCAAGTTCCTTATCAAACTACACTTGACCTCTACCCACAAGGCCAGTTTCTTTTCCTAGTCATTGAAAATAAGGCATGAGAGATTTCATTTGCCTTGGCAACAGGGAAAATGATACTGACATCCTATAGATCTAATCTGCTCCACTCTGCTGACTGTGTTATTTATTTATGCTACAATACAGGCTTAATAAAAAAGAATTAGTAATTTCAGTTGTGGCCAAGATGAAGAGGACCTACTTTTAGGAGAGTTATGTCCAATTTCCACATAATGAGAATAAACTATTAACTTTTGCTATAAAAAAAGAGATGAAAATCTTCTGTTATTAAATGTTTGGAGGGAATTTTAATTTTAAAGGCCTGGTCCTTTGGCAGAGACATTAGTATGTTTACATCTGTCTCTTTCATATCAAGGGTAGATGACCCACAGCAAGAGAGAGCCCAGAAAGGTATGAGCAGGATTCACAGGAAGATGAATATCTTTGCAGGTGCACTGTTATAAATCTTTGAATTTTAGACTACATAATTTGAAATTGACTTATTCACATGTGATCTCAGTTGCATCTTACAAGACCCCATCTGGGGACATTAAATACAAATATATTCATTTTATGGATAAGAATCATAAGGCCCAGAAGGGAGAAACTTGCTCATGGTTTACCGTTATGTTTAAAGGCTAGAGGTAAGCCTGGGAGCTCAGGGAATTTTTCATTATATCCAACTGATAAGTGCTAAAGAAAGGAATAAAACTCAAATTTTTCCGGTTGTAGGTCCATTTACTTTGTTTTCTACTGTTTACCCTCTATGATGTTTTCAGATGCCTTGTAGTCTAGTTTTTAAGTCGTTAGGTCTGGTCATATGTCCTTCAACATGTTCTATATTTACCAACAGAGGAAATAAAGATAGAAAATAAGCTTTTCCTTATTTATGGAGTCTTAATTTAGAAGCAAAAGTAGGTCTAGTGGAATCTGTAGTGGGTTCCCCTTTTTTCTTGCCATCTCAAGGGCCCTCTCCTTTCTGGAAACTTTTGACAATTTTCTTTTGCAATCTTCATCAGAAATAGACTTACACTTTGTGTTACCAGGGCAAACAGGAAGAAGAATGACTTTATTCTCTCTTCCTTTTCCTTAGCGAACATACAGGCTAAGAGCAGGGTAAGACAAAGGGGGAGGCATTCATGAACCCTCAAAACAAAGGGAGTTTTAGAAAGATTTTCACAGAAATTAAAAAGCTCTTGTTCTGTAAAATTTCTGAAGCCTTTCACCTCATGGTTACCACATAGATCGTCCATAGAGAATGTTTCAAATGTTATTCAATGTTCTGCTATTCAATGTGTTTCGGAATGTAATGGTGAGAAACACCCAAGGAGCAGAATTTTCTTTCAAGTCGTAGGCTGGACACAGTGAGTGACATTCTATGTTTAAAAACAATATTTAAAGCTATACTTTAAAGTGGAATTTCATTTACCCCCAGAGCACTTACTGCACTAGACATGAAGTAAAGGCAAGGTTAGCTAACATGGTGAAATTACACCTGAAATGTTCACATACCTGAAGATAACACTGTGCTCAGTGGAGATGTAAATTTAGCATCAAAGAAACAGAAAACAATTCAATTTTGGCCACTATATGCTAGAGCACAAAAGAAAAATATACTGTATAATATATACTGATAGATATCTTTAAAATTGAGGCTCTCTGTCTTAAATGTGTATTCACTTATATATCTCAAAATGATATAATAATTTATTAAAATGATCCCCCAAATTTTAGGTTGGCCATATGTTTATAGCCTTTTTAAAATTTGAAGTTTTTTTTTTTGGACTGGGGATTGAACTCAGGGGTGCTTGATTACTGAGCCACACCCCCAGCCCTATTTTGTATTTTATTTAGAGACAGGGTCTCATTGAGTTGCTTAGTGCTTTGTTGTTGCTGAGGCTGGCTTTGAACTTGCAATTCTCCTGTCTCTGCCTCCCGAGCTGCTGGGATTTACTAAAAACTCCAATGGGGTTTTAATGTGAAGAGTATTCCTGCTGAGAAATCTGGCTAAAATGTGTCAGTACTACAAGATGAATAATTATTTATTGATATTGTATGTAATTAATTCTTAGAGGCAAATAAAACTTCAATATAATAAAACATTTATTTTAATTTATTTTTTAGTTGTAGTTGGACACAATATCTTTATTTATATGTGGTGCTGCGGATCAAAATCAAAAACAAAATTTAGTAAAGATTTCCAATCATTAAATATTACTAACCCAATTTCTAATCCTAATATCTAATATTTTGATAATGAAGTAGGTCTCCTTTTGAAGTAATAAGTTTCTGATAATGAAAATCTAACAAATGGACATATAACTACCTATAAACTTATATAATGGATGCCCATATTTTACAGAAATGTATTCTAGATAATATATATATATATATATATATATATATATATATATATATATATATATATATATATATATAACTCTAAAGCTCTGATCATAATACTAGATAATTACATTTCCCACTTCCATAGTTCCATATTTTTACTGTAGAGGTACTAACCACTCACTAAATACAATGGAAAAATATATGTGAGAAGAAGAAGAAAACTGGCTCAAGTCCTACCATTGCAAAACAATCACACCTCAGGTAATTTTTAGTCCATTTTTTCCAATTGTTTTTGTACATTTTTTCTCTTCCCAGTTATAATCAAATTGTTATTGCATTCTTATATCTGATATATATTTTATTGCTTTTCACCAGAAGGAGAAAAACGCCTTCTGGTACTAGATAAGCAAATGTAAATCCAAATTGTTCCCTAAGTATACTGATTATGTTTCCTCCCACAAGAAGCTCATGTGTAATTGATCTAATAATAAGGATGAAAATAATGTGTGTGTATGTCTGATTTTTACAAATATCCATATCACTAACCCTCTTTGTCCCTAAGTAGATGATAAGACTTCACAATCCTTTCTGGAAAATCATTCTGAAGATACTTAGAGTACATATTAAGTAAATTTTGTTTCCCAGCTGTTTCTCTTGTAAAACTGAAGTCTTTGGGGCAAGTCACATCACATCTGCAATCATCGGACTCTTTATACTTTAAAACAAAAGACATAAACATCTATGGATCTTTTGGGAATATTAAAATATAATATGTTTAATACTCCAAACAAATATGTTTGAAGTATTAAAAGAATTAATTCATGCAGCATGCTTAGAGAAGCACCTAAAACACAAAAAGTGTGTAATAAATGTCCATTATAATTATTATTATTGGGAAAATATCAATGTGTTGAATATTAATCCCAAATATTAATCCCAGGACTTAGCAAAGTAGAAAATGATAATTTTTCTATCATAATATTTTAGAAATCACTTAAACATTACTGTGGTCTACACATTCCTATCTGTCCATTTGAGCAGTGCAAAAAAAAATTGGAAAACATGACCTTTAACATTGATTTCCTGCTATACTTTTCTCCAATTGTTTGAATTTTTTTTCATCCTTCTCCTCTCCTTCTTTGCCTCCCTCCCTTCTTTCCTTCCTTCTTTTCACAAAGTCTGAAGAGTCTTGCAGGCTATCTTGGAAGTGACCTGACTAGATTTCTCAGAACTTTGTTTAGACTAATAGCATGGCATCTAGTTAAAGGAAGAGCACCCTTCAGGTTAAGAGAAATAACAAATGAGGTCGAGGAGGTCACCATATATGCTGAACATCAAGCAAGAGGAACCAGAAACTCAATTTGACAAATATTATAGTTCAACTATTCACTGAAATCAGGGTGGAGATTTTAGTCTAGAGATTTAAGTCAGTAAATTTGTGAATTTAAAAATTTATCAGTCATTTAGAAACTAGATTGGCAGTAACCAACCAGTATTCATCCTTAAATTGTTATTTCTTTAAATAGAAAAGATTTCAGTAATGGCTTCAACTACTTTCATTTGGTTGATGTTCTTTATGTGTATTAGAGACTGTTTTATATTACATTAATTTAAAAGTGACTGAATAGCTTTTTGGCAAAGAATTATTTTGTGGTGTGTGTGTGTGCTTATGAGGAATTAGTGCTTACTTCTAGTGGAACATGCAAGTAAATTTGAAATTTCCATTTTTACTTCTGCTATCACTTGTAAACATCTATTACAAAACATGAGATGCAAAATAAGAAACAGGTACAGATTAGATGCGATTAAAATCATTGAATATTATATGAATTCTCCATGAAATACTCTAATGGGAGGTCATTTATTATGAAATGACTCATTGGCAGTAAAATACAGAAAAGGGGCTCTGTATGAATTGAGGGTTTTTTATTACTGCTAGTTATTTAAGTGAGGAAACATGTACACTGAACAATAAAATGATTTTCTCTAAGATACTGCCAAACAGTGGCAGGCCATGTCTTTTAACTCCAAACATCTTTTAAAAGGAGAGAGATATTCTATGTTTGATAGCATAGAATTATGAGCAAGTATAATATAACAAATTCTAGCTTCATGTCACTACCTTCTCTATATTCCAGGCATTAAGTTAGCTACCTTTTGATATAATGTGAGCTAAATTGTTATAAAGAGCATAAAACTGGATCAGAATAAAGTAGTTTTGGGTAAAAAGTCCATTTTTTCTTCATCCCTGTTCTCTTTCTTCCACATTTTGATTTGAATTATAAAATACGTTCTTATTTATAAGCAGTACCCATATATAAAAACAGCTCTAAAGTTTTAAAACTTCAAATTGACTAAATAATATATCTTCTTCCTTTTTGGTCTTGTCAAGTAGGTATCTTGAAAAATAGGAGGTAAATTTCAAGGAAAATGTATTTGTGTGTGTGTGTGTACACACATAATATACATAATATATATATATATATATATATATATATATATACACATATATACATTATATATACAGGGAAGATACATATATGTATATAATATTTGTATGTCTATGTAAAGATATATATTCAAAGTATACATTTTTGCATATGTATATGTGTTATGTAGCATTTTACAAGTTTACGGGTATTATAGACAATGTATTAAAACTGTAAGTTTATATTTAAGTTATATATCTAAATGTTGTCTATCTTTCTATTTACAGGGTAGTCCAAAGCTCTTAGTACAATTTTAAGTTGTAATGACTTTCAAACTTATATAAAGATTACAAACACATAAAAATGTCATTTAAAAATCTAATTAACCTAATTATTTATGTTATTTTTATGCTTATTTTTGAGTAAGCAATTTTTATTTTAATTTTTTAGATCCTCGGATTGACGGTGATGCACAACTGAAGTAGGCAGATAGCTTTGGAAAATGACAAATAGTCCTAGAAAAAAAGCATCCAAAGCAAGCCTTGCCTCCTTCAACAGACTGTCTAGGGTTGTCCCGATGTTAAGCTTCTGGGACAAAACATAGCCCGGAGTTATCCTTAGAGACTCGCATAAATGATAGAGAACTTCACTAAACAGAATTCTGCTCTGTTATGTAGGTTTGTTCCAGTGGGAAAGGAAATGCTATCTTTGGGGTTAAAATGATTAAAGCGGAGACATCTGTGGAAAAAATAGACCTGCTCAGTTTTAATTACGGGGATGAGGTTATTGTTATTCATTGCTTCAAAGTATCAAAATTTTAAATTTAATTTAGCAAGCATATTAAAGCACAGTAATCTAATGGTTTATTTGAGGCTCCAGAATATAAGATATCAGTGTCAACAGTCCTGAAATACTAGTATTTTCCTTCAGAGTCTAAGAGTGCTCAGAAGATGCTCTGATGCCTCTAGTGAGCCCAAAAGACATATCTACATTTAAATAAATTCTGTATACCACTAACAAAGATTGACACTAGTCCGAACACTTTCAGGCCTGTCAGGGTCCTGTATTCATTTCTTCATCACCAGAGCCTAACAGTGTCTAGTCAAAAGGATACCCTCAATAAGCATTCCACAAATCTTATAGTATAATATATAAGCTCTGAAACATTATTCTCTATTTAAAAATATAAATTTTCTACCTAATATATAAAAACTGATTATTTTACTTGAAAATATAATGTAATTTTAAAGCACTTAAGTGGGAAAATAATCAGAAATATCTCTGATTCATAGTTAGCCTTTAAAAAATAGGTGAAACAGAAAAGTCACACTGAAATTTCCCAAATATAATATTCTATTTTACCCCCAAATACTTGGTCTGATTAATTCTGATATACCCTCATTCAAATTGCTAACAACCTGATACTGGTAGTGCTTAATCAATCTTATTGAAAAATTTGTAGAACAGGAATATTTGGCTTTATTTCCATAGGAAACCCTGGTCTACAATTTCTCTTGTACTAATGCTGTGCTCTATAGCTACAGGCATATGATTATAAGAAAATTAGATTTTTATAATGCCTGTTGCATGCATGCATGAATGGATGAATGAATGATATATGGACACACAGTAAAGGTACAAGCATTTATTTTATATAGTTGCAAAGTAAGGCAACAATTTGAAGAACCACAAACACTGCATATTTATTATGATGATTTTTAATTAATTTTAAATCACTTTTTCTGTTTTCATGTCTTTATTTCTTCAAATTTCATGTTTGAACAGTGTTTATCTGAGACTTGTATAACTTTGATTAAAATTCAGGTTCAAGGCACTGTTTTAAGCACAATTTAAACAGAGCCCTGGATCTTTAGTATTTACTTGATGAATGAATGGATAAATGTAAAGAGGATGGAGGTTTGGGTGAAGTCAGGGGTTACCGTTCTACTTTGAATAGTCATTGGAAAAGCAGCAAAAAAAAAAAATCAATGTTAATATATATAAAGGCAAAAATGTCATCTGTGCTTAGTACAGCTGTTCAACCTGTCCTCCCCTTATGCTAGTAAAAAGCCTCACAGATGCAGTTATTTCTACATTTCTAGACAGCACACGTGACTCTTGTTTTCACTGCTCTTTATCAGTATTCCTGTTTCATAGCATGATCTCTCATGTAAACTGGTTAACCATATTGAACAAAGATATACTAATAGGTACTTTGAATATTATTAGTATTTTGAAAAGTTATGTCTGCAAAGTGCTCTTTCCATCAATCCTGTTCTCAATTACAGATCAGGTCGACATAACCACCCTTAATATGAAATGAGAAAACACAATGTTTGGGTAGTTAAGAATCCTCACAGGAAGTCATGGCAGACAAAGATTGTGAACTTATAAGTCAGAATATTCAGACTGTTTTTTCTCCCTTTCTGACTGCTAGACTACATGGGAACTCAGCAGGTGAACCTTTTTTTTTTTCCCCCATTATAGAAGCTACATCAATTATGTGACTATTCCCACCCTTTAATGTAACTTTAATGCTATAGCACACAAAAGTGTTGGCTCAATTTCATTTTAGTGGATTAATATAATATATTAGATAGGAGGTCTATGATTTCCTTAACATAAAGAGTGCCTACAATCATTCACAAATGATACATTTTAGAATACTTTAGAGATCTCTGACATGTTCTCCTATTAGGAGAGCACAGATGGCAATTAGTCACACAGGTGTTGAGGGTTAACTTTTTCATTGATGAAAGCAGCACTGTCCATAGGAAAAAAAACCTCTAAATCTATGGAAACAAACAGTAATATTAAATACTATTCAAAGCATTCATTAAAACTATATAGCCTTCTGAAATTTTTATATAAATTCTTTGCTCATTTTTTAAACTTTCAAAGTGAGGGATTGATGGAAACTCCAATCATGGGAGAACGGGGGTTCTGTTAGGGCAGTGGTTCTTCAACCATGAACTCTGGATGGACCAGCATGGGCATCACTAGGAAACTTGTTAGAAATGTAAATTTTTGGGCCTCTCTACTGACCTATAGAACCATAAACTCTATTAGTAAAACCATAAGTTCTCTGGATGGCTCCATGGAAGAAAAATGTAAGAATCTTTGTTGTAACCTATTAGAAGTGCTTGGAAAGAAGGATCTCTGGAGAGAACAGAGTATAATGTATGAGTTCCGTTTTTATATAGTTTGTTATATTTAAATTATAAACACTATTTTGTAATAGGCAGATGTTTAATTCTTTAATTTTTTTTATTTTCAATTCATTAGAATTAATATAGTTGACTTAAGAATTCATCAACATAGCATTATACGGATGCTAAACATGAGTTTACTGTATGAAGAAGAATTTGCTTTAAAGAATGAAAGTTCTTAAGAACAGGGATCTGGGCTGAATTGCTGCTAAAGTCTTTATACCATGACAGGGATCTGAGTTGCTAAATCATTATCTTGGGTGTCACTTGTCATCTTTCATGCCCTATGGAATATTGCCTTCAATCATACATTACTTTTAAATATCATACATAAAATGGGGCAGAAAATCACAAACCATCCTGAAAGATGGAGAAATTAGCAAACTGTCAATCTAAAAAGGCAATAGGAAAAATACCCATTTTCTTTGAATTTATTTTTATATAAATCATCAAAGCAATTCTGGAATTCCCTGAGACTATAGATATATGCAATCTTATAATTCTATTAATATTTTTGACCTATATTTCTTTAATTGTTCTCATTTCTCATTCCAGTTTCCATGTCAACGATGCCTGCTAGGAATGTCCCTGACTATGGAATCTTAAAGGCAAACAAAAATCAAGGAATCCTTTAGTTGAGGATAGTTGAAACAACCCAAAGTTTAGCTACCAAGCTCTCCATCAAAATTCTCTGTGCAACTTAGGTTTTAATAATGGTGTAATCAATATCAATGATTTATTACAGAACTTGTTTTAAGTCATTATAGCTGAAATATATTTAGTATATCAAATAATAAAGAAGTGAAGCTAATAAATGAGATCACCATACACCATACACTCTGAATTAAAATTATTCTGTTTGAGATTAAAAAAAAAAAAACCGCAAGAAGAGTTTTGTTAGTATGAGCAATATTAAAAACTATGAAGTGCTACCCCATTGATAGCTATAATAATTATCATAACCATAGGACATCAATTTAAAAACAGTGTAAAATAATCAGTTGTCACTGCTTCAAAAGTTCCTTCCTTCTCTATTTTTGGAAAGACACTGCATGATGAAGTCTATCTATAGGGAACTGCAGGTCCTATAATAAAAAGCCATACTCACAAGTCCCAAAGAAATTATATCCAGGGTTGAAAGGATTTGGCTATAAGAGTGTAGCATTGCTGAAGGCAGGAATGGAACCCTGTGTCCTTCATGACCCCCTCCACTCTGCACCAATCACTGATTCATCTATTCTTCCTTCAGTTATTTGCACTGATATTTGCTGTACCTCCTTTTGCCTAAGGCAGAGCAGAATAACATTCAGGAGGTTATGGTAAAATTGACTCCAACCAGCAGGGAATGCAGTTTATTGACAGGACTTTTTACAGATGGATAATGATAGTAATGAGAAAGCTCTATAATCGCTTTGAGCCAAAACCTCAGCCAATGACTGATATACATGTAACAAAATTATTAAAGCACTTTATTTCAGACACTGGAATGATTCCCTAAATTAGAATAGACTTGCTAACGGCCCATCTGGCTAGATTTTGGAAGGGTGGACAGATTGTAATCTATGGATATAATGCTTTGGAATACAAATGGCAGGGTGACTCTTTGCCAAAAGTCCCAAGAGGACTTCCATAGGAAATCAATAGAAACTTACAGAGTCTTGATTACTCATATTTAAAGCAGAAAAATCTGAAAAATATGGAGTATTCATGTCCTTAGTGTGAAAGAATTTCCAACATCCTGGTCAATGCAGAAATGCTTGGCAAACTAGAGTTAGGATCAACATATTTGGCCAATGTGCTTTACAAAAGATCAGTATGCTGCCAAACCATTAGGAAAATGTGCTCTGGCTTTCCTTCATTTGACTCTGGTACACACAGAAGCCACAGAATACCAAAAGTTTTTTGTTTTTGTGTTTTTATGCCCTTAGGAATATTGATCTATTGCAGGCAACGCAGAGGATTCCCCACAGCATGGGCTGGGGCTTCTGAGTTCTGCATTGCGATACAAGTTGGAGGAGCCAAATGTCCCCCACCCTACCTTTCCCAATCAAGGCATTAGAGCAAAGAAAGTTTGTGGTCCCTTTTGTTATGCCACAACAAGGCCAAAAAGAGAGAAAGTTCTACAATAATGGGAAGTACCTAGAGTCCTGGGTAGTAGGGAACCTAGCTCATATTAGATGCTCAGTAAGTAGCCCAGTAATTAGGAGGATCTAACTAGAGTCTCAAGTTCACTGATAGTTGCCCACTCAATTTAACTACTTTTTTTTTATGAGGCTTTCATAAAACAAGGATGATAACAGTGCTTGCCTCCCAGGACTGTGGCAATGTGAAGTGAGACAGTACTTAGAAACACTTCTTGGGAAGTCTGAGGGATTAAAGATGATACTTCTTTAAAATTAGACTGGGAAGGGTAAAAGTGGTACCAGTTTTCTCACTTTTATTCTTTTTAAATTCAATGAAGTAGGTAATCTAAATTGAAAAATATATCATTTTTCATAAACTCAGTTTATGTGATTTTCATTTTGTGTGAGACCAAAGCCCGTTAGATAGATACTTGTATTTTCCTTCTATTAATTCAAATGTTTCCAAGATGGCCTAGCTTCTGGTCTTTCTTCCAGGAGTCCCATTCTTTTTGAAGGATGTTTTATGCTTTTAATTATTATTGGTCTTTGACCTCTGTTGAAATGCAAAGACCAATGAGAAGGATTAGTCACCCCTTTGCTCATGAGACTTAGTAGTTAAGTAGATTTGAAACCCACAGAGATGAGTGGCTCTCAACATTTGAGAGCCCACCCCCAACCCCTGCACACTTTCTCAGTAAATCAGAAAGTGCTTCTTTCACAAATCCAGAGAGTCTAAAGGGTTAGGAAAGATAGATAATTCCTTATAGAATTATTCAAACAATAAACAAGTTAGGGTTATTGTATACACCTAGAGTTATGCTAGGTGTTTTATGTAGATTGTCTCATTGTCCCATAGTTCTTCAAGTGAACACACTGAGAAATTAGTGTCAATCTCACTATCATTAAGTCTTGTGGACATGAATTTTCATTCTATACTTATGTTCTATTTCCAAGTACAATCAACATTTCCTGTAATCAAAAATATTTGGTTTACATGAGACCCAAGTCATTATACAACCAAAACCTACTGGATAGCATCTCCCAAACTGGCTGACATGCAAATTTATTCTTCATGTTAAAAAAAAAAACAAAAAACAAACAAAAAAAACCGTTCACCTGCTAGGTGCTTCCCTATGTAAGCGTAAATTCCTTAAATGCACGGGCCTGTCCTGTTTAACTTTTTATTCTCCTTAGTACTTAAACCTGGTCTCTGGTACAGTAGAAACCTCGGAAACACCTATCTTTCAGGAGTAAGTAAAAGGATTACATGAATTATATGTCAAAGTTTTGCATCAATTAAAACTGACGTAGAGTATTATAATGCTTCTACTTCTCTCAGTAAAATAAAGTTCTCATATTTGAATGAACGAATGAGTAAATGGATGTTCTCAGAGATCACAGGGCAACTCTCCTTGGCTCAGTAGTTTTCCCTTAGAAATTAGAAAATTACTATAGAATATCAAAATTATAAGAATTTATTATTAAAGTCGGAAGTAAATAATCTTTGCTTATCTGCATAGGACTGTGTATGTTCTTTAAGAACTTGCCTTTGGCCAAGAGGTAGTGGGATGACCAACCTCATGATAAGATAGGAAGAGATCACACAACAGGGTGGGGTGTTTATAACATCAAGCCAGAAGGAACTCTCTCAGCTAGTGCTATAATAACTAAAGTTCTCCTCTGTTTACAAACTGGATTTTCAACTTTCTTTTTAGCCTTTGAAATAGTTTTTTTTCCAGCATCTCAAATCTCAGCCTTTTTAACCTGTTTTGCATTTGAATAATTTTACCTATTAAACTAGTTACATGTTTATCTGCATGCGCCAAGGCAGATAATTTATTCAATTTAGTATTGTGCTATATTGTCTTAAAAAGGAATATTTAAATGGTGAGGCTGTTCAGAAGTTCTTTCTTGCTTTTAGTCATTGATTTTAAGTTGCAAATGCATATGGGAAGAACAGGAGCATTTTTAAAGTGCCAAATAAATACTGATAGCTATTTTCTATGCTAAATGCTTCCTGCCCCCAGACAGACACACACTATTTCATGGGAATGAGTGGCACACTTTGTCACCAGGCCTAGGCATTAATTTTGTTCCTGTTCCACTGATCAGCGTAAAGAAATCTGTCTTATGGTGTCGTGCACTCTGTTTAAGAAATGAGAATGTTTTCTGTTAACTGATTTTGGAAAGAAAATCCAGAGACCTTGCACAAAATCCTGAAATCTTTTGACATTATGTAAAAAAATAAAATCTCTAAAATTATAGAGCATAGTAGATAGCAACATCTTTTATTTATTTTTTATCGAGAAAAGGGTTTTTAAGATATTCTTAGTAACTTCTTAATTTTCTTTATTTGTCATAAAGTTCCTTTTGAATCATTATAGATAAAAGAAATTAGTAGGTAATTTGAATACAGAATGCAAATTAAATAATAGTATTATGTCATTGTTACATTTTCTGATTTTTGAGAACTTATCCATGATTACATAAAAGATATACTTGTTCTTAGAAAATACAAGTATTTCAAGGCAAGGGCTATGATGTTTACAACTTACTCTTAGGTAATTAGAAAAAAGTAAAAAAAATGTATAAAAAATGGACTGGTAAATCTGGATAAGGAACATGTAGAAATTCCTTGTACTATTCTTGTAACTTCTTTAAGCTTGAAATATTATGAAAACAAAAAGTGAAACAGATAAACCGATGTGAAGAAAAAGTTGTAAACCAATTTTCTTCATTTTAGATGAACATTCATAAAAACTTTATTAGACTTTTTAGTGAAGTGATAAAAATCTTTTTCTCTTAAACCATATTCCAGGGATTCAGGTGAAGGTGAAATTCCCCTATTTACACCTAAACTGTTTAGACATGGATCAAGATGTGATTTGTTAGGTCATTCCATGAACCACCAGGGTGTCAGAACAGACCAGGACATGGGTAGTGAAGTGAAAGCAGAACTGAAGCCTCCCAATGTCTTTTCCTTTCACTATGCTGCATCTGAAAACATTGTCAATGGTCTAATTCCACATTATGTGTTCTTCATATTTCAACTTCTTTCTTTGGTATTAATAAAATTAAATATTTTAAATATCAAAAGCAAGGATGTATACTTGCAGATACAATTATATGTTTCTTATCCCTTTATTAAATTTCCTAGAACTCCGTAGCTTTGCAACTTAGTGAAAATATTTTCCATAGTCTTTAGTTATTACTTTAAGTTTAGCCCTTAGTGATTTGCTTCTTATTAGATAATATTTTGCAATTTTTAAAATATTAATTAAAAACCATATCAATCATATAATCAGATTATCACAATTATTTTAATATTTCATCTTTTAAAATAAACCTTTTATTTGCATTTATAATCCTATGCTATGTTTAAAGCCACTTTTGATTATATGTATATATGTATTTATACGTGTATAATAAATATGTGTGTATACCAGTATACCATCTGGATGAAAAGTCAGCATTTTATTTTTCTTATACAAAGTCCAGTTTGATAAGGATGTTTGATAAGCTTTGACTAGTGATATGGGATTGTCTTAGATCACAAGACTATTACATTTAAAAATATAAATTTATTCTGTTTAGAATCTGTAACATAAAATTTTTCACATTTTTTCCAGTAGAAAATTGCTAAGTAATATGTGTTCAAGTTATTCCTTTAAAAAAATCATTAACTCACCCACTGATTGTGGCAGAAATCATTTTGCTAAGAAGGTGGATAATTAATAAAGGATATCGACAATATAATAAGGGACTAACCTAAAATTAATGTTAATATAGTTACACATTCAAAATACTGTATCATAAGGTATCTTCCTTTATTAGGACTATGGTGATTCTTGCAATAATTAAGTAGCCACCAATGCATGACTACATAATCTTCTGAAAAAGCTGATAGACCTGGATAACCTATTTTTTAGTATGTCTGACTTTCTAGATAGGTGATTTTCTAGTTTGTTCCTATCTTCTGGGGTATTCCCAGCATTTTTAGTGTGAAGAAGTGTTTATTACCTGTCTCAATGCTGTCTGCTACAGTTTTAGTATAGTTATTCTTCTTCTGCCTTCAGTAGTGATGCCCAACACGGGGCCAGAGTTACCATCCATTTAACCTCACTGTGTGCTCAGCCACACCCTCAGGTTAGTGCTTTTATCCTGGGCTAGACGGTTCTGATCCCCTAACATTGAAAACATTCTGTTTCTCAACCTTTAAAACACCTCAGCCTTCTTTTCTGTATTCTAGTGATTTGTAACCTTTTCTGGGGTCACAGACTCTCTTAATCAGATGGAAGCTGTGGAGCTCCATTCCAGGAAGGCAGGTGCCCAGCTCAGGACTTTGTGCACCACTGAAGGTGTGCTCTACCTCTAGAGCATGCATATGTACCCTCCAGGATAGAGATTATCAAAATAAAATTAGATGTTTAAATAATGAATTACTAATTCCTGAGATAGTCATTGACTATAACTGAGGAAGGGTATAGAATCTGTACTGTAAGAAACTCTAGATGACACTAATGTTTAGGGACATCAGATCTACATAATTCACTTAGTATATAAATTGTGTGTTGCAGTACCTCCTTAAGTAACTTTTTTTCCTCTAAATAAAGTTTATTAAAATCCTCAGCATAAGGATTTGTGAAATTCTAGTCACTTAAATCAAAGTCCTATCTTCTCCCTGAAGTTTTTTGTAGATTTTTTTTTAGCCCATACATTTGGTCTACATTTATTGACAACAACACCATTCATTTGGCAAATGTATGCTTTAGGTATCTAAGATCTTGGTTGCCATTTAAGGCAGACATGAGATTTTATTTTTGTCATTTTGATCAAGAACTTTTAGGAAAATTATCTAGTATTTTATATCCAATTACTCAAAGTTCCAGGGAAAATGAGGAACTTAATAAATCTCTGTTGGTTGAGTAATGTATGATTAAGGGAAGAATTATTCCTCTGTAATCCCAGATTCTTATTAAGAGTACATGACAAGGTATGGTTAATGACACCCAAAGAATCATTTCCACATGGCACAGGTCTCTGGAAGGTGACTTATCTGTCCTCACATTACATCCCAGCTCTGATACTTGCTTGTTATGTTCTTGAGCAAGTTACCAAGTGTATCTAAAAGTCTTAGTTTTCCATATGTAAAAAGCAATGCTGGTTGAAAAGAGAGACACTGTATAGTGAAGGTTGTGATGAGGAAAGAGGATGGTATGCTCTGGGATCTGAAAGAAGCCACCCTGTGACACAATGTTAGACAGAAATAAGAGGTTGTCCATGCCTTTGCATGTCCTGAACTGGAGAACCCTTGTCAAAGGTCTATGGGCAGTTGTCTTCATGCCACTGCAGATTGCTCAGGTCTGCAGTGGAATGAAGCCAGCAAGGACAGGGCAGAAGAGGTAGAGCAAGAAAGTACTGTCTGGCTTCCTGCAGGTTTTCAATGCCTACTTCCATTCCTTTGAAGGACTGAGGGACTAGGTAGAGAGTAGTTACCTTAAGTTTCTCTATGCAGCCCTAGGGTCTTTCCAATAAATTGGAGTTGCTAACGCAATTGCAAATGAGTTTTTGTTAGGCATGATCAAAAACACTGATGAATGCAGCAGGATTAGAAGGGCAGGCAGCTCAATTTTGGACTTGGTAAATTTTCAAAGGCTGTTAAAGAGTTGCATGGGTCTATTAAGTAAGAAGACAGGAGTCAGTGATGAGGACACTATCCTCCTGTGCAGAGAGCAAATCCATTGTCCTGCTTGACCATGGGCACTTTATCTTTGTAAAACTGTAGTTAAAAATACTTTGTACTGATGCTCAAATTTTTCAACAAATGGCACCATGTAATAAAAGTTTGAGTTAGGATTCAGTAAAACGTTTATCTTTTTTAAAATAGAAAGCCAATAGCCTTTCTATTTTTATCTTTATGTAACTCATAGTGTGTTTATTTATAATGACTTACAGCAAATTTGGAGAAAAAATTAGTGACTAATGGTGAACAATTTATTCAAAATGCCTTATAGACTGATTATTTTCAAACAATTTGTTGCCCAGCTGTCCAGTTTTTAAAACACACCCAAACTTTGAGACAGCTTAAAAAAAAGACATGCATCTTCATTATATTTCCATAGTATAATATAGTTATAAGACAAACAATTTAATTCTAGATCTCTTTTCTTATTTATAGTCAGTCAGGAAGAAGTCAACAGAAACTATTTCAATATTGGTAGCAAAGCTTGAATTTCATTAAGAAAAATGACAAGTGATTTGACATTAAAACTCAGAGTAGCCTCATAAAGAATGCAAAAATTCAGATGTGTTTTCAGTTTAACTTCTAACATATGATTGCCATTCAAATTCACTCCACTGGGATGAACAATAGATACAAATTGGATTATATACTCCAAAGTAACAAAATCAAATTATAGCTTTGTAAATGAAACACTAAACTAAGCATTGATTATTTTTTTAACATCAAAAAGCAACAGAATTGAAATTAAGTGCTGGAAACTTGAGAAAGATACATTTCTAGTTCTTTCTCTAGTCTCACAGTTACATTAACTATTGACTTCAGACAAACTATTGAACCCTTTATTAAAAAAAACTCAGCTGCTGGAGTATTTGCACAATCTATGAGCTAGAGGAAATCACCAAGTTGTGACTTGTATGCCAAAACATGAAAATGGTTTCACAGAAGGCAATTTAAGTTCCATCCTATTTATTTGTCCATCCATAAATTTCTAGAGCTGGAAATAATCACCTTTTTAAAGGGGTTGGCTGTGTGGCCATTCACTGTAAACTAGGTCTCTGGAATTCTAATTAATCTTTATAGTCTGCTCCAAGGTATCAGAAGACTTCCTTGTGGTTTTGCTTTCTGAGAAGCTCATTCGTAAACATTATGCTAAAATTCACATTAGTGATGGGTTTTGGACTATAAAAGAGTATGTGCTCATTACATAAAAATTGGAAAATTACAAAAAAGTCACTAATAATTATAAACAGGTGACAGTCATCTTGATATTTTGATGTATTCTGGTGTCAAAAATGTAACTAGGGTTTTTTTGACCAAGTTTATATTGTGAGAATTTTTTTCAGGCCACTTTTTAAAAATAGATATTAGTAACTATAAAATAATCTATCAAGTTGTTAAAGCCACCATATTTAATGTTTTTATTGTTGATTATTTGTATTTTTTCTTCTGTTAATGGTCCCTTTATAATCAAAATAGTAAGTATTTAGGATATATTTCTATAAGATAATAATTGCTACCAGATTTCTAGCTTTTATATTTCCATAGAAATTAAAAAACAAAACATAGACTGCATAACAAACAATATATAGTAGAATGAGTGGAAACTGAAAAACTTGCAGCAAAAAATAGGGCTAATTATGCCAATTTTAACAATAAATATAGTTGGAATATACTCTCCCACTGACACACCGTAACTTTTAATTTTGTCCAAAAATCTAACTGTATCATGCTTATATTGGTAAGAAACTAAGCCAGAAGACACAGGAATTAATAAATGCAACAAAAAAATTGGATCTGATACCAAATAACATAGAAGAAGAGTTTAAAAATTGAAACCAGAAGGTATAGTTCTCCACACCTGAGCTAAGACTGGGTTTTATGAAATAAAAAATAAACACATACATAAACAAACAATTAATAAATGGACTTCCAGACGATAGGCATACATGTTGTATTTATTATGTTAATTTATATCTCTCATTCAACTTGAATGAATTCAAATATTTTTTATGTATTTTGTTCAGACTTTTTTCCCTTTTGGTAAGCTGTTTCCTCCTTGCATCATATTTTCATTAGTTAGAAAAAATTTTTTAAAACACCTTATATAGCTATATGGTTAATAATTTGTCACACAAATTACAATTTGGCTCTTACTTGTGATGATAAATCTTGTTTATAGAGGTGTTTTCAGCACATAGATTTTTAAATGTTTGTGCTCAAACATACCAGCGCAATTTATATATATTATTTTTTTCTTGGAATGGTCTAAGTGTTTACCTACATATTTTTCTAAGTCTGTTTCATGAGTCTTTTAACTGGAAGTCAGGATGAGACTCCCCAGGATCCTTGGCAACTGTGTGGCCTAAATGACCATTTCTTTATAAAGGCTGACTTGGCCAGGCGGAGCCTGTGGCAAATCTTCCCACAGCCGTCCTCCAACTGCTAAACAGCTAAGATATTTATGTCACTGCGAGTCTCTCCACCTGTGGTCAGTGATTTCATGCTGCTCATGGCTCATTTCATGCCGAGCAGCAGGAAAGGCTACGCGGCCGCTTTCCCAGGCTGAATATGAACTCATCCTTTTACGGGCTGTTCCACACTCTCCTGACTGCAGGAAGGGGGAAGCAAGCAGAGGGCTACTGCTTTGACTTTTCCCTTAGGCTGCTTCATGGACAAGGCTAGATGTACTGCATGTTACGTTGGTAGAATGGTGAAAATAAAATACTCCTGAGCTGAGGTCTCAGTCTACTTTGTAAAGCTGGAGGCCCTATATGAACGCTCTTCCTTTTAATATTATTAGGAATAAGGGACCTATTTGGCTCTTCAATAAATTATGACCTCTGTGTATGCCGATGGCTTTCAGATTACCTAGACTGAAAGCCCTTTCCTCTTGTGAAGTATAGAGAAGTGGTTTGGTTCAATTTAGACTTAGAAGGGCAAGATGATTTTTATATTTTTTACATTTTTTATTTGTTCTTTTTAGATATACATGACAGTAGAGTATATTTCGACATATTATGCATAAAGTATAACATTCTAACTAGGATTCCATTCTTATGGTTGAACATGATGTGTAGTTTCACTGGTGGTATATTCATATATGAGCATCAGAAAGCTATGTCTGATTTGATGGTATTTTTAAAAAGTATCTGAACTACACCATGTAAATTCGGACTCCAGATACATAAAATCAAACAAAGCATGTTTTGACTAAAAAAATTGAATTCAGCGGAAACTTAATCTGGTAGATCCTAGCACTGCGATTATATTGAACTGAGAAATCCAGGTCAAAGGACCTTGCCTGCTGGACTTTGATGATGTTTTGCCAGAGAAATGATGGAAGCCCCATCATTGGGGCAGCTGATGCTAAGCTGGCCAGGATTCTGAGAACATGTTTTAAAAAGACCCTATGCTGGCAAGAGGTATAGAGATGACTTCATGGGACTTCTGGGTTTGGAATTTCTTTGCTTCTATTACCAATTATGTTTGCTGGATTTTTGACAGTGTTTTTAATTCTTAAAAAAATCTAAACAAAAATATCTGTCAATTTCCTGAAATTAAATTGTAGTCTTGATGCTACCATAGGACTGACCTCATATTACCCCTCTCTCATCATCTGACAAGGGTAGGGACTGGAGCAAAAGCAAGAAACTTCCTTGCTACAGTCTATGTTTTGGTTTATCTTAGACTAAGTGAGCTATCTCCATCTAAACCTCATTAGGGATTGGGATGGTGGCTACACAAATAAAACAACACTGTGATGCCCTTTTTAATATGTATATTTAAGAGCATCTCCCCTTATTTAAAAATGAAAACCTTGCAAATCAATAAGCTTAGAAAGTACTAACATGGAAGTGAGCACCATATTCTTAGAAACTTTTATCCATAATCCCTTTAGCAATATTAATATTACATAAATAGGATTATATCTTCTTACTAACTCTGACGAGGCCCAGGCATCGATCTTGGTGTCTTATGATAGGGCAATCTCATACATTCTGGATTTCCCAGGAAAGTCCTGGATTACTCCTATTGTCCTGATGTAATTTTTAATAACATCCTTATTTACTTATACAAGTGTACACATAAGGATACCAGTGATCATTCATACAATTATACCATTTATATGACTTATCATCCTTGATCTTCACAGAATTGTGAGAAAGATATTATTTATTATTATTATCCACATTTTGTATATGAGGAACTGATTTACAGAAAGGCTAGATAATTGATCCAAACCCATGAAATTTGTAAGTAAATGATAGATGCTGGAAGTTAAACCCAGACAGTCTGCCTGAAATCCCCAAGATCTGACCTAAAGCTGGGCCTCTAACTGACTTGGAGTTCATAGTATATTCTTAGATTAGGGAAAAATCTGAATCCATACTTGGGTTCTTCTCATCAGTATAAACAAGTCTGTGTGTTTTCACTCTCACTTCTCTGCTAGTCCTCCAGAGAAAACAGTGTAAAATAGAGATGGGCATTCTTCCTTTCTTTTTCTTTTTTTTTTTTTTTTTTGATATTAAGGATTGAACTCAGGTACACTTGACCACTGAGTCACAACCCAGCCCTATTTTGTATTTTATTTAGAGACAGGGTCTCACTGAGTTGCTTAGTGCCTTGCTTTTGCTGAGGCTGGCTTTGAACTTGAGATCCTCCAGTCTCAGCCTCCTGAGCTGCTGGGATTACAGGCTACACCACAGTACCCAGTTGAGATGGGCGTTCTTCTACTTAACTCTGGCAGCCTCCAAAAGCCAAGGAAAGAGACCCATAGTCTCATGGACTGGAACTCTCAGGAATGGCTTGTTATGAGACTCATGGAAGCTTTACTCTTGAGGCATTAGCAGGAGGACCTAGATCAAAAGCCGGAGTTTGTATATTTATCCGGTAGTTAGGGTATCCAGTTAGTATGACAGTATGTGCTCACTTATTTTCTACCTGGCAGATAGGGGCAACCAGCTAGAATTATTAGACAAAATGTGTTAATTTATAAAATACATCCTTCTTTAATGCTTATCGTACATAGTGTTATAGCTAGCACTGAATTTTATTGATCTCCAATTCTTGAATACAGAAAATTCTGTATATATAAAGAAATAAATGGAGAGTACTAAATAAATTACATTTAAGACCGCTAGTTGATATTATATTAACAAGTGTATTTTTATATTATATTAATAAGTTATGCTTAAAACTTCTAATACCTTTAAAATGAAACGCATAATCTTTTATTTGAATAATTTTTCGTGGATGGCTTTGCCCACAATAAACACATTTGTACTAATCCTCTTTCAACAAAGAATTTGAAGCAGGGAAAAATTAACTCCTCTGTTTTATGAGCAGGTAAGCAGAGAGGTTTAGTCATCTACTACAAATCACACAGGTTAACTGGGTAAGGTCTGAATTAAAATGGGGGTGTTTCTATCAATAGCTAATACCATGTAGTTGTGTTTCATCATATTTGGAAGGTCACACTTGAGTATTTAAAGAAAATAATTGGTCCCAGTAATTTAAGGTGATGGAGTCAGCCATCTATGGATCCATTTGACTTTTATATCAGGGTTCTCAGACATACCATCTCACCAAAGGCCTCGGGACACAATGTGGGGAAAGTTTTCCTTCCGCAAAAAGGAGTCTGTGGACTCCCTAATGGCTAAGCATGAGAACAAATTGCTAGCTGAAGGCCACACTCCTCAAGCTTCAGCATGTTGCTTTCCTTGGACTTCCCCGACCCAGTTGTCTTCAAATAAGTATGCACATAACCCTGACTTCCCAAATACTTTCTAAGTTGGAGGACATATAAGTAAATTTGAGTATGAATTTCCCAACTGTAGGTCTCAATCTTGAACGGACTTTCTTAAGACTGATCTACCCTAGAACTGGGCTGAGATTTGCCAAGTTCTCTGTTCTCTACGACTTTCATAAACATCCTTCCCCCACTTTACAAAAGAACAAACACAACACCAAAGCCTACCTGCATCTCAAGCAACTTTAGTCTTGAATGCTGTATCCTTTGTTCAGGGTTAGTGTTGTGTTGCTAAATAACTAACTCCAATGACTGACTAACAAACCTGTTTGCAAGCTAGGTGGTTTCTAATTCTTTGCTTGGGAAGATCTAAATAAGTTGTTAAGAAAAAAAAAATAATTAGACACACAATTTTTCCTTTAATGACCAATCATCCTATGATTTTTGGTCTATAGCTAAGGAAGAATTCAAAGAACCAAGAGATGTACCTATATTAAAATTCCTCCTATTTCCTCTCCTTTTTGATAATAAACACATTTTCTTAGCACTGTGGTCAGAAAAAACAAAAACATGAATTTTAGGAGTGATTCTGAATTCTATGTATTTGTCCATGACACATGAACTAATTAGAAAAACAAACAAACAAACAAACAAAAATCACAGTAACAAAACACATCATCAGTCTCATTAAGAGAAGCCCTTGTAACAAAGCTTTGTTTCAGATTCTTAGTAATTACTAAAATTCACAATGTATTTATGCTGTCTTGGCCAGTTTTGAATTCATAATAATTATGATAGTTTAATTCAGAACACATTTTTGTGGATGTGTGAATTTAAATGTTAATTCCTAAGATTATTACTAAGATTTAAATTTATGTAATTTTTTTCAAGATTTTTTAATGGTATGATTAAAAAATATTCAAGTAAAAATTATTTTCAAATTACAAAAGTAATATATTATGTTCATTATTTCCTTATTTTCAGGAAGAGAAATGGAAATATGAGTTAAAGCATATGACAAGATAAATTATGTAGAATTTCCAATTGTTAAATTTCTGTCAGTTATTCAAGGAAGGAATATCTGGCTGGTCACTTAACCTTTCTGTGCCTTCATTTTCTCATGTTGACAATGGAGAGTTGGATGAAAGCCATTTATTATTTGAGCAGTTGAACTCTATTCAGATGGAAAGTTGGAGATGAATGAGTAAGCACTTTTAGACCTCCAGTTTTTTTATAATTAAGGACAATATCATATTTTTCAGATGATTCTCAGGATTATTAATTCTATACGACTTTCTCCAGTAAGGAAGGTGGAGAAAAGGGATATCTGTCAGAAAAGAGAGAATAAGATCTCTCAACAACTGAATTTTCCAGTTTGTTTCTGAGCATTCTCTATATGTAAAATATTTAAAATACCCAACTTAGGAAGTTGACACTAGATAACAAAATGATAATTACTTCTGAAGGCTAAGAGTAAAGTTATTTATTATTTTCCATAGAAAATTCCCCAAGAGAATAATTTTAGGGTAAGAGTTATGGTTAGGGTAAGTATCAAGATGAAAAATATAAAGATAAACCATTAAGATATTGATCTTAGAATTCATTGAGTCCATCTGACTGCATAAACCCCCTGCAGGTTAAAGACAAGATGAAGTCCTTACTAAATAGAGCTAATAGGAAATGCAAAGCCAGCTCTGTATATTTGTAACTCAACTGAGATGTAAAGACTGTGAGCAGTGTTTAAATATTATTACAATGACAAGTACATTCTAGGGGGACTAGTCAGGAGATAACCCATCCTGCATAGCCATATACTGTTGATAGGGCTGTGCTTTATACAATGCAAATAGGCAATTCTGTTTCAATCACTGGAAGTCTTATTTTCTGAAGAGATCAGACTGGCAACATAATTAAAATGCAATGATTTGCTTCAGAACACAATGACAGAGTTCATCATTTGTTGCACTTTTGCTAAATACAACAGTATGTTAAAATGTGAGGTGAAATCCTTATTATTTTTCCTAGCACAGGGCATTTAATCAGAGGTTTTTTTCCTCAAAATAAAGACTTGTTTATACAATGTTTACAATATTGTCTACTATTTGGTTTTATTTTTCCCTTTGCAAATCAGTGGATAAATTTGTCAATATAATCAATGTTGACAGGTTCTAATCCTTTTAGAATGCATAATTACTGTAACCAAGAATTTCCACTTTGATAAACACACACACACATACACACACACACACACAATGAGATGTGAGGACCAGGATGACTGGAAAAGGGTGTCAGGCAAGTATGTCTGGATAAATTTAAGATAGCAAAACACCTACTTGACATATTCAAATTACTAGAATGCATTGAGAATTTTGTCTGAACTATCTGCATAATTTGGAGATATGACCTTCCTTCCTGTGGTTGGCTCAGCTAGTGCTACAGCTGCAAAGTAGACACCAGTGATAGTGACATCCAGCAGTCCCATACAAATAATCTTAAGATTTTCTGCAAATTTTCACTCCCAAGAAATTTGCTGAAAAGTGTAAGATTTAAAGATCCACTTTCAATTTATACCTGTCCTTACTTATTTTTGAGGAAGAAAAAAAATGAATTGTAGTATATAATATAAATACTTGAAAGAAGAAGACACAATGAGGTATAATGATGAACTGTTCTAAAATTAACAAAACCAAAAAAAAGGATAAAAAAACTAAAAAACTATTTAATACCCAAATACATTTCCAAAAACGAAATTCACATGCTGAGTGTAGGTTTAAACATTATGCATATAAAGCAAATCCATCCTGAGATTTTTCAACCAAGTTTTAAGAAAATTCCTTTTAACCCAGAAAGCCATTAACAGAGTGTTAGCACTGTGCCACCTACTGGACAAGTTGTCAAATCCTAAGAAATGCACTCAAGAACCTGAAATGTGCATTTCAGCTTTGAGGCTTCAAAAAGCCTTTAGCAGGGATGAAGCTCTGAATATAAGTAGGCAAAAGTTTTCCAACTTGTTTGACAATGAGCTATGCCCCTATTCATTATTGAAGGTTTTTTCCAATGTGATTCACATGCTCTGAATCAATCCCTTAATGTTCAACAACAAGAACAACAATACAACTACTTCCTTCCATGGGTTTTCTTAGCACAGACTGCTTTAAAGTCTATCACAAATATGATAACAACTTTATTTTCAGGCAGCAGATAAGGAGTGAAGAGGGTTTTGACAAAAGGTTATAGAAGTTTCTTATCTGTGATCTTTTGGGAAAACAAATTTAGTACTATAGGTGGGAGGTAGCGTTTCTTGGATGAAGGGGACAGAAGGTACCAGCACTTGTACTGTCAATAAAGGGTACCTATAGTTTTGGACTGCAAGAGTCAAATTCTGTAAAGTCTGACTTTATATTACTGATACATATAAATGTAAATTTATATCATGATGATGTGACATATTGAGCCAACCCAAGATGGGGCTTTATAAGTGGGTAAATATACCAAAATAAATGCTCAATATAGATAACACATTAAGGAAAAGACCTGCTAGCAGTCAGTGAAACAACTACTAAAGATGGTAATAAAAAGAATGGGACACTATATTTAAATATTTACAGTGAAATCAAAGAACATTGGAGTTACAAAGGAGGTAGAGGGCACACAGATGTCATTTTTACCAAGATGTAAGATAAGACTAAATGATCTTGGCCATTGTTAATTTGCCTTTCAGGCAAATTTCATTGTCCTTGTTTCTATGACAGGAATGTGTGTCTAACTTACAAAGTGGCCATAAGACTAAATAAAATAAAATAATCCATCTCTGCTCCTCAAAGCCCAACAGGAGCTCCATAAAGATATTCCATGTATGAAGATGTGAATTTGGTGTTAACATACCATATATACAAACAGAGATTTGATAAATTGTGGTATAAAGATGTATTAAGAATTGTAATGCAAAAAAATTATGAATGTAATGCACTCCACTATTGTTATGTATGTAAGAAATAATAAAAAAAGAAAAAAAAGATTTTACAAAAAAAAAAAAAAGGTTAAGAGCATTGTAAAGTCACAAAGATGTTGACAGAACTGGAACTAGAACTTGGGTGTCCTGACTGTAGATGGCATGCCCTTTCCAAACCATACTGTTTCAGGACTTATATTTAGTCATTTAAAACTAAGGACTATGTCCATGGGTAAGCAGATTAACAGGCATATATATGCACATGATTTCAACTAAACCAAGGTTAAGGCCTGAACTTTATGGATCAATTGATTGACTGAATTTCCTTCATTTCCATCTTTACAGAGCCACTTGTACAGACTGGGATATGGGTGCATCAGATTTTATTTTAAAACTTTACATTAAATCAGTTCTGCAATCATTTCTCTTTGGCCTTCTATCTTTTTTGGAGAACATAACTAGAAGGCTAATTTATTTGGCAATTAGCATTATCTTCATACATGAAATATAGTTAATTAATACAATTTAATATTAAAGACTGTGAATCTCAAATAACAAGTAATTGAGGGAGATGATTAGAAGAAATGCTCACTCAGAGTTCTCCTTTTCCCAATGTAGGGCTTTGTTGTCCCCCCTTCCCCCAAAAAATGATTTCTATTGGCTCCTTATACATGGTGGACTGTTTTTGGTGTAGTGTGTCTGAAAATTTTCAGGGAAAAAAAACAAAGAAGTCCTTCCTTGTTGGAGGGCATAAGCAGACCATCTGTTTCTATGGCAATGGCAAAATAAGAGAATCCATCTATCTATCTACTTAATGGAAATCTGAACCTTAACCATCTTCTTCTTTTGAAATGTGCTGTGTTATTTTAGAGGGAGAAAGTTTTAAAGCAGAATGCCATTTCACTCAATTATGGGTTATTTTTTAAAAATCTGCTGTCTCCTTTCTCAACAAATTTTGCTTGTGGTATAGAGACGAGACTTCACCTACAAAATGTTTACAGTAGATTGTTTGTGTTGCTCCATAGAGGACCAATAGGCCTAAAGGTGTGAGTGAGAGGGATATAGATTTTGGCTTAATAAATCAAAGAGCTTTGAAGGCTCTTCAACAAAGGAGAAGAGCCTGGGTACCAGGTATTCAATCCTTCAACTGGTGGAAGTTTGGCCCCGATTACCAGCAAGATCCTTCCTACACTTACATTTTACGGGGTTAAGTTTACAAATTAATTCTTGTAGAAAAATATTCATGAAAATTTACTCTCTATTATTATTTTGCACAAAGTTTTGAAGGCATATTAGTACAGTGGTAGACACAGAAAGTGGAGTTAGAACTTCCTGATAGCTGTAAGTGACCTCTCTGCTCATTATTAGATGAATAAGGTACTGACATTATCTGGGGCTTAACATCTCCATTCGTAAAATGGGGTTAATAATAGAAAGTGTGTTGTAGTGTAGCTGTGATGATTCAAGAGTTAGTACATGCAAAGTTCTTTGAATAGTGCTCGATTCAGAGTAATTCTCTCTGCTCACGCCCACTTTACTGGATGTTAGCATGTTCTCCCTCTCTACAGAATGCACACAGCATATGACCATACAGGGGGATTTGCGTGTGATACAAGAGCAGGTGGGGATGGTAGCTATGTGATGTTCATCTCATCACGTTCTGCTCCATTGCCATGATAGATCTGAATTTTCTAGCGTGGCACTCGATCTCATTGTGCCTGGATGTGATATCAGCAACTTTCTCAAGATAGAGCTCTAAAGTGGTCATGCAAAAAGAAATATTTTGCCATTTCTGTTTTTGTCAATTTGTTTAAGAAATTTGGACTTGAACTGAACTGTGAAACTTGTCAGGATCAAAAGATAAACCTTACATTGATAAATCTACTTTTTGCTTTAGTGTGTGACATTTTCATGGGGATTTGGTTAATTACAGGGCTTTGCTTTTATGTCTTATTTGTTTTTTTTCCACATGAGAAGTTGCACATTTTAATAAGCCATCATGAAATGTGCTTTATTGGAAAAATCACTATTACAGTTATTTACTTGACAATGTATTTACTTCTTGTGAAATTGTATTTCTTAGAAACCTATGAGAAAGGTTTTCAACCCTTAGTAGAAGCGAGGTTTAATATTTTTATTTTGTATTTTATTTAGAGACAGGGTCTCACTGAGTTGCTTAGTGCCCCACTTTTGCTTAGACTGGCTTTGAACTCATGATCCTCTTGTCTCAGCCTCCTGAGCCACTGGGATTACAGGCATGTGCCACTGTGCCCAGCACAAACTTTCTTTAAAGAAAGTAAATCCATATGGAAATAGATCAAAGAAGATAGACATTAGATGGCACAAGAAACCCAAATTATTAAAGATGACTCTAATCATAACTCATTTCCAACAAGCAATTGATATTTATCATCTTCCATTTCTGGGTGGAAGAACAAGGTACCTAAACCTGTAGGTGGGAGGGAGGGAAGGATATAGGAGAGTTATAGGGAAACAGAGTCCAGCAATAGTCCCTTGGGAAGAGAAAATGTTTAATACCAATTAGCAGGATTACTTTTAGCAATTATAAGTATTACTTTTAGTTTAAGCTAAACACTGTGTTCCAAAGGGAACTGACTTCAGGGACAGGTCAAACACAGAACTCTGAAAGAAGAGATGGTGGATGTTCCACTTGCCAGGGCATGTGTATAATATATGCTCATGTCATTTTATATATTGCATAGCATCACTAATGTTTGAGCACTTAATTCTGCACTAATTGTGCATTCCACTTTTACTACCTAATGATTCTGAGTAGTAGTTAACTATTGAATGAATAAGAACACTGAAGCATGGGCAGGTTGAATTGCTTATCCCAGGCCATGTTGCCAGTAACCAGCAAGGCACAGCTTGACCTTAGAATCTCTGATTTTAGAATCTCTGTACTTAACTACCATACTAAGGGGCTTCATGGTGCTAGTTATAGGGAATTTCAAGGATCCATCTCCCTAGGACTCGAGGGATCACAAAAATTTCTGTACAAGCATGTCCTTGTCAGATGATGGTGGAAGTCAAACAGAACTACTACTCATGGGTCAGTACTCTGCATGGGGCTGGAGAACCAACCCCTTAGATGAACAGTAGGTGGTCAGGAGCTTGAGAGTCAGAAGGGGATTTTGATATGATCAAACTCCAGTAATGCCCATCATCTCCGTGCTTCCAAGCCATGTAGGCATAGTTAACTCCAGGAGGGACCGAGTCCCCTGAGGAAGTGTGGGTGGGCTGGAAGAAGATGAATTCATTACCTTCCAACTGGTTGTGAGGAAGAATAACAGGTCCTTTATATTCCCGGGGTCATGTGGAATAGTTACAAGAGGACTAGGGATGGTAGGCCAAAATAAATTTGATAATGATTTAAACTGCAAAAAGTCACTTAGGATAAAAAAAACAACTATTTTGTATGATGTCTGCCTTCGAGTTGTTTTGGAAGGATTTATCCTGCCAAACATTCATCAAGGGGTAGACACTGAATTCCAAACTTGGTACATAGTTTATTGAGGCAGGCCAGGAACTATATAAAAGTAGGTTCAATTAAGCACAGCATTAAGTTTATCATAAACTTTTTAAAAATAGGAACATATAGTTAACCTATAATTTGAAATCATAGCTTTAAAAACAAGTCTTGATAAACAAGAACTTGATGACAACAAAACTAGACTTGGACTGATTGGTGGACAGAGGAAGTTTACCATATTTATGAATGGGATAAATTTATGCTCAATTTTAAATTTAATTAAAACATTCTTTGACCATTAAGGTCTTTTTTCAACAAAAGTGAAAAGGATAAAAATTTACCTGTAACGCAGAGGTGACTCAGAGGGCCAAGTATTTAACAGATATTGCACCCTGCATGGCTTATTTTATGCAAATACTGCATTCTGCAAAGAGGTCAAAGATGAACATGGGTGTGAAATTCTTTCTGAATCCATTAATTTTATCCTTAAGTTACCAAGATACTTGAGGACACTTGCCTTTGTTTCTCTAGGGCAAGTATTAGCTTTGAAATAGCAGAGTAGGAATGGTGCATGAAAACAGAAGTAGAATTTGGATAGATCTTATTATCCTTAGTGGTTTAATGTCTATAGGAAGGCAAAGCCTAGAACTCAAAGGCACTGATGTGCTCCAGTCAGACATAAGTGGGAAGCATGTTCCCTGAATTCAGAGATCCTGCTCTATGTCCTTCACATTCTACATAAAATTTATTTAAAAAATATTTACTGGGCTGGGACTGTAGCTCAGTGGTAGAGCACTTTCCTAGCATGTGTGAGGCACTGGGTTTGAGACTTAGCACCAAATATAAATAAATAAAATAAATGTCCATTGACAACTAAAAAAAAATTAAAAATATTACATTTTTCTTATTGCCTTTAACAAAATTTAAAAACTTTACCTTTTAAATTATGAAATCTAGAGAGAGCTTTTATATTTTATTTTATGTAAGTTCTCATACCCACACCACTATTTCAATATAACCCCTCAGAAGTAGATACAGATAAAAATGTAAGGTTTACCACTTTAGATATTTCTTTGTTCACGTAGATGTGTGTAGAATGTACAATTTTATTTAAAAAGGGTCTGTCCATTTAGAAATATTCTCTGGAGACTTCCATTTTTCTTATGATGAGTATTAGTCCGTGTTGATATGTATAGATCTGTCTCATTCTTTGCTAATGGCTCTGTTGTATTGCACAGTATAAGTATGCCATAAATCTTTATCTATTCCCTCACTGATTGGTATTTAGATGATATTCATCTTTTACATATTACAAATAATATTACAAGAAACATCCTAGATGTACCAAAAGACTTAAAGGTAGACTTGCATTTCTGTTGGATGGTTAATAAGTAGAAATATTAGGCAAGAGCACACGCAAATTGTAATTTTGACAATACTACATTTTCTACATTCCCTTGATTATTAAGCTAAATCTCTTTTATCAAAATGATCTTAACCACTTGGTTTTTCCTTCATAACTTTCTGACTTATAATTTTTTCTCATTTAAAAAAATTGGGTTATTATTGATATTTTTTATTTTTATTATTTTTTTTTTGGTACTGGGTATTGAACCTAGGGGAGCATAACCACTGAGCCACATCCCAAGCACTTTTTTATATTTTATTTAGAGACAGGGTCTCACTGAATTGTTTAAGTCCTTACTAAGTTGCTAAGGCTGGCTTTGAACTCACAATCGTCTTGCCTCAGTCTCTGAGCTACTGGGATTACAGGCATGAGCCATGTCACCTGGTGCTTAAAAAATTTTTATTTACAGGAACTCTTTGTACCTCAGTACAAAGTTTAATAACTTAAATTCTAGATTCAGGGAGATCGGAGTTTAAATCTTAGTCTTGCCTCTTTTTTGCTAGGTGATTTTGGCACTTTATCTAATGTTTCTAATTCTCTGAGTGGTTATATACAGAAAGAGGATAATAAGAGCATGTGCTGGTAGTTTTCTTTAAATTTTTTAATTGACAAAGACAAATTACATATTCTTATGATATACAATTTGATGTTTGGAAATAAGTTTATATTGTAGAAGGCTAAGTCAAGCTACTTAAAATATTCAAGAAAAATGGTAGTTTCTTTTTTGAGTCTTAAAAATAATGCAATAATTGTAAGCTTTAGAAGGGCGCTTGTTATAGAATGTGGGCTCAATAAATATTATTTGTTTTATGTGTTGTGAATGCTCTTTCCATGCTGTTGTTGTCTTAGAATTTTAAGAAATTATCACTATGTAGAAATTTTACATTAATAGTGGTCTTGTGGTAGTTGCCTTGAAGCCCCACTATAGAAGGATGGGAGTAGAGTAAACTGAAAGGCATAGCTAAGTGGTGCTAGTGAGCTCCAGAGCTTGCCCAACAGTATCAAAATCATCTGGGAACTTCCTAGATACTAGAAGTGCAAATTATTGGGCCCCACCTTAGACTAAATCAGAATCTCGAGATGGGACCTGTGATTGTGTTTTTACAAGCCCACCAGTTTTTTTTCTGGTGTAGAATGAAGTTTGAGAACCACTGCAGTATAGAGAAGGGAATGTTGGAATGAGCTGGGAGATTAAAAACTTCTGATTTGGCAAGTAATAAAATCCTTGTCCCTATTGTCTATGTCAATGAGAGGAGGATAAAGCAGTTGAGAGCTAGGAATGTAGCTCAGTGGTAGAGTGCTTGCCTAGCATGTGTGAGGTGCTGGGTTTGATCCCTAGCACTGCAAAAGGAAGAAAAAAAAGTTTAGAAAATTTGTTAAGACCGGCAGCAAACTTTTAAAAACTTTAAAAATTGTCAGGCAAGTTTCAACAGATTTCTCCTTCTTCCCAAGATTCACACATACAAACCAGACTATCCCAAGGACAGACCTTCTTAATTGGGTATTGACAAGCCAAAACTTTCCTATTTCTCCCTCTCAGTCCCTAAGACCCAACAAATGGGTTACCACAATTTCTCTCCAATGAAATGGGCTGATCTGGTTTTTCTGAAGCTGGCCTATGAAGAAGACCCTTTCACAATGTGGGGGTTATGCACCAAGTCCTTTGCCCTCTTGTGGCTTATCAAAATGACTTGGTTATATTATAAATCAAATCTATTATCTCATCCAAAATGTTTCCATTACTTGAAATAAACCTGCAGGCCCAAAGATAAATGATGTGTCTCCTCTTCTCACCTTTAATGGTGGTGGTGAGGCTCTGACAAGATACACAGTACTTAAAAAACACTTTGAATATTCCTACAGTGACCGTTAATGGACCAAAATCAATCTTGGAAGCAATATTTTGGTCTTTGAAACATAAATATTTTAAAGCTATTTTCACGAATTGGTGTAGCAAAGAGATTGTCAAAATTGTCTTCCACTGGCTCTCTCCCACTTCTCACTGGTGTCTCTGTCTCTTGTGTAGCTCTGAACTTCCCTTTGGAGATCTAGCCTTGTTATCATCCCTGTCTGGCTGACACACCATGTGACAATTTCTCTGCTGCAAATGTGCACCCTAAATCACATGAAGATATAAAACTTAATTAATAAGTGCTACATCCTTTAAGTTCAAAATACCACTTTCACAATACAGTGTACATTCAGCATATACTTGTCTCTGAATATATTAGAAACAGCTGTTCTAATCCAGGTCTCTTAGTAGCTCCAAAGGAGAGATGAAAGGCTTAAGAGTATGCTACATTAGGGGAAAAACAAACCCTTCTAAAAGAAAGGAAAAGGAATTGTTTTTCCTTCCCCATTTGCTCGTTCTGAGGACTGAACTATGGCATACTTCTGCTTTCTCTTTAAAAAGACAGAACCTTTTATTCTTTAGGATTATGACCAAAATAAAGCTTTGACTAAGGAATCAGTGAGTGCCCACATTTTATATTCTCCTGCTGTCAAAGTCCCGCTTTACCCTACAAAGAGTAAGTCACTCTCCAGGTAACTTAAACTAAAAATAAAAGAAACTGAAACAAACAACACACTATCAGTGTATCTGTAATTTAGGTAAATATGCCTGCTGTTATACCCCTGTCAATGAAGCTTCTTTAATAGATATAAAGATTGTTGGTTCCCCTTTAAATTTTATCATCCCATTAAACTAGTGGCCTTCAGTTACTGCTTTCTTTATGCACTACAGGACCTTACTTGTCAAAGCATCTGGAAATCTTTTACAATTTCTATACCTATTTGTATTTGTTTTAATGTGCCTCTATTGGTTTGATTCGTACAATAAATCATTTTACATTTCATCTGATGTTCCTATTGAGAAGTTTATGGGCTGTGCTTATGTGGACAAGGACATCTAAGACACACACTTACAGAATGATGGAGAAACATTTAAATCAATGGGATTTCTCAGGTGCTTACCTGAATTGTGGCATAGGACAATAAAACACACAGTTTGGGATTTGTAGAAAATTTTGGGTGAGGGATAACCAAAAGAAGGATTGGGATGTGGGTAGAGTTGGGTTCAAGCCCTAACTCTGTCGCTTAACTAGATGAGCTTATATCTGAGTGATCATTTTCTCATCTGTAAAATGAGGATCATAATAATTATAAAAAAATATATACAAGGGCTGTGGGTGTAGCTCAGTGGTGGAGTGCTTTTTTAGTATGTGTGAGGCTGATCCTCAGTACCATTAAAAGGAGAGTAAAAAGAAAACCTTCAAATAGATAGCAGTTATTGATGGCTGTCTGCCTTATGCTGTGCTTGGTGCTTTTCTTACATTATTTTAAATCCACAAAATAATATATTTATTTATTTTCTTCTTCTTCTTCTTCTTTATTTTTTTTTTCCCCAGTGTTGGGAATTGAACACAGGGAAAGTGCTCGGCTGCTAAATTATGCTCCTTACCCTGGAATAATCCTTTGAGAAACAAATGATTCTTTCCGTAAAGGAGACAGAAGCTAAGAGAGGCCAAATAATACTATTATACTACTAATGAGGAGTGGATCCTAAAGATTACCCCCTTACTGAGCACTGCCTCATGCCAGAGGAGAGAGAAGATCCATGACCCTGAACGTGAACGTTCTTAGGCACAATGCACATCACTCAACCAGAACATAGGTGTTTTGTACATGGAGCATGAGACTCCGTAAAAGTCTATATATACGTGATAGTGCCATTCTCTAAACATAACCAGCTTCCTTTAAAATGCTTTAAAGTGGTACTATAAAGTGGTACTCACCAGCATAAGGGCAAATGAGTGGATATACTTTGGATACTGCCCTTTATTACAGCCTTCTTTTGCTTTTTCAGAAGCATTCAGATTTTTAAATTTTATAAATAAATACAACTTCTCCCTCATTTTCCCCAGTGGGAGGCAGAAGCAATCAGGTTGAAAACTTTTTAGTTTTTAATAAAAAATATTTTAAAAACAACTCTCATCTACTATCACTAACATTAGAGAAAAAGAAGGGACATTTGTGTGTTAGAGCAAAGTGCCATCCTTTAAATTGAACACACTTTGTGGTAAGAGAAACTCTTGGCTTTGTCTTTGACTTTTTCATTTTTGCTGCCAGACACTGTAACTCTGGTATGGGATCAGCACAGGGCATCAGACTGCTTAACAACAACCATTTTAGGTTAAAAGTCATGTGGGATACTGAGCAGCAAACAAACCTGGGTGAGAATGCATGCTCTGCCTCCAGAAGGAGTGCCGGACACTGATTCAGAGGGTGGCTGTATGTTTGGTTTCAGTCCTACCTCTGCTTTTAGGTACTTATCTTTCAGGATGGTTTCTAAGCCTCACTATTGCCTGAAGGTAAAATGGGTATAATAATAATACTTGTGATTATCATGAGCATTAAATGGGATAAACTTTCAGAATAAACCCTTAATAAAGGTTAGTTTTAAAATAGTCTCATGATTAACATATTACTGTTAATAATTATTAAAATTACTATTATATTCTTCTTCCCTTTTTTTTTTTTTTTTTTTGATAACTGGAATTAACCCAAGAAGTTAATCATTTAACCACTGAGCCACATCCCCAGTCATTTTTTTTTAATTATTTTTATTTTTATTTTGAGACAGGGTTTCTCTAACTTGCTGAGGCTGATCTTGAACTTGTGATTCTCTGGCCTCAGCCTCCTGAGTGCTAGAATTATAGGCATGCGCCACCACGCCTGGCTTCTTATTTCTTATAATTAATTAATTTAGCTTCTTTGATTCTGTAAAATGGAAACAAAAGTATACCTCACTCTCAAGATTACTGTGCAACCTAAATAAGATAATTTGTACAAAGTTGGGCATATATTTATCTGAACCCCAATAACAATATGTGCTATCTACTCTAAAACTCTATTTACAAATGTTGTGAAGGAGAAAGAACAAAATGAAAAAAAAGTCACAATATACAAACAAACACAATTTCTAGCTTAGACACAATGGATAATGGATAACATCAATTCAACTTAATTTCTCTCCTTCCTGACTCTACATTTCCAGGTGTCCATCAGTGTAGGCAACTCGGGGTGGGGAGCACCCGAGGTGCATTCATTTCGCACACCTACTGCCTGCTAGTCATCATTATGTTATGTCTGGAAACTTACTCCTTCTTTGATTTAATGTGGGGTGACATCTGGCCAGCTGGAAGATTCTGGACAGTGATAAAGTGAAATGGGTAAAATCAGCCTAACTTACTGAATCTTGGCTGTTCAGTAATGTCCTAGTAATTTTCTAATTCCTGGGAATTAGATAATTTAATGTAAAGCAGTTAGTTTCCAAATCAGTGTTCTTTTACTCCTTCACTATTCTTAGGCTGAGCTGTAGTGGGGCGGGGGGGAAGCCTTTGACCAAAACACATTACACAATGGAATGTAAAAACACTTACACAGTAAATAAAAGAGTTTAAAAAGTAAATTAAAAAAAAAAAAACTACATATGAGATGAGAAAGTAACTGCAGATATGGTAAATAAATTTAAATATAGTAATAGTAAACAGAAATCACTTTTAAAAGGCTGAGTAGCCTCAACATTCTTGAGGGACAGTTTCCTTTGGGTATTGGGCAGACCCCTCCCTGTCTATGGTGCCTGAGTACAAGGAGTGCCAATGTAGTCACCCCACAGGGAAATGAGACCATTCGGAGCACATGGAAAAGACTTGCCATGCTCCAAAATAGATCTTGGAAAGTTTATCATCTCCAAATGAGTGAACAGGAAACTTGACCATTTTTAGACTAATTAAAATTCAATGTATTTTTACTTGCCATTTTGGGGTCACATTTTTTTTTCTTCCACATCATTGAAACCACATATACCATGGGTTTCTGACTAATTTTCATGTAAGTAATCAAAATATAGTTTTGAAATTCTATTTAAAGCCATGTTTTCTTAAGTGTTGCATTTTGCATTTTTCAGTAGAAATTGGACCTTTGAAGTAATAAATCAGATTGTTTTCATGAACCAGGCATTTTATGAATGAGCTTGTCAGCTTGGCAAAACATGATTTCCCCTTCTGATAAACCACAATGCAGAGTGGAATACTATAAGCATGGTATTATAGTCCCATGACAGCTGCAGAGATAATATTTAGAATAAACAAAAAAGGCTAGTATTTGATTCCCTTAATTTTCTAAGAACAATAGAGAAATCCAGGGACCTGCTGGATTTTGCTGTTCAAAGACAAAAATAAATAAATAAATAAATTCAGGAGTGAAAGACATTTTACATTATAATCACAAGATTATGACTGCCATAAATCATAACAATCACATTTCCCTTTTCTGATTTACTTACATTATAGAACCAGATCTCCTTGGTTTCATTTCTGAATCCATTGTGTATTAGCTGTGCATTCTTCTGTAGACTACTTACCTCTCTGTGCTTCATTTTCTTCTTTTATAAAAAAAGGATAATAATATTACTTACCTTAGAGGCTTGCTGTGAATATTAAACACATTAAAGTCCAAAAAAGGCATAGAATATGACTGGCTCATAGTAAGTGCTATGTAAGTGTTAGTTATCACTATTATTATTATTATTATTATTATTGAAATATTTCAATAAATCTACTTTTTATCTAATATTTCTTGTAATTTTTAAAACAGGCTTTTCTTAAAGATCAAAAAAATTTAGAGGGATGAGGCTGTGACTCAGTGGTAGAGCGCTTGCCTCCCATGTGTGAGGCACTGTGTTCGATCCTCAGCACCACATAAAATAAATAAACAAAATAAAGATATTGTGTCCATCTACAACTAAAATAATTTTTTTAAATGGGGAAAAAACCTTGTTGAGATTCAGATATTGATTGAATCTTGACACTTGATTCTGTTTAACTATGATCCATTTAAGTCCCAACACCATCATTGAATTTCTGAGACTCTCAGGCACAAGTCAGTATAATGACAGGGCACATTTCTTCTTTCAGGTAATTTTCCCAGTGCATGGTATCTTGCAGGTACTGGATATTAAGTTTTTAATTATACTCCAGTATAAAGATTCAAATTTGGTAATAAAGACACAAACTCATTTGAGCAAAGAACATATAATTATCATTGATGATGCATTTTTTTTTCCTGAAGGGAGTCAGGGTTTATTGTACTATGACATTATCTGCAGAAAACAGTATTTGTGAAATAGAGTAAAAGAAAAGTAATTGATTTGGGGTGGGGCAGTAGCAAAAGGGGGCTGAGGGAGATATTGTGGAAAGACTCACACCACAATGGGGCTTTTCCTTAGGAAGGCATGCTTGGGGATAAGGGGGATTTGACAGGAGTTTCAGGTACTGGACAAACTTCAGGTGAAGGCATGTCAGAGGCTGGCTCTGACTCTTATACAGTGTAGTCCAGAGCCACTCTTATTCATGTTCCGTTCTTCTTAAGTTCAGCTAAAGTGCATGAGGCATGTACTTTTCTAAATGCTTATAGCTGGAGAGCCTGGATGTGCGGCAGAAGGCTGGAGTTCTCACGGTATAGAAATACCACCTACTGGTGGGGAATTATGTCAATTCTGTTTTCCCTCTTTAATGAAAGTGTCAGATCCCTTATCTTTAATAAAGGTAAAATATTAGTTATCAAGAGAATAAATGGCATCGCTCCAAAGGTAAAAATGCCTCTTTAACAAATTAAAATGCAACTCACCAGGACCATAACTTTCAATTTTGATATTTGTTGACATCAAGCTCCTACTCCTCAAATATGCCCAGGTATTAATATTTCAGTAGCTGGGAAGAAAAGCCAAGTTTCTCATTGACCTTCTAATCACTAAAATAATACATCTAATTTGCAGCAATATATATTTTCCTCATGGGATGCTTTAAAATCACTTTCATTTTGAATGGGAAAAGAAGCAACCCAGTAAATTCTTATTTTTTTCTGAACTGGCCCCGGAGCAACAATGATCCTTCACCTTGCTGGGGTTTTGCCTTAATGTTATCTTTGCAGTCTATGTGATATTAGGAATGAAAAAGTGTTCTAATATTGTCCTGACCTTTTGGCCCTGTAGTAGGCCCAGGAAAGAAAGTGCTTAAGCGATTTGCATTATTGCGTGCTCCGTGCCATGAACTTCTTTGAATCTTGGGCTAAAGAGATCCCATTTTAATAGCCATAAACATCGACCTTATTCACGATACCTTCTCACACTTGCCAGAATTCTACCTGTCCCACTTAAGGTTAGAAACAAATAATTATGCTGAAGGTTGGGTTAATTAATGTGTGAGTCAAGTCAATTTAAAATTTAGATTTGGCCGCCTTACAAATTGCCTTCCCTTTCCCCTTATTGCCTGAGTTGATTTGATGAACACCACCCAAGGGAGGAAACCTCAAACAGCAAACTATATTTTTTTAACAAATTATTATTATTTGTTATTAAAAATATATTCTACCTCACAGTCATGGGATAAATTTTGTTACTTTGGAGCTCCATGGAAGGAGAAATAAGAGTTTTTGTATTTGGCTGGTACCAAACATATGTCTATTTATAATTAATGAATAATAACTACCTAATAGATATAGATTTGGTCAGACAACAGAAACCTAAAATTCTAGAACTGCATCACATTTTGCAATTTTTATTGCTGTGCAGGAATATCCTGGATGCATTTAGCTATCTCAAATGTCCATTTAAGATAGGTGTGAGCCTGGAAATATCAGGCTCTTCCAAAGGGCTGGAAATTGGTTATTGGTACAGTCAAAGCTCCTGCAGCCCCATTGGGTTGAAGAGGTTGAAAGCCTCCAAAGAGACTGGTTGAAATGCCAGTGAGGAGGAGCTCCTAATCCCATCCGTTAGTAAAGGCTCCAACCATACAAGACAATAAAATAGATCTTTAAGTCACCGTCAAATGCCATTTAACTGTGGTGACAGAGTGAGCACAGGCTTTTGATCTTAGGTAAACTTAGATTTTAGTCCTAGCTCTTCCACCTTGTGAATTTTGGAAAGTTCTGTGGAGTGGGCTTGATAATGTCCCATATGAAGTGACTGAATATCTCTGTATCCAACCATAGCAGGGTCTCAATGAATTGTAGGTGCTTTTGTTACTATTTTGTTATAAAGTCTAAACTTTTGTCCTTAAGTCTGTGAGGTGTTAGCTCACAGAGGTTCATTTTTTTTTTTTTTTACACAATTTAGAATTAATTGCTGCTAGGTCTCTTGTTTATATAGGGAAATATGAAGGAAAATTTTGGCATTTTCCCCAGATATATATGGAGGTATAAATATCACCCAAGCAAGTTCAGTCTAGTGAAAAAGGTAGAGGAGAAGTAGAGGTAGAATGTCTTTCGGCGTCCATGGCGGACTGGTTCCAGGACTCCCTATGGATGCCAACATCTTCGGACACTAAAGTATCATAAAGTGGCATAGTATTTGCATGCATATCCTCCTATATACTTTAATATATTTAGATTGCTTATAATACCTGATAAAATGTGAATGCTACGTAACTAGTTGCTTTACCACATTATTTAGGTAATAATGACAGAAAGAACAGTCTGTACATACTCCGTATAAATGCATTTTTTCCAAATATTTTCAATCTGTGAGTGTAATTTTTTTTCCAAATATTTTTGATCTATATCAGGTAGAATTCACAGATATGGAGGTTCCACTGTAGGTACTTTGTGACTATGAAGCATAAAAGGGATGCTGGGGAGAGTTCTGCATGCTTAAATTGAATGCTATATTGTAAATATGTGAGCTATGTTTTAAATGCTCTTTAAAGAAAACAGGCTTGTCTCCTTAGGTTCATACCAACTCAAGCCTGAAATAGGAGAATGGGTAGAATAAGGCTCAAAATATAAATGAATTATTGATTCGAAGGAAGTATCAAAGCTCTGGGCAACAGCTAGTTAATACCTTAAAAGCAGAAAACTCTTGAGCTTCAACGTGTCAAAAATCACTTCAGGGGAAAAAGATGCACCATCATTATGATCAAATTTAGATAAGTTTTATTTAACTTATTTCACTTGAGAGAAAGAGTCTCTGGTGTGTGTTGGAAAGATCGGATAAACAGATGATTCTGTCCTTTGTAACCTAGTTAGAAAATGAGAAAAATCAACAGATATCTGTAACAAAGAGGCATAATTTGTGATCCAAAAATTAGCATATTTGACTTGAAAAATTTACCTGTACAACTTTCAAGTACTCAAACATTCTGGGAAATATTTTGTGTATGTGAAATACTAGGATTTCTAGATGATCATCTTTGAGGGCTGGGTTTTATAAAACCTGCAATTTTTTTTTTGTCACAATATGCTATTATAATAAAGAGATTGAGAAAGTTTATTTCAGTAAACAAGTGGCAAAAGGAAGAATACATGAAGGTAAATATGGTATATATTTTATATGTGCACATACACATACACACACACTTGCACACACACACAGAAGCTCCCATATATGGGACTCTGGGAACTGTTAAGGACATCCGAATGTAACATCACATTTTGTTTGAGGGGTCACTGGCTGTCCAGAAAAGGATAAAAGAAGGAAGCAACATTTCAGATAAACTTTACGAGACCATACAATTTCAAGAAAGAATAAGAGGTGCATCTCAAACTGTCTGAAATTATTGTGCACGGCATCTCCATTTCCTCATTTCCATTTATTCCTCAACCACACCCAACCACTTCTGAATTAAGTCCAGCTGCGATCTCTTCTCATCCCACCTTGTCTACTGGTTACTCCCCGGAGAGGTGCTCCTATTCTGTCTCTGGCTTCCATAAAGCTACTCACCCTCCCTTCCTCTCATCTTTTTTTTTTTTTTTTTGCCTGCTTGTTTTCCATTTTTCCCTTTTAAAAATTGGCATTCTGCAGAGTTCTCTTAGATGTCTTTCTTTTCTTTTGAATTTTCTGCCTGATTTTTTTCTGTCCTTTTTTTCTCTTTCTTCCTTTCTTATGCTTCTCCATTTGTGATACACTCCATTCCTGGGCCGTGGGCTGTTACAGACATGCATTGCCCAAGCCTATGTCTCTAGTATTGAGTTCTCTCTTGAGGTACAAATTTCTATATCTACTTCTATTAAATATATGGATAAGCCAAATCATTTTTTTTCTCAAATTCAACTCTTTTTCTTCTCTCTCTAGAATATTCCTTGTCAGGACATGATGAATGACTTATCTATTTAGTTATCTATGAGAGAAACATGGAATTCATCATACGATCGGCCGTTTCCCTCATTCATCCACCTTCAAATTCTACAAAGGCTACCTTTAAAATCATCTGTTTTCTTTACCCAACAAGGTGGCCTTAATTGTTGCTTATCTTATCTTGCAATAAGGCTCTGGGCTTCCCATTAATTTGTAAACACCCAGCTTTTGCCCCTTTTGTTCTAATATTTCTCCTGTTTTTTTTTTTTTTTTTTTTTTTTTTTTTAATTTTTTTCCATAAGAATGATCTACCAGAATGGTAAATCTGATTATTTCAGTCCCCTACATGAGATCCTTCAAGGACCTCCCTGTCTTTGGGATAAAATGTAATCCCGTTAGTGCAGCAGGCATGCAAGCCCCTTAGCATGATCTGGGCTCTGCAAACCCCAGTGAGCAACCAAAATACCTGCGGTTTCCCAAATCACCATGTTGCTTCCAGGGCTTTTTTACAACTTGGTGTCCAGCCCGTAGCATACCTCATGTCTTCCCCTCTTTATTCATCTTATTGTGTGTCCTTGTTTCAGTCTCGAATCATGTCCCCTTTAGGGTCAGCTCCCTAGAAAGCTTTCCCGAGGCCCCGGGTAGGTGCCTTTTCTCTCTGTATCCCGGGCACCAGCTACATTTCTCTGTTGCTTTACATACCAGCCGGTTGTATAATTGTTGGTTTGTCTGTCTCTTCCAGTCCCTGCGAAGCCAGTAACTATAATTTGTCATCATATCCTCTGACTAGGACATAATAGGCATTTAGTAAGTATTTATTGAGTTTTAAAATATGAGCAAAGCTGTCAGGATGGAAATTTGTTAGATGTGTTAGGGGGAATGATTAATACATTCTAAAGGATGGTGGCCGGTAAAATTTGAAATGCTGAATTCCGAACCACCCAGACAAATAAAGGACAGGGACTGGACTGGAGCTGCAGAGCAAAATGAAAACTAAAATAAAACAGCTTGGTAAACGAGCCACTGATGTAAAGGGCTTCATACACGCACACACACATACACACATACCCCAATTGTGAGGCAAGAGAATATAAACTGAGGCTAACAGGAGGCAGGGGCACAGGGTTCAAGGCGAAGTACGGACCCCAAGTCTGGAGTTAATTATTTAAGCATAACTACAGCTCCAGAACCAGAATTAGGGAGCTATTGAGGTCTTCTACCTGTCATGTATAGAAAAGATACAATGTAATTATATTAAGAAACATTTTAAATACTAGGCTGAAGAGGGGCTCTAAGTCCTTGGACAATCACTGAATGTTTATGAATAGAAGATGACAAAATCCGAGCTCAGGAAACAAGTCTGACCATGTTGTAGAATGATGAATTCAGCACACAGAGTAAATGTGACTGAATATTAGGAACATAGTTAAGTATTTTACTAATGGAAATAAAAACTTAGAGGGATGGCAGTGAAACTGTGAGGACAAAAAAAAATATAGCATCTGCCAGAAAAATTGGAATGTCCTTGACGAGAAGGAAGAGAGGTATTTATTCATTTGCAAATAGGAATTTTAGTGCAATAAAATTGTTAAATACTGATTAGAGAAACAGGAAGTATATCACAAACCAGGTACTTTATTTCTCTAAGAATTAACTCTTTAGGTTTAGAGTAGAATACTAATTCATATGCCATTTTTAATAGAGATTTTATTTGAACAATGCAGAGTCTTATACCTCAGGCATCCACAGGTAGCAGGTATGGGGCAGCTGCGGAGTTGAAGGCAGACAGAAGGAAGCTCAGCCGGCACTAGTGGGGTATATCTTGCCGAGTCAGCGCCCTGTATTAAAGACTTTTACCTGTATTCCTGGATCCACTCTTCCTTCTATAAAAACTATTTTTTTTCTTTAAAAACAAAAGAAAAACTCTATCCCAAGCAGATTAAAAAAAACAATTCTAGAAAATTGGACTCAGATGCATTGAGAATTAGGTTCTGATGACATTTTCTACTGATTCTTTCTCAATATCCCATTCTCATGATTCACTTATAAAATAAAAATCTAAAGATCTGAAATATCTTAATATTATGGGATTTCTGACCTCAAAAATCAAAGCCAGAAATATATGGGAATATGATTTTCTGTATTTTGATAAAATTGGAAACAAATAAATACCATTGTGACAACATAAAACATTATCACTTGAAAAGCATATAGCTGTCATACAAAATCATGCTCTTAAGTATGGATTTTCATCCATTTTAATTATAATTGAATGGAATATTCTATGTATGCATTGGTCATTTTCTACTGAACACAAAATCCTTGAAGACTGGGATATAACTTATTTATTTGTATATTATCAGACTTAGTATGATGCTTGGCATATGATAAACAACCAAAATGTATTTTCTGAAAAATGACATTTTAAAAAAATATAACACTTACAAAGAACAGACTATGAACCAGGCACCTACCCAGGTGCTTTACAAATATTAACTCATTAAATCCTCACTAAGAGAAAATCCTCACTTTACAAAGGAAATTAAGGGAGAAAAGACTAAATTAGTTTCCCGAATCACGCAAGTAGAAAGAGATAGAGCCAGCAGTCAAACCCAACAGAGCCATGCCAGAATCTGTGCTCTTAACCTATACTGCTTTAAAATAAATGTTGCCCTTAAAATTTTTTAAAAATATAAATATGCAATATAATTGCCCTTAAAACAAAATGCAAACATACAAAAATGCCATGTTTTGTTACATCACTGAACTCAGAATAAGAAGGCTTGGGTTCAAATACATCTTCAACTTACTTGGTTTGTGGCTTTGAACAAATTCATTAACCTAATGGGTCCTCAGTTTTCTCATATAAAATCTGAGTAATAGCTTGTCCTTATAAGCCTCATAAGTGCAGTCAGAGCTTATACCTCTTCATTTTTGTGACAATACTAGAATATAATCGGCACCCAGAATAGGTTAATTGGCATGCCAAGAAGAATAATACCATTTTCCTCTTTCCTTCTTTTCAAAAAAGGTACATATGTACACATTATACATCAGGTATGCCTTATTAAAATGAGATCAAATTTTGTTTGCATTATTTTTAAGATCTCTTAGAGATAGAGTTCCTAGAGCTAAAACTTTTCTAGATAGCCAAATAAGCTTCAAATTCAATAGCTAGTTTTCTGGGGTGGGGGGGGAAGTATTTCCTAGAAGCTGTTATGGTTTAAATAGCTGACATCAAATAAGATCTCTTTCTTCTAATTAGGAAGTCAAGTTATATATACTTATGGAAAAATTGGGCAAGCAATACCACAAGCAACATTTATTTTTATCAGCACGCTCTGACATTAAGTGGCTCTATCAAAACCAAAGATTAGACCAGCAAAACAACAAACATGACTTTTTTTTTTTGATTTTATGTCAATCAAGACCCCCCAACTTTAACTGGCTATATCAAATCTATTGGAAACCATCTTGGTCAGTGGCTCTCGGTCCTGGGTACATATTACAATCACCTAGAGAAATACATCAAAATGCAGACCCCTTTCTTGGATATTCTGACTTAATTGGCTTGGGGTAGAGTCGGCATCCATATTTTTTGTGAAAATTTTCCAATTGATTCTAATTTGAGCCCCAGTTGAGAACACTGGTTTAGGCTGTTATTGCAAACATCACTGGTCTCCTATTCCCATTTCACTTATATTTAATAAAAACAACAGGAGATAATATTTTAATTCATGTTAAAGTATTATAAAAAAGAGTCCGAGAGGTTCACCAAGAATAAAGCTGCCACGGCACAACCACACTAATATTTAGCTCTCTTCCTTCAACTGATTAAAGCAAAGGCAATCTTTATCCATCTATCACCCTTCATCATCCAAGTTTACAAAATATAAGAAAATTGGAAAGAGAAGACATATTTATATCAGCTAATTTTTTTTCAACTCCAAACATCATGAAACAATACAACTCTAAGATTATATATTTTTGTGAATCAATTAAAGTGAGGATTTCATGCTTATTATCCTAGAACATTTTACAATATGACTGAATATTATTCTTGTGGCTTTAGTTCCCCATAACAACTATAGATTAGAAACATTGTTTTTGAATCAAAACAAATGCTAGCCGAAGATGTTTTGAGCTGTTAATATATTGAGTAGAAATGAGTGACTGACTTAAACTTAATCAGTGGCAAATCTAATCATATTACTCTTTTTTCATATTTAATATTAGTATATAAAACCAACAATTTCAACTAAACTTGAGTTCTTTAACTAGTACGTGTTAAGCTAATGACATCCTATTATAAATTGTACTTTATTAACCCCACAGGACAAAAAGCATTCCGACTTTGCCCTTAATGGTAAGCCGGTCAGCCCTAATGCATAAAATATTTATTTTTTATGATCATTTAAGATACACTCAAACTTGGATATTCTGCTATTGAAAGACTAATTTCAGGAAAGACACTGTCAAACTGGTTTATTTTGAACATTTTCACTTTCAATTATTCAATAATTTCAATAAATAACCTTGATTAGATGACTTTGCTCAGGTTAACTACAGCAACAAATGGTCATGGTCTCCTGAAGGTCATGGCATCTTAAGAGTCTGGCATATAGCACATAAAATTAAAGCTAGATAATTTTATATAGAACTTTTCTTAGGTCTATTTGTTAAATAAAGTCAGCATGATAGGTTAAAAAATGAAATTGGATTGTTGACTTTTTTACTTTGACTGGATATCCTTGAACCTCAGGGAAAATGAATGTTTCGTGGAGAGAAATTAATTTGTTAGAGATTTTCTTGATGTCTTTCACCCCGGCTTGGAAAGAGCATCATGAAAAAGAGTACTCTTTTGGAAACTATGCACACAACATATTTTTCCTAATAGGTGTGAAGAATGGCTGCTATGCATAAATGATTGTTGGAAAATAATTCTCTGTAAAACATGACTAAACAAGCAACTCCATTCACTACTGTACTCATTTCCAATTTCAGAACAACACGACACATCTTATAGATGCTGATGTTATCTTTTTGTTAGTTAATAAATACATTTTGAGAAAAATCTACAACTTTAAGCGCCATCATTATTATATCCAATAAACCAGAAAATACAACTTTTGAGAGAAAATTGATATTAACAACACTGTAAAAGTCACGAAATAGTAAGTTTGTAACACCTTCCCAGGATGCCTATTTTTAATTTAATCAAGGTAAAGTGAACCTTTAACATCACAAGCCAACAGAAGTTTTGCAATAAAAAAACGCAAAGCGCACTATTAGCCATCCCTGGGACCCCCCAAAGCTTTAAGTCCCCGACATTCCCAGACCCTCCTTACCAGGAATTCTCTCACTGGGCGGCAGGGCACAGCTCAGGTGGTGGCTCTCAGGAACTCAAGCTTCAACGCCCATCTCCCGGACAGGAGATGCCAGCCTCCGGGCGAGGTGCGCGGATGGGCGCACCTCTCCAACCTGGGAAGGTTGGCGACCCGCGAGGCGCAGCCCACCCGGCGTCTGGGGGGCTGGCTTTCCTAGTTGGACATAAAAGCAAACTGCGTTAGTCTTGAGCTCTCCCTCTCCAACCTCCCTCCCGATTTCCTTGCACTTTAATGCCTCCTTAAGTGATGGTTTAAGCCCAGCCTCAGGTTGTACTGTAGCCTAAGAGGCAACAGTCCTTTCCCCAAGCTTGCTGTCTATCTCCCCAAAGTCTGGAAGGCTCACCTTCGAGGCGCCTGCCTCCTCTGGCCCCGCAGTGAAGCTGAGCGCAAACTTCTCCGACTTAAGAGTCTTAATCCGCCCGCGCTCCCGCCCCACCCCCGCCTGCCCGCCTGCCCGCCTGCCCGCCTCCCCACAGGCAGCAGGGAGGTGGCAGCGGAATTGATGAGAGCCAACCCCCCCTCCTTCAAACCCTCCCTCCCGCGTCAGTCCCCTCCGGTCCCAGGAGAGGGAGGGGCGAGCCGGTGAGCTCTGTGCGCTTCCGAGCCAGCCCCCCTCAGCCCGGCCCCCTAGAGGGGCTGCGCTGGCTGCCCGGCTCCAGCCCAAGCTGGGGCTCACCCTACAAGTCCCCCAGACTCAGGCGCAGCGTAAAAACGGGAAGCAGGCGAGGGACTCGAGTTAGACCTTGTGTGGGGAGGTATTAGGGGGCGACAGATTGGGCTGGGAGATTCGTAACTTGTTTTCCCAAGGAGACAGCTTTCTGGGACCCCTGACCCCTCCCCGGAGGATGCAAATTCCAGAGGGAGATGAGCTTCCCAAAGAGATGAGCTACCCCAGAGAACCCTACCCCTGGCTCCTACAGCGGCCACTCAGGGGACAGCACCCACCCGGGAGCCCGTGGAGAGAAGGTTGGTAGTGGGGCAAGGTGGGACGAGGTGGGGTGGGCTTGAGAAGCTAGCCAAGAGCTAGAGTGTAGAAAAAGGGAGCTGGGAGGTAAGGATAAGAAAAGACACCGTGGGGGTCCGGAAAGCCCTGGGAAATCAGAGTTGGAAGGCTGGAGGCTCAGGTTGAATTTGGGGGAATAGTGCTCTCCCAATAGAGGGGATGCAGGTGGGCACAGTATCTTAGGGTGAGTGAAAGCAGTGAGGACGGAAAGGAGAGGCAGAGGATGTCTGACTTGATGTTGAAAACTGCGACTCCTCTTCCCCCTCTAAGTCCTCAATGCCAGCAGGAGCCCGGGACAATCTGATTCCAGGCAGGGCGCAGCCGGGGCTGGCAGGCGCACCCTGGGAGGCAGGCAAGTTGGTTCCAAGGACAGCCTGCCCTCAACCTCTTTTAGCCCACAGTTGGGTGCAGCAAGGCAGCAGTCAGACACTTTTTCCCTAAGTCTGTTCAAGCCGTGTAGGGCTATGAAAATAGCAGCCCGGGCGTCCCGGGACCTCAAGGTGACTGTGCACCATGGAGGTTCCCAACGCTGTCTCCTCCGCGAAAGAAATAAAAAATTACAATAGAACAGGAAGAAAGCCAGACAGCAGACAACACAGTACACTTTTCCTGGGCAGTCTGAGGGACTCTTAAGTGCACGGGGCAGTTTCAGGTGACCCAGATGGAGATGGCTAATGCCCTCACTCACCCATCCTGGGAACCCTTGCCTGGAAGATCAATGACTCTAGGCAAAAGATGTGTGTGTCCCTATCCTATTGTGAGCTCTCCTTCCCCAAACCAGAGGGACTACAGGAATTACTAATATGTGTGGTTGGGGACTTTCAGGGTCCCAATAGAAACAGAGTTCAGGGACAGATCATTTCTCCCAGCAGACATTCCAGGGTTTTTTGTCTTTCCAGACTCCCTCCTGTATATGACCCCCCTTCCCTGCCACCTTCAGTCTGGTGACCAAGAGGGCTGTATGTGACTCACCATGCATTCAAGCTCTCAGACACTGCCCCACTGCAGGGGAAGATTCAATTCCTTCACATTCCCTGGATCTAAGTGGGAATGATGTTGTAAGCAATAAGAAATGTGACAAGGAAAAGAGGCTGGACATTTGGGAGAGAAGGGGCTTGCCACACACATTCTCTCTCTCTCTCTCTCTCTCTCTCTCTCTCTCACACACACACACACACACACACACACACACACACACACACAAACACACAGACAGTAACATAAACAAAACCCATACAAGTAACCCTCCCAATTCAGGATGTAGATACAAATCTTCAGTCTATGTCTTAACATCTGTCCTGGGTTAAATAGCTCCCTGCTTCGGAGTCTCTGTTAACCAGCTAACACCTGACCCTGCCCTCCTTTAAAAATTCTCTTTTGGAATATTAATTACCTTCTTTGGATTCAAACAGCAAAGGATTATTAAAGTTGTTTAAGTATTTTTTTAATCAACTGCCGGGAGGCCAAACATTGAGAATTTCTCTCTGTTGTATCCCATATTTCTGAAATAACAATGAATTGGGGGAGATTATCACCTAGCAAAAGGTCCTGCTGCCCTCAGCACAGGGTGTAGAACAGGCATATAGAGATTTTTCTGCTGGGGGTTAATTTTAGGGCATACTACCTTGCAGTATAATGAGAGCAGCCCGAGATTGTATCTGTAAAGCCACTGACGATATGTGGGTAATAGCCCTTAATTGTAACTCCACAAAACAAAGTCTAAAAATTAGTGAGAAAAACAGCATGGATGTATTATGAAACATTAAATGGTGTGTGGTATATGCATAAGCAACCTAGATTAATTAAAGTGCTAATTGTGTTAGTAATAATTTTGAAGAGAACAAGGAGAATTCTCTGTAGGCAGAAGATTTCAGAAAGGTGACAGCAGAAGCGGGGATCAGGGATGCGACTCTGGTCTCTCAGGAGGACCACATTGACTTTGTATGCAACAGAAATTCACTGAATACTACATTGATTGTGCACCTGTTGGAAACAGAATTACAGAAATATAGCTCTGTTTCTGTCTTAATACTTTCCATTATTTTCTATGTAGACACAGTAAGTCCTTGGAGAGCAGATGTTAACATGGGGATGGTCTAGTAAGAGGAATTGGCATTGTTTTTGGAACTGTTGGGAGATCTGTTACTGAGACCTGAAATCAACCTAGTGGGCACAAGCAACATTGTAAAAAGGAAGTGAAGTAGAATACAAAATAGCAAAGTTACTCATATTTAACAAGCCTGAATATGGTTTCCAGAAACTGGTTTCTCATTTCTATATATGTATGTATACAGTGAGTGGCAAGTGAAGTATATTTCTTGCTGTGAGGCATAATAAAAAATATCCTAAGATATTTTATTAGAGTAAGCCACTCTTCAAACAGAATGCCTTATATTTGCAAATAAGCCTTCAAATAAAATTGGTGCACCAAAGAGACATTCAGGAAATAAGCATCTTAAAATTTGGTAATCATACATTCCTGGTATTTCCATTGATTATTTAAGACCAAAATTCTCTGTCTTTTTAAGACTTGGCTGCTTTCCTTCTGTTTTAAAATTTTCACCTTTGGGCAAATTTACAGAAAAGAACTCTGTTGTCCAATCTTGTTTTCCACATTTGGATCCTGAAGAACAGCCTTCAGAGGCCAAGTCCTTTTCTCTCTCCAAGCCTTCTACCCTGATGGCTAAGAAAGTGAAGTCTTGCCACTCACTGTTGTGACCTCCCAACTCTATCTCTTCAGAACAAGTTTTATTCATCTGCAAAACTAGGGTTTGGACCATATCACTTTAATACCTTTATGCTTCTAGAATCTAGTGGCTTTTCCATAAAAATCACTGATATTTTTTAATTACAGTAAATGGAAGATTGCCTTTCATTAAAGATTAAGTCCACTAAACCCCATTCTTGTTCAAAATGGTAATGTAAAGGAAAATCACCCTGTAGTGACTGAAAAAAGTCACTTAGTTTTATTTTGGGGGAAAAAATGCCTGTTAAATGGATCAGAGTTCTCGGTTTAAAAAGAATTTAGAGGAAAAAAAATCTGACCTCTTTCAGAAACCCAATTCCTAGCTTTAGAAACTCTCAGCAAAGCTTTCCTTACATTGAAATACAACCCTCATGTGTATGCATCAACAATTTAATGCATACTTAATATACCTATGTCACAACGCACTGGGCTCGGCACCCCTGGGGTGCTCAAAGGTTTAATACACAGCCCCTGCCCTCAAGAAGCCCACAATCTAAATGAGGACCATTGCTTCTTCCTCTGGTAGCTGCCGTCAAAACAGGCAGTAGTTGGTAATTATCCTTTATGTAATTACCTTTCACAGATTTATAGACCTCACTGTGACAGGGAGGATGATAATTCACTTGGTGAAAAATACATGTTTTCCTTTTGAAACCATTTGAACTCTGGCCTGATAGATCATGCTTTTTGGAAGGAAGTTCCTTGTTTTGATTTTTCACCTTTTTTTCTGAAATAGGGGCTGGTGCATTTGTAGGTTTCTCTTCTCTTTTTGTCTCTTATAGGGGGGCAACATGGTTGTGTATCTCCTGGCAGTGAAAAAAAAAAAAAACAAATTCCATTGAACTAGGAAGTGTCTTTCCAGGTTGTACTTACATAAACTTTACCTGGGTTAACTGTTAACTTGATGAATAAATAACTCAGACTAGGAGGGGGGGGCATACATCATTAAGTAGCAATGGAAACTAGTTATTACATCTTTGATGAAGTTGGGAAATATCCATTTATTTCCTGTCTTCTGAATATAATGTTAGAGAGAAACGAGGAACCAGGAGAAAAACAGTAGAAACAAATGTATGCATGCATGCATGTATCCGTTCATTGATTCATTCAATAAAAAATGAATAGTTGAACACAAAAAGCTTATATTGTAGTGGGAGGAGAGAGATGATAATAAGAAAAATAAATAAATTGTTGATTTCAGATTCTAACAATGCTAGGAAGATCAGAACTGAGAGGCATGGGGTCATGCTGCCCGAGGATGGATAGAGAACGTTCTCCCTGAGCTGAGATGCAGTTGAAATGGAGATAGATACTCTGAGTTTTCCAGGAAAATTCCCATACAGTGCTGCTTCACTACCTTCCCCTCCTCATTTAAAAAATTTTAAAATGTGATTTGGGTCAGAAATCTAGTCATCGTGTGATAGTGCCTGTGTATGCCATGGGTGTCTTTGTAAAAGGCTCTCTGTAATTTAGATGTATTTAGTCAGTGCTCAGGAATCTGGGAGACAGGCAAGAGATAAGTAACCATAATTTTCTGTACTTCTAGAGCTAGTTCATATTAAATTATGTTAGGAGAGAAAAACCTTACACGACAGTAACATTTCAGCTTAAATAATTTTAGGGTATGTTGGCAGAGTGCTCAAATGCAAGAGCATATACAACTTTCCTAAAACTAAAGCAAAACTAGTCTTAAATATCTGAAATTCTTCATCTTCCTCTTTCTAATAAAAAACTAAGTTTTATTGGCTTGGACTTATTGAACACCTACTACGTGCCAGGCATTTTATTAGGGGGTGTTAATGCATTGTCTCATTTTAGCTCTGTGAGGTAGGCATAATTATTATTATGATTATTCCCATAATTATTATTCCCAGATGCAGAGATAGGTGTTTAATGGGTTAAATGTTTTGACAAAGTAGCCAAGATTCTGACACAGGCAGTCTAGCACAAATAGCCACACACCAGAGAATGACATTTCTGTCGTGGTTGAACTGCATATATGATGGTTGGTCCCATAAGACTGTATCACCTAGTGATGTTGTAGCCACCTTAGTGAGTTTAAGTATATGCTATGACATTCACACAACAATGAAATCAACTCACCACATGTTTCTCAGAAAGTGTCCCTGTCGCTAAGTGGCGCGTGACTGTGTACTAATATATATGCAACCAGCCCTTGTTCAGTAATTACTCAGCACAGATATAAGCTCGATTACAGATAAAAAAAAAAAATAGTGAGGCATAAAATTACATTCAGGGACAATTCTATATGTATGCATATATTTTAAAATGCCTAACAAACAAAAATCTTTCAAAGAAAAATCATTTGATTCAACGAACCACAAACTGAACCCCTAGCTATCTGAGAAAGAAGGGTTTTGCCTTCCCAGCGAGTAGGCTAATGGAGGAGGCAGACCATTTAAACAATTAGTAATAATAATTCAAACATCTGCAGCAGAAGTATATTCCAGTGCCCTGGGAGCTCAGAAGAGAAGGGATTAATTCTGCCTGGGAAGAGATTTGTTTTTACTAGTTATCGTGTCTCTGAAATCTAATACTCTGGCACTAACAGACTCTGCTGAGGGTGGGTGAGTGTTAAAAACACAGAGCCGTACATGCCCTAGAAATAGAATTTCCCCTTTTTCACTATAAAATAAGAGGTGACATTTTAAATTACATGGTAAATATGTATGAATGAAATTGCATAACAGTGGAATATATTGTCCATACAACTTTTCTTTGGATATTGTGTTTAAATGTTTATAACAGATTCTTTACAGTCCATGGTTTAAATGGAAATGTAATTTTGGTGATAACTTGCATGGCTGGGGCATTTTAGAGTACAGTAGTATAAAAAAACTGAGAAAGGGTATTTTTTTAAAAGGTGAAATAAAAACAGGGAGGTAAACAATGAAATCAACTGCTAAAATGGAAACATAAAACATATGCAAATGTTTTTGTGGAATTTGGAATCTGCTGCTCCATTAGGACCAGTTCTGGCTGATGGGAGCAGAGAGGTAGCAAATAGAGATAACAAGTTTACAAGGGCCACAGACTGAGAAGCCCCTCTACTTCTTGCAGTTTTCCCTAGTGTTTTAAAATCCTGTGATTCTAAATGATGGAAGAATAGGCTGAAGGTGGGCATCTATAAATACCTCGGAAATTGATTTTAATTATATATGTTACTCAGAGAGGAAGGTGACTGACGAGAGTGCACAAATGTTTCAAAGGTATAAACTGAAAAGAGAGAAGAAACATTCATCAAAAAGGGAGAGAACCTGTCCAGGGATGAGGGGAGAATTACAGGAGGAAGGGACAAGGAGCAAGTGGATATTTTGTCCTTGGGGTGATTCTTACACTACCCTCATCACCCAGGTTGTCCTTCTTAAAAATTGATTACGTAGTATAAATTTGATTACAGATGACTGTATATATTGGGGAGAAGGGAGTGAAATCACATCCTCAGAACCTCATTAACGGCCTCAGCCACTTTAGCATCAGCATTTACCAGCTTTCCCTTCTCTACTTCAAAGGGGGGCAGTATTTTCCCATGTCCTCTTCGTTCCTGCTCTATTTAAAGAATGTTTTCTTCAAATCTCTCTCTCTATTTTACCTTGTTGTTTAACCCTTTTCTGATACTCTTTTCCCACGCACTCAAAAAGTTTCTCCTCCTATTTGATGCAGCCGGCCTTTCCTTTTGTAAAGAATACCTGTTTTCATTTCTGTCACTCAGTGAGGAGTCAGATAGGTTCCCAGCATCTTCAAAACTGCTCTATTCTAAAATAGAAGGAAATGTTTTTCATGTTTCTTGTGAGTTTGAGTTGAGGTCTTTGTAAAAATGACCACAGACACGTCACCCCCTGTTGTATGCAGAAAAATAGAAGAAGGAATTTAGTGAAGGGTTTAGACTTAAGGCTTAAGGGATTCAGAGTGGTACTTGTCAACTTTTAATGTGCTGTGAATCACCCAAGGATCTTGTTAGAACGAAGATTCTGTTTGTCAGGTTCAGAGGTGGTCCCCGATATTTTGTATTTCTAATGAACTCACTCACTGACAATATTGGGGTTTTGGTTTATAGATCATTTTTAAGTATCAAGGCTTTTGAACATTCCCTTCAAATATGCACTTCATCTTGTAAACTCCATTCTTTAAAAAATTTGGAAATATGCTTTAGTTTATTTATAAAATGTATTAATGCATGACCACAGAAAATGGGACCAATTCTGATTTTCTTGATATTAACAATACCCTAGCCACTCTCTATAGGTGGAAATATTCAGGACTGTTGCTCTGGGGTGGGGGGTGGGATGTATAATCCTTGTGTTGTAGGAAGCTGGGAAAGAAATGTATTCTTGGAGGTTTGATGAACATGATTTATTTTTTCCTGGAAGGAGATTTGGCTATAAAGAAACTAGTCTTTCGGGGAGGCAGAAAGGAGAGTCGGTGCTAGAGATGATGGCATCAGTGATGATGCTGATGAATGTGATGGAGGTGGAGGTGGTGTCAGTGTTTGTGGGATTTGATGTTGGTGGTGGTAGTGGTGGTAGTGATAATCATTGTAGCAGTAACAGCATTGGAGACTGAGAGTGTGCTGGTCCTATGGTGATGGTGGTTGTGCTAGTGGTTGTGATGATGGTGGTTGTTCTGGAGATGTGGATAGAGGTGGTAGTTGTGGCAGTAGTAGGACTGGTAGTAGGTGGCGTTATCAGTCTACCCTAAGCAGTCGAGCAGCAGAGATGAGTTTTTAATCCTGGTTTCATCCGGGATTCTCTGTGTACTTTGACAGATTACTTCATGCCTCTGAACCTCAATTTTCTCATCTAAAAAATGTGATAAAATAATACTTAGCTATGAGTATACTATAGACATGGTATTAGATAATTATGTAAATTCTTAGCAAAATGTAAAGCATGTATCCCATATTAAATAGACATTGGTTATTATTTGGTGAAATTGCCTGACTCCATGCTCATTCTTAACTTGTAACTGTCCCAAAGGGTTGAATTCAGACTTTAAACATTTATGTAGCTTATACTGTCTGTGTTTTTCTTTTCTGGACTTTGTGAGGGCACCTCATTGCCAAACCATAAGTAGCCTTTTAGACACTGACACTTTTGAATTTAAAAATATATCTTTATATGCAGAAATTTTAGCAACCCAGTAATCTGGGTGGTTAGAAACAGTATCTTGTAAATGGATGTGTGTTGTTTTTCATACCTTTTTGTATTTTAGCTTGTGATTCTCTGACAGAACTATCTTCCTTCTGACCACCAAGTGAGTGTTTGAGAAGCTCAAATTAGTTTAATATTGTCTATAGCTTTACAAAATGTTATCCTCAAAAATTTCTAATGACTCTGTAAAAAAAAAAAATCCAAACTTCCTGGCCAGGCATTAAAGATCTCCCCAAGTTGTTTTCTAATCACCTTTGTAGCCACTATTATCCCATTTTCACCTTATTCTGGATTATGATTAGGTCAATCTAGGCTATTCACCCATTAGTAATAAAATAGCTTCAATTTATTAAGTACCCACCATGTGCCAGATTTTGTTGAGCACCTTACACGTATTATCTTATTTCATACTATATCAGTCCTATAAAGACCATGTTATTATTCTTGCTTTGTAGATAATCATGGATTAGCATACTTAAGGAATTTTATCAGGGCCACAAAATGAATAAGAATTCCCACTCATGTATTTAGAGTTTATTCTTTCTGGGGTGTTGGGTAGCTGCTTGCTTAAAACTCTATGGCTTGCCTACTTCTATGCCTTTTCTCATGAGCTTCCATTCTAGAAAGTATTCCTTCCTTTATAAGTTTGATGAAAAATCCTAAAAACTGTTTAGAGATTCACTCAAATGTAACCTACTGCCTGACTTTGAATCCTTAGTTGTGTGACTTCAGGTAATCTACTTTATCTCTATGTGCCTCAATTCCCCAGCCGGGAAATGGGAATAATAGTAATTGTATTTGTATCACAGAATTGATATGAGAGTTAAATATGCATATTTCACACCAGACACACGTGAGCCCAGGCAGGCACGCAAGCAATCTTTATCTGATCTGCAGCTATGATGAAGTCAGATCAGTTCTTGCACAAGGTATTTTATTAGTGTTTATTATAAAAGCAGCTGTTGTCTTAGGAGGCATTTGGAGAAATCCTCCTAATTGGAAAAATAATCTAAAATTCAGAGGAAGTTTGTAACTCTATCATGGGTCCCACAATTGGTGGCACAGCCAGCTCTGGAATTTAGAATTTTCACTTTCTTTACCAAATTGCTCTTTACTTCTTTGCATAGGAAAACTCTGCCCTGTGAAACCTTTATTAATTTGCCTTGGTACCTCATCATACTTTGTTCCTCTCTTATGAGTAATATTGCATTATAACTATTTGGACATGTGTCTTATCCCTCCTACTCGATTGTGCTGTCCACAGATTCATGGTGGCTTTCTCATTCACCTTGGTTTCTTGCACAGCATTGATGCTCACAGTGTGCACTCAGAGCAATTCATGAATTGATTGAACATCTGCTATTACAATGATGTGAACTGAGTATTTATCTGCTAGAGATTGAAGTCCAGGCTTTTTCACACACACACACACACACACAAAAAAAAAAAAAAATCTCAGTTTTCTCAGCAGCTCTGAGAGCTAGGTTCAGTTTCACAGAGGAGGAAACTGAGGTTGAAATGCTCAAAGAAGTGTCCAGAAGGTTAATTGCACAGGTGTTCCAAAACCAACCAAAGTGAAATGGACCATTTGCTTATTTGCTCCTTGAAGCAGCTATATGCCTTGTCGCCTTCCTGTGATGCAGATAAATGAGAGTTGTTGGTTTAGTATTTGCTCTTAGTTTCTATGCCATGACGATTTTTCTAATATTTTTCATTCTCATGGGTTTTCTTCATTTAATCAAGTATTTCAGGAACTTGAGTTATCATTATTTTTTTTCCTGTTTTCAAAAGTAGCAAAGGTTTGTGGAGGATATTTGGAAAATAAAAAGCAATGAGTCATTTATAACTTTACCAGTCAGAGATAAGCACCATTAACATTCTGGATTGTTTGTCCCCGGTAGTTCCATGTTAGAAATATTAATTATATCAGCTTTTCTTTCTCTCTTTCTTAAAAAACTTACATTTAAATTGGGATTGTAATTCCCTCTACAACTCGACTCTTACAGTCATCTTGCTAGATCTCATGAATAAAGTGCTTTACATAAAAACAGATATGAAATGAATTACTCTAAACCCAGAATGTTATATCCAAGGGGTTTTTTTTTTATAAGAAATTAAAGAAGGATGGAAATATGGTTTCCATGCATTAAGGTAGCTCTTTTCAGATTTGCTTGCTCTGGAATCTCTTCTTCCGTCTGCAACCATAGCAGCACAAATAACAACTGCAGCCACCATTGCAGAGACACCTGTGTGGAGGCGACATTTGGCAGTGCAGCAAAAGGGTCTATTCTCCAGGGGCACAGGCACCAGCACTGAGCAAAACACAAACATTTTCAGTATTTGCATGAATCTGCTTGTAGGTATAATTATTAGTTGGAATCAGGGAAATACAAGCAATGAAATCTCTCTGTAGCACTTTAGGACTTTGCTTTGAACTGTTATAGACAGGACATTGTTTTTTCTTTCCATTTTGTATAAATTCCTAACTTAAATAAATAATGGTTAGTTTTCCAGAAAGTTCCATAATGAAGAGGAGTAAGAATGCAGAATTGGGGATGAGGAAGTAGGAAACTCTGTTAGACCAGAATGCTTGTGTTGGTTGGGCCTGAGGGTTTTGCCTATTGTCCACTGAGTAACACCTGAAAGATACATCAACATGAGTCAAGTCTGACTGCAAATAACAGAAGAACTCCAAATGACCATGGATTAAGATTATTAAAGTTTATTTTTCCCTTCAAAAAGCATATGGTGATGGGCAGGCACTTGAGGAATAATATTGCCAAGAGGGCCTGACTATATTAAATTCCCATAATCTGAGCTCCTTTCAGCTCACTGCTCCTTCATTCCTAGGGTGAGGGCCGTGTCCTTAAGAGCTGAAATAGAGTTCTAGTGAATTGAACCACATTTCAAGCTGCAGGATATAGGAAGCAAAGGAAAAACATTAGAGAGTGTGCCTATTAGCACTTTTTTTAAAAATATATATTTTTAGGAAGGTTCCCAGTGACCATATGACTGTAGCTGTTGAAGTTACAGCTCACTGGCCAAAACTCAGTTATCTGGTCTTATCTACCTGCAAAGGAGTATGGGGAAATTATTCTTTATTCCATACCACCATGTGTTTTAAATTATACAATTATAAAAGAAGGAGACAGTGGATACTGGGGACAATTTTGATCTCTTCCAGAGAGTTACCATAAAAAAACACGATGCCTATTATTTATAGCTTTTTCTATATGTACCTTTGTTTTAGGTAACTGGTCAGTGAAATTAAATAGTTCAATGAAAACTGTCTACTGCAGGAGTCAGTAGACTATAGCCTGCTGGCCAAATCAGCCTGCCATCAGTTTTATAAATAAGGCAATATGGGGACTTGGCCACGCTCATTTATTTGTGTATTGTCTGTTGTTATCACACTCAAACGCAGAGTTGCAACAGAGAACTCAAATATTTGCTATCTCACCCTTCACAGTAAAAGTTTGCCAACTCCTGCTCTATACTCTCTAGTTTCACAAATTTTGAATTAATCCATTCTTTTTGTAATTGTAAAATCCCTAAAGTTCTTTATACATTTTTATTACATTTAGATGCCTCCATAAATAAGACATACTATTTTGTGTATTATTACTTAGAGGAGAGAGAGGAAGCAAGGATTAGAAGCAAGATTTAAAATATGTTAATACACTTTTATATCTTAAAATCTGAAGTAAATTGAGACAAAGCATTAGCACCTGTCAAATCTAGGTGATGGGTGTATGAAAACTTGTTATTTATTTATTTATTTATTTTGCTATTTTTTTGGTATGTTTAAAATAATTTTTTTAAGTTCAAAAAGAAAAGTCATGGATTCCCTTTTTAAAAAGTTGTAATCAAGTTCCAAGGCCATTTTAATTTGCATGTCCAGAGGAAGCTCCTGACTGAAGGGTGTGTTGGGCGGGTTGACTCCTATTGGAGTGTGATATTTTTGTGATTGAACATCCAGAATCATATCAGAAGTTCCAGAGACTCTGAACATATATAAAATGTGACTGCCTCTGCTTTCGTACTCCAAAAATAGCACTTGTGTCCAAAAACAGAGAGGAAGGCAAATGTTTCCTGAAATTGGTACATTTCTGAGATGGCAATGTCTGAAGTCCTATGGATGATGTGTTTTTGTTGTTGTTGGAATAATTTCAGATCACTAACTCATAGTAGGATAAATTATTTAGGAAGAGCACAAACCATGTGGTAGATTCTTTTAATATTTAAATTTTTGTTTTTTTTAAAGGGTACTTGTAATCTATAAGTGTGTAGCTATAAAAAGGGAAAAAATGACAACTTTCTATTTAAGAGTTTCCATTTAAATGACAATAGATTAGGTCTCATTGCTTATTTGGGAGAGCATTCTTATTTTAGAGAAGTAATGTTGCTATGCATTTAAGTAAAGAGAGAAACTGACAAAACTCTATGGCTATAAAAATTGTATCCAATCAGCCTTCAACAACACACATGTGCATTAAAAAGCTGCTTCTCTGCCAAAATTGGATCACTTTACCAAAGACAAGTTTAATTAACTGGAAAATAATTAAATTTTAATAAATAATTAGGGCAATTATTAAGCACTATGGCACACTTAAAATGTGCTGTGTAAACACAGTCTTGGGACTAGTATCTCCTAGGTTAGATTCCTTACTCATTTCAAGTCATTACCTTTTGAAGATAAAATTAAAGATATGAGTAATTTTTTTTCCAAGGAAAAAGAAAAATCTATAATACAAAAATCATTATTTTAGTAACATGTCAGTATGTTTTATATTACTTCCAACGATTCAAGCAGCTACTCTATATAAGGCAGTGAGTTTGTTGTATACTGCAGATATAAAAACAGAGGAAACATGGTCTCTCAAATAACTCATAGACTAGTAGTGCTAGAATGAGAAGTAAAATATTAAGTGCACAGAGGTAAGTGTTTTAACAGAGGTGTGTGTCAAATGTTTTGAGAATACAAGGGAGAGACAGGACAACTCATATTGACAGGACAGGCCACTGAAAGTGCCACAGAGGTACACATGTGGCTCATATGAACAGGCAGACAGGGAGAGTAAAGAGCGCATCTCATCACAGCACCAGGCTAGTCATAAAGCCCCAAGTGCATATCTTATTTGAAGAAATGTGAATTGCTTCATGTCACCAGGGTGTAAGGTCATGGGAAAGTAATGACAGGAGATGAAAATATAAAGGTGGTTAGGGACTGATTGTTATTGAAGAATTATAAAGAGGGAAAGGTCAAGTACGATCCAATCTGAGTTACATAAAATAAATCATCTTCAGTTCAAAGGAAAAGAGAAAGGAAAGATGGAGACCAGTTAAAAGGATGTCCAATGGACAGGGGAGGTGGGAGTGGCGATCGCTAATTTACTGGTAAAGACAACAGAAAGGAGGAGATGCATTTTTATTTATCTTGCAGAAGTAAGACTAAGGTTGTTGGAGAGAATGGGAGGTCAAGAGGATGGTAGTGACATTACCAAGACAGAGAGCATGTTGGTTGGGAGCAGGGCAGGGGACAATATTTCTTTCTTATATTGAAAGCCTTTGTTATGTTTAACTGATACCTATTTGACATCCATATGAGGATAATGGCATTCTGGTCTAGAATTCAGGGCAGAATTGAGGCCAGGAGATGGACATTTGTGGTTCATTTGTAAATACATATATGATCAAAGTTGTGGGATTAGATAAATTAACCAATTATAAAATTTAAATAAGATAAAATTTGTGTAAATGATACTTTTGGATTTATGTGGCACTTCATATGAATTTGTTCTTTTTTGAAGCCAAAAAGTTGCTACTTGGCATTCCCTTTTCTGCAACCTGATAGAAACAGGAATTATCTATATTTTATCACTGTTTAAAATTTTCTTTTCATTTTCTCAATTACCCAGAAGATTTTTTAAAGTGTATAATGTATATAACATTACTTAATAATGTTCCATGCCCCTTCTTTCCTCCTCTCCTTCCATTGAAAAGCATCTTGTCCTTTGATCAGTCTCCTACTATCTTTTCTGGACTTACCCATGTAGGTGAGGAAGCCAAATAATAGCAAAATATTAGAAAGGTTTTCAAGTAAGCATATATGCATGACCTTTCTATGATCTGTTTCTTCTTTTATTATTAATTTTATACATAACAGATTATTATGAGATAGATACTTAAGACTTGTATAACTTTTAGAAATCACACATTTTTTCTTAAGATTATAATTTAATAGAAAAGTACAGGGGCTTAAGTGAAAAATGGGGGATTAAAATGAATTCCTATATTTCCGGTGCATTTGAACATTTCTATTTTTAACACAGAACACTAGTTATTTATAGAAGTTATCTGATCACTTTATTGTTGTCTTTCTATGAAGTCCTGGAAATCTGAGAGAAATTCAAGATACTTTTTATCTATTCACTTAATCCTGATTCATTCTTCCTAGATCAGTTTTCAAATACATGGGCCAAATTTAGCCATAAACTCCACATATAAATTTTAAATTATCTCTTTATCACTGTTCAATTTAATTCAAGATTATCTAGCATTTAGTAACATCCTAAGACAATGTTACTCAATATAATTCATCCTGTATTGGTTAGATCAGATTTGGTCACATACACTGGGAACACCCCAAAGTAATAGGTCAATATGTAAGGAGAGGGTTATCCCACTCCTGGAGGTGCCTAGAGGTAGACAGACTTTGGTGTTGTGGTGATTGCAGGACCATCAGGTATCAGTCTCTTCTCATCTTGCCATCCTTAGATCTTGGAGGCAACCTACCCCTTCGCATAAGTCTCACATGAGTCTTCTGCTGACATCTCATTCACTGGAGCTTTGTACCTTTTCACAGGAAAATCTGTAAAATGTGTTCTCTTGGCTAGTATCCTTCACCTAAAGAAAACTGTGTTCTGTTACTCATGGCAAATTGAGATAACAGATTTGTGGGGAAGACAATCACCAGTCCTGTCGCAGTCAGTACACTACCTCACTGTTATTTTAATATCTAATATTTAAAATTTGCCAAGTCAATTTCCAAGTCAGTGATAGGAAGTTCCAACATCTTATTCTCCAACTTCATAGTTTTAGTTTTAAATTTATAAGATCAAATAGATTCTGGTTTCCCAAGGGCAGAAATTTGTTGTAGTATAATCTGTAAATTCATTTAATTCAGTATCAATTAATTGTAATATGGCAAGAAAATCTTAACACTTTAGGAAGCCTATTACCTTGACATAAAAAAAAATTGCTCTCTCCACTTGCATTATCCACTCCTGAAACTCACTTCCAATTGTGTTGTCTTTATTGATTCTTTCTGGTTGTGGGCCCCTTCCCTTTCTCACACAGACATTTCCTTGTGTTTTCAATAACCAGTTCTTATTTGTCCCAGCTCATCAGACTTCCACTTCTGACTTTGTCTTCTGGATATTCATCATTTACTTTTTAATCTCCTATTTCATCAGTTTTTAGTCCCTTCAATTCTAAAGTTCTCATCTTTACCCACAGTGATCTCTATTCATCTGAATGCATTTTTAGAGATTTTGATCTCCTGAAACAATCACAACTGTAAAATCTCAAACTCTGAAAAAGCATAAGGTTTAAAATCAGAGAGATCTAGGCCCAAACCTCAGCTTTAGCTTCTTTTTACTTCTGTGACTGTGTATAGCCTAGGTTTCTTCATCTGAAAATTTATGAACATGTCTACTTCTTTGGATTACTGAGATACATCAAGAAAGTAGGCATCCAACATCCCCCAACCCTGCCATCACTGTGATGAGCTTCAGAGCAGGTGCAATGTCTTGTATAATTGTCCTCTGGAGACTTGCTGGTAATAGAGTAGGCTCTTCATAAATGGTTAAAGCATAAAGGAAATTTCAGTTTTCATATCTCTTTGCATGTGTGCATGCTCAGGTCTAGGTACAAATCTGGGTTAGTGGATCAAGACTTGACACTAGAGTCAAGAGGTCCTGGTTCAAATCTTGGAGGACGTTTCTGCCAGCAGGCCATAGAGAGGACAACTCTATTCTGCAGCAGCAGGCTTTCTTAATTTAAAGCCTTAAAGAGCAGAGGTTGCCTTCTCAAGCTTTTACCCAAAAGGTGTTAAGTTTCTTATGCTTGTCCAGTCTTCATTGATAAACTCTGCATAATAAGGAGGTCAGAAAACAGAATCTCAATTGATTCACAAAAGGTTATTTTTACATCCTTCTCCTTCAAACTCCAGGAGCAAGTGTATACCCGATTAGTATTTTAATTTACATAACAAAGGTGTATTTTAGTGGCTTTTTTTCTGAACCTAGATCTTACCAAGCTGCCTCTGTGGGTAGACATGTCCTCAACTAGTATGGTATATAGAACAATTGGCACACAAATTCATTAATCATATTATATGATTTATATTTCTCTAGTTCCTTGAAATTGGAAAATTTACTAAATAGCAGAATTACAAATTATACATAATTACTGAGTTTTTAGTTTAACTTTAGAGAAAATGCTTAACTATGTTATCAGAAACTATTTGATGCCCAGCAAATGCATGAATTTCAAAAATACTTACATGAGTGGTTTATAATGTGTTGACCATCCTTAGGCTAACTGATCATGGGTTTCTGACCCTGTACAGGAATACTAAAAGGATCCCCTAGCTCTGTTTCTTGCAGATTCAGATTCCTCTGGATATTTCTCAGGGTTAGCTAGTGGACCTACCAGGGACTGTTTTCATGGAGAACCATGGAGCCTGGTGGGGAGAAAACAAAAGCCCTTTCTGGGGACTGACAGTAGTACTCAACTCCCCTGATAAACAAAGGCCTGGGGGAAGAAAGGTCTTCATGGCATTTCATTCAAGACAAGAGGAGAACAAACTTTCATTTTCTCAAGGCAAAGTGCTACTCAGATTGTCTGGTTGAGATCCCTCAGGCTCAAAGCAAATTCAAAAATTAGGGAGAAGATTATACAATAGAGTCCAAACAGCAGATGTCGCTGATATTCCTGTGCAGAGCTGGGGGCTCGGAGCAGTGCTCTTTGTGAATTCAGCACCAGAATAGTTGAAATGGATGGAAAAACCATCTGTTCAGTGATGCAGGCAAGAGGAGAGCATTTTCAGTTGGCAATGGTAGTGGCCGCAGTGTATAGATCATCACTAGGATGCTGGGCACTGTTGGTCTGGGGCAATTGACCACAGTGACCTGAGGCTGATTTAGTCTGTTTTGAATGAGGAAGAAAGTGGCAATTTTCAGCTACACAAAGACTATCACATAGGTACCCAGATTTGAGTCAGAGAGAGAACTGAAAATTCCTATAATATCAGAATAAGGGAGAGAGAGAAAGAGGGGAGGGGGAGAGAGAGAGAGAGAGAGAGAGAGAGAGAGAGAGAGAGAGAGAGAGAGAGAGAGAGAGAGAGAGAGAGAGAGATACAGACTAACTATAATGTTACCAGTCTGATAGTAGCCAGGAAAAGACAAGTAAATAAATATTTCTTGTTTCTCTCCTTTGAAATGATTAAAGCTTACATATTTCTGTGAGTGAAATCTTATAACCTTTTAGCAAAAACTTTGATGGTGGTATTTAATAGTGCTTCAGTATTTTCAAGGTTCTTGGTAGATGTACTACTATAGGAAAGTGGTTAGGAGTGAGCATTCTGGAAACAACTCTACACAGGAATATCAAATAAGGAAACTGAGGCAGGATCAACAAATTTAGATTGTTGAAGCCTCAGTTTTCTTATTTGTATTAGGGATGACAATAGCACTGCCTTTGGAGATATTTTTAATGAAAATTAAATGACATAATTATGTAACAAACTTAGCATACATCAGACACTCATTGTCCATTTTTCATATATAATAGTCACTTTAGACTGACTAGAGTTTTGCTTTTTAAAGTCAATTTCGCACCAAACAGAAGACTTTTTAAAGCTGTCATGACAATGATAACTCTGGGGGCGTTAAAAAAAATTCTTCCTTTTCCAAGTGGTTAAATTATTTCACAGCTTATCAGCTGTGATCCAATTCCGCAGTTCATACTCAGGCAAAACTGCCTTCTCAAATAATGGGAGCTGGGTACAAAAACTACAAAATCAGGACAAAGGATGCTAAATTGCTATTTCCACCATGCCTTACTTTTAACCTGACACTGAGGAATTTTGCCTTTTATAACAGTGTTCAATTCTTGCTTGGAATAATTTTGCATTTCCTCACATTTTATTGAGCATTAAATTGAATGACAGTTTGACAATCAGATAGTCCAGACTGATGGCATTGTATCCATCTCTTAACTTGATCAGCCAATTAATGCAAGCAAACAATTCCCACATTTTGTGTAATAAAATAATAGCAACAAAAAATTAGTGGACACTTAGAACCAACTGACATCTAAACTATACTTCATCTTACTGACTTTCTTTCCTGAAATCTCCAAAGATATTATATATATGGTCATCCCTCCATATCTGCAGTTTCTGTGTCAATGGATTCAACCAGACTCAGTTTGAAAATATTTGAAAGACATTTGCATTTATATTGAGCATGTACATATTTTTCTTGTCTTTATTCCCTAAATAGTACAGTGTAACAGCTATTTAATAGCATTTACATTGTATTAGGTATTATAAGAAATCTAGAGAAGATTTAAAGTATACAAGAGAATGTGTGTTGGTTATATGTGAATACTGTGCATTTTATATAAAGGACTTGATCGTCTTTAATTCTCTGCAGATACCAAGGGACAATTGCATACATAAACATATACATTCACCCACATATATATGCATATATACATACAGAGAGACACACACAAAGAGGCAGAAGCACAAAGGTGACAAAGTCATATTTCATTCTTTATTGGGTTTTTGCTCTGGAGAAAAGTCGGAATTCATGGAAAAGATTTTTTTCTTTATGATAGGCTACCTCCCCCATAAGACTCTTGTATGAATCAAGAATCTCACCAATGATGGCAACAGAGCATTCAAAGATGAAGAGAGAGAGAGAGAGAGAGAGAGAGAGAGAGAGAGAGAGAGAGAGAGAAAGAAAGAAAGAAGGAAGAGGAGGAGGAGGAGGAGGAGAGGAAAGAGAGGAAGGAGAGGAAGGAAGGAAGGAAGGAAGGAAAAGATTTGCCTCCATGGCCTAGAATGGAATTGTTCTAAGTTGCCCATCCTGATATTCTCCTGATGGATATAGGATCCAGGACTACTTCCCAGGAAGAAGAGAGGGAGAAAAGAGAAAGAGCATTTCTTTGAAGGAAAATAAGTGTTGGCATTCTGTTAAACATGTGATTTGACTAGAAGAGAAAACAAGTAGAAAGAAAGAGTAAAGAGTATGTTGACCTCATCTGTGGCTATGACCCGACAGTCATCACCACCAAGGCTTCATGGGAATTATCTAAATGGGACCATACCTCTCTGTGCCTGACTTGTTAGCCAATGGCTTCTCCTTGGCAGTTTAGCATCCTAAGTACTCTTCCTTCATGGTAGAGTGTTTTTTCACCAGGTTCTTTTTCCTTCTTGAGGTATAAAAAGTAGAGAGGAGCTAAAGAGCCAAGTTTAGTTTCTTTCTTCTTAAACCAAAACTGTACTTGTTTTTGTTCTCAATTCCATGAGGTTGAGGCCTAAGTCTGTGATTGGCCAAGGGTGAAGCCGTTCCTCTTGGGGGAAGATGGCAGCAAACATCAGCAAGCCCTGCCTGCACCATTGGGCTGATTGTTTTGAACACTTTTAGAAGTATTTGATTTTGTCCATCAGAGATTAATGATTCAAGCAGTACCGCTTCTCATTGTCTATTACTGGGTAACAAATTATTCCAAAACTTAACAGCTTAAACCAAAAACAAACACAAACAATCCATTTATTACTTCACAGAGTGTCTGAGAGATAGAAATCCGGGAATGACTAAGCTGAGTGGCTTTGGTTCTGAGTTTCTCATGAGATTGCCCCTAAAATTTCAGCTGGTGCCAATGTTATTGGAATGTTTGATAATGTCTCGCTCAAGTGACTGTTGGCTAGAGGTCTCAGTTCCTCCAGTAGGCCTCTCTGGAGCTCCTTGAGTGTTGCAAGACATGGTAGCTGCTTTTTCTGGAGCTGTGATTCAAGAGTAGAGACCAAAGAGAAAGCCAAAATGTCTTTTATGTCCTCATATTGTATGCTACAAACCTTCACTTCTGCCATACTTGATTGGTTAAAAGTGAATCACTAAATCCAGCATACTCTCATGATGAGGGAAATGAAACTCTGCCACTTAAGCCACTGAGTATATTGTGTGTCTCTGTGTGTTTAACCCACATCATTTTTGCACAGAACTAAAACAGATTCTTTGCTGTCACTAAAGAAGGATCATTCTCATCACGACTGGGGTATATGGCTATATTAATGGCACCAATGAGTCCTGACTAACCATCCATGCTAATGTATGCTCCCTTCCATTTTGACTCTGGGGTTGTCTTCATAACTTACTTTGTCCCCTTAAGCATTAGCATATGTGAGAAAAGCAGGAGCTTGATGAACATTTGTGCATTGGGCTGGGCTATATTGAAATCCAACTGCTGGATAGGAAGTCAAAATGAGCTATAGGAAGAGGTCATGTGAAAAAAGTAACTGATTGCCTCTGCTAACAGTTCCAGCCAACTGCCATGTATGTGAGTGAGGCCATTGAGAATCAGCCCAACTCTGGCCTACCTGCCAACTGACCACACTCACATGAACAAGCCCAGCTGCCACCACATGGAACAGAAACAAGCCATTCCAGCTAGCCCTGCCTAAATTGCCAAACCACAGTGTCACAGATAAATTGAAGGTTCTCGGGAATTGTTAGTCGAATAGCTATAGTTAACTACCAAAACCACCCTTTAGTGTATTTTAACTGTTTTTTTTTTTTTTTTTTTAGTTTTCAGCATGTCAACACAACATAGGATGATAGCATTGGAATAACACTTATGTGATTTAACTCTGAATATCCCCAGAATGTAAGATCCTCAAATTTAAAAGTAACAACTTATACTCTAAATGCTGATCCTCTTATACAATAATAATTCTGGAGCAAGGAAGTTTCACCAAATCATTACATAGTAAAATCTAAGTCAAGACTGAAATTGATAGCCGAAGAACACTAGTTATTATTTGAAGAAATAGAGAAAACAAGAGGAACAGGAAAAAAATAGAGACAGAGAGAGGGAGAAAAAAAGAGAGAGTGTATCCTGTATTTAGTTTTTTTAGGTCACTCCATCTTCCAAATACCAATATCAGTTGAAAGAAATCTCTAGTGAGGCTAATTATGCATTGTCTGAACTTCTCTATAAGCCTTTGGAAACTTGAAAAACTTGAAGGAGATTGTTGTCAAGTGTCTACTACCAAAAATTGTGCTCCCAGAGCTTCCCTTAGCTGACCCCTCAGGGCCAAGTCAGAAACAAAATATCCTCTGTCCAAGTCTCATGCTGTTGCCTTGACCTTTGGGCATCCTAAAGGCTCTTGGGTTAAGAATGAACTTCACCACATTAGTTCATATTAAATAAATATTAGCTAAATAAGTGAAAAAATATGTTAACTAGATAACAATTCTTTTTCTGCTATGTTTTGTCCCCCTAACTGGAATGGAATCTGACTTTCCATGGGGAAACGTGAAATTTCTCAGTTATGATTAAAAAGAAATCACTAAGTAGGAAACACCAAAACAAAATAAGTCATGTTAACAAAATTTCCATATCAGTCAATATCCATGTCCCTGACCAGGTGACCTTGAGGACCCCTTGACTCTAGAAAATCCCAACCTTCAACACCCATTTGTGATTTAGAAGTTTTGTTGACTCCATGTGGGACTCAGACCACCAAAATAGTAGCTTCCCTTTGGTCTGATGCTTAAGAATAAGCTCCCTGTATTTCCTTAAATCATAGTTCTAGCCATGGCAGATTCTTGTTCTTTCCAAATGACAGTCATTCAGTGGGTTTTATAATAGAAACTCCCAGAATTGCTGGGCATGGTATAATTCCAGCAACTTGGGAGGCTGAGGCTGGAAGATCACAAGTTCTAAGCAACTTAGTGAAGCCCTAAGCAACTTAGACTCTAAGCAACTTAGTGAGACCCAGTCCAAAAAAAAAAAAAATTATAAAAGGGGGGCTGGGAATATTAAGCTCCCTGGATTCAATCCCTGGTACTAAAAATAAAGTAAATTAAAAAATTAAAAATTCCAAAATTACCTAGATCTCTAATCCTATTAATATCAAAAAACTCTTCATTTTTAAAATTTCAAAGCAGGAAGTCACTTCCAATACAAGGTTCTGTCCACATTATAACTTGTTCCTGGGTGTTTGTCTTCTGGCCTTCTGCAACAGCACCTGGTACACTTTGGGGCTGAATGTTATGATGGTATTCAGTCCAGACACACCTTATCCCTCTTCAGCTCCCAAGAGAAATCCATATGTAAAGGAAACAAAGTAGGCAAGTCAACATTTATTTTAACTCGGGTTTTGGTCTCTAAGTCTGTGCATTTTTGGCTGGACTATGTGAAGAAGTCCTTTTTCCTAACCTCATGGATCCAAACAGCTTCAACTCAAAGCAGGCTGTCTTTCCCAAGTGCATCATTTTCCTCATCTTCTCCAAATCTGTCACTCCAACCTGCTGAAAAGCCACTTACACTAGTCCACAGGAAGTCAAGCCAGGAGAAACAGCAAAAGACAGCTTTTGCTCTAACACCTCTGGGCTTGAACTTGACTATACCTCATACAAGCCTTTTCAGAGGCCACTTGGGAGTATCTGAACAGAGCTCTTCAGTCCCAGTTCATTTATGGCAAATGGCACTTGAATAGCAAAGCTTCCTGTCCATTCAGTGGATGCCTTTTTATGATACTAAAACTGTGTGATTCGAATAGCCTAAGAAAATAAGCAAAAATTCAATGATTAAGTTAAGAAACTCTTATAACAACACAGAGAAAACTCAGATTTTCTTTTGAGGTTGTATCATAAATATTTGCTAATGATTAAAGACAAAGGTTTGTAGTGGGAGATTTTTATATCTAATTTTTCTTTGGCATTCAAAGATTAATAATATAGATCTATAGTATTTGGAACCAAGTCACACATGACTTGAAGTGTCTTGGTGAGAAATGATGTAGAGTCCCTTTTAAGACTAAAGTAATTAAGTTTTTTTTTTCCCTTCAATATCCAGCTAACTCTAAGACTCTCAATATTACTATTGAGAAGATTTAACTTCAGCTATATTACAATTGCTAATGGTATCTTTAGCTAAAAATTGCTTATTTTATGCTAAAAAGAAAAATAACAATATTACTGTATTTACATACAACTTATAATACAATATATACTTAGTATTCAATTCACATCAAAATGTATTTTTCTTGTCCAGATTAACTTCAATCTTTTTTGCTAGAAGTGGTACTTATACACCTAAATAAACCCAATGCTATTATAATTTCAAATAGCTTTCATTCAAACATATAATACAAAATGAGTGTGAGATGATATATGATAAATATGTTACTTTTTGAATAATTATTTTAAATGTTCTATAAGCAGATGTGACCCCATTATGTATAAAAATTTTAATGAAAAATAAATCATACTTATAGTTGAGAGTTTCTGTAAAAAGGCATAAAATAGCAAAATGATCTATTTGTCTTTGCATTTTATTGGGAAGAAAGGTACATTCATACCTTATTTCTATGTATATCTTTGAAAAATACTTTCTTGTTTTATGCCAAAAGGAACAAAAGACTTTGTGCAATAAGGCGATCCTATTTTTGCATCAATGTTTTGGTTGTTTAAAATTTCAGGGTGTATCAAAATGTGTTTGCTTGGAATAAATGGACACGTGTATTAAATTCAGTGCAGCGTGTATTATTGAATTTTCTTTCTTTTTCTTGTCTTTTGGTCTTTCTTCTCTCCACATTAAGCCCACTAGGAAGAAGGGACTTTTCTTTATTTAACATGGGTGCATTAAACCTTTTGGGATCCTAAGTTCTCTCTTCAATATGCATAAATACTTCAAAAGCCTGAATAAGATAATGTGGTTTTAAAAAGTAATTCCTCTACTCCCTTTTTACTAGAATATAATCCATAGTCAGACAATGCATAATGTGAGATAATGGACCATGTTGCATAAGGCATGCCATGAAATCCTTACACTGACCTGACAAGTAATATTTTTTCCCAGAAAAAAATGTTGTAAATGAGGGGAAAAATATCCTAGATATACTGTTTTGCTGCTTTTGCTTTTTTTAGAGAAGAAAATGTGGTCTCTTCTTTCTTTCTTTTTTATTTAGATGGGCTTCAAGGGCCATAAAATTTTAATTTGTAATTAATAAGAACATATACTTGTGTTTTATTAAATAAAACAGAGGAATCATGCTTGGGAACTTGTAGTATAAGAAGATAGCAGAACACTTAAAAAAAAGCAAATAGAAATTCAAATGAAATACTAACCATTTTTCAGCACTAAGAAAAATATTCCAAAATACTTTTGCAGAAAGATAGTAAGGTCCTGATGGACTTATGTACCATGGGGCCATTTTGTGTGACTCTTGCCTCTGTCAATCATTTAGACTAGCACCTTATTTGATGTTGATATTGATATCACGGAATTGATAATGAAGCCACAATATCAGGTTCACACTGGCATCTCATAGCCTGTAAGATGTCCCCCTATTTTCCCTCACAGCCTTTTTCTAGGTAAAGAGACAACTGGTTCCCTCTGTCCTTCCACATTTAATGTATAACTTCATGTCCTGAAGCTATACAGGGGCACTGCATGGTGAATTCAAGTGTAGTAATACAGATTTCCCACAATTGTGTGAAGTTCTGGGCTTTTGCCGTCAATCTTTAGGGATTGTTTCAAGGCACTTTAGTTGGACATGTCTTTGTGCCTGACACAGTTTTCTATTTCACTTGGCTTAGAAAGTTATCCCAGAAGAAAGGGGGATTTTGTTTTCCTAAAGAATTCATTATCCTTTGGAGAAGAGCCCCTGGCTTTCTTCCCATTTGAAGCAGGTGTCTAGATAATATTTTGAGATTCTTTGCATTTCCTGAATTGAAGTATACAACCTACAGATGGCTTGTGATATCAATTTAGTAAATCTAGACCAGCGATGAAAATTAAAATATAAACTATATCAGGTGAAAGTGACCCAACGACAACAGAAGAAAGAATGTCAGTTTTCATTCATGGTAAGAGTTTTTATTTCAATTATGTATATATCTAAGCATTTAAACATATTTCTGGCCATGGTGAAAAAAACCATATTTTTTAAATTGTGTTTTAGCAAAAAGGACTTGAAAATAGCCATTTATAGCACTATGTTTTCATCAATGATATGTTTTACAAAAAATTCAATGATTCAACTGAAGAAAATTGCTATCTTTGTGGATAGACACACACCTATGTTGCAAGAGAATTGTAAATATTAATTTCCTATTTATAAAGAATCTTATATGCCAAATAGTGCTTTCAGAGTTAACAAGGAAGAAATAAGGAAATATGCTATTATCTCAGAATATACACACAGTCTTCTATAACCTGTTGATTATGACATGGGTTGTTCAAGATCTCACAGAGAGGGATTCTCTTTTACACAAAGCACATTCTATTTTAGAGACTAATCAGGAATGCTGGTAGGACAAATGAAAAACTATGGCTACTTTCTCACATAAGGATTTAAACTATAGAGGGAGGGTTCACTAAAGAACAGTTTTTATGTCTTTTTCACTTTTCCTTTGTAACTTTAAGAACTGTTTTACTTAATGGGGGTTATAAAATTCTATACATTTTAAAAAAAATTTTCAGTGCACAAAATTAAACTTAAAGCATTCACTCTTCTCAAATAACTTTAGAATATATGTATTTTTTCCATTTTAAAATTTGGATAGTTTCTTGGATTACTACACATCTCGAGCAGTGTCAGGTGCTTTCATGAGTACCTTTCATCATGGTGGTGACTCCTTTGCATAGTTGGAGACTTCTCCAAATTATCTATTTCTATCAGACAACCAAGAGCAGTTTTCACATGAAACTCATCTCTATGTAAATCCTATTATCTGTTAGAGAAATGATTACTGGTACGAGACATGAGTTCATCAGTGTATGCCTTGCATGCAAAATAATATCTTTTAATGTAAATTTAAAGAGAAATAGAAATGGCTTCTATTTTCTACTATAGTAAGTATATAACATATTCTGCATTAAGATTCAGGTATCTTAATATCTTAAGATTCTTTCACTTATTTTGGCAAGAGAATACGGATTGTGATACTTTTTAATTCCGTGTTATTTCAGCTTTGTTGAGATATATTTTAAAAATATTCTATGCCTTCCTCATTGTTCCTATCTCCTAAAACTTATCCTACTGATCCCCATTGGGAGTTTTCATGGTCCTTCATTTGGCACAGATACAGGTGAACTCATGGTTTGTGGCCAGTGTTCTTCCTGGTCATAACACCCATCCTCATGGGTAGAGCCCAGGTCCTGTTATATTATATTTTTAGTCTCTCCCTTTCTTATGCTTTCACTCTTACCACAAACTATCTGAAAAATAAGTTGAGTCATAAAAGGAATATTTACTATATTTTCAAAATAGTAGAGCTGACTTTAGAAATACATCATGAAATCATCTTTCTAAATAGTTCTGCTCTCAGGAATGTTTTCAGGAAACATGAATTAAGTGTCCCATCAAAAGAATGTAAATAAAATATGATTTAATGATATATGAGACAAATCAGGACATAGAATATCATCCCTAAGTATGACCAAGAATATTTTTTCTTGGTTAAAATCAAACCTTTGTGAAATTTTATGATGGACAAAATTAGAAACTCTCTAAAAATACACAAAATCATAGACCAATGTATTGTAAAGAGAAATCATTTTCCCTCTGAGATTACAAATTCAAAAAGGTGACTGAGACAGAATATAATTACTTGCATTTGAATCAAACAAGGCACTCAGGTATGAAGTGGCAACTTCATGGAAATTGTCATGAAATCTGTTATGATCACAGAGGCTTAGATATTCCTTCACATTTATTTAAAATATCCTCTACCAGTAGTGCTGGGAATCAATTATTAGAAGCTTAACACACTTATTTGCTTCATATGATATACTTTCACATATCTTCCAGCATGGGAAAAGTGGAGAATTTCATTAACTAATTATATTAGTTAACAGAATAACAGGATAGTGAATAACAGGGATGGTTTTTATCACTGCCAGGTCTTTCTCAAGTACAATGACCCTTCCTTTCTGATCGTCATTCCTCTAGAGGATGTTGATGCTCCCTTGATTATAATCAATAGATGTATTCACCGAGAGGTCCAAAGAAACTTAGCAGAGTTTTAAACATTGTGTCTTTTGTAGGTAATATGCAGGCAGTTGTGAATTAGGAGCCCTACAATTAGCAATATGAATATATAATGTGATTAATCATATGAAAATCATGAAGTGAATGCTAAGCTGGGGATAACCTATAGATATTGGATGACTCACTAGGAAACTGACAGAGGGATAGAGAAACCTCTGGTTCTGATACCTCTCAGATCTGTGACCTCCAAGTTCATATCTTATTATCTCTTTTGCCTCAGGACTAGCCCCATAGGACTCTAATTTTTCTTTCTTTTTTTTTTTTTTGTACTGGGGATTAAACCCAGTGGCACTCTACCACTGACCTACATCCCCAGTCCTAATTAATTAATTAATTAATGTATTTATTTTTTAATTAATTAATTTATTTGTCCTAATTTGTTATAAATGACAGCAGAATGCATTTCAGTTTGGACTTTGATTCTTAAGAACGCTCATCATCATCAGTTGTCTTCACCAATATCCAGTTATTCTAAGTTTGGGGAAAATTCCCTCTTTCAATTCACCTACACTCAGTGACTTGTTTCTAACCTGTAGGATACAGTGAAAAATCATAGTTTGTGTATAGAAGTAGAAGACATTGTCGTCTCTCTTGGATATCTTGCTAGGGAGGAACCTACCTGCTATGTTGTTTGAATGCTCAGGTGGTTCTATAGAGAGGTCTATGTAACCAGAAATGGGGGCCTCCTACCAATATCCATGTGAATCTGTCATTATGAATCCAGAAATGTCTTCTCCTTCAGTCAGACCTTCGGATGATTCGAGCCCAACAAAATCTTGACTGCATTCTCATGAAAGGTCCTAATTTAGAATCACACAGCTAAGCTGCTTCTGAATTTTTGACACTCAGAAATTATATGAAATAATAAATGTTTGTTATTTCAGTCTTCTAATATTTTTGGGATAATTTTTGCATTGAGATAGATAACTAATTCACCTTGTCACAGAGATTGTCCCTGAGATGCTTTAATGTTGTGAAGCCCTCTTGTTACAGAGAAGGTGTATTAAAACTGGATGCAAAATAGATCCATGTGGTCTAAGCCTAGCTGAAAGTGGGTTCAACAGGTTCATGGACAAACCGGGGATGATTTCTCTAATACCTATGTGCTTAAAAAGATGGGAATATTTAGCAGCTGATGGAATCCTTATATTGATTTATTGACTTTTGGAAAAAAAAAGCCATTAGAAACTGCGCCTACCATGCAAGATAGTAAATCCAAAGCATATTAGGTAGAATGGTAGAGACAAGGACCACTTTAAAATATTAAATAAAACCACTGCTATTGTCCCAGATGGACCATAGGAAAAAATGGTACACTTCTGAAAACTTGAAAAAGTAGTAACCCCAATTTCAGAAGTGATACTTTTCTTAGAGTAAATGATATAGTTTCTGGCACATATGGAGTAAGATGATTGATCTGATAAGAGTATGTCCTTCAATTACAATCAAGAATGAGGATGAGAAGCAGCTCACATCCACTTGGGATGACCCAAAACAGACATTCATGACTTTGCACTAGAGATATATTGTCAACATCTATAATGTGTGGTGTCTCTATAGAGAGTCCCTACAGGAGAATTGCATTATGGACCTCTAGTATTGTGGAGTAAGGTCATCCTACATGTAACAAGGGATTATTATTTTTTTTCCATTCAAAGTTAGTTCCTAATTAAAGCATTGAAAAAGACTTCCATTTCTTCTCTAACAACAAAAGCAAGTCATATAAACTACTATAAAAATCAGTCTTTCAGGATTCTTCAAAGAACTCACAATGTTCAGATATCTAAATGAGTGAAACTATAGAAAGAATTTAACCCTTTTTAGGAAAAAAAAATCTATGCCTGCTATCATCCCTAAGCATATGTGCGAAAGGGGTAGGAAGAAATAGCCAAACTTTTGATGGGTATATGTAGATAACAGTGATTATATTTCTGAGAATCACAGTCACAGAGCAAGTTCACATATAGCTACAAATTCTCTTTTATGGAACATTCACTGAATGCAGAGCAATACTGTGTAAATATTAGGGACAGGAAAAGAAAGTCAAAGGAACATCCCCAAGGTTCATAGAATTCTTCTTTTCTAAAAAATTTTTGTTTGTTTGATACCATGGATTGATGCTTAAGGGTCACTTAAGTACTGAGCCACATCTCCAGATTTTTAAATGTTTTTTTATTTAGAGACAGGGTCTCGCTGAGTTGCTTAGGGATCTGCTCAATTGCTGAGGCTGGCTTTGATCCTCCTGCCTCTGCCTCCTAAACTGCTGGGATTATATACATGTGCCACCGTGCTTGGCCTAGACTCCTTCTCAAGAACAAAACAGCAGGCCACTAAAGGCTGAGGGCAGAACAGCAGAACTTGAAGAGATAATCCTGAAGTGGATGTAGTCTTCACTGAGGACAAGGATGGTGGAAAACTGGGGCCTGGGAAGGAAGGCATAGTTAGAAAGCAAAAAAAAAAAAAAAAAAAAATTCTTCAGCAATCCATAAGGCTGACAGTTGCACTGTAGAGAGAGATCGTTAGCATCTTCCTATGCTAAAGACCTGATCTCACCATCAAAATATGTGAATCCAATGGTGAATTGGATCCAGCTAAAGCTTCCATAAAGCCAAGACAGACTGCACAACTAGTGGCCTGTATGAGGAAGGAGTATGCTATTGCTAGGGTAATTTTATCTACATTCACTCCTGCTGTTCATTTTAGATACATTATTTGGCATGCAAAATTAGAGATTAAATGAAAACCTAAAAATCTGTAGCTCTAATTACAACTTCTGTGCCAGGATATATTTCAGAATGTCAAGAGGCAGAATCATGTCACCACTAGTCGAGAGAAGGTTGTGTTAGTTGAAGCCGACACACAGAGCTCACACTTGTTGAAATTAGCTGATAAGGTCTTTAAAGACATGATAAGGTGGGCAAGGTGGCACATGCCTATAATCCCAGAGGCTCTGGAGGTCGAGGCAGGAGGATTGCAAGTTCAAAGCCAGCCTAGACAAAAGTGAGGTGCTAGGGTCTCACTGAGTTGCTTATCTCTAAATAAAACATGAAATAGGGCTGGGGATGTGGCTCAGTGATTGAGTGCTCCTGAGTTCAATACCAGGTGCCCCCCGCCCCCCAAACAAAGAACTATGATAAACATACTAATTTAAAGTTAAAAGTAGCAACATTGTTTGAGAATATGGTCACAAAATTCTTTGACACATTTCATTGAGAGGTTATGTCTATTTTACCTCCTGTGAATCTGGACAGGCCTTTTATCTGCTTCAGATGATAGCGTAAGGGAGGAGTGATTCTATGTGACTACTGAGGTTATATCTGCAAAAGCCATGCAGCTTCTTTCTGGTTCTCTTGGACCAGATAACAAGCTTGACTTCCCTCAAACTCCTATCCTAAAGAGGACACACATAGGTACTCAGGCCGATAGCCCCAGCTGACCTTGCAAGGGATACCCACTAACTGTGGGTTGAGACTTCTTGATGTCCAGTTCAGTTAAACCTTCAGATGAATTCAGCCCCAGTTAATATCTTACTGTGACTACATGAGAAACCAAAAGGCTGATCATTTCCTGAATTACCACAAAATCATGAGCAAATTAGAATAGTTATTTTCAGCTGGTAAATATGTGAGTAATTTGTCATGCAGCAACAGTATCCAGGACAGGTAAAGAAGAGTTGTGAACAGATGGAGAATTTGAGCAGAGAAATTGAATCTGTAGGAAAGAACTAGGTGGAAATTTTAGAAATAAAAAATATCAGACACGAAAATTCATTTGACGAATTTGGGGACCGAGAAATGGAAAATGAGACGTGAAAAATGAGAGAATCGATTTACTTGAAGATAGATTAATAGAAATTGTCCAAAGAAAGAAAAAAAATATTTCATGAGGTACGTGTTCTACATCATTCCTCAGGCTTCCCCAGGAAGATTAAGCTCTAGTAGCCCTAGAGAATAATTTGCTTGATAATTTACGTCTTTTATGAGTTCCTTCTCACTTTTCTACCTTTCATTAAATTATTTTTACTTGATTTTTTTTTTGTCCCAGAATCTGTGTTTAAGGAAAGTAAGCTCTATATGAGTATTTCTCATATACAGTATGCAAAAATCCTAGGAAATTAGTTCTATTATTGAATCCTCTTGTAACTTTTCACATCTGAGGAAATAGAATATCACCGATATAATACAATTTGGCCAAGGTCATCTAGCTAGGAAATATCTGAAGACACTGCACCTCACTATGTTCCATGATAGCTTTCAATATGCAGTGCCATATTCTTTACAGAGTGCTCCTGATATGTGCTCTCATTTGCCTTTAAAAGAAATCAGTGGAGTTAGAAAAAAAAAAAAAACAACCTGTTTTCTGTTCAGATTTTTTTTTTTAAAAGAAGTAAATGGCCCAACAACCATATGAAAAAATGTTCAACATCTTTAGCCATTAGGGACAAGCATATCAAAACTACTCTGTGGTTTTGAAATCTTACTCCAGTTGGAATGACAAGCATCAAGATTACAAATAACAATAAATGCTGGTGAGGATGCTGGGGAAAAGGAACTCTTACTACATTGCTGGAGGGAATGTAAATTAGTATAGCCACTATGGAAAGCAGTATGAACTTTGCTTCAAAATCTAAAAATAGATCTACCATATGATTCAGCTATACCACTCCTTGATATTTATCCAAAAGAACTGAAGTCAGCATGTTTCAGAGATGCACACATACCTATATTTGTTACAGCACAATTCACAATTGCTAAGTCATCAAATCAGTCTAGGTACCTAACAACAAATGAATGGTTAAAGAAAATGTGGTATATATACACAATGGCATTTTATTTGGCCATAAAGAAGAAGAAAATTATGTAATTCACAGGAAAATAGATGAAATTAGAGAACATAGTTTTGAGTGAAATAAGTCAGACTCAGAAAGAAACACATTGTGTGTTTTTTCTCATATGTGAAACTAGAAGGAAAAAAAATAGAGACAAAAAGGGATTCCATGAAATCAGGAGGGAGACCAGCAGGGAGCAGGAGGAGGGAAAAGGGGATGGTGAAGGAGGTATTGAGGAGTGAAACTGATCAAATTGTTTTTATATCTACAAAACTATGCCACAATGAAACCCATCATTCTGCATTAATATGCATGAATAAAAAATTAAATGAAAACATTTGGACACATTTAAAAGGTCATTTATAAGCGGAAAGGTAGATACAGATGGTAGTATTCTCAAATTAGAAACTCATGTTGGAAACACAAGAGTTTATCATTGTATTAAATAATTAAAGTCCATGAAAAGTTAAAAAAAAAAAAAAAAAGCTAGTGTGGTGGTGCACGCCTGTAATCCCAGAAGCTCTAGAGGCTGATGCAGAAGGATCACAAAATCCAATCCAGCTTCAGCAATTTAGTAAGGCCCTAAGCAACTTCGTGAGAAACTTTTTTTTGGGGGGGAGGGGGTGTTAAATAAAAAAATAAAAAGGCTGGGGACTTTGCTGGGTGTTAAAGCAAGCAACTCTGGGTTCAATCCCCAGTACAAAAAAAAAAAAAAAAAAGACATCTAAACAAACAGTTCAGCCAGCCTCAGTAATTTAGATAGTCACTGTCTCAAAAAAAAAAAAAAAAAAAAAAAAAAAAAAGTACCAGAGATGTGGCTCTGTTGTTAAATGTCCCTGGGTTCAATCTCTGGGAAAAAAAAATAAAACTAAAAAAAATAAAATAAAATAAAAATTAAAAAAAATAGTTATCTAATAATCTCTGGGCAATATCATGACCACAGGTGGGTCTTGTGAGTTCTTTTCTAATTCCTAGTCTCTTCTACCGTGTAGTACGGATACAATTAAATCCACATCATACCATGACAATTGAAATGATCTCCTCCAAATACTTTCTAAGTTGAAATACAAGTGATAACCTGATATTCTTTTTAAAATCTAAAATATTGAAAACATATTGTCCAATTTTTTTTTAAGTTTAAGATTTTTAGAAAATTCTCTTAGCATTGCTTACATTTCAGCTACTTTCAAATATGACCAAGTCCTCTGGATTTTTATGTTAGAAAGCAAATAAAAGCCTCAGCAAAAGCGAGGCTCTAAGCAATTCAGAGAGACCCTGTCTCTAAATAAAAATATGAAATAGGGCTGGGGATGTGGCTCAGTGGTCGAGTGCCCCTGAGTTCAATCCCTGGTACCACCTACCTCTTCCCTGCCCCCCAAAAAAGCAAATAAAGTGTCAGAGATGCTGATTGTGTGAAGAGATGATGTGTGCTGTGTCCAGGTCCATAGACACTGAGGCCAGATTTCCTGAGTTGGCAAAGTGGTCTAACCAGTCTCTCCTGGGAGAATGAGTGGGATTCAGAGCAGAATTTACATCACTGGATTTTGTGTATATTGGGAAAATTAAAATAGGTGTAAAGCATCTAGAATGATTTTTAATTATAGTTGATCTTTTGTGTCTCCTCTTGTTGAACTTTCCACTTCTCAGAAATGGAATTGTGAAAAAGCCCCTTTTTAGCAACCAACTCTTGGTTTTATATCTTGTCTGAACAAATTTAAAGAGGAATGTTTTCTTCTCTAACTTGTTTTATAAACACAGCATAAAGATTTACAGTGGAACTTGAATCAGACTCTAGAAAGGACGTGAACTGTAGGGCCAGGAAATGTGGGATACCATTGGGTGAGAAGATGGTGGCAATCAGCAGTTAGATAGTGGGGTAAGCTGCGCTTGTGGGTACAGATTTCTCTAAGCAAAAACAAGATCAGAAAAAAAAAATGCACTCATGGGCTCTGAGCAGAAAGAAGCAAAGAGGTCTGTCTGATGAAAACTATTTTCATTATACTCCTACCATGGAGCCAGGAATATTCACAATTGTGTGACAGCTACCTAAAATGAATGTGGACAAGGTCTAGGGAGGGCAAAAATGAAAAAAATTGAGTATTGCTGGTGAGATTGTGGAAGACTATTTTTCTTGGGACTCTTCTAATGTGCCTTAATGTGTCACATATAATTCTAATAGTCAAGGCTACAAAGAATATTTAAGATAAAATTGGGTTTAATTATAAGCTTAATTCCTTTACCTTAAAGAGGAATACATAGTACAATTAATCTAATGTAAATGATCACAGAGTCACCAATCCCTCAGCCTCCCTTCAAGTGAAAAGTTTTAAATGTTCACAAAAATATATTGGATTTTACTATTTTAAAAGTAATCTCTAATGTTATCCAGACACGGGTCGGTCATTAAGTCTTATCATAATGGAAGAGGTGGGGGTATGCATATATATTAGTATTAAGGCAAGGCTCATGAATAAAAGAATTTGTTAAGTCAGTTTATTAAAAAAATTACTTTCAGGGATGCCCAGCATCTTTTATATTTTAAAAATGTTTACATAAATAAACATGGAAAACTTGTTTTAAAGTGTGAATACATTTGTTTAAAATCATTGTAGAGTTTTTTGTTTGTTTGTTTGTTTTGGGTTTTTTTTTTTTTTTTTTTTTGATACTGGAAATTGAACTCAGGAACACTCAACGACTGAGCCACATCCCCAGTCCTGTTTTGTATTTTATTTAGAGACAGGGTCTCACTGAGTTGCTTAGCACCTTGCTGTTACTGAGTCTGGCTTTGAACTCAGGATCCTCCTGCCCCAGCCTCTCAAGCTGCTGGGATTACAGGTATGCTCCACTATGCCCATCTATTGTAGAGATTTGTTAGTACTGTATTTGACAAAGAACCTCAAAAGATTAAGTTTTTAAAAGATTCCCAAATGAATAGGGCAAATGCATGATGAGTTTTTGAAGTCACTAATTTTTTAAAAAATAAAATGACAAGTAAATTAGGTGTTTAGTCTTAATAATATATCATGGGGAATTATTAACTATACCTGTGGAGTTTAATAAGCAAGAGTCAAAGAGATGATTATAAAATATTTATTTTGACAGGCACTGATTAGCATATACAGACCATGAAGTATTCAGGAGAGCACAAGGAACACAGTGAGGGCAACCTATGATGTTCCTGAAGTTATTCAGGACATATATGTTATAAACACTGTGTTTGGTAGAATTTATGCATAGCTCTTTAAGAGAGATTAAAAAAATACAATATTTTTAAAAGTTTCTTTCTTTTTCTAATTTGTTTTTTTACATATACATGACAGCAGTAGAGTATATTTTGACACATTATACATACATGGAGTATAACTTATTCTAACTAGGATCCATTTTTGCGGTTGTACATGATGTGGAGTTTCACTGGTCATGTATTCATATATGAGCATAGGAGTGTTATGTCTGATTCATTCTACCTTCTTCCCTATTCCCACCTGCCCTCCTTTCCCAACATTCCCCTTTGTCTAATTGAATTAACTTCTATTCTTCCCCTTCCCACTCTCCCTTGATGTGGGTTAGTATCCACATATAATAGAGAACATTTGGCCTTTGGTTTTGGGGGATTGGCTTATCTCATGATAAGCATGATATTCTCCAGTTCCATCCATTTACCAGCAAATGTCATAATTTCATTCTTCTTTATGGTTTAGCAATATTCCATTGTGTATATATGCCACATTTTCTTTATCCATTCAAGTGTTCAAGGACAGCTAGATTGGTTCTGTAGCTTAGCTATTGTGAATTGATCTGCTATAAACATTGATGCAGCTGTGTCATGGTAGTATGTTGATTTTAAGTCCTGGGGGTATAAACTGAGAAGTGGAATAACTGGGTCATATAGGGGTTCCAAGTTTTCTAAGGAATCTCCATAGTGCTTTCCATAGGGGATGCACCAATTTGCAATCCCACCAGCAATATATGAGTGAACCTTTTCCCCTACATATTGACAGCATTTATTGTTACTTGTATTCTTTATAACTGCTAACTTAAAGAGTCATTTCAGAAATGTGTTTCTTCTATACTATTTAAATAGTGTTTATATTTTAATCATTTTGTTAATATTAAGGCTTATCTTTCTGTTTACATGGTTCAACCTGTTTGTCACTTCTTTTAGAGACCTAAAACATTTGGGAGAACACTATGGAGATGTTGATTATTTAATAAACGAAGGCATGAGAAAATCTAAATCCATCCAAACTATTTTCATGACTGAATCCATTGGTAACTGGAAAGAAAAAGTTCATGCATTGTAATTTCTATTTACCAACTATATGCATTTGATGAAAGGACAAGAGGTATCCTCATTTAAAAGAAAATATTGCAAGACATCTTTTAGATAACCACATCCTAACCATTTTCTCAACTCTAATTCTAAAGCACACCTTCGCAATTCTAATATGGTCCATGGGAAAGAAAGCACCAGCGATAGCAACACTTCCAAGTCTCCTTTCCTAGCTCAAAATAGATTCAAATTATTTCACAGATTCAAATCATCAAGGTCTCTAAATAGCTTAGAAGGGATGGAACTCTTTACTGTCAATTCCAGGAGTTTCCTCCAGCCATCCCCAGGGAAACTGATGTCTGCTTAGAGTATCCTATTGATCGTCAGAAGCATTTCTTTAAAAATAAAATCTTTTGTTTCATCCCTCGGACAGAAAAAGAAGTTATCTCTGATGTATACAAAAGAACATTTGAGTAGTCAGATTCCTTTATTGTAACTGCTTTTGCCCCCACATCCTAGGGATAGGAAAGTTCATAATTGTTAAACTTGCCACAAGCAACTTCACAGGTCATGCCCTAGCATACCACTCAAATTATCATGCAAACAGCTCCCTTGGCATATGCCGTGTAACCACTGGGTTAATCCATGTTATTGACTTAGTTAAAATAAGACAAAGACAAACAGCAAATAACAATTTTTAAAAAGTTGCCTCTGGGTGGGCTGTAGGAATATAGGGAACTTTGTCAATAAAATGCTCTCTAGGAATTCTTAAGATCCTTGGCAGTCACAAGTCTCAGTTTTGTTGCTCTGTCATCAGAAATTATATTAACTTATTTTAATTAAAAAATTAAAAAAAATTATTGGTGTTATCTAAAGAGAATAAACAAACATAAAGAAGATAATAACTTATTTACCTTCCACTCAAAAGTCATAAAAGTAGGAGTAATTTACACTAGAGTGCAAGGTATTTATGTAAAACTAGCATTTTCTTAATCAGTGGCAGGTGTTATTACCAATGCCCCATAAGCATTATCTTAACTTGTACCCACATATCTTTCTCTTAGTAAAAATAACTTAGGCTCAATTTATAGATCAAGAACTGGAACGGAAGCCATTTGGTAATTTGGTGGATCCTACACAGGTAATAAGTGACAGGACTGGATTTAAACCCACATGACATAAATCTGAGGTCCCTTGACAGTTATGGTCCTAAAAAGGGATTTAATTAAAAATACACGATACCAACTGTGGTTGTAAAATATCATGTTTTTGATAGAAGGCTTGAACTTGCTTGTATGAGGCCATAAGAGCATCTTACATTCCTGTCACTAAAGGAAGAGTAGATGACAGAGAGCTTTATAACTTTATAACTAAAATTGCCTCAGTCTCTGCCATTGCAGACTACCCCCAAATCTCCATTTTGTGTTGAGGCTCATATAATTATTCAGGAAAATAAGAATTGAAAAGTAATTAAGACCATTCCTCTACCTGAAACTTGAGTATCCATAGAGGAACACTGTAAATGTCATCTTGGCTTTTTGTGAATCTATGACAGAAAGGTCTACATTTTTAAAGCAAACAGGAGAAGAAAAGTGCTGAGACTATCCGTGAGATGTTCATCCATCATACTATGGGCCTCATATGCTAGCTTTCCTTATGACCAGGACCCAAAATACAAGGACAACATTATTAAGGAGCCCATCACACCAAATCCAGGAATCTTTGCTCAGTGAGATAAATTTCATAAGTAAAATCAATGAGCTAACGGGAATATGGCTACCATAATGTATTTGAACGATTACTCAAAACTACTGTTTGTGGGAATTGTCTCTGATTTATTTTTAAACCTTAGCCTCTGACATTAAAGAGTCAAGAAGATGAGGGAAGATTTTACCTAAGGTAAAACCACCTCGAGAGAACATTCCATTCAACATTTGTTACAACAAAGCCTAGCATCTGTCAAATAGTTTTCATCTCTGGGCTTTGAGGAATCTTAATTATAAACGTGGTGGTAAAAGCTGGGCATTATGGCGTACTCAGAGGCCATCAGAAGATGCCTTGATGGCAAGGTGTCTTTTGTCATCCTCCTGCAACAGTCTGTCATACTAGATGGAAGTCAGTTCTGTAAATTAGCAATTGGAAACACACATTGGACATTTCTCTCTTCAAAGCGTTCCTTTCAAGTTTGTCTCAGTAGGACTATGTGTCTTTCAAGAGGATAAGGTAGGTTTTTATGGGGGGTGGGATGGGGAAGTACCAGTGGATTGAACTCAGGGACACTCGACCATTGAGCCACATCCCCAGCCCTATTTTGTATTTTATTTAGAGACAAGGTATCATTGAGTTGCTTCATACTTCAAGGAGTTTTATATTTTTAACTGAAAATTATGCTTTACATTTTTGGATTGACTTTGAGTTTACTTCCTATCAGGATAGATGCAAAAGCCTCCTGAGAAGAAATTGGCTTAAGCCAGTGGTATCAGGGTCCACAATAATGACATATGACATGGATTTCTGGAGAATATTCAGAACCTTCATAGCATGTAGTGGGGAAGGGGTGAGGGAGAACATCAAGGAGTAATTTATTCCAACTTTAGCCATTGCACTAATACTCCTAGAGATCAAAGTATGATTTTCTTTTGCCCAAAAACTGAGTTTTGCAAGTTGGGGGCTGTTTCCTTGGTGACGTATGGCAGGGCTTCAGTAGCAACCAAAGCTGCTTGATAAACAGTGTACAGCATATAATATCTGCTACTGAAATGTTGGGGGTCAATATTTTAGTCATAGTACAAATAATACAAATATGTATAAACTAATAACTGAAATACAAAATACTTATGCCTAAGGAGAGCCACTTCGAGCTGGGCCATGAGAGCCAACAGAGGGAATATGTCTGTCTGTCTCTGCATTTGTGTTAATGCCATTGAAATGTTTTAGACGTAACATCTGAAGGAAAAGAGGAATTTGATGAGGAATTCAAGCAATAACACCCTGTGATCACTAAAGCTAATATTTAAAAATTGTTGATATTGTAGACATAGAGGATCAGAGGGAAAAATCCCTAATTGATAGATATTTATTTACTCTTTAGTCATAAAAATAATTGCTCAGTAGATCTTTATAGCCGTATTCTTCTGCTATCTGGTCCTACTGTTACCTCGGGATTCATTCTCTATCTCTGTGTCCTGAAACTTTCCTCTTTTATCAGGGGGATTTCAGGGGATAACAGATTTATGCCCACAACACTAAATATCAAAGTCAATTTTATTATCACTGCTGATTTGACCCTGGCTACTTAGTTCTAATACCCAGATTTCTGCATTGTTCTTAGATTTTTATCTAACTACAGTTACAACAGGTTCTTGTTTTACTTCCAATTGCTTGCATCTTTAATTTAAAAAATTCTCCATTTCCTAGCTCTTAAAAGATAGGTTCCATGCATTTTACTTTCTGATTGCCCTTTCCCCCCCTTTTCCAGGTTCTATAGCTACGTCTTTCTCTCTGCTATCTCATCTCTCCTCTATGCCTGGTATAGTGTGGGTCTTAATTGTTCCCCATGTGCCAGAAGTTGATTTCCAGCCTGTGGTTCTGTCAGAGGTGAGGGAACCTTTAAGAGTTAGGGCCTAGTGAGAGGAAGTTAGGTCAATGGGGCATGCCATGCCTTTGAAGGGGATCTGATCTTGATCCCTCCTTTCCTCTTTCTATCAGCTTCCCCCTCCCACGTGGCAAGCAGTTTTGCTCTGACATGCCTTCCCTGCCATGATGTTCTGCCTTAGCACAGGCTCAAAGTAATGGCACCAACTGACAATGGATTGAAATCTGTGAAACCATGAACTAAAATTAGTCTTTCCTCCTTTTAACTTGACTATCTCAGGTATTTTGACACAGCAACAGAAAGTACACTGACATAGTACCCATAAATTTTGCCTCAATTCTGCTATTAAAATATCCTGTCACTATCTCTGTGAATGTATAATATATATGTATAATGTATTATGTATATTGGTATATTCCTAGTGATGACCCAGATCCTAGCACATAATAGACTTTCAATAAACTTTTTTTCCAAGGGAACTTGTCACACATTGAATCATTTACAATGGTATTCTGTCTGAGACCAGGGAATTGTCTTGTTTCAGATAAAGTAATGATATAGGAGACAGAAATTTATATCTGAACTGGCTAAGATGAAGAAATCAATATAATAACAAGGTGAAAAAGGAAAGATTTTCAAGATGCTCAAATCACACCCACAAAAGAACTATTTCTATACACACTGTTCTAGTGTCTTCACTCATTATATAGCCAGGGGAATGGTATAATTAATTTCATTTAGTGGAGCCGACTGGGAGGGGTGGGTCTTTCTAGAACCCATCATGAAGACTTCAGTGGGCAGGAGGTAGAGAAGTATACGGAAAAAGTAATTAGAACTTGATGGTAAGAAATTCCAGTCTATTAATTATAGTTGTGGTAACAACAGTCTTTTTCATTGGCTACTGTGGCTTGTAATGTCTTCTAGGTGCTGGACGCATGGCATACCTTATCTCTATTCCCTGCAACAAGTCTGAAAGTGCTAACGATTTACTCTATAAGGAGGAAACTGAAACTTAAAAAGTTGGTGAAAACCACAGAGTTAAGAATCAGGAATAGAGTTTGAATACTTATCTTCTGAATTCCAAAACCTAGAGTTTTCCTCCACTACACCGACCTTCCCTATTGAAACGCACAGACCGAAGTGTGCAATGACTGACGATACATTTATTTCATCAAGTTCTAGTAGAATTGGGTGAAGAAAAATAATTGAAATGGCAACCCTACTCCTTAGGTATCTTCTTAGATTAAAATAATGAGTCTACTACATAATGAATAGTATGGTGTCTTGGTTTTGGGACTAGACCTTGGAGCCATGCTCCCTAGGTTCAGAGAATGACTTGTTCATTTGCTGGTTGTGACATCATGGTTAGGTTCTTTAACTTCTTTGATATTTGATTTCCCCATTTTTAAAGTGGGTCTATTCATAATGTGTACCTCTTTGGATTGTTAATAAAGAGCACTGGAGAGGTAGTAAGAACTACACAACACTTTATTTTTTACAGAACAGTTTATTAAATAAATATGATGAATGTTGTGGTCAGTCACAGTATTGGGTGTTTTATCTTTGATTTATTTTCTCTAGGTCAGGATTTTTCCTTTGACAGTATTTTCTTTAGGGGTTGGATTATGCTTTGTTGGGAGGTCTGCTGTGCGTTGTAGGATGTTTAGCAGCATCCCCGGCCTCTACCGCTAGAGGTCAGTAACACTTCCCCGGTGGGGATAACTAAAAGTGTCTCTTGACTGCCAAATTTCCCCTTGGGCAGGAGGGAGGGAGGGCAAAATTGCACTCTTTGAGATGCATCTTCATAGGTATAAGAATTGGTGGTCCAGAGATCTTGGATTTATGCACAATTACTAGTGGTTTCGCGATTATAAATGGGGGCTAATTGCTATATGTCATTACAAAATACACACATCCGAAAAGCGTTAGAAAAGTTCTCGAAGGAGTGAAATATGGTTATCATCTTGCTGTAAGGTCTACTTTATTTCGCTCACGCGTTTCGGAACGTCATAGTTCTCTGTTCAGTCCACTCTAGCTTTTCATTTCTACTCGGTGCGGTGCCCTTCTCCATGTAGCAACGCTGTCTACCAGCAGGTGGTATACATGAATAATAGGATCTCTATGTCCTCTCTTCCCTCCTGGGCGTCATCTGATCACCTCTCTCGCACTGCAGTGCCATAGTTTAGATGCTGAGAGTTCTATAAGGATATTCTGTATCTTTCCTCTAACTTGGAAAAAAAAAATGTCATGAAACAGGATCTTGCCTCTATCATTCTGAAGTTTGCTTAATACGCTTTATATTTTGCAGCAGACATCATGTATAATCTACTACATATCTACAGGCATTACCTGTAAGCAGAATATTAGAGGCATTTGCTAGGCTGGATATTCAGAGTTGGGCTATTTTGAGCACCCAGATTCTTTCACTTTCCTTTGCTGACCACTAATTACTGTATTTCACAATTCCATGTTACAATGTGGGAATTGGCTCAAGAAGATAATAAAATAAACCTGAACAGCAGACTGTATTTTAAATGCCCACAAAAGCTGTGTCACCTCTGGTCACACGACAGTCATATTTTTGATGCATGCAAATTCTATGAATGAATCATATCAGATGGAAATAAATTAATATTTTAATATGCCACAGGGTATTTAAAGGTACACTTTCATTATAAAAGCTTTCAAATTTCACAAGATGCATATTAGATACTATTATGATTTTTGTTATGAAATTTAAATATATTACAATCTTATTCCTTCTCATTTGGTAAACTGTCTGAGTCTACCAATTCTCCTTCTCTGAATTTTACATCCTGATTCTTAATTCAGCATAGGGGGAGCCCTTTCCCCACTATAATATTGTCAAAATAGTTTAGACTCGCTTTTAGAATTGGATAAAGGAAAACTTTAGAAATAATATAGTGATTTCTGAACCTCTACAGGGCAGAATTCAAAGCAAAAATTTTCTGAGGAAATTAATTAGAGAACTCACAACCAAAGAAAAGCTGAAGGATTGGATACTAAGTTAATTTATACATCTGACATCTTGGAAAGCTTTGACTGTTTCACTTCCCATAAAACATAGTAGTCTGTAATTGGTTATAAAATCAGGTTGAGCCAGTCATTTCTTCCACCTTCACAATCCATATCTGGCCTTGTAGACCAATCAATATTGCAGTGATCAGTATTGATTTTGCAGAGAGTTGGTATGGCAGGTTATACTGTGCCTTGGTTTGATCAATTCTTAGGTATAGCTTCAGTTTTAAAGTTCTGTTCCTCATGAAATTATGATCAAACAAACTATACCTAATAGAACTTTGATAGCTTAGTAGTAGATTGCCCTTAATCAATAAAATAAAGTGAGGTTTTATTACTCAATCTGTACCAGATCCTTTCCAACATCTTTCTATTTTAAGAAACTATTACTACTAGAAGTTTGGAAAGTAGATTTTCATATTTTAAGTTTTTCCATTACTAGAGATTTGAGCTCTATTCATCTGTCTTTTGAACTTTAGTAGTCTGTCTGTCTACCTATCTTCCCATCTATCATCATTCATTTTTCAGTCATCATATTTTGCCATATTGCTTTGATTCTTTTTCTTCATTCATTCTCTCTAGAAGTCAATCCTTATGTTTCCTTGCAAGTTTTAATTTTTTTATTACAAATGTTGTTATTCTGTTTTATAAAAAAATGATCTCATATTCTTTTCCCCTCAACCTCAATGTTTTTCATTCAGTTTAAATTCTGTGAGATTTATCCATGTTGATGCAATTCTTACACAGATAATTACAGTAACAATTATTTATCCAGCCTTTATCTAAAAGGCATGCAGGTGTTTGCATTTCGTTTGTACTATCAACAATGGTGCAATGATTATTTGTACACATAACCTCATGTGCATGTGTGTGAGAGGGTTTCTGACAGCAGATTATAGGAAATGCATCTTCAAATTTGTCAGATATCCTCAAATTGTTCTCCAATGAATACCTTCTCCAGATATTTGTAATAGAATTCTCATTATTTCATAATCTCTTCAACACTTGATATTACTAGACTTTCTTTATTTGCCAGTCTAGGGATATTTGGTGATATCTTATTCTGATTTATTTTATATTTATTCTATGACTAGCATGTTTTTCTGTACTTATTTGCCATTGGGTTTTATTTATTTTTTTGAAGTTTTTTATTATTTATTTTTTAGCAGGGTTTTGTCTTTGGTTGCTTAAACTTGTTCTTACTGACTTACAGAATATGTCTTTCTCCCTTTGTAACTACTCCAATCCTCCAATTGTATTTTGTTATGTGTCATATTAGTCATGTTACTTGTATGTGCCTTAATATTTTACACAAATATATTTAAAATATATTTTCCTCACAGGAATAACTTTTATTCAGTATTAAATAAAATACTGCATTTCTGCATAAATATTCATATGATACATAAAAATATAAGAAAATTAAGATCTGTACAAATCTCATCATCCCTTAATAACCACCCTTAAAATTTTAGTGTGTTTTAAATGAATCTATTGGGCATTCACCTACACCCCAGTCATATAATTTTATATACAATTGGATTTATCTTAGATAATTTTCACATCATCCCCATTTCTATCTTCTATATAAGAAAATTTCAATATTTTTCTCCATGCTAAAATAACCACATAAGTCTTTTTTCATTAAATTGTATTAAGGATAATATTTTATTACATCATTGTTATATGTTAATCATTTTATATATAATATTTTCTTCATTATAGAGTTACACCTACAATAAAATTCATTCATTGTTAGGGTTCAGTGAGTAGTGACAAATGTAATATCTGTGTAACAATCATGATTTAGAATATTTACTTTACATCAAAATATTACCTGTGTCCTGTTGCAGACATTTCTCTAATGAGTCAAAGTACCTTATTTTAGTTTTAATTTGTATTCTCTTGATGAATAATGATTTTGAACATCTTTTCATGTACTTTTTAGACAATTCTTCCTTTGTAAAGAGTCAATTAAAAATCTTTTATTCAATCTGGGCACTGTGGTGCATGCCTATAATCCAGCAACTCATGGGGCAGAGGCAGGAGGATTGCAAGTTTGAGGCTAGGCTGGGCAACTTAGTGAAACCCTTTCTCAAAATAAAAAAAATTAAAAGGGTTGGGGATAAAGTCAGTAGTAGAGAGCCCCTAGGTTCAATTCCAAGAATCAAAACAAAACAAAACAAAACAAAACAAAAAAACCCTTTTACTCAATTTTAAATGGAGTTGTTTGCCTTTTTATTATTAGAGTTGTATATTCTGCACTCAAGTTCATGGTCCAACAGAATATGTATTGAGAATATTTCTTTGAATATAATGGGATTGCGTTTTCATTTTCTTAGTAGTGTCTTTCAAGATCAGAAGTTAACAATTTTTATGGAGTTCAGTCCATCATTTTCTTCATGATTTATGCTTTTCATATTCTGTGTATGAATAGCCATGAAGAATTTCTCCTGTTTCCTTCTAAAAATGTTTTACTGTGAGATTTTA